>NC_134260.1:5000000-5625000 GCF_965152275.1 Natator depressus
AGTAAACATGGCAAGCGACCAGCTTGGCTTAATGGTGAAATCCTAGCGGATCTTAAACATAAAAAAGAAGCTTACAAGAAGTGGAAGGTTGGACATATGACCAGGGAAGAGTATAAAAATATTGCTCGGGCATGTAGGAAAGATATAAGGAGGGCCAAATCGCACCTGGAGCTGCAGCTAGCAAGAGATGTCAAGAGTAACAAGAAGGGTTTCTTCAGGTATGTTGGCAACAAGAAGAAAGCCAAGGAAAGTGTGGGCCCCTTACTGAATGAGGGAGGCAACCTAGTGACAGAGGATGTGGAAAAAGCTAATGTACTCAATGCTTTTTTTGCCTCTGTTTTCACTAACAAGGTCAGCTCCCAGACTGCTGCGCTGGGCATCACAGAATGGGGAAGAGATGGCCAGCCCTCTGTGGAGATAGAGGTGGTTAGGGACTATTTAGAAAAGCTGGACGTGCACAAGTCCATGGGGCCGGACGAGTTACATCCGAGAGTGCTGAAGGAATTGGCGGCTGTGATTGCAGAGCCCTTGGCCATTATCTTTGAAAACTCGTGGCGAACGGGGGAAGTCCCGGATGACTGGAAAAAGGCTAATGTAGTGCCAATCTTTAAAAAAGGGAAGAAGGAGGATCCTGGGAACTACAGGCCAGTCAGCCTCACCTCAGTCCCTGGAAAAATCATGGATCAGGTCCTCAAAGAATCAATCCTGAAGCACTTACATGAGAGGAAAGTGATCAGGAACAGTCAGCATGGATTCACCAAGGGAAGGTCATGCCTGACTAATCTAATCGCCTTTTATGATGAGATTACTGGTTCTGTGGATGAAGGGAAAGCAGTGGATGTATTGTTTCTTGACTTTAGCAAAGCTTTTGACACAGTCTCCCACAGTATTCTTGTCAGCAAGTTAAGGAAGTATGGGCTAGATGAATGCACTATAAGGTGGGTAGAAAGCTGGCTAGATTGTCGGGCTCAACGGGTAGTGATAAATGGCTCCATGTCTAGTTGGCAGCCGGTGTCAAGTGGAGTGCCCCAGGGGTCGGTCCTGGGGCCGGTTTTGTTCAATATCTTCATAAATGATCTGGAGGATGGTGTGGATTGCACTCTCAGCAAATTTGCAGATGATACTAAACTGGGAGGAGTGGTAGATACGCTGGAGGGGAGGGATAGGATACAGAAGGACCTAGACAAATTGGAGGATTGGGCCAAAAGAAATCTGATGAGGTTCAATAAGGATAAGTGCAGGGTCCTGCACTTAGGATGGAAGAATCCAATGCACCGCTACAGACTAGGGACCGAATGGCTAGGCAGCAGTTCTGCGGAAAAGGACCTAGGGGTGACAGTGGACGAGAAGCTGGATATGAGTCAACAGTGTGCCCTTGTTGCCAAGAAGGCCAATGGCATTTTGGGATGTATAAGTAGGGGCATAGCGAGCAGATCGAGGGATGTGATCGTTCCCCTCTATTCGACACTGGTGAGGCCTCATCTGGAGTACTGTGTCCAGTTTTGGGCCCCACACTACAAGAAGGATGTGGATAAATTGGAGAGAGTCCAGCGAAGGGCAACAAAAATGATTAGGGGTCTAGAGCACATGACTTATGAAGAGAGGCTGAGGGAGCTGGGATTGTTTAGTCTGCAGAAGAGAAGAATGAGGGGGGATTTGATAGCTGCTTTCAACTACCTGAAAGGGGGTTCCAAAGAGGATGGCTCTAGACTGTTCTCAATGGTAGCAGATGACAGAACGAGGAGTAATGGTCTCAAGTTGCAATGGGGGAGGTTTAGATTGGATATTAGGAAAAACTTTTTCACTAAGAGGGTGGTGAAACACTGGAATGCGTTACCTAGGGAGGTGGTAGAATCTCCTTCCTTAGAGGTTTTTAAGGTCAGGCTTGACAAAGCCCTGGCTGGGATGATTTAACTGGGAATTGGTCCTGCTTTGAGCAGGGGGTTGGACTAGATGACCTTCTGGGGTCCCTTCCAACCCTGATATTCTATGATTCTATGATTCTACAAGGCATTGGAAAATGATCATTTGGACTCCTTAGGCACAGGAAGGTAGCCTATCGGAGTTATCATTGCCCTTTGTGCCTTTCCTTTTACATTGGTCAGGGTTTTGGTGGGGGGATTTATTTCCTCCGTTAGCTAGTAAGTGCTATCTTGTTTCTTTCATTTCTCCAGACTCCTGCAGTTTCATTCTTGCAAGCTGCAGTGTTTCAGACCATTCATGTAAAATGCCCATTGTACACTTCCGGTTGTCCAAGAGAAAGCAATAAGTATCTGTTGATACCTGCATGGAACTTGGAAGGAGGAGCTCAGGTTGCAGTTAGGAAGAGTTTGTAGAGGGCACCAGGAAGTCAGTCTGTGTGCACATGGCTGGAATATCTGCTGCAGTTACAGCATTAGTATAAATAGACCTCTTAAGAAAGGGTCAATTTAGTTTTACAAACACAGAATCCTCTTGTGTACCCAGCATGCAGTACATGAAACAGTAGCCATCTAATGGAAAAAATTACAAGCATTCATGTGCTTGTTGGGAGGTGACTGGAGTCTGGTCACCACAGGTGTCAGTCTTTCTTCTGGCGTTGCAGGAGTTATGCAAAGGCTGTGGCATTTGATTTTAAAGTTAAATGTTACCTAGACTTCTCCAAGTCTCAGCAAAGATTGCAGTTCAGTTCTGGCTGTAAGTTTGGGCCAAACTTCCGGCAGCTACAGAGCTATACACCAGAGCTGCCCAAAACCCATCATGGGGCACAGGCCACTTCAGGCATGTGACCAATCTGAAGTACTGAGATCCTAAAGAATATCACAGCTTCTTAGACATCACACATGGCTCAGAACCTAGGTCCCAATTAATGACAACTCCCTGGCTTTCAGAGGTCTAGGAAAGTTGCAGCATCCAAAGTACAGTCCGCAGACATTTTGTGTATCCCATGAAGCCCAGGGCGTCCAAACCGAGTGTGAAAGAGGGAGACATTCCAACAAAAGGAACTGAAAAATTAAAGGTAAATCAGGAGCAGCCCAAACCTCCCCTGCTGAGGGCGTCATTGGTGGCCAAAGGAAGCAGTGCATGCTGGGACTGAGGTTCTGAATGGACAACACCTCTATTTTTGCCACTGTCTGCTCCATTGTGCAAGCCTTGCATTCCCAGCAGATTGCCAGGGAGGCTACCCGCTGGGTAAAGCTTGTACCTCTCCTAATTTAGCTCTAAAACAGCTTTGCTCAGATCTCCAAACTCTCTGGTTTTGAGATTCTTTTGATTTGTTCTTGCTACAAAGCCTAAAGCCTGGCACGCCCCAATTACTGCTGGGGAGTTTGGCAGAGAGGGCCCAGGTCAGGGCTGGGAAGGTTTTGCGATTCCATTAATGGCTCCCTTTCAATTAATTTAGTGGCTAGCATAGAAAAGTACCATTCCAGCTTCCGCATCACGGGCTGATCTGATCATTATTTTATAAGACGTTTAAGACATCCAAAGCACTTTGAAAATTAGTCACGAAATCCCAAATCCCATTTCATTTACTTCGAAACATTGCGGGCCACTTTCCTGCTGATAGAAACCCATTGACTTCAAAGCAGTTATGCTGGCAGTCAATTTGGCCTGGTAACTAACTGGAAAAAAACAAAACAAAGTCCCAGACAAAATCCATTCTTGATTTGGACATTTTCTCCATATTTTTGTCGAATATTTTAAATTAAAGCATCAGGACCGTGCCCCTGTGTGTGTATCATATCAGCAGCATGAGAAGGACACCTAGATGGAAAGGCGTATTTACTGCACTGTATATGATGGTGTAGTAGAGGATTTACAAATATGGCTTTGGGATGGCAAAGCCATGAGCTAGTTATGCTGGTTATGAAGAATTTGTGAAATGTTCTCCCAAATGACTGGCCATTTGTTCAAACCCACTGCACATCCAGATCTGGTAAAGAGAACTGGGCAGTCTCACGAGCATGCACTGTGTTTTCAGGTACAGTGCGCCCACCGGGTGTGACCCTGGCCTCGCCGGCATAGTCTCGCACGCATGGTGCGCGTGAGGTCACGCCAGGACGGGCGGAGCAGGGTGCTGTCACAGTGGCATCCTCCGTGCAATCCCATTGTGCTGGGTCCGGTGCATATATCTAGTGAGAGACAGTCACTGCACCAAAGCGCTTGGAATGTAAATAGAAAAAGACAGACACCCTGCAGTTCTTATAAGAAGAACTAGAGGGCTTCACACCACAGAGGTGTTAAGTCACTGTTCACCAACGCCATTCACCTGAACAAATAGAGCAGTGCATGGTATTAGCAGCCATGAGAGGGGTGACTCCAATCAAGAAGTCCTGCTCAATTCATCCTAAAGTTTTGGCTGAGTTCAAATAACTCACCACACAAGAGCTGTGCTGAAGGCCAAAGTGCTGACTGTGCAGGGTCTGCAAGTACCCAAAAAAACAGCGCTACAAAACTCCTGCAGTGCCCTCGCTGTGATACCGCATATGCTGTTAATTCAGCCTTGCAGGATCTGGCCTGCCACAAGGGCTTGTGTTTCAGGGCTCGGCCTCCCTTTCTCCTGTTCGGAAAATCAGTTTTCCCCATGGTGTTTGTGATGCTGTACCCCAGGGCAGGGATGTATAAGGACAGAGCTCCTGCAGCAGCGCTGCCTACCTGGTCTGGCTTCAGGCTCGTCGCTGCCTCGGTTTCCCCTCAGTTCCACATTCTCCACCACGTGTAGGCTTCTGGGACTGTCTCTCCAGCCTATGAAGGACTCACTGCCATGCCCAGAGTCCTCCAAGGCACCTTTTTATTAGTTCAAGTAAAAACACACAAAATGACACAAAACTCACAACCAAAGTTGGCTGCTGGGACCCAGGGGCCTAACACTCTGCTCCTCCCCCTTCCAGGACTAGTCATAAGCGTAACCCCCTTCATCTGACCCCTCTCAGCCCTTTATAGGGAAAATGTGACCCCTTCCCAGCGGGGTCCTGTCCAATAATTGAATAGGGCTGGCTGGCTTCCCACCCTCCTGGAATGGCACTGGAAGTGAAAAAGCACTTTCCTGCCCCACCACCATTCACACCTGTACTCTCACACATGTGTGCATGTACAAATTTACACATAAATGCCCACACATTCAGCTACTGCTGATGTGCTTGTCCACGCACACACACAATGCAGACCCACTCCCACATGTTGACATACATGCACAATCACATGTGTACACACTTGGACACAGACACACATACATAAGGATCCTATGGAAATCATACCCCATAATATAATCTTTGGCTGTTAGCAGGCCGTTCCCATAGGTCCCCGTGCAAGCAGGGGAAATTCTATTAACCCCTCACACTGATGCTAATTTCAAAAGGCTACAGTTCTTCCTGGTCTACACCATTGTGTTCTTTGGGTTCTACACCAGGAAATAATCTGGCCCTTTAGGTCCCAGTCTTAGTTTATCGTCTTGTGGTCAGGTTCCAATGCAGAGTCTGAGACCTGCTAATGACCACCTGCATAGAACATCTCAGGCACACACACCCCAAACTGCATAGGACCGTCCGCTCAGGCATAGCTGACCACTCTTCTCTTCCCTTTCATAATGAGGGACTTGATGATGTACCGAGTCTCCACAGCAAATGGTAAAATCAGTCAAACAAACTGCACTTGCCCACAGTCAGGAGTTTGAATTCGGCACTTTAAATTAGAGCTAGCAGGAACTTTTAAATCAAAATGGTTTGTCAGTGAAAAATGCCATTTTTGTCAAAATCAAAACGTTTAGAAAAATGTGTTCATTTTTAAAAAATCCCGGTAAAAATTACACAAGGTATTTTGATAGTATCAAGTCTTCTTAAGCCTCTACATTACTATTGGCAGGACTATGCTACAGAATTACTTCAGAAAAACAGAAGTCCCATGGGGTTGTTATCCAAGCTTCAGAGTCCCTCACCAGCCCCGTTAAATCAACATACTCATCATATCAGTGAAAGCTGAAGTTAAAAATGTCTTTCTCTACTGTCAGGGACAGTACTGGTTGAATAATGACTAAAAATAAAGAATTATTTGTGAATTACCTATTTGATGAGTGATGGAAAAACGTCTTCAATAAACTACACACCTGCTTTTATTGGAGCATTGTAGAGCAGCCTGAAAAATGAAAATGACTCATTCACAAATAGGCAGTGTCGCTGCAACCGTGTTGATCCCAGGATATTAGAGAGACAAGGTAGATGAGATCCCCTCTCCTACCTCATTCACAAATAATCTATTTCAGTGAAAATGCCCTGATTGTTTGGCTAAATTATCCTCAATGAACCTCCTCGGGTCAGCGCTAGTCAAGTGGAACAGGCCTGTTTTATGGAAAACTAAACGAGTCAATATTTGAGTGAAGGACGTCAAACTCCAGCCAAGTCTGCAATCTTCATCCTTCTATGACCCTCATTATTTATTATTATTAATTTGTGTTGTTATGCTGATGCATTTGTATTGTGGTCACATCAAGCAGCCCAGCCACGGATCAGGTCCGATGGGGCTAGGTGTACAAACACAGAACAAAAA
The DNA here is from genome assembly GCF_965152275.1 of Natator depressus. Taxonomy (NCBI): domain Eukaryota; kingdom Metazoa; phylum Chordata; order Testudines; family Cheloniidae; genus Natator; species Natator depressus. Next base: position 5,006,523 of record NC_134260.1, read on the forward strand.
TACAATCTAAGACAGGAGACCTCAGGGCACAGGCAGATGGGGGAGCACAAGGAAAGAGTGAGCAAAGTTCAGCACGAGAGGCAGGGTTTGGTCCCTTTGTGACTGCAGCAAAGCGCAGGTCGTATTAAAGGCTGGGCTGCCATTCCAGAAGGGCTAAAAGATCATATGCAGGCAGTGGCCTTTAAGAGAATAACGGCCCCGTGGAATGAGGGGTGCATAATTCCTTATACATAAATATCCCTAATATATGCCTGATACATATGTTGAGCCTACAGCTCATCTTTGCAACGGACCCTCCTGCTGCTACAATAAGGCTTCCGGAAAGACTGGAACAAGCCAGCTGATGTGCTGAGTTTAGAATGATTGATTTTTATGTCTTCTATTTGTTAACTCCCAGGGCGTGGTACAAGGCTTCTTTATTACTCAGGGCTCCTACGCCATGGGGGGGGGGGAGGACGGGAGTTAGGAATGAGGACTATCAGAGGAAAGATGGTTTTACTGCCTGACCCATGATTTGGCGTGGAAGAATTTGATTTTATTTTTTTAATACAAGATAACATCAATGTTTATTTTAAAATATATTTTCTTCTATTTTTTTTTCAGTTGTGCACAATTATGAGTTTTAAGCATTTTTTAAATTTTCTTATTTGTATCAGTCAAAATGTTCACAGTTGGGGGAAATTGGAGGGGTCAGACAGTTATTTAAAGACAACAGCTGTTTAGATCCAAAAAGTTAAAGCTTTATAATGGTTCAGACACAATTTGTCAACATCACATGTCAAAATATACAAATATCCTTAAATCAAACTCTAATAAGTGCTCAAACAGCATTTTTCTTACTTTACCTGTCTGTAAATTTCAATTATTATTGATGGAAATACTTTCATGTCAGTTCGCGTGTACAGTGAAATTGACCTTTATCCACATTTGTCAGAAAAAAATCTAATCTTTTCAACCCTATCCATCATGATTTACATCTTTCTGGTCAGAGCTGGCATAGTGATGGGAAAGATGAGTCATTTTTACTGTGGAGATCTCTAGTTTGCATTTTGTTCAGGCATTTTCAAAGAAATAAATCCAAGCCCCATTGTTTCCTCTGAGATATGCTCTGCAGCCACTCACAATACTCCAGCAGAGACCTGCCATGATTTATGTTTCATGTAGCTATTGTTGTGTGAGGATATAAACAGAAAAAGGCAGCCTTAAGGAGAACCTCCCTGACTAGGAAGGCCCTTTGTTTATTAAGCTCCACCTGAAACATATCCTGGTCTCTCTGGCAACTGTGGACAACCAGAAACACTATAATCACGCCATATCTCACTTCCTTTATGTTACAAGGATTAAAATTGAAATGGTAAACTAATTGTGTGTGTGTATTCAAAACGAACATCAGCTTCCCCAAAACTATTTATGCTACTGTATATCCCCTTATCAGTTCTGTTTAAATAGTCCAGAACAGGATTCTGAAGATCAAATCTCTGAGGGGGGGGAGGGAGGTCTGATCAATCTTCCAGCCTATGCTCTCACTTCTGCTGAGTTTGCATGCGGAGTTCGCTTCCTGACCGTGTACCAGGAACTCTATTCCAAAGGCCCCCAGACTCTGGGATGTCAGAAACATGACGTGTCTCTGGATTAGGAGCTGATTTAATGTAGTCTGGCTGAAGCAGAATCGTTTACGTTAAAGAACTCAAAAACCCAGCCCCTAACACCCACCTAACTTACATCGCTGTGCAGCCACTGCAGTAATTAAATCACTTTTGCATGTCCACACGGCGCTCCTTGTGTCAGCAGTGCGCGTCCTCACCAGGAGCGCTGGGAGGTAACGTGTTCCCCATCCAGGATGGGTTTTATTGTCTGGGTTCCAGAGTCGGGTGGTAAGTGACAGCTAGGGGTGTGTGGTCAGTGATTTGTTGTTCTTGTACTGAAGTGGTTCTCCCAGGGTGGCCCATTCCATGATGTGATCCTGTTCTCTGCTGGAGTCCTTTTGTAGTGAAGGTGATAATAGGCGTGTTTAGATGTGTATCCTGGACTTCTCTTTGGAGCAAATGCTGTGGTAGCTGAGTGTGGGACATTGTAGGATGGCTTCTGAAAGGCAGCAACAGTAGATGTAGGCAACGCAGTGTCTACACTGCCGGTGCATCGACCTACCTACATCGACCTAAGCACTACGCCTCTCACAGAGGTGGAGTTCAGTTGGTGTAGTGGGCAAGTTTACATCAGTAGGAGCTACATGTTAGTGTAGACGGCCTACAGAGATAGGTCAAAGTAAGCTGCCTTATGTCAAACTCACTCTGTAGTGTAGACCAGAGCATAGAGGCTGCTCCAGCTATATGAGAACTAGGCAGCTGTTTTAAGGTGGCAGATTTCTGGGCAGCTGACTCGGGTGGTAGATGCTTCCCAAGGCCTATGAGGAGGGGAGGAGCACGTTGAGGTTTTGCCTAAATGCAGCAGTGTCTTGAGCAGCCTCTGACTATACATGCTACATAACTAACTGCCCTCTCCAGAGGACACTGAGGTAAAGGATTTCACAGCACAATGATGGCAGTGAATGTTAATCTATTCTTCTTTCAACCCACCGGTGTCTGTGAATTTCAAATGAATTATATTAAATATTGATTTCCTATGGCTCCAATTAGTACCTGAAGACGGATGTGATCCAAGGCAATACTCCAATGTGCCAGCCACTTTTCTCAGGTTCTGATTCCCCGTTCCCACATCCCTCCCCTTCCCACAGACACGGCTGCACGACCAAGGAGAGAGCATTGTCCAGAGGATAGAGCATGGGACAAAGAGGCAGAACTCCTGGTTTCTATACCTGCTTTGCTCCTGATTCACTATGACCTTGGATGACTCGCCTTTCTCATTGTGCCTCAGTTTGCCCCACTATAAAATGGGAATAACATGCATAATTAATAAAATGACTTAGCGTCAGGTTGTTTCATAGAGTTTACAGGCATTTAGACTGATCTCCTGTATAGCACATTAAATTTCACCGGTACACCCCTCTTGAACCCAAAGCCCTTAGTTAGACAAAGACAATGTGGGGGAGGTAATAGCTTATATTGGACCAACTTCTGTTGGTGGACAGAACAGCCTTTGAGCTTCACAGAGCTCTTCTTCCGGTCTGGGGAAGGTAACCAAGATGTCTCAGCTAATAACAATTTGTCACAGTTTGTTAAGCACCTGCTGTGGGAAACCACTTAAAATGAAATGGGCAATTGAGAGTCTATGTTACAAATTGTTGTAATGAGCCATAAAAACAGTTGTTATTGAGGCATTTGGTGCAGTGGTACACCACATGTTGCAACAGACGTGCGTAGGACTCATGGATCTTGAAAGGTGTGTAGAGGGAGCGTTGATCATATGGAGAAACGTGGGCAAGTTTTCCATCTTTGGGTCTGGTGCCACTTTCAGTTAACATAAGAATGGTCATACTGAGTCAGACCAAAGGTCCATCCCGCCCAGTATCCTGTCTACTGAGAGTCGCCAATGCTAGGTGCCCCAGAGGGAGTGAACCTAACAGGTAACGATCAAGTGATCTCTCTCCTGCCATCCATCTCCACCCTCTGACAAACAGAGGCTAGGGACACCATTCCTTACCCATCCTGGCTAATAGCCATTAATGGACTTAATCTCCATGAATTTATCTAGTTCTCTTTTAAACCCCATTATAGTCCTAGCCTTCACAACCTCCTCAGGCAAGGCGTTCCACAGGTTGACTGTGCGCTGTGTGAAGAAGAACTTCCTTTTATTTGTTTTAAACCTGCTGCACATTAATTTCATTTGGTGGCCTCTAGTTCTTATATTATGGGAACAAGTACATAACTTTTCCTTATTCACTTTCTCCACACCACTCATGATTTTATATACCGCTATCATTTCCCCCCTTAGTCTCCTGTTTTCCAAGCTGAAAAGTCCTAGCCTCTGTCATAAATATAAAGGGAAGGGTAAGCCCCTTTAAAATCCCTCCTGGCCAGAGGAAAAATCCTCTCACCTGTAAAGGGTTAAGAAGCTAAAGGTAACCTCGCTGGCACCTGACCCAAAATGACCAATAAAGAGACAAGATACTTTCAAAAGCTGGGAGGAGGGAGAGAAACAAGGGGACTGTATCTGTCTGTATGCTGCTTTTGCCGGAGATAGACCTGGAATGGAGTCTTAGAACTTTAGTAAGTAATCTAGCTAGGTATGTGTTAGATTATGATTTCTTTAAATGGCTGAGAAAAGAACTGTGCTGAATAGAATGACTATTCCTGTCTGTGTGTCTTTTTTGTAACTTAAGGTTTTGCCTAGAGGGATTCTCTATGTTTTGAATCTAATCACCCTGTAAGGTATCTACCATCCTGATTTTACAGAGGTGATTTCTTTACTTCTATTAAAAGTCTTCTTGTAAGAAAACTGAATGCTTTTTCATTGTTCTCAGATCCAAGGGTTTGGGTCTGTGGTCACCTATGCAAATTGGTGAGGATTTTTACCAAACCTTTCCCAGGAAGTGGGGTGCAAGGGTTGGGAGGATTCTGGGGGGAAAGATGTGTCCAAACTACGTTTCCCAGTAAACCCAGTTAGAGTTTGGTGGTGGCAGTGGAGATCCAGGGACAAAGGATAAAATTAATTTGTACCTTGGGGAAGTTTTAACCTAAGCTGGTGAAAGTAAGCTTAGGAGGTTTTCATGCAGGTCCCCACATCTGTACCCTAGAGTTCAGAGTGGGGGAGGAACCTTGACAGCCTCTTTAATCTCTCCTCATGTGGGACCCATTCCAAACCCCTAGTCCTTTTAGTTGCCCTTCTCTGAACCTTTTCTAATGTCAGTATATCCTTTTTGAGTTGAGGAAACCACATCTGTATGCAGTATTCAAGATGTGGGTGTACCATAGATTTATATAAGGGAAATAAGATATTCTCAGTCTTATTCTCTATCCCTTTTCTAATGATTCCTAACATCCCATTTGCTTTTTTGACAGCTGCTGCACACTTTGTGGATGCCTTCAGAGAACTATCCACGATGATTCCAAGATCTCTTTTCTGATTAGTTGTAGCTAAATCAGCCCCCACATATTGTATGTATAGTTGGGGTTATTTTTTCCAATGTGCATTACTTTACACTTAACCACATTAAATTGCATTTGCCATTTTGTTGCCCAGTCACTTAGTTTTGTGAGATCTTTTATAAGTTCTTCACAGTCTGCTTTGGTCTTAACTATCATGAGCAGTTTAGTATTGTCTGCAGATTTGCCACTTCACTGTTTACCTTTTTCTCCAGATCATTTATGAATAAGTTGAATAGGATTGGTCCTAGGACTGACCCTTTGTTCTCTGTCCTTTTAACCAGTTCTCAATCCATGAAAGGGTCTTCCCTCTTATCCCATGACAACTTAATTTATGTAAGAGTCTTTGGTGAGGGACCTTGTCAAAGGCTTTCTGGAAATCTAAGTACACTATGTCCACTGGATCCCCCTTGTCCATGTTTGTTGACCCCTTCAAAGATCCCTACTGTTATATTCTTATTAGAGAATGGAATTACTATCCATAGAGATTCTATGGAACATGTGGATTCATTTAAGATTTTTACTTCATTTGATTCTACATTTTCTTTCATGTATAGTGCCACTCCCTACCCCGCATGATCTGTTCTGTCCTTCCGATATATTTTGTACCCCAGAATGATTGTGTCCCATTCATTGTCCTCACTCCACCAGTTTTCTGTGATGCAAATTTTATCAATGTCCTGCTTTAACATGAGGCAAACTAGTTCACCCATCTTATTATTTAGACTTCTAGCATTTGTGTACAAGCACTTTAAAAACTTGTCACTTTTTATTTTTATTTTATTTTATATTATATTTATTTTATTTTATTTATTTACTTGTCACTTTTTATTTTTCTGACGTGTCAGATTCTTTTTTATGTGAATGTTTCTCATCTAATCTGGCCCATACTTTATCCTCTTCTATCCTCCAGTTGGCGAGTTCTTGTCTCTGGGGGGCTTGATTCTGGTGATGAGCTTGGTGAGGATGGGTGGGGTGGTTTGAAGGCCAGAAGAGGGGGGGTTCAGGAAGGATTCCTTTCAGGAATCCAGTCCCCATCCAGGATGGGTTGTTATTGTTTGATGATACCCTGTATGGGTTCCAGAGTGGGGTGGTAACTGAGAACTAGGGGGGTGTGATCACTGATTTGTTGTTTCTGTACTGAAGCTGTTCTCCCAGGGTATTTGGGTGTTCTCTGCTGGAGTCCTTTTCAGTGAAAGTGGTAATAGATATGTTTAGATGTGTATTCTGGACTTCTTTTAGGAGCAAATGCTGTAGTGTCTGAGTGTCTGGCTGTACAAAACAAGCTTCTGGGTGTGTCTAGGGTGATTGCTGGACCTGTACAGGTAATTGTGGTGATCCATGTGTTTTGTGTACAGAGTCATTTGCAGTTATATCACGTGGTGTACCCTCATCCAGAGCACCAAATGCCCCAACAACAACAATGATGCAGGTGAAACCAGACAATCCCTATTCTCTTGCATGAACTTACACAGAAATATCATAAAAGACTAAACCTATCAGGGGTGAACACTTTTCACATAGGGATCACTCCATCTCTGAGCTCTCAGTCCTCGCTCTGAAAGGAAACCTGCACAACACCTTCTAAAGCTGACTCTAGATTCATGACTGGGCTAGACACTAACCACCTTGGATTTAACAGATTTAATAGAAAGAGAGAGCTTGAAGCATGGGCCCGGTGGAAGGCCCGAGGCCTGAACCAAAGTCAGCAAATTGGTAACAGTCAAGCCCTGTCAAAAGCACGTGCTTGCCAGCAAGTCAGTACGTGAACTCAGCACCAGCATTGCTAAAACACGCTGAATATGTAAACACATTTCCACAGGCCAGCACAAGAACACCCCACTCTAGCACACGATAAAATGGTTTGACAAAAGCGATGAATAGTCAGGAGTAAAAGTACAAAGACAGACGGTGACTAGGGATATTTTGTCTGAAACACCAGGAGAAAAAAACAAGGGGAGGGAACAAACATGTCACGAAACACATACAGTGATACATAGATTGTTTATAGCAGATTATTTGTCTCAGTCTATAAATTTTGGGATACCAAGCTTTAACCCTTTGTCTGGCCTAGGGGGGCACCGGAAAGTCCTACCACTGATTAAGCTGGCCCATTGTTACAGGCAGACATGTGCTGATGTACCTGTAACTCATGATTTGATGACAATACACCTGTCTGGGTGTCTTTGCTACTAAACCAAGTCTTGTGGTCTTGTTGGACAGTTTGACTGGAGCCTGCTGAACGGGCTGTCTGGCCAGAGCCAGTGCGGCACGCAGACAGAACACAGGTGCCCAGCCAAACATCTGACGAGTGGTTTTATGGCTCATTACAACATTTTGTAACACACCCTATGGCCTGCTAACCCAGAATTGCCCACTTCCTTTCAAGTGGTCTCCTGTAGCACATGTGAACCCCTTCTGCTTGACAATCGACCCAAATGGTATTTACCTTACAACACAGGTACAACAACACTGCAAACTGGGTAGACTAAAGCATTCCAGGCCACAGGAGTCTAAAGTGGTGTGTGCTACAGAGTACAACGTACAAGAAAGAGTGGGCTAACACCAATGCCCAAGGCCCTTTGCAATGGTAGAGAACTGATTAGGTGAGATGCACCCAGATGATCCCAGCAGGTGAACCATGACTCAGGCGGCAGAGGAAGGCAAGAAGCTCCCAATATCCTGACCAATCTGACCTGGGGAAAATGCCTTCCCAGTCCCAAGTGTTGCAGATTCGTTTGACCCGGAGCATGCAAGCAAGACCCACCACCCTAGCTGTGTAGTCTTTAATCACAGTGGTAAGGCACTAGCCACAAACTGGCATCAGTAGAACTCATGTGAGCAACTGCTCACCAGCACAAACCCTGGGCTGGTGGTCTCGGTCTTAGCATAATGTATGATCTGTTTCATGTAGAGGATGCTACATACAAACAGTGTCAAATATCTATTATTCAGTCACTACCCATAGCTGCCTCACAGGAGTGCAGTGGAGATGAAATACGCATTGCCAGACTCAAAATCTGGGGCTAATTATGAGTTTAGGTTTAGAAACTCTGAATTTCCTGGTTTTTTTTTGTTGCTGGTTGCCTTTTGCTAATCGTAGCTTCCTGTTGAGGATTGTTGGTGACGTTTTTCAAAGGTGCGGAGTGGGGCCAGACCTGGCCCTAGGCATAAACAGGTTAAGAAATCGCTTAAGGTGCCTGGCAGCTCAAGGGGGCCCACGACTGCCTTTTATTATTCTTTTCATAAGAACCTGGCTTTTGACAATTTTAAGCATTTTGGATTTTTGGAAATTAAATGAAAGGAAAAATGGAAACGAAAAGATGCTGCAAATTGACAATTCAAAATGTTTTGTGTCAAAAGGGTTAAAACCATTTTGACTCTTTATAATTTTTTTTTTAGAATTTCTTTCTGCTGAACAATATGGCAAATTCACAAAACATTTCATTGTCGCCGAATCTGCACTTTGGCCAAAAAAGAAGTTTCAGATGAAAACTTTCACCCAGCTGTGGAGCAGGGCTTTAGAGTCATAGATTTTGGGGCAAGAAGGAACCACTGTGATCACCTCAGATGACGTCCTGCGTAACAGACGCCATATGACTTCCCCTTTAGATGCCTTTGAAAATGTCATTCTTTGTCCCTAAGTCACTGAGACAGGTTTACTACCTTAATTTTACCTTTACAAAGGTTTCTATCTGGGAATCTTTATACTGAACCCAGCTTCTTGTGGTCACTGATAAGGAAGGCTGGACAGTGTGAGTGTATGAGTTTCGGGCTCATCAACAGCATAAAACTTAGGTTGCCCAGAACCAAATTCCTGGGGCTGAGCTTTGGAGAGGTGCAGAGCTGCATCCATGCTTGGTATCTAACCGTTCTTACTGTAATTGAGTGACAAGAACCCCAGATATAATCCCTCCCCTCCAAATCTGGACCAAAGCATGTGGACAGATGACATGACCCAGTCTGGAGCCCCCCCCCCCCCCCCCCGCCCGCCCGCCCTTTCATAGCACACAGCAGTGGGAAATGAAATGTGGAGTTCAACATTTACTTGCGGGTGGGTTAATACAGACTAACACGGCTGCTACTCTGAAACCTAGAAGAATGGTGAGAGGAGAAGAGATGGAACAAGTACCTGGAGGATAGGACTGGCAATAATTTTCCACTGAAATTTATTGCTGATGGACAATTGGAGTGGCAACAAAATGATTTTATTTTTCCCGATAGAGTCCGCTCCGCTTGAATACATTTGTTGCTGGAAAGCCCAAAAAAAAAACCCTAAAAATATTCAGGTTTTGGTTCCCCCAAACGGAAGTTTTGTTTTATTTTTGCAATGAGAGGGTGAAATTTCCCCCTAAAACTTTTGAAGAAAACAAACAAAACGAGACTGTCCTCACTGTAATGTTCCATGGAAACCCCACCCTCTGTTTTGTGATGAGCCCTAATGGAGGGCCTGAAAGGAGCAGCCATTTAATGGGACTCTGAGGGTAGGGTTTGAACTTTTCTGCATGTTGGAGAAAGTGCATAGGAGGGCCTAGTCTACACTGCAGAGTTAGGTCGATATATGCAGCCTTGCATCAACCCATCTATGAATTTGCATTGACCCATCTATTAAATTTCGCTCCCTCCCACATAACTACCCTGCTATGTTGACTTAATTCCACCTCTCAGAGTGGCGTAGAGCCAAGGTTGATGGAGTTAGGTTGACACAGTGACAGTGTAGACACAGTGTTGCTTACATCGACTTTTACTGGCTTTCAGGAGCCATCTCGCAATGCCCCACACTGACAGTACAACCGATAAAGGGAGCCACCTGAGTTGAGCTAGCCAAGAGGAAATGCCAAGGAAAGTCTTCTCCTCCATTCGGGATTCACGGCTGTTACCCCCTCTACTGGCGTTTGGAACATAACCCAGGTCTGGTCCTTTCTCACAAAAAACCAGGGGCATCCGATACAGCCAACAGCCCTGCAGTTTCGGCACTCACCTGGGATGTGGGGGACCTAGATTCAAACCTTTCCTCTACCTGATTTGTCACTCTGTTTAACATTCCAGCCAACCTTCCTCCGCCAGGTATCCTGGCTTCCATGGGTGGCGGGTGAAGCTTCCCCTTGGGGATACTAGTCCCCCCACACCTCCTCATCTAGCTGAGGCCACACACCCCCACTTGCTACTCTCAGCCCCTCCGTGGCCCTGGCTAGGGCAGGAGGAGGGTGACGGACTGAGAATTCAGTCAGGGCCACAGAAGGGGGCTGAGAGCTTGGCCCCAGCCAGGATCGAACTCTTACCCCCATCTGGGAGCATCAAGCTTGGAGTCCTCCCCCAATCCGCCTCTTCCCCCCGGGGCCCTGACTCTTGATCATTCCTTTACCCCCGCCCCACTCCACCCCTGCTGCAGCCCCAAGATTGGAAAAGCTCTGTGGCCCTAGCGGGGAGCGAGAGCTCCTCCAGCCACGGGGCCATGATGGGGGGAGATTTTTCCAGGGGCCCCAAATTGGCCGCAGCCTGTGCAGTAATCTGACACTGCCCCCCAACCACAGCAGCATGAGGCTTGGAATGGGTTCCCCGCGCCTAGCCTCCATTACATGCCAGCCATTCTGAATTGCTCACAATGGCATCCATCCCCTATGATACAATGTGGTCTTCCCTCTGACTGAGCGACGTGGTGCATCATGGGAATCACCTGTGTGCAGGTGCATCATGGGAGATGTAGTTCAGTAAGGGATCAAAGGGGAGAAGCAACGCAGAACCGTAGTGACGAAGCTTAATGTTGAACGGATTCAAAACGGATTGTTTCACCATTTGCTGTGTGAAAAATATTGGAATTCCAACTTTTCATCCTGACTTGGGATGAAAACAAATGTTGAATTTCCCTGGGAAACAAATTCCGCTTGTCTCTCAGACTGACGTAAATTTAAGTCCGTGTGGAAATCTCCCGGGAAAAGACCTACTTGTCTGATTCCCGGGGCTCCCTCCTGACAGCCGGGCTCGAGACTCGAAAATCGCCTTTTGTGTTTCTGCTTCCAGTCCCACCCAGACCGGGAGGGTGGCGGCACAAATCCCTCCCGCTGTGAAGGCCTGTCTCAGCTCAGCGGCTCTGGGGCGGAGGTTGGAGACAGCGACTGTCACCAGCTCGAGCTGCCAGTGGACGTTGCAGAATATGTCAAATGTGCCCAAAGTCAGGGAACTGGGCACTAAACAGTGTGTGTCTGTAACCCGCACCCATTCCGTGCGGGCCCCCGGCCCCCTCGGGCGCGGACTGGGCCGCGTGTGTAGCGGATCCTGCTGCAGCCTTAGTCCAGGGAAGAGCGCTGTGTCAGCGCACACAGGCTTGTCTCTGTAACCAGCAGGCGCTGGTCCAGTGAGAGCTCCTCTTCACTCCTCTTGTAGCACGACAGACCCACGTAGCTTGGGCACGAGAGGCCTATGTGTTTAGAACAGGTCTAGCCCTGCTGCTGACACCCTACCCAGGAAGGGGGTGGTATACACCGAATCTCGAATCTTCTGGAGGGGCTCAAAGAGACCTGGGGGAGGGATCTTTAATGACCTGTATAATTATATACAACAGGAAAAGGTGACCCCTCTCCTTAACTCCCACCCACATCTGCTTGGTTCTGATCTTTAACACACAGCTAGAGGTTGCCCTTCTTTGAAATTATGCTGATGTTCAGCTGTGTGCTTTCCTGGCACTCACAGGAAAGGTGGGGCAGACTCTGTGTAAATGGAGAGGGAGCTCCATGAGCCCAAACAGCGTTACTCTGGGATAACGGGGGGAGTAGCAGTCAGCCCCGCCCCACCCCGAGCTACAATTATCCACAGGAAGGCTCAGTGTTGCCGCTAGTTTACATCTCTCTGGGGCAAAGACTGCATTTGCCCACCCGAGCTGCAAGGGAAGTCACACTCAGCAGTGACCCAGTAAAGGGACGGCTAGTGGCACTGTGTTCTAGAGGAGATAGGCAGGAGTGGTACCCGAACAAGGATTGTCAGAGCAGCTTGTTCCTTACAGCCCTACTCCATTTTCACCCATGGGACCCCATGCAGTCACCATTCCCAGGCTGCTGGTTCAGGTAGGGTTTGAACCTAGTTCCTCTGCATCAAAAGGCAGGAGTATCTGTTGTGTGAGCTAAAGAACCAGCACTTTAACTTGCGAGCACTGGTAGGCATATTAAGCGCGGTATGTGCTCTAGCCACTAGAAGGAGACAAAGAGTCACACGGGGTTAGCCTGTGATGCAAGCGCAAACGGTGATTTCTTGATGCCTGTACAATCTTTTGCACACTTACAAAGTGGGAAATGACTGCCTAGGAAGGAGTACTGCGGAAAGGGATCTGCGGGGGGTCATAGTGGATCACAAGCTAATTGTGAATCAACAGTGTAACACTGTTGCAAAAAAAAAAAACCGAACATCATTCTGGGATGTATTAGCAGGAGTGTTGTAAGTAAGACACAGAAAGTAATTCTTCTGCTCTACTACATGCTAATTAAACCTCCACAGGAGTATTGTGTCCAGTTCTGGGCACCTCATTTCAGTAAAGATATGGACAAATTGGAGAAAGTCCAGTGAAGAGCAACAAAAATGGTTTAAGGTCTAGGAAACATGAGCTATGAGGGAAGATTGAAAAACTTGGGTTTGTTTAGTCCGGAGAAGAGAAAATGAGAGGGGACATGCTAACAGTTTTTAAGTACATAAAAGGTACGAGGAGCAGGGAGAAAAATTGTTCTCCTTAACCGCTGAAGATAGAAGTATTGGACTTAAATTGCAGCAAGGGAGGTTTAGGTTGGACATTGGGAAAAAACTTCCTAACTCTGAGGGTGGATAAGAACTGGAATAAATTGCCTCAGGAGGTGGTGGAATCTCCATCACTGGAGATTTTTAAGAGCAGGTTAGACAAACACCTGTCAGGAATGGTCGAGATAATACTTTGTCCTGCCAGGAGTGCAGGGGACTGGACTAGATGACCTCTGGAGGTCCCGTCCAGTCCTATAATTCTATGAATCAATCAATTTGCAGAAGACAGTGGTGGGGTTATTTCTTTCTTTTCCCATAAATATTGATGGAAGTTGGGCCAGAACCAAACCACCAGAGCCAAACCCAGCATCCATGTCCACATTCAGCATCTGAGTTTGTAGCTAATATCCTGAATCCAAACACCCAACACTGATGTTTAGATCTGGGCTTTAAAACATCTGGGACCAATGTGCTGGGATGGGATGTTTTCATTTGGCCGGGCTCGCTTCTCCTCTCACTTAAGCTAGGTTTACACCTCTCTAGCAGCATGGATACCAGAGATGTTCCCTCCTGATTCCAACTTGTGTAAGTCAGGGCAGAACCAAGACCAAGAGCAGCTTTTCCTCTACACAAATGACAGGAGAATCTCCCACCCTGGAATTCACAGCTAGGCCAGATCGGGGATTTGCCTCCATCCATCTGGCAGCTTCACACAGCTCTCTGATCCCTTTTTCCAGCAAGAGGCAAGAGACAAACCTCTCCTTTGAATTGCTCATTCAACTCCATAGACTGAACCCAAGATCACTGATTTATATAAATATCAGGGCTTGAAATTCATGGCAGAAGAATGAAGCTGCCGTAAACCAGGGACATTGCTGTGCCAGATTGAGGTAATCAGATTTATAGCTGTGCCTGGTCTGCTGGCCTTGTGAACACAACAAGAGACTGCTTCTCTCCCAAGGGCTTGTTATCTATTAATGCAAAAGGCATTTGGCTAACGCGATCACGCTGCTGAAAAACACAATATCATGCAATTCAGCATCATTCCCCTCCCTCCCTCGATATCAGACATACTAATACTCACTCTTATAGAGGGCTTTTCATAGGTCTCAAAGCATTCCACGTCAGTATCCTAATCCCCATTTTGCAGATGGGGAAACTGAGGCACAGGGAAGTGAATTGTCTTGCACAAGGGCACTCAGCAGGCTAGAGGCAGAGCTGGGAATAGAACCCAGGCCTTCCTAACTCAACTCCCATTACTCCCCCACCAAAAAAATTGGATTGTTTTTCCTTCAGAGGCCCTAGGTACATAGTTGAGTGGCTACTCTGCATCACGACGGCCACATTGGGATTTTTAGCATGCTAGTTCTGTCAGAGCTGGTGCGTGTACATCTACGCAAGCTAGGAAACACACCTCTAGCTGCAGTGTAAACGTACCAAGACTTCAGTGCGAGGTTTGGGTTTACTTGGGTTTTCACAGGCCTACAGCCAGAAGGCAAAGGGGACGTATGGGACTGGGGCAAAGAATCTGCCTTGCTTCTCCCTTATGCATGTGTAAATAGGGAATGGGATGGACTTCCCCTGGAGTAAATGAGAAGAGAATCAGGCCCCACATGCCCTCCCCAATCAATCAATTAAAAATAAAAAAAGACCATATGGAGAATTTTAATATCAAAAACCTGATTTTGGAGGGTTTTTTAAAAGTGAATTTTGTATAAACCCTCTAATGTTTAATCAAGAAGCGAAATTAGGAATTAAATATCTCTTGCTTTTAATGCTATTTTGCTTTTAACTAACAAGGTGAAGTTTAAAAACCCACCTGCTGAGCAGAACTCTCAGCCTCGGTACAGCTTTGGGGAGCCCGCTGGAAACAAGGCACTCAAGAGGCTTTCTGAGCCAATCAGGACCTGATTTAAGGGCATTGGGTTGATTCAAGCAAGAGGTTATACTGGAAGCGAGAGAAATAAACCACTTCCTCATCAAATAACATCTGACATGCCTCCATACATGCAGCACTCCAGATGCCCCTCAGTCCCTATCTGCAGCACCCCCTGGTATTCCAGCTCTGCAATCCCCAAATGTTTTTTTGCTGCCCCTCTATCCCAACCTGTAGCCCCTCCTGCTGTTGGGGGTGACTGAGGGTAATCTGGGGCCCTAGGCAAAGCAGGGACATAAATCCCCTCTAAGGCCATCTCCTCAAAGCCCCACATCCATTTTATGGCCAAATCCCTTTATGAGGATTATCAGTAGCAGACAGAGCCCTCCCTCAACTAGGGCTGGTGGGTCCCACACGGGCGAGTGCGAATGGCCGGCGTGGTTTGTCCGACACTTCTGCCCCACACTCCCCCTAGGTAGCAAAAGAGGCCAGGGAAGCAACACTGGACCAGTGCCTCTCTCCTCCCATGATTGGCTGCGATGGCACAGGACTCCCCCTTGTGTCCCATTGAGGTAAGGCCAGCAGCAGGGGAGTCTCCATCCAGTACGTAGTGCCCAGCAGCCAGGACGTATTTTCCTTCCTGCCATACACAGAGGCCCCTGGTTGAGGTGGGGCTGTCAGGGTTGCTGGGAGCAATGGGCTTGTCATTACCATCTCACTGAGATGAATGAGGTCAGGTTCCCTGCTTTCCTCAGAGTAACTGTCTCAGGCTCTCTGCAGACTCAGGCAGATATCAGTCACCTTTTCAGTCATTTCTTACGGACCTGGAAGGCTTCAAACCTAGTTATGCTTTCAAAATGGAAGCTGAGGGGCTGAGGTAACTTCACTACTCCAGGAGTTGGGGCCCCCTAGAGCACCCAGGCCTGAATTCAGACATTGATATGGATGCAGCCACCAAGCAACGGACCCCACCAATTTACTGAACAGCAATCAGAGGATGACAACCCTCAGTCATTTCCAAGCCAGGCTGTATCTGAACTGGCATTCTAGAGGTAAAAGGCTTCCTGCCCTGTTACTATTGTCCAGAGCTGCTGGTTAGTAGCTGATGGGGCTAGTATATGTTTCCATCCAGGGGGCTTATCCTTTTCAGTAGCAATGTGAAGGAGTACTAGTGGCACCTTAGAGACTAACCAATTTATTTGAGCATAAGCTTTCGTGAGCTACAGCTCACTTTATCGGTTAGTCTCTAAGATGCCACAAGTCCTCCTGTTCTTTTTGCGAATACAGACTAACACGGCTGCTACTCTGAAACCTGTCAAGCTGCATTGTGTGTAAATGAACCCACCATAACAAGCCATGCGTTAATGCATTGCAAGTGAGTTCTGGGAGACACCCACCACAGTTAAGAATAAATGTGTTATCTCCAGCGATCTGTATTTTGGATAGAATGCCTTTGGGAGGCAGATGCTTTCCTCTCTCCCCTTCACAGCCTCAAATCCTACCTCAGCATTTCTACAACCCCCCCGCACCGGAGTGCTAATTTACACCGCCCTTCCTATTCTGATAAGGCCGAGAATGGGTATTTGCGCTGCAGATTTGGCTACAGTTCGTGACAATGCAAGCTAGACACAAGCACGACAGCTGAGCCGGGCTCTACTGTATTATTGCAGAGCTGATGGCTGCAAGGCCTTCAGTAGGGTTCCGTTAGAAGTTTTCACTGTAAGACACATTGAACGTGAAGCTCTGCTTGAATTTCTCGTGGTGAGTGTGATGGAAATGGGGCTGACGCAGAGAGAAGAAAGCGTGTTCCCAGTGACGCCTTTTCTGAAGTTTTTCATTGGATTGTCTAACCTTTGTCAGGCCCCCCTGCCAGAAAAAGAAAGCCCCGACGGTCTATGTTTTTCTTCACGTGGGGCTCAATATCAGGTATACACGGGCAATGGGGAATTTTACGTATATCAAGATTTTTCGCCTTTTCTCTGTAACAGGAAAGAAATAGACCAAGGCAAACCTGCTCTATTTTGCAGTTAGACTGTAATATGGTTAAGTCGTTGATTAGAGGCTCTGCCGTACATTGGACAGAGAGGGAATTCCAAAGCTGTGATTTTTTGTAATTCTAGAGTCCTACCTGTGATGCATTTTGAATCAAAGAAAAAAATTTCCTTTCTTCTCATTCACACAGGAATTGGTTCAGGGTAGTCCCAGAGCCTGTGCTATACAGGAGGGCAGACGAGATGATCAAAATGATCCTTTGTGACCTTTCAGTCTGTGAATTAAAGAGCCAGGGAAACGCCTGCGTCACATAATTCTCTGGGCTGGATAAAACTTTGGTGTGTCCATCTCATCCCAAACAGCACCCGTCACAGCACGGCACCTTCAGCACTGCAATGACTGGGGGGGGAAAGCACTTTTCGGAGTTCCTCTACCCTGCAAATAAAGGTGGCAGTGCAGTGCGGGTGGGCATACTCGCACAAGCTTTAGTTTACCTGGCGTGAATAACGATGGGAGCAAGGCTAGGGCAGCACCAGTTTTGCACGGATTAGCCTGCTGGTGACCCCGGCTACGTACTTGGGTTGCCATCCACCCCAGGATCTGTACTGCTATATCTTTGCCACTGTTGGTGGCAGACAGACGCTTAGTTGCATAGACACACCGCTGGTCTGTTAGGATCTGGTGACTTCTACCACGAAAGACCGTGGTCTGAAGATGGAAAGAATAGTGACCTTACAGGTCAGTTGGGGCAGTGAGGGGAGTGCTCCATGCTTTTGAGCAGCATGCAAGGGAATTTGGCCTTGAATCCAGTTCCAGCTCCAAACTTTGCTTGGGGATTTTCACTGGCCCGACCGGATCCCTTCAACTGAACAGCCCTGGACTTTGGGGGCAGTTTGGATTAGAAACTGATTTCAAAATCTGATTGCACAGCTCTAGCTGTCTGTGCACACCAGTGTGGGTCCATATACACAGAGTTGTGCAAGTCTTGTGTTGACGATATGTATACTTTGGGGTCGCTCATCTCTGTGCTTGCCTGCTCTGTACTGATACGTAGAGTTCCTTTCTGCCAGCTGTTCTGGTCTAGACTGAAGGGGCTGGAGCTTGTGAAACCAGCCAAAACCATTAAGAACGATGCTGCATTAATAAACTCGGCAGCAAAGCTGGATAATTTAGAGCCCTTACAGCTTTGGGCGAAGGAAGCCTTTGTTTAGAGCCTCCTTATTGCTCTATTGCTACATCAAAGGACCTCTTAACCATCTATACTGCAAACAAAGACCCAGGTTAGTGAGTCTTAGAGCCCATGTCTGCAGGCTTGTGCAACAGGGCTGAAAATAGCAGTGTAGACGTTCCCGCTCAGGCTGTAGCCTGGGCTCTGAAATCCAGTGAGGGAGAGTCTCAGACCTGGGTCCAACCAGAGCTCAAATGTTGATGCTGCTATTTTCAGCCCCGTAGCGCAAGCCCCACGAGTTCAAAAGTCCCCAGACATCAATGGGCGGAATGAGAAGTGAATAATGGTGTGATCCAAGTTGTAGGGCTTACTGACAGTTTCTATGGAAAATGGTTCTCGGCAGAAAATTTGATTTTTGACTAAATGGAATTTTTCATGAGAAGTTTCTGTTTTCTGAGGAAAATTTTGATTTTTCATGGAAATAGTCTATTTTCCGAGCCGCTCTCCCCAGGAGTATGGCCTTTTGGCCTTAGTCCTAAATGCCCCTGCGTGGGACACAGTAAGGAATGATCATCTGGTAGCACTGTCAGTAATACCGGACTCGGTTCCACTTTGCTCACCTCACCCCTTTGTTACCCATCTTTTAGTTTGTGTTGATACATACCATGTTTGCAGGTGTTTGTTACAACCATAAGCAGATGAGGTCTACACATGCTTCCCAAATTCAGGAACAGTCTGGGGAGCGATGGAAGAGTCTCCGGAGATCATAAGAAAGAGAGAGGCTAAGACGATGGGTGTAGCAACTTGCATGGAATTGGGAGCTACGAGAACGGGGGAAAGAATTTGGAGGCAACACCAAGAAGTCAGACTGTGTGCACATTGCTGGAAAAACCCACTGCAGCAGTTCTGTAAATCATTCTCTTAGAAAGTTCCTGGTTTGTTTTCGAAACGTAGAGTCTTCCCCTGTTAATCCCCAGCATGTGAAACATGAACCAGTGGGCAGAGTGCAGTGTGTGACTAGGCCCTGGTCTACACTAGGTCGAATTTAGCAGCGTTAAATCGATGGAAACCTGCACCCGTCCACACGATGAAGCCCTTTATTTCGACTTAAAGGGCTCTTAAAATCGATTTCCGTACTCCACCCCTGACAAGTGGATTAGCGCTTAAATCGGCCTTGCCGGGTCGAATTTGGGGTACTGTGGACACAATTCGACGGTATTGGCCTCCGGGAGCTATCCCAGAGTGCTCCATTGTGACCGCTCTGGACAGCACTCTCAACTCAGATGCACTGGCCAGGTAGACAGGAAAAGAACTGCGAACTTTTGAATCTCATTTCCTGTTTGGCCAGCGTGGCAAGCTGCAGGTGACCATGCAGAGCTCCTCAGCAGAGGTGACCATGATGGAGTCCCAGAATCGCAAAAGAGCTCCAGCATGGACCGAACGGGAGGTACGGGATCTGATCGCTGTATGGGGAGAGGAATCCGTGCTATCAGAACTCCGTTCCAGTTTTCGAAATGCCAAAACCTTTGTCAAGATCTCCCAGGGCATGAAGGACAGAGGCCATAACAGGGACCCAAAGCAGTGCCGCGTAAAACTTAAGGAGCTGAGGCAAGCCTACCAGAAACCCAGAGAGGCGAACGGCCGCTCCGGGTCAGAGCCCCAAACATGCCGCTTCTATGATGAGCTGCATGCCATTTTAGGGGGTTCAGCCACCACTACCCCAGCCGTGTTGTTTGACTCCTTCAGTGGAGATAGAGGCAACACGGAAGCAGGTTTTGGGGACGAGGAAGATGATGATGATGAGGTTGTGGATAGCTCACAGCAAGCAAGTGGAGAAACCGGTTTTCCCAACAGCCAGGAACTGTTTCTCACCCTGGACCTGGAGCCAGTACCCCCCGAACCCACCCAAGGCTGCCTCCTGGACCCGGCAGGCGGAGAAGGGACCTCCGGTGAGTGTACCTTTAAAAATACTATACGTGGTTTAAAAGCAAACATGTGAAAGGATTAAGTTGCCCTGACATTCGCGGCTCTCCTGGATGTACTCCCAAAGCCTTTGCAAAAGGTTTCTGGGGAGGGCAGCCTTATTGCGTCCTTCATGGTAGGACACTTTACCACTCCAGGCCAGTAACACGTACTCGGGAATCATTGTACAACAAAGCATTGCAGTGTACGTTTGCTGGCATTCAAACAACATCCGTTTTTTATCTCTCTGTGTTATCCTCAGGAGAGTGAGATATCATTCATGGTCACCTGGTTGAAATAGGGTGCTTTTCTTCAGGGGACACTCAGAGGAGCCCGTTCCTGCTGGGCTGTTTGCCTGCGGCTGAACAGAAATGTGGTTAGCTTACAGGGAAGTAGAGTGAACCAAGGCGCGAAACGATTGTCTGCCCTTGCTTTCATGGAGGGAGGGAGGGAACGGGGGCCTGATGATATGTATCCAGAACCACTCGCGGCAATGTTTTAGCCCCATCAGGCATTGGGATCTCAACCCAGAATTCCAGTGGGCAGCGGAGGCTGCGGGAACTGTGGGATATGTACCCACAGTGCAACGCTCCGGAAGTCGACGCTTGCCTCGGTACTGTGGAAGCACTCCGCCGAGTTAATTCACTTAATGCACTTAGGGCACTTTCTGTGGGGACACACACACTCAAATATATAAAACCGATTTCTAAAAAACCGACTTCTCTAAATTCGACCTAATTTCGTAGTGTAGACATACAGGACACTAGGCTTTCCTCACCTGCCTGGTGGGTTTACCTGCTGTCCAGATGTTCCCAGGATCATCCCATTCTTTTTAGGTAGCTGTCCAGGGAAAAGTATAAGAATGCTTGGTAGTCACTGCTGGCTGTCCAGTTTTATGGGCTCAGGAGTATCACTGATCTCCTGGCTTTTTGTACCTCTGACGGGATTTAATGTGAAAGTGGTGACAGGGTGTTTGTGAACGGCTGGGTGGGGAGGGAAACTTTACAGCTAGTGAAATGAGAAGCCATCGCTAAACGTTTGCTGGTAGAGCATATTTCTTTCTGCTCCCAGCTGTCTAAATGTTTGTACAATGTGAAGTATCAAGCGATGGCAAGCATTCGATTAACAACTTCTCTCCTTCAGAAGGGAACTGAGAGCTCCTCTCTCATGCAAACGCTAAGCAGGAGAGGCCGCAAATGTGTCTCTTCAGTTACAACTGTCTTGTGGTATTTGGCGTGTTTTAACACATTATGCAAATTGGGTGCTGGTGATCAGCACCAAATTGATAGCCTCAGAAGGCAGAATCCAGGGAACAGACAGTGACAGGGAAAAACCCCATATCAATTCTTGCAGCCAAGCTGAGGAAAGAATGCAAGTTTCCCAGTTTACTGGCAGAAGGCTGAGGCTGTGAAGAACACAGGGGATTGCCCAAAGCTGCTGTTCTCCTCGATTTTTACTGGCTCTGGGACGGCCCTGCAGATGTGTGAATCCAAGGAGGGTAAACATGGGGCTTTGGAACATGGTACAAATTAGAGCTGAGCGAAATTTGTTATGAAAAGAGTTATTTCAGGCCACCAGGTCAACTGAAACTATCCCAAACTTCAAGTCGAAATTCGGCGAATAGTTTTGCCTGGAAAAAAAAGGAAGAGACTAAAACATGTCGGAATACCGAAATGTTTCATTTTGGCATTTCGAAACAAAAATCTTTCGACTTTTTTGTTTTGGAATTTGTGTAGATTTAAATAATGTAAAACCTTTTTAAAAAATTCAAACTCTTAGTGCTGGGCAAACTTAAAGTTTCAGAGCTTCCACCTGGACACTCCTCTGGGTCTCCCTTCTTTATGGATTCATGCTGTGAAATTTAGACACAGGCCTGCATTTCAGAGTGTGCGGATTCATGATTCATAGGTTTTTAAAGACAGAATGGACCATTATGATAACGTGAGCTGCCATCCCGAGTAACAGACTGGAGAATTTCATCGCGTGATTCCTGTATCAACCCCTTCTGCCTTGCAGTTGAACTAGAGTATATCTTTAGGAAAGACAGACAATCTTGCTTTGATATCAAGCAGTGGAGAATTTATTGCATCTCTTACTCCAATAATTAATTACCATCGTTGTTAAAGTTTGTACTTTATTTCTGGTTTAAATTTTTCTAGCTTCAGCTGCAACTATCTAGATCTCATTTATGATCATTCCGTTTCTCTAGTTCTGCAGGAAGAGGGTGATTTGTTTTGTTTTCTGGAAGCTCAATGTTACTGAATGGAGTTCATCTTGTAGAAAATGTGAAAATTCTGTTTCCCAGAATCACATGGCACTCCGTGTACAGTGATTTTTGTGCATGACCCATGATGATGAGGGTGGGATAAGAAACTGAAAAGGATAGAATATACAATTTAAATATGTATGTATTTTGGTTTATAGCTAACATAAAAAAATGCCATAGCACATTAAATAAAAAGGATCCTGATCTTTTCTGAACCACATTTGCAGAGTTCAAGTTTTCTTCTTTTCTCTGAAATGGTTTTCACACCCAAACTTCAGAAACCTAAAGGCACAACAAACAAGAAGGGGTTATCTTGCCACTGCCCAGAGAACTACAGGTTATGATCAAAAAGACCTGGACAATCTGGAGAAATGAGTTAAAGTAAGAAGGATGAAATTCAATAAGGACAAACTCAAACTACTCCATTTAGGAAGGCAGAATCAGTTGCACACATACAAAACAGGAAACAACTGCCGAGGGGGGAGTACTGAAGAAAGGGAATCTGGGGTGGGTCATAGTGGATCACAAGTAAAATATGAGTCAACAGTGTAACGCTGTTGCAAAAAAGGCAAACATCATTCTGGGATATATTAGCAATATTGTGAGCAAGACACGAGAAGCAATTCTTCCACTCTACTCCGCGCTTACAAGGCCTCAGTTAGAGTATTGTTTCCATTTCTGGACGCCTCATTTAAGGAAAGATGTGGACGAAGTGGAGAAAGTCCAGAGAAGGGCAACAAAAATGATTTAAAATCTAGAAAAGATGACCTAAGAGAGCTAAGATTGAAAACACTGGGTTTGTTTAGTCTAGAGAAGATTGAGAGGCGACATGATAACAATTTTCAACTACATAAAAGGTTGTCACAAGGAGGAACGCAGGGCTGAAATTCTCTTTAACGTCTGAGGATAGGACAAGAAGCAATGAGCTTAAATTGCAGCAAAGGCAGTTTAGGTTGGACATTAGGAAAAACGTCCTGAATATCAAATTGGTTAAGCACTGGAATAAATTGCCTAGGGAGATTGTCTTGGAGATTTGTAAAAATAGGTTAGACAAACACCTGTCAGGCATAGTCTAGATAATATTCTGCCATGAGTGCAGAGGACTGGACTAGAAGACTTCTCGAGGTCCCTTCCAGCCGTATGACAGTATGAATGCAATAACAAAAAGGTATGTAACTGTTATGCGCCTTTGGCACACTGCAACATGACTTTTTTTTTCCATGCCTGTAAGGAATGGGAGGGAATCAATTTTTTGAAGTAGAACAGACATAGCACATTAGAGAGAAATCTCAGAAATCATATCCCTGGTAGGGCTGCCGTCTTGGCCAACTCAAGGAATTGAAGCAGGGAGTGCTGAAGATGTACGCATAAGCGTCTACAACTTAATCTAAAGAGCCAGACTCTGTAGTCGTGGCTTTATCCAGGTCACAACTTCTGCCCTCTTAATCTGCAATTCAGAATGAAATTGACGGTCCTCCTTTAACTTTGTGACACCAGGGGGAGAGCGTCAAATTACCTGTTCTGCCACGGACTTCCCATGTGACCTTGGGAAAATTACTTAGCCCCAGATGTCTCAGGGCATTAGGCTCCTAACTTCCTTTGAAATTGTCCTAAAAGTGGACATTTGAAGGATGTGGACCTTAGCCTCTGCGCAACTCAGTTGCCCATGTAAACAATGAGAATAATAATATTTCCCAACCTCCCAGAATGGCTGTTAAGCTGAATTAATTAATTTCAGCAAAATGGATTAGAATGGTAGAAGGTAATGTGCTGCATGGATATGCTGTGTCTGATGCAGACACAGCGAAAACTCTTTTTGCTCTGAATTAGCTCTTTCAATTTATGATTTGGTGCAATCACTGTGATTAGCTAAATACCAGTTCTAATTCTGGATTCTGAGCCCTCTCATAAAAAGGCTTTTTAAAAAAGTAATTCTAAGTGAAATAATTACTGAAGGGATTAAAAAGTTATGTGATAATACAGCACTCGCAAGAAACATGCTTCACATTGCAATATGTCTGGAATAACTCTATAGCGACCCAGTGCTCTGGCACAGTGCCTGCAAAAAAGGGCTGTGAACCCGCCTCCAAAGACGAGAGATGGAGAAATACTGGGATGTGGGACGGGGCATTTAAAAATATGGGCCCACTGGAGTTGTTACACTCTGAATAGCTGCTGCAGAGTGAGTGCAATTGTTCTGTCCTAGGAGCTGGAGTAGAGATTGTAAAGGTTACAATGCGGACCACCCTGCCCAACCTGCCCATGGTGGGTCACTCAGTGCCCTTTGCAATGCCCGTTTCTGCAGAGAGGAGTAAGTAGAATTCAGCCAGGGTATCTATGAGAATATCAGCTCCTGCAGGGGAAAAAAACCAATTTCAAGCACAGGACTCGCTTAGTCAATGACGGAGGAAGCCATGTCAGAGCTTGTCAGAGCCATGTCAGAGTTTGTTTTCCTTGCAATTTTGGGTGTTTTGCGCATAGACGGTGTGGCTGCTCCTGGCTCACAAGCCATTTCTAGGACAATGTTTATTTCATGCCCATTTTTGCTGGACACCAAATCGCCACGGCCCTTTCATTCCCTTTGCATCAAACACCCGACTCACAGGGGCCATTGCATTGAAGCATTTGGACTTTCTAATACAGATGAAAGTGTGATATTTCCATTTCAAAAATAAAAGCTCAGTGCAGCACAAAAGGGTATAATTATCTTTTTAGAAAAAAAATATTAAGTTGATGCAGTGCATTACGGCTCTGACAGCTTCCAGCCACTTGTGAAATGGGTGCAAAATATATATTACAGGAAACATAGGGTTGCTCTGTTTTTCTCTCTCTCTCTCTCTTTTCCCTTGTATAATAAAGGAAGGAGAAGTATAGGAAGAGGGGGTGAAATTATAAAGTGTTTTCTAGTTGTTGAAGCTGGAAAATATGCAGATAGTTCTGACATTGCAGGAACTGTGTAACCTGATCCTAGTTTTGGGGGGGTCATTTTCAAGCCCACATGGCACTAGGCACCTATCACCCATTGAAAATCAATAGTAACTGGGCACCGGCTGCCACTTGTGCCACTGAAATATTCCCCCAGTATGAAGAGTAAAGATCCAGGCTTAGGAATACGCCAAGTACAGGTGAGAAACTGGCATTGTAGCTGGACCAAAATCTTCCGCTTAGAGCTTTTTTCTATGGAAAACTGGGGCTCATCCACTTGGCAAATTTTGCAAAGTCTCTGGCAGGCTGCAGGCTGAGAACTTGCTGTTTGATTGAATTTCATCACCATAGAATGGAAGGGGTGAACGCCCATTGACTACACAGGAAGTAAAGGATGGGATAGGGTTGTCTCCCTCCCATAATATTCTGGGTAACCTCGTTAACCCTGTCATGATCACTTTACTGCATGCCCTTTTTTGCAGGAAGTGTCTGCTTTCCTCGAAAATTTTGGGGTTTTGTTTTTGTTTTTTTTGGCAATTTGGTTGAAAACGGGAACATTTTTAGCTGAAAACCAGTAAAGTGAGGAGACGCTGGCTGGAAAAGGTGTATGTGGTTTACCAAGGTGGTCTGGATGGATTTGGCTGATGGCTCTGAACTGCAGATTAAGCAGCTGACCTGTGAGCTGAGGAGACAGCTACCGGTCATAAAGGAAGAGAACAGGAAGCCAGACCAGGGCTTCCGGGGTAATCAGGCGAAATGATCAACCTCAAGCCCCACATTTCTGAGCTCAGCAGCTACACGGAGGGGAAGCAGAATATCATCTTCAGCAGTGTACTGAGACGGAGAAGTGCCAAGTGACTGACATAGAGAGCTCGGTCTCCAAAGTACACGAAACCATCCTGATGTTGATGGACCATGCGGTGCTGGGAGAGATGGAGAGCAAGGCTCTGTCTCTCGGTGTGTCCAGAGGGTCTATTCGTTTCGAGGGGCACAGCCTGTTTCTTAACATGCCAGAGGATAAAATGGAGGAACTGAAAGATAGTGGCCAGGAAAAGTCCCTAGGCACACCGTCAGAGTCCTGTGTGGAAGGCAGGGAACTACCCAATGTGCAGGCCAGTAGCCTTCACGAAATCAGGTAGCCCATATTGAGAATCATAGAATCATAGAATCATAGAATATCAGGGTTGGAAGGGACCCCAGAAGGTCATCTAGTCCAACCCCCTGCTCGAAGCAGGACCAATCCCCAACTAAATCATCCCAGCCAGGGCTTTGTCAAGCCTGACCTTAAAAACCTCTAAGGAAGGAGATTCTACCACCTCCCTAGGTAACGCATTCCAGTGTTTCACCACCCTCTTAGTGAAAAAGTTTTTCCTAATATCCAATCTAAACCTCCCCCATTGCAACTTGAGACCATTACTCCTCGTTCTGTCATCTGCTACCATTGAGAACAGTCTAGAGCCATCCTCTTTGGAACCCCCTTTCAGGTAGTTGAAAGCAGCTATCAAATCCCCCCTCATTCTTCTCTTCTGCAGACTAAACAATCCCAGCTCCCTCAGCCTCTCTTCATAAGTCATGTGCTCTAGACCCCTAATCATTTTTGTTGCCCTTCGCTGGACTCTCTCCAATTTATCCACATCCTTCTTGTAGTGTGGGGCCCAAAACTGGACACAGTACTCCAGATGAGGCCTCACCAGTGTCGAATAGAGGGGAACGATCACGTCCCTCGATCTGCTCGCTATGCCCCTACTTATACATCCCAAAATGCCATTGGCCTTCTTGGCAACAAGGGCACACTGCTGACTCATATCCAGCTTCTCGTCCACTGTCACCCCTAGGTCCTTTTCCGCAGAACTGCTGCCTAGCCATTCGGTCCCTAGTCTGTAGCGGTGCATTGGATTCTTCCATCCTAAGTGGAAGGGTGTTCCAAAAGAAGACGACCCTGGAACATGCTGCTGGGTCTGAGGTGTCTAGACAAAATGCAGTGCTTTCACAGGCAGAATAGTGGGGTTCTACTGCACTGACACAGCGGCGCTAAGCTTGGCCCTCCCGTACATCGCCAGGTTCTTTGTTGTAACGCTGTTCTATGTTAAATTGTTACATGTTAATGGGAGAGTGCTGTGACACAGATGGGTGCTATCCTACCACATAATCATGTGTGATTGGGTCTGGAAGGGGGAGAGAGAATGCATGGACCAGTAAACCATCCTGGAATAAGCCATCCTGAGGGACAGGTACATTCAAGAGCGAAAGTGCGTGGAGACTCCACACCACAGTTTAACACTATGAAAGGTCGAGACGCCCCCATCCTCAGAGTCCTGTGTTCAGTCCCCAGTAATCTACCTCCTAAGATCTTCCTTGTCTTGCTCTTATGGTTATTTTCTCCCCCAACACACATAGGCTGCAGCCAACCCATAAAAGGCCTTTCAATTTACAAAGGGTATTTTTTTGTATTTTTACCAAATTTCACGTGATTTTTTTTAACGCCTCAAGTAAATGAAATGACGGATAACGTGAAGACAAGCCAATACATTAGGTAGATATGCATTTAATGTCTCTTAAAGTAGGGAGGGTCATAGAAGATGTATACAGGGGGTTCTTAAACTGGGAGTCGGGACCCCTCAGCGGGGTCGCAAGGCTATTGGTCTGTCACAAACTCTCAACCTGCACCCCAAACCCTGCTTTGCCTTCAGTACTGGTGTTAAATATATAAAAAAGGTGTTATTAATTTATAAGGGGAGGCTTTCTGTATGGGGGGGTCACCAAAAAAAGGTTGAGAACAACTGAATATATTTACATACATACACACAGAGACACGCATACACGTGCATGTTACTCTTTGTCTGTTTGTTGCTTTCTTGCTGTCCCCCGTCCCTCTCTATTAATCCCAATATTTATCCAGGAAACGGTGATGTTAATTTTTGCATTAATTTGAACGCATTTTTACTCTTTGTAATAAAGACCGATAAATTCCCGGGCAATGTTAAATAAAATAAAAAGTGAAAGCAAAGGCCTCCAACACCCTAGCCCCTGCGTTTACAGCTTTCTGGTCTTCTGCCTGGATTAGCTCAACTCTGAGCAACATTTCAGTGCCTCAGCTGGTTTTACTACATCATGGGCCTTGATTCCACGTTTTCTTGAGGCTGACTAAAAGTGCTTGGCACCCAAACAACGTCTGTGCTTGTCTTTGGACCTAAGACCCGCGATGGGAGCCACTAGCACCTATCATCATAATGTATCTCTTTGCATTCTCTGCTGCACCCTTAAAAGCTTTGTAGACAGCCGTAATGCCAGCCACCACCTTAATTTCATCATCTCTTGGACAATCTCCACTACACAGGGCTCTTACAACCTTTCCTTCAATTCAGTTCTTCCTGCCACTAGCCCTGCTATCCACTACAGAATTACTTCGCTATAACCACGTCGCTCAGGGTGAATAATCCACACCCCTGAGCGATGTAATGACACTGACCTAAGGACTGCTGGGGAGAGCCCCATGTTGGCAGGAGAGCTTCTCACAGGACCCCTCGGAGATGTGGATTAACGTTGCCCTGAATTATTTTGCTGCTCGCCTTTGAATTATCTCAGGTTTATCCATGTCTTTGTGACATAGAGATGCCAGAAACACTGTGAAAGTTCCTTAACAACCTTTACAAATTGTCTTAGTTGCCAACTTTCTGCAAGCAAACAGAAAAGGAGTACTTCTAGCACCTTAGACACTAACAAATTTATTTGAGCATAAACTTTCGTGACTTACAGCTAACTTCATCGGATGTCTGCAGTGGAAAATACAGTGGAAAGATTTTATATACACAGAGAACATGAAACAATGGGTGTTACCATACACACTGTAACAAGAGCGATCAGGTAACTTGAGCTAGGAGTGCGCGGGGGAAGAGACCTTTTGAGGTGATAATCAAGGGTGGGCCATTTCCAGCAGTTGACAAGAGCGTCTGAGGAACAGTGGGGGGGGGAGGGAATAAACATGGGGAAATAGTTTTAATTTGTGTCATGACCCATTCACTCCCAGTCTTTATTCAAGCCTAAGTTAATTGTATCCAGTTTGCAAATTAATTCCAATTCAGCACTCTCTCCTTGGAGTCTGTTTTTGAAGTTTTTTTGTTAAAGAATTGCAACTTTTAGGTCTGTAATGGAGGGACCAGAGATTGAAGTGTTCTCCAACTGGTTTTTGACTGTTATAATTCTTGACGTCTGATTTGTGTCCATTTATTCTTTTATGTAGCGACTTTCCGGTTTGGCCAATGTACATGGCAGAGGGGCATTGCTGGCACATGATGGCATATATCACATTGGGAGATGTGCAGGTGAACGAGCCTCTGATAGTGTGGCTGATGTGATTAGGCCCTAGGATGGTGTCCCCTGAATAGATATGTGGACACAGTTGGCAACGGGCTTTGTTGCAAGGATAGGTTCCTGGGTTTGTGGTTCTGTTGTGTGGGGTTTGGTTGCTGGTGAGTATTTGCTTCAGGTTCGGGGGCTGTCTGTAAACAAGGACTGGCCTGTCTCCTAAGATCTGTGAGTGATGGGTTGTCCTTCAGGATAGGTTGTAGATCCTTGATGATGCGCTGGAGAGGTTTTAGGTGGGGGCTGAAGGTGACAGCTAGTGGCGTTCTGTTATTTTCTTTGTTGGGCCTGTCCTGTAGAGTACAATGTAGAGTGATGTGATGACCCTGACGTCGAGGGACTTGACGTGATGAGTTGTTCTGCTTTGCCCACCTATGTTCTAGCCCTTGATTACAACACTGGTATAACAAGTGGCGGATTCCAAACCTGTCAGCCACCCCAGACAATGGGGCAAACCGTGAGTACTTCGCGCTGGGTCGTAGAATGGCAGTTTCCAATTCTTTCAGATCCAGGAGTTAATTCTGTGTCCAAACAGATTGCTCTTCTTCCTAGAAGTTCTCCATCGCCATGAGAGCTTCCCAGAAAACGGAAATTCCTTTCCATGGAAAAAAAAATCCACATTTTTGAAAAGAAAAAATTTCTGAATCGTGATTCAAAAGTCAAAAATGCAATTTTTTTTCATGGGAAAGAATTCTCAGAAAAATTCTGCTTTAGAGAACTAAGCTGAAAATCTCAGGTTCTGTCTGCTCACTAGTCGGCCACCAAGTTTTTCGTCAAGGTGATTTTCCCCTCTGAAAAATAAATCCAATGGAATATGGCCTACTAGGTCTGATCACCATTACCTTTAGCAGAATACCCTGAATGTTCACTGATACCCATGTTTCCTTCTCCAGGGACAAACTGTCACGTTTATTTCAAATCGCGATTTTCACATTCAAAGTTCTAAATTTCTTCCAGTCAGGCTGCACCGTTTTTCAGTAAAGCACGCAATGTGACCCACAAAGAAAATCTGTGTCCTGAGATTTCAGACCATGAGGGAGTTCTTGTGATGGTGCAACTTTCCGAAACGAGCCTCACATCAAATATAGATTCTTTGAATTTATGAATATTTAGGTAATTTATTATTATTGACACATTAGAGTCGATAATGAGCCTGAGATAAGGATACAATGTACAGACAAATATGAATATAATACCTTTACCGAAAGTTTATCAAGTCAGCCTGTAGAAATTTCATTAGAAAAGTTACTTAATGTTTGGATTCAGAGGTACCGAAAATCTGACATGATACACTCTTTAATAAACTGGTGGGACGGTGAGATTCAGGGATAAAAATCCAGGCAGGAAATGTAGCCATAACTTATTCCCTAACTCATGCTAATGTTTCCTTTTGGAGGAAGATTGGAAAATTATTAGAAATATGTTAATTTGCAATTTGTTAATTTTCCTCTTATTCCACCTGGGGAAAATAAGATCCTCCCCTCAGATATGTATTGAAAGTATTTGTTAGAGTGTTAGCTCTCAAAGAAAACAGTTTCCTGCTTCTTGAAAAGGCTTCCATTATGCCTATCTGCAAGCCTTCGCAAGAGGCGAATCAAGATTTTTTTTTCCAAGAGAGCCAAAGTTTGTTTGTGCTCCGTCCCCTCCGAAAATCTTGAAGGGGATGTTCAGATTTTTTTTTCTATCAAGATCTTCTCTTGATCGTAATTGGATTCTAAAATTACCCAGACAAAGGGATGGAGGTCCAGTTTTATGGGTTTCTCGATGGAATACGTGCTCCTGCTGTTCATAGAAAAAGTATTTTGCTCCTATTCGGAAGAGAAAAAAAGGGGGTGAAATTCACCCCTATGTAGAGGGTATGCATCAATTCTGTCCTAATTAAATCCCTTCTATGGCCATATACACAGAAGTGAATTCCATGCTAGGGTCAATTTAAGAGTCAGATCGTACAAACATTGCACATTCAAATGATCCTTATTAATCAATTAATCCCAATGAATTCCAAGGGAACTATCAGGACTCAGCACTTCTGAGATGCCTCTTTCTGTTTATGCCCATCTTGGGATATAATTGCATAAGAACTAGGCACCCAAGTTTTCAAAGAAGGACTATCTTCTAGTCACAGTGGTTTTAATGATATGGGCATAGCCCTGTGCTCTAGATTCCAACTGACAAAATTAGTTCATTACATTAGAAAGGTTAAAATGTGTGTTTTTTGCCCAGATTGCGACTGATCTTCGCTATTGGTAAATAGTGGAGTCCCTAAGTGTGTGTGTTCTGGGACCAGACCTCATCCAGCTATTCATAAATGATCTGGTAAAAGGGGTAAACGGTGAGGTGGCAAAATTTGCAGATGATACACTACTATTAAAGATAGTTAAGACTCAGGAAGACTGCAAAGACCTACCAAGGGAAGTCTCAAAACGGGCAACAAAATGGCAGGTGAAATGTTGATTAATGTAAACTAATCCACAATGAAAAGCATAATACCAACTATACATTTAAAATGATGGGGTGTAAATTAGCTGTTACCACTAAAGAAAGAGATCTTGGCGTCATTGTGGATAGTTCTCTGAAACCATCCACTCAATGTGCAGTGACATCAAAAAAGCAAACAAAATGCTCGTCATATTTAAGAAAGGGCTGGATAGCACAGAAAATATCATTTTGCTGTTATATAAATCCATCATAGTCCCACATACTGGATGCAGAAAAAAAATCACAAAAAATATGTTGGATCTAGAAAAGGTTCAGAAAATGGAAACAAAAATGATTAGGCACTTCCGTATGAGAAGAGACTAAGTCAGACTTTTCAGCATGGAAAAAAAGAGGGCTAAGGAGAGATATGATTGAAGTCTATAAAAATCATGATTGGTATAGAGACAGTAGATAAGGAAGAGACAAACTAGGGGTCAGCAAAGAAATTAAGAGGCAGCAGTTTTAAAACAAACCAAAGGAAGTATTTCTTCACACAACACACACTCAACCTGTGGAACTCTTTGCCAGAGGATGTTGTGAAGGCCAAGACTATAACCAGGTTCAAAGAAGAACTAGATAAATTCATGGAGGATCACTCCATCAATGGCTATTAGGCATGGTGGATAGGGATGGTGTCCCTAGCCTCTGTTTGTCAGAAGCTGGGAATGAGCGACAAGGGTTGGATCACTTGATGATTAGCTGTTCTGTTCATTCCCTCTGGGGCACCTGGCATTTGCCACTGTTGGAAGACAGGACACTGGGCTAGATGGACCTTTGATCTGACCCAGTATGGTGGTGCTCATGTTTTTGTTGAAATGTTTTTTGCTTCGGAGCGCTAAGAAATTAAAAGAAAGATACTTAAGATCTGTTTCCCTATTCTTTTGTAGGTTTGGTGAGTGTAACTAACATTCATACGTTAGCTTGTCCTGAATCAAAGTAAGAAATTGGGTTCTCTTGAGGCACTGTGGCCTAGTTATCAGAGCACTGACATGGTGCTCAGGGTATCTGGGTTATATTCATTGCTTTGTTGGACCAACCTGGGAAAGTCACTTCCCCTCTCTTTGCCTCAGTTTCCAGGGCTGCAAGGCGGTTTTGATGTTTTTAATTTGAAAGCTGTGGCAATAGTTTGTTTGTAGTTGCAGTGCTGTAACTTCAAGTACCACAAACAAACACATTCACACAGAAAAAATAGAAAGAGTTTTCAGATGTCAGTATGGAAACAAGAAGAGTCTTCACGCAGTGTCTATTCTCAGGCTTCCCCGCAACCTGTTTCCTGAGGAATGAAGATCCCTTCTTGATATCACCTCAAAGACCTGGGGTGCATTCATGCAAACAAGCTCCAGCCCATTCTTCCAAGTCATGCAGTCTGCCTTGCAAAGCAGGGCAGCAGCAGAGAAATGATGGTGTGTGCTACTTGGTTCTCAAAGGGCGAAATCTGAGTGTGTGGCCTTGCGACGTGGTGCCTGGGGGGTCACAACTCCACTCTAGTTTGCAGCAACTGTAAAAAGTTGTGGTGCTTGTTAAAAAGTTGTGGTTTCCGCCACAAAATTGCAGCCGTCTTATTTATCTGTAAAATGGGTGTAACAATTCTCACCTCGTTTGTAAAGTGCTTTGAGATCTACTTATTTTTCAGTTCAGTGGTTTTTCAACAGTCAATACGAGATAGATGTTTGTTCCTGGTCGTAGTATTGGTACTTGCATAAGAAGGTATTTTTAACTCTAATTGCTCTTTTTTTGCACCTAATTGCACCCAGGCAGCTTTGTGCTGCAGACTTTAAATGGAGATTTCATGGTGGTCGTAGCATTGCTACACTTTGTTAAGTTTTATGCTCTATTTTTTTTTAATATATTGATTTGCTGACATTCCTTTTCAAAAGTTTATATTATGCCTGGGCCTTGCGCTGCACAGCCAACCCACAGTTAAATGGACTGTCCTGATTGTCATAGATTAGTCTAGAACGATGGTCTGGATTTTTCCTGCACTCGCCTAAATTAGTGTCATTTTATGATATATCTGCAGAGACTGTCAGGAGTAGTTCAGAAAATTTCTTTGGAAAAGGCTGATTCAACAAAAACAAAACTTCTTACAGGAAAGGAGTGTTTTTTGCTGGTTGGTTTTTTTTTTTGACAAAACTTTCAGCAGAAAAGTTTCTCAAGGCCAGGATGGAATTTCTGGTGAAAACCACAGTGAAAGACACCAGAATGGCCAATCATTAGTTCATCCATCTGTGATGTGGGAGAAAAAGGCTTGGAATGAACAGACATATGCGCCATTTATTCGGTTAGAGATAGGGCTCATTTCCTGTAAAATTTTGAAAAGTCGATTTCATCCCAATGCACTGGGAACATTTTGAAATCTTGACAATGTTCAGCTCTGCATATGCCTGTATACATAAATGATTCCTGGGACGTAAAAAACGTGTTAAAAGAGCACAGCGACACTATACAAAGGGAAGAGGAGTGGAATCCATATCTAATGTTGCTATTTAACAGGAAAACAATCCTCATATACCCGGGATTCTGCTCAGCTCTTAGGGCTGGTTGCTTTTATTATTGAGAGTTACATCCTGTGGCGGGAATCCCCATTGGACTGGGTTCAGGGTCTGTCTAGCAGCGGGCATGACCTAAATGGTGATTGTAATCAAGGGCTTTGCTTTTTTTCTATGTCGTTCACACATCTCACGTGACACAGTGGGGCTTTTCATCATCCCACCAATTAAGGGCAATTGAAAAATGGTATTTTCAGTGAATTTCTTATTTTTTTTTACATAAATGAAATTTTTTTCTTCCACAAAACGTTTAATAGAAATGTTATTTTTTTTCTTTAAAATGAACACCAAAAAACAGAGTGATTTTCAGTTCTTTATGTGCTTTTCCGTCTGCTCTCCTACACCTGTCCTTGTCTTCCACTGGAAAAGGGGGAGAAAAACATCCAGAATTGATAACGCAACACCCTCCCCCCCTTCAAATCAACGCATAATTTTTAGACAAAATATTAGCATTTCAAATAATAAAATTTTTTTGTGGAAAAACTTTTCCACAGAAATCTTTCTAACTAGTTCTATTCTGTTCTGCACTTCTGTTCTACCACAGGCTCGAGACCGACTGGCTAAGCAGCAACGCTGAATAGGAACTGGGGATTACAGAGGAGAAGATGGACAAGAGTCAGCAGTGTGTCCTTGTTGCCTATTCGAGGGAAGTGATTATTCCCTTCTATATGGCACTGGTGAGGCTATACCTGGAGTATTACGTCCGGTTTTCATCCCCCTACTACAGAAGGGATATGAACAAATTGGAGAGAGTCCAGCGGAAAACAACGAAATGATTAGATGGCTGGGACACTTGATTTAGAATGAGAGGCTGAGGGAACTGCGCTTCTCCAGAAGAGAAGAGTGAGGAGGGATTTGATAGTAGCCTTCAACTTCCTGAAGGGGGATTTCAAAGAGGCTGGAGCTAGGCTGTTCTCAGTAGTGGCAGATGACAGAACAAGGAGCGATGGTCTCAAGTTGCAGTGGGCAAGGTCTAGGTTGGATACAAGGCAAAACTATTTCACTAGGAGGGTGATGAAGCACAGGAATGGTTTACCTGGGGAGGTGGTGGAATCTCCATCCTTAGAGTTTTTTAAGCCGTGGATTGACAAAGCCTTGGCTGCGATGATTCAGTTGGTGTTGCTCCTGCAGGGGGTTTGACTAGATGATCTCTCTCAACCGTCACCTTCTATGACTTTAGTATTCCCCTTTTCGGGGCATACCAGAGAAATTTCAACATACACAGAAGGAGAGGTTTGCCCAGAGGTTCTCACTCCCCAGGTTGGCTAATTTGGTGTATTTCAGCAGCGTGAAAGTCACTTAATTGGTGAGAGAAATAGGATTCGCTTGTTGCTCCTTTCTGCTTAGTAGCGCGTCTTGCAACTGGCGTTCGAGGTGGTGGCTTTTGTGGTTGGTTGTATTAATTTTTGTTTATTTGCTTTTGCTTGGCGGTGTTTTTTTTAATCTTTCCTTTTTCTGGAGCGTTTAAATTTTCACTTGCCTTGGTGTTGTTGCCAAGTGGGCAGCGGATGGCAGAACAACAAAGATGGTCTTAGCGGTGCGACAGGCCCTCTCAGTATCGAAGAGATTGACCGCACAGCATGAAATTTGAGAAGCGAATCATTTTACGGAAGTAAATGGAATCTTAATCAGGGACGAGAATTACTCTTTTGGGTAGATCTCAGCACTGCAGAGTTCTCAGCACAGTTATAGCCCTTGGTGCCACCCTAAACAATCCATCCCCTAAGTTAAGAACTGATCCAAAGCCCACTGAAGACAATCAGGGACTTTCCATTTACTTCATCGGGCTCTAGATGAGGAGCTTAGTGTTCAAATCCCAGTGATTCCTTGATAACAGGTAGAGTTCCTGTAGGAAATCCAGGGCTCCTGGCAAAAGTACGTTTCTGCATGTGACCAACTTAGTTGAAGCGTCTTATTTCTTGTGGCAATGAGGTCCACAGACTAGGGTCACATCCTGTAGAAGCCATTCTCAATAGCTTAATGCCCAGTTGCAAAAGTAGGAGGTAGACATGAATAGGAATTGTTCATCAAAACTTTTTTCCTGCTGATTTGAGCAGTCTCCATACTTTGTGTGTTGGTCTCTGGGCATCATGTGGTTCATGTCCAGCTGCAGGCAGAACTTCACAGCCTGTTATTATGAGGCCCACATCCCCGCACTATTGGCGTGACAATCTCATTCTCACAGGCCCCTGTCTCTGGAAGGCTTTGGTCTCCTTTCATTTGATTCTTGGTGTAATTTTATGCTGTGTTGTTCATGTTAGTGTTTTAACTTAGTTTGTAAAATGCAATCAATACAAATACAGCTGAAGTGCTGGGCAGCCCTGTTAAGACTCCAAGTTAAGCGCTATTCGAAAGGGAGGAGTAGAGCAATTTCTGCTTTATTTTTTTCCCCAGAGAGCTGGGGGGGAGGGATGAGAAAGGATATCTTTCCCAGGACTATGGCGTTCTCCTCCAGAGATCAAAGGGTCAGTAGGAAGTGCAGAATTAAAGATGGGAGGAAAGAAGGGGAAATTTCTCTAACCTAATATGTCTGTTCATTCGAAATGCTTTAACAAAAAAGTCCCCTTTTCTCCCTGCCTGGCTGTTTCCGTCAAACTCACAAGAAAACTTCTCTTTAAAGCACAACTCTTATTAAGGTCCCTTGGTTTGAATGTCCAACTCCAGGGGGAGGATAGCGGGGTAGCCCATTGGACCTGGGCTCAGTGTGAATTTGTACCTTTGTTTCCTCTTCTGCTTCTGCTGACTTACCTGGCTCCACAGAGCTCTTTGGTTTCTATGCCTGGATATCATCATGTGAAGATGTGGGGAGAGTTGGTGAATGATAGTGCAGTTGAATGTAAATACTGCTCAATGGGATCATGGAGCTTAATTTAGGAGTTTACCCACTTCTCAGCTGGGAATGTGGACGTTAGTTTAGATGATTTTACCAATTTTTTTCACTTTTTCTGATGAGATAATGTGAAACTGAGAACAGCCACACTTGGTCAGCTCA
Source organism: Natator depressus (assembly GCF_965152275.1). NCBI lineage: Eukaryota > Metazoa > Chordata > Testudines > Cheloniidae > Natator > Natator depressus. Next base: position 5,043,857 of record NC_134260.1, read on the forward strand.
ACGGTCCATCTAGCCCAGTAGCCTGTCTTCCGACAATGGTCAATGGCAGGTGCCCCAGAGGAAATGAAAATAACAGGTAATAATCAAGTGATCCAACCCCTGAAGCCAACTCCCAGCCTCTGGCTAACAAGCTAGGGACACCATCCCTTTCTTGGTAATAGCCATCAAAGAGTAGCTGACAAAATCGGATCTCAAGTAATGCTGTCAGGGGAAGAGATGTGCTTCTGGAACTGACAATGGCACTCAGTTGTGAGGGCTTAGGTAAGTACGTCAGTCACATTCGTGGGCTCGTTTTGGATACATGTGTGCTACGGGTCGGCTGAATAGACCTGGTTGTAATGACCCTCCCCCGCAATGATTAGCGAGAAGGCGGCATGCATTGCTGCCAAACACTGAGCTGGCAACAGTGACCTGTGAGCTCCAGGCGTGCTTCTTTGAGCTCTTAATAGCCAGCAGCTAAGCCACATGCCTCGGAAAATCTCCAGCTGATACGAAATGTAGGAGCCTATCCATGAACACCCGGGACAGCTACATTCCACAGAACCCATCGAACTGATGACCAGTAAAATTATACCCGTGAGTGCAGAAGGCAGCCCTACACTGCCCCAAGAAATAAGAGGTCACTGGTCAGTCTTCTTCGCATGCAGGAACACACACACAGACACACACACACGAATAAGTGAAAACAAAGCAAAGTAATGTCCCACTGTCACCGAATACTGCACTTTCAGAACATTTATCAATGGCTCAGTCAAGTCTGGAAAAGCATATCGACTATGGTCCCACAGGGATATATTCACATGCCTGCAGCTGATTATATTTAGCCACCGATTCAGGGTATGTTTCTATTGAGAACGCTGTGTACTCACAATCTGTCCCTTCACTTTATTTTTGTTTTGTGTCGGCTCTTGATAATGTTGACAATGTAATTTTCTCCTGCAGTCTTCAAATACAGTCTACTCAGGAATGGCACTGACACCAGGCATGTGCCCCAAAGTACAGCTTGTAAGAGTTTCATTGTGGGAACAGCAAATTGTTTATCATTGACTTCAGCATCTTCCCCAGCTGGGGATTTGAAATTTGATGATGATATTGTTAGCAAACATGTTAACTGGGAATCTTAAGGAAAATACGGTTTGGTGTCGAGATCCTAAGGTGCAGTTATGGACTCAGATATTTCAGAGGTAGCAAGAGATAGATAGTTGGTTTGGACTGGATAATCTGAGAACCAGCATGGCCAGTCAGGCCTCCAAAAATCATGAGATTGACTTAAAACGTCAATCTAGCATCCAATGACTGGACGTTTAAGATAAAACTAATGCAAACAGGAAATAAGGCGTACATTTTAACAGGTTGAGAGTAATTTATCATTGGATCAATTTACCAAGCGTTGTGGTGGATTGTGCATCTCTGACCATTTTTAAATCAAGATTTTTTTTTTTCCTAGGATTTATTTCGGCGATGTTCTCCTGCCAGGAGGTCAGACGGTATGATCACAGTGGTCCCTTCTGGCCTTATTTCCAAACTTTCCTCCGCAACAATGAGGGCCAGAAACATAGTCACTGGAATTTAGTTCCTTAATGTCAGTAATTACGGTGTGCACTTGAACTGGAACCAGGTAATTGACCGAGAGCTGAACATCCTGATACACTAGGCCCCCCTAAATTGGCTGACAAGCATCACCAGGCCTGCTCTTAACGCCAGAAGCAGCATCTGACTAGCGGCTCCTCAATCCGTATGCCAGCCTTGCTCTAGTGTACTTCAGCCCCGCTCCCCTGCTTTGTTCCTGACTCCGGTTCTGACTCTTGAGTATGACCTTCAGTACCGGTCCTGGCCTCTGACTCTAGCTCTGACCGCTCACTTCCAGTTGCGTGACACATAACCGCCTTATGCAGCTTTGAAAATCCCACTCCTAAACCTCACAGCACTCTCATGAAAGAGTCAAAGTTTACTGTGGTGACCAACCATCACCCTGCGTATTGGAGAGAAGTATGTCAGAAGCACATTAGGAAGCCAATACCCTGTGGGCATGTTTTGGATACTCCCTCTGCAAAGAAGGAGAAAGGCGTGACTGATGCCTCAAAGAGGGCCAGGTTATTTGGCTACCACCAAAACTCCCGACTCCAGACAATATAGCTAAGCCAGTCACTTCCAGGAAGCTCTGCCAGCTGGCCCAGGTAGGGGCGAGGGAGAGGTCAAAGGGCGTATAAATCAAAAAGGATACGCCAAGCCCAATTAAAACGTGTCCACTGAGAAGAAGAAGCGTTTCAGAGTGGCAGCCCTGTTAGTCTCTATCCAAAAAAACCAAACAAACAGGCGTAGTTGTGGCACCTTAGAGACTAACAAATTTATTTGAGCTTAACCTTAACATTAAGGGGAAAGTTGGTGGGGTGGGGAGGCCAGGACTGGACCCACACTGTCTTGCTAAGCAGAGCTGGGTAGACCGAATCTAAGAGTGAGTCTCTTTTGGGAAAAGACTTTTGTTTAATAAATTAGACTCCAGGAAATGGAGAATACTGTGTGAAGATGCTGGGAATAATATTATTCTTGACAGAGGGAAAATAGACACACATGTAGATTTGGACTCAAAGATCCTTTAGTCTCTCAAGCCTTCTTTATCTGTTTAATTGAAGGAGCTACTTCTCAGTGATTAAAGTAAATATTTGTAGGAAGAGGACTAAAGAACTCTGTTTTCTAAATTTAAAAAGAAAGGAAAACTTTGCATGTTTCAGATTTAGGTTTTTTAACACCTCATTGGTTTGCCCCTGAAGTGTAACATCTCCACGTATGTCCCTTTAACACGCTGTCACGCAAGCAATGATTTCTTTTCACAGCCCGTCCCCTCTGTGCCATGCTTTTCCATCACGGAAGCTGCTTTGCAATTAATTTAAAGCCTGGCTTTTTTTGGAGGGGCACGAAAGCTCAACTCAATTGAGACATACACAGGACAGTTCGTGGGGCTCCAGGGGTGACGGGATCACATGCTGGTTCTCTTTTCCAGGGCCAATCCCCAAGTCTAAGTTAGACAAATACACGGGCTGCCAATAGCAGCAAAGGGATCGCTGGGTCATAGGAAAGCCTTGCCAGTCTATCTTTTCCCCAGCTCTGTGCTGCACTGGCGCAAGCCACCTACAGCCAGCTATCCTGGTTCTAGAGGAACTTTCCACGGGCAAGGTGGGACAGAGAAGCCCCAAAATAAGTGAGAATGGAAGACGGGGCCTCCAGCCCTTTAGAGCATCTGAAAAGTCCTTTGGAAGAAGCTGCACAGAGGCCCCCTCTCTTCTGCTGCGTGGAGGTGAGAACTGGTTATGCAGTGGAAGAGGCCTTCAGGACAGACGCTTCCCCTCCCGTTAGATTCGTCGTCGCCTTGGCCACACCATGTGCATCCCTCCGAAATGGCGAAGCAGGCAGGGAGGGGTGAAAGCAGGTGGAACTCCTCCTCTGGAACTAACCCTACTCCTAACCGAAAATTCATGAGCTGGAGAGAAGAAAGGCCAGCTCAGCATTGTAAGGAGCAGAATACAAGGCTGAACCTGTGTTAGTGTCAAACCGCAGAAGGGTTTGGGGGAAGGAGGAGACGGCTCTATCTATGCGTCCGAAATCATCGGGAGGGAAAAGTTTCCTGGTCTGGTACCCTCAAGCCACCAGTTCCTCTCGAACTTCGTCACCAGCTGCTCCCCGTTGGCAAGTTAAACGAGAGAAAGAAGGCGAGATACAATGTTTCTTTGTACCTTCTTCCCCCTTTCTCAGCTAGCAAAAAATTAAAGAAAAATTCTTTAAATGTTGAGGGTGAGAATTTTCCAATTTAAAAAAAAATGAAAAAAATATTTTCCTCCTTAAACACTTAGTTTTGAATTTTTTCTGTAAAATAAAAAAGAGAAAAAATTCTATTTCTAAGGGGGAAATATTTTTTTCAAGCAAAAAAAAATTTCTGGCAAAAATATTTCCAGCAGGATGACCGGTAACATTTCAGTCTGTGGTGTCTCACCGGCTCCTTCGAGGACCGAGGGGGGTGGAGGACCGATAGAAAGAGTGGGAGACAATGGAGACGCATGCGTCTCTGCAGGTGAGAGTCTTGGTACAGGAGAAGCAGTGGTCCATTTTAACCCTTTGAGTTCTGCCTGGGAGAAGGAGTTGAGCTATTTCCATGTTTCCATTCATTCCTTCAGCCTCTTGCAGCCAGAGCAAGACACTGTTGAGCAGTGCTTGTGGTCTAACACGCAGAGGGCCAGCGGGGTGCATATGAATGGATTTCCCCTATCTTTGAATATGAGCAACAGAATCTGTCTCCATAGCAGATACTAACCCTTGGGCGGAACCCTGATATTCTATTTCTCTATTCCAGGATCCTGACTGGAGGCTCTTTTATTATTTTTATTATTCATCGTCCTTCTTGATTAGCTTTCTTTGTAGAAAAGGACCTAGTGTTACAATGGACGAGAAACTGGATATGAGTCAACAGTGAGCTCTTGTTGCCAGGAAGGTCAATGGCATTTTGGGATGTATAAGTAGGGGTATTGCCAGCAGATCGAGGGACGTGATCGTTCCCCTCTATTCAACATTGGTGAGGACTGATCTGGAGTACTGTGTCCAGTTTTGGGCCCCACACTACAATAAGGATGTGGAAAAATTGGAAAGAGTCCAGCGGAGGGCAACTAAAACGATTAGGGGACTGGAACACATAATTTATGAGGAGCCGATGGGGGAACTGGGATTGTTTTTAGTCTGCGGAAGAGAAGAATGAGGGGGGATTTGATAGCTTTTTTCAACTACCTGAAAGGGGGTTCCAAACAGGATGGCTCTAGACTGTTCTCAGTGGTAGCAGATGACAGAACAAGGAGTAATGGTCTCAAGTTTCAGTAGGGGAGGTTTAGGTTCGATATTAGGAAAAACTTTTTCACTAGGAGGGTGGTGAAAAACTGGAATACATTACCTAGGGAGGTGGTGGAATCTCCTTCCATAGATATTTTTAAGGTCAGGCTTGACAAAGCCCTGGCTGGGATGATTTAGTTGGGGATTGGTCCTCCTTTGAGCAGGGGGTTGGCCTAGATTACCTCCTGAGGTACCTCCCTAACCCTGATATTCTACGATTCTGTAATTCTAGATGATCAACATCTGTCCTGTATACAGGCTTTGAATCTGTCTACCCCGTAATTCAAAACCTGTGGCTGGCTTGTGCAAGCTGACTCAGACTTCGGCTTTTTAATGGTGGGGTAGACATTTTGGAAAGGGCTGGAGCCTAGGATCTAGGACCTGCAAGTGGGAGTGTCCCAGAGCTTAGACGGAAGCCTGAGCCCTGCGAGCCTCATTCATATTGGACGGGGCAGCCGGGATGTTATAACCGCAGTGTAGACAGACCCATAGATACCTTTTGTTTGAGGCTGGCAGTTGATGGCTTGTCCAGGTGTCCATTGTGGCTGAGAGCATGGCAAGTGAATTAACAGAGAAACTTCTGCTCGGTTTCAAAGTGCTCTGACATATTCCTGAGGTGAATAAAAGAGGATGAAAAATGTAAGTGGCAGTGTGAGCCACCCTTCTGTGAATGGCCCCCGCAACTCCGCAGGGTAAACTGGAATGATGAACTTTTGTTGCCGACGGCTGGTAAGCATGGGTGGGTGATGTCACGGTGCGAATGGAAAGTACAAAAGCGGTGGGAGCCTAGACGTCAGTGTGAGTTTAATTTCCAGAAAGAACAGCTGTGCGTTCACAGTGGTACTGCACACTGAGAGAGAAATTCCCCTGTTCACAGAAGTCTTCCATTGGGACTAAGACGTTTAAGCTCGTAGTGGTGTGGAGGCGAATTCCATACTCATTCTCCTCCTCATGAGAAATCTCAAAGAGACTTGCAGATCAAGCACTATTCAGATTGGTTTCTAGCTAGGTCCTTAGGGTGGTTTGGCTGGTTACTCAGTTTATGTCCATTACTGGTGATCTTATCGCGCTACTGGAAGCTTTTGGCAATCGTCTGAATGCCGGCTGTGTAGAAGCATTCTTTGGTAAACATGCTACATAATTTGTTGGTCTTCCACTCTAACAATGTGGTATACCAAGAAAGCTGCGGAAATCATATTGGGTGAATGTACATAATAACATTCTTGTTGTTAGACATACAGCAGCATGGATTGTCTAACTTTTGTTTTCCATGGAGGCTTTCCCATATGCCTTCTAGTTGTGATGTTCTAATAATAAATAAATAAAGTAATAAAATGGTGACTTGTCTTTCCAGTACCTTCATACCATCTAGTGGGGATTTAGGGTAGAACACTTCAACTTCCAAAAGAGTGGGTGTTTTAGAATTCACACATTGTGTGCAAGATTTCTAAAATTTCCACAGACCGAAACGTCTGGGGGGGGGTGGGTCCAACTCATAAGAAACACAAACTGATTGTAACTTTTGCTGAGAGAGTCTGAGAAAAAAAACTTTCCTGAGAGTCCAAACAGTTGAAGGTAATATTTTGTTTTCAAATTTATTTTTCATTTCATGGGTCTAGCAATTCCTACTCCAACTCAGGAGAGGAAGCAAAAATGTCCAATTTTGGTGATAAAAGTTATTTCTGAAGTGACTAAATGGATGTGATATTGACAATCCTTTGCAAAATGCATTTCCTGTGAGATTTCTAGCAAACTTTAATATTTATGTTCCCAATTGCTATTTGGGCCCCACTTGTCTAGCTGCAGTATAGAGTCCAAGATTGTAAGGCCAGAAGGAATTTTTGTGGTCATCTAGTCTGACAATGAAAAACCAGCCATAGGACTTTCATGAATTAATTCCTGTTTGAAGAGAATCGGACCTTTTTTTTTTTTTTGAAAAAAAAATTTCTTTCTTGATTTTTAAAATGATCAGTAATTGTAACTATAACTCTGAGTATAAACGTATGCCAGTATAAACCTATCCCCTTAGAATCATAGACTATGAGGGTTGGAAGAGACCTCAAAGCAGGACCAATCCCCAGCCAGGCATTTGCGAAGCCGGAGCTTAAAAAAACCTCTAAGGATATAGATTTCACTACCTCCCTAGATAACCCATTCCAGTGCTTCACCACCCTCCTTCGACCTAAACAGAGAAAGTAGACAAAGAAGAACTCAATATGTTCATTTTTATGGATGAATATGAGCTGCAGAGATTTGCACAAGGCAGCAGAGCAAAATCAAGACTAGAAACCTCATCTGTGGAACCCGAGGCCTAGGTCATAACCACAACCCTTTCATCTCTCTGAGCTATTTGAATGGTTTGAGAAATAACTAAACTGCTTCAAGAATTTGGCTAGTACCTTTCTGAGAGGTTTAACTCCTGGAAGCCTGCCAAAAAAAGGATGCGTTCTGAGTACCGCTCCTTCGGGAGGGTTGCACGACTGTGACAAAGGCAGAGACAATTGTGGAGCTGGTCAAACTTTTTTGACCAAACATTTCAGAAAAATCCATTGTTATTGTTGAAATCGACTTTTTTTCCGCAACAGAAAGATTGGTTTCAATAAAATGTTTAGGTGTTTGTCTTTGGGAAAGGTCAAAACTAAATATTTCAGATCAAGATTTACAGGAAATTAGCATAAAACTGAGGTGTTAAGAACTTCATGTAATGACCTACAAAAGAGAAACCATTTGAAATGCATGCAATTTTTAGCAGTCCTAGAAAAATGTATGACTAGATCTGGTCCAAAGTATTGACAGGAGATATTGGACAGGCCAACAGTATAACTGGGTTAAAACAAAAATTAGATAAATTCACGGAGGATAGGTCCATCAGTGGCGATTAGGCAAGGAGGTCAGGGAGGCTACCCCATGCTCTTGGTGTCCCTAAAGCTGTGACTGCCAGAAGCTGGAACGAGACAGCAGGGGATGGATCACGTGACAGTCGTCCTGGTCTGGTCATTCCCTGTGATGCATCTGGCACTGACCAATGTGGGAAGACAGGATCCTGGGCTAAAAGGACCATATTTCATATTGACCCCATATGTCTGTTCTTACATTCCTGTGCACTCCAATAATATTTGAGATGTCTTTTCTCAGTGTCTGCTGATACATATGTTTGGCTGTCTGTTTGTGTGATGTCCAGCACCTTGAGCAATGCACCAGAGACCTCCAAAGCTAACAGTATAAACTGCTACGGCTTGAGTTCAAAAGCCAAGTGTTGGCTAGGCACCTAACTCGCACTGGAAGGCAAGGGGAGTGAGGAGTCTAATTCACATAGGCCCTTTTGGAAAGCTCAGTGCGCACTTATATGCAATTTTTGGTATTTAAATGCCTCAGTATGTTCTATTTTCAAAAGTGACTTAGTCCCATTGATTTTCAACTAAATTCCCTTTATTCCAACTGACATTATTAATCTCTTCCGACTGAGTGGTTAGAACTAATGGATCTGGGAAGAGGGGTCAGGTGGGTACATAAGGCATATTGCTGGCTAGTTTGTGGTCAGAAATCAGTGAAGCATATGCTATCTGCTCCTCTGGTGCTCGGGAAACTGGTGTGAAGGTAAATAGGGCTCAAAGAACAAGTACCCTTTCTGAACCACACTCAATCTAGGAATGTTCCCTTGTTTCACAAGAGCCTCCAACCTTCAATTGCTGACCTTGTGTAGATGCAGATCAGTGACACGGAATCAAAACGCTCCAGCACTGATTGTAAATCCCTTGGTTTGGCAAGATCTCCCTCTGTGCCATTGCAGCACCTTGGCACGTGATTAAACAATCCAAATAAAACATGCACCTGCTGTGATGTTTCAACTGCTTGGTGGCTAGAAGAGTTTAGACAAGAATCTTAGGCGAAGAACTTTGAGCCAAAAAAACCCTGCCCTGTGTGAACAGAAACACTCCTCTGTTTTAGAGCCAATAATGGGGAAGACAGAAAACGACTGAAAAAATGCCTGAACAGAACTGGTCAGAATATGGTAATTAAAAGGGGAAGAGTCTGTGAACAATTTTTAAAACATATGAACGTTTCCATTTTGTTTAAAATTTCGCACCCCCCCCTCCCCCCGCCCCACTCCCAGCAAATTCCCTCTTCCTGGGCATTTCTGAATTGAAATTGTAACTTTTTGATCTATGAAAAGTTTTGATATTTCAGCTCTTTGTCCCAATTTAGGATGAAAATGAATGTCAAGAAATCAGAATAGCCCCTGGGATGGGGATCCTGGCTTTTGGTGCGTAATCTCTTGATACATTTGCAGTGGCAAAATTGATATGTAACGGCACCAGTCCAGGAAAGATTTGTTTCTGAGAGAGTCCCAATTCCCCCTAAACACAACTAGCTCTAGGGAGGGGAGAAAATATGTACAGAATTTAGACCACTTTCCCTCTGGGTACAGTCTGCAGAAAATGGAGTTATGACGGTTTGCATTCACACTGACCCATGGGAAAGTGACGGTATCAGCTCCTAGAGCAACTGCAAGAATCTGTGTTTTTCAACTGATAACAATTTGGCACGCTCGGGAGCTCTCTCCCCTCTCTCCCTGACCTTGCACCTCGGGAATTTAATGGTTGAGATTGAAATTTGCTCCTGGCAATGGGGAAAAGTGAGAGAGAGCGCTGGTGATGAATTCATCAGGAGCGCCTATTCCCACTGCTAACCCCTGTGCTTTCCGAGCCCTTCAGAGCCATGTGCGCTTGACTTTACATTTAGTGATCATAGAATCATAGAATCATAGACTATCAGAATTGGAAGGGACCTCAGGAGCAGGACCAATTGATCTTGAGATACTCCCCAGTCGTTGTGTGAAGAGGCTTACGAGACATGTCAGTGTCCCAGGGTCGCCCTGGCTTAAGCCAAGTCTTCAAAGTAATCAATGCTTTTTAGCATTTCCAGTATTTTCTGAACTCAGGGATAAAGGTGCTGAGCTACCTTATTACCACCGGGTGGCGCTTCCGCAGGCCCAGCAACAAGTTACTGGTTGTTCTTGGTCTGCGTCCCACCATGAATTTCCAGGTTTGGGAGCAAGAAGAGCAGTGTTTAGGAGACTGATAAATACAGGGGGCTCTGTCAGCTGAAGACATGAGGACACAAGGCAGTAAAACCAACCACACAGCAGCACTCCACTGGGGAGAACAGGATGGTTTGAAATAATTTGAATATTTAGTGACCACCAGCTCCCAGATGTCCTAGGCATGGCCACATCAAAATAAATAGTAGGGATGCTGAACAATTTTCCATCCAAACTGTTTTTCAATGGAAAATTGGATTTTTCTACTAAACAATATTTCTGGTGAAAAGTTTCTCCTTTTCACAGAAAATTCCATTTTTGTATTGAAAAGGTGAATGCATTTAAACCAAAAAAAAATCGTGGTTATTGGCCAAAAACTGAAGCCGTGCCTCATGGGAGTTGTACCTGTGTTGCCTTTCGCGGTTTATGCCTCAATTCTTCACAATGGGCCAAGATTCCCAGCCAGACGACATCTCCCATGATTTTACTGCAGCCATGGGACCACCTTGGTCGTCACCAAGAGGGGAGATTGGTGCATCGGGGAGATGTAGTCTGATCGGGCAACGCCCCAGGTGAGAAGAATGGGTGTGTGAGGCACTGTGAAAATCCCAGTTTAGAGATGTCATCAGACTGGATCAAGACCAGTAGCCCATGAAGTCCGAATTCCATCAAAAACCCTATAGTTCGTCTGACACATCTTATCATGTCTTGATCAACATGAGTGATTTTGTGTCACCTGCCAATCCTGGCACCTTCTCTTCCATACTGTTAATAAAGATAAATGCCAGGCCTCATTAGTTTCCTTAAGTGCTACTTCCATGGGGCTTCTTGAAAGTCCGAACATATGTCCAAAAGTTCTCGGCTAGTCATAGCTTTGTTGGTATGTTCACAGGTTCATATTAGGTTAGTGTGGCAAAAGTCCTGCTGATTTTTCCCTATCATATTTATCTCGGTGTTTGTTAATTCTCTTTTAATTATTGATTCAGCCAGTTAATCTACTACTGCAGGAAAACTCCCAGGATCATTTTTTTGAAATTCAGATGTGACATTCACTGTGAACTGCACGTGAACTACAGTTCCCATAAGGCACTGCAGTGGTACTTCAGAGTTGAAATATTTTGTTGTTCACAATTTGATGAAAAAGCATTTTTCCTCCATGAAAAGCAGATACTTCAGTGAAAAATGTTTTTTAATCAACACCACAATTTTCTGTCAAAAACAGTTTTGATGGAAAATTTTCAATCAGTCCTTCTATTAAGCATGTGGGGTGAAGAAATAAACCATGTTAGAGTTGAACAGTTGCCCCAGCTGGCTGCAGAGCCGCTTAAAAGTGACACAATGCGCAGATCCAGACAATCCTTTGACATGACCATGTTGTGATAAATTGCCCCAGGCCATCACCATATTGTCTCCCATTCCCAAAGCAAGGAACAATGACAGACACAAGGATGCAATGAAGCAACAGAGCCATGTCAGGCCATCAAGACATCTGCTAATATCAAAAGTAAAAGCAGAAAGCAACTTTTACCTAGATGTCATCACAGTCATGATAGAACCAATTCTCTCTTGGAAGAGGAGCTAAGTATATACATGGAAAAATGGCCCACTGGCCTCTGGATGGCACTATTGTTTCACTGTAGATCTCTCACTTCTCACCATTATTGGGGGGCAAACTGAAAGTGTCTGAGAAAGTGGAGGTGCTGCTTAGGATGGAGAAAGACGGGGGTCTCCAGCACCCAGCAGAGCTCCTGGATTCTGTTTCCACTCATGTAAATAACATGAGTTAGAAATAAGTTCTTCTTTCTCTTGAGTGGCTGGTGGAATGAGCTAGGAGCCTCCATGTATGCATCTACACTGCACACCTAGTCCAGGCACTGACTCAGGTTTGACCCCAAGCTCCCACTTCTGTCCACACGCAAATCAGCCTGACTCAGCTCAGCAAAGAGTAGGTCAGAACCCGAGTCCAGCTCAGATGTGTGTCCAAGTCCTCTCATTTTGCAGCATGGTTGCAGCTCAAGACACAGAGCGGAATCAGAAGGTCTGCACAGCGCAGTGTGTGGGCATTAGCATGGTTGTGCGACCCAGAACAGCAATTGTAAACCGAGCTTTACAATGCAGACTGGAGGCTCAAGGTTCGGCTTGGAAACACAGTATTCACAAGCACGGGTCCCACAGACTCAGGTTTACAATGAGGTATAGATGTACTTCCTACGTCACTGAGCTTTCAGGTCCCATACCTCAGGGGCTTCTCCTGTCTGCTGTGGGCTGCCCCAGTCTCTGAAGCTGCAGCGGTCTGTATACCTCGTTGCTTTGTATTTCAGTTGGCCAGCTTTGCCGCACAAAGGCCAGGACGGAGGAGAGACGCGTATGAAGTCCTGCCCACGTCACAGAAGGAAGGTTCTCATTAGTAGGGCTGGGCGGGAATTTGTTTTCCCCTCCTGTGAGAAATTTTTGAGATTTTTGGAAAAATTTCCTGTCCCAAATTGGGGCGGGGGAACCTGGGCAGTCCTTGCAAGGTGCCCAAGTCCCACTGTGCTATTGACTAACTGTTCATAACAATGAATAATATAGCTTCTGTTGGCTGAATTCATTGCACACCTCAGGGGCTCCTTGTATCCCTCTGTTCCCCCCAGAAACTCCCTCTGTGTCCCCCACTCCATCTCTCTATTTCAGGGACTCCTCCAATTCCCAAGTGCCAGGGGTTCTTCTGTGCTTCCCATTACCCCTTCCCACTCTGTGTACACTCCCATTACTCCCCCCAGACAGAGAGAAAATGCCGTCAAGATGCGTGGAAGGTCTTTGGCTACGAATAACAGTTAATAAACACTGCAGCAGATTTGTGCATGTAGAACTGGTCGAAAGGCAGGCAGCTACGGTGTAGCAGTGCTCATGGCTAGGGTGACCATATTTTCCAAAGGGAAAAGGGGACACCCTGCGGCGATGGCCCATGCCGCTCGCCTGAGCTCCCCTCCCCAGGCAGGGCTGAAGTTCTTGCTCACATAAGCCCAGAATGCCCACCACGCACATCCCTATGCAAGGCGAGCAGTTGCTGCTGACTTCAGACTGCCTTTCTCCCCACCCCCCGTCCCCCCGGACGGGGCTGGCATCACTGCTCACACCCCACTTTTTGGACAAAATGGGCGTTTGTTCGCAGAGCAAATGGGACAAATACCCACTTTTGCAAAATAAAAATAAAAATAAAAAAAATTGGGAAGGAAGAGACAGGGCTTAAACAAGGGACCTTCCCGGCCAAAAGAAGATGTATAGACACGTAGCCATGGCAGGTTGAGCCTGTCCCCAAAGCCTGGGAGAGCTGTGCTTTCGTGGACACCCCAACTTCTCCAAAACCCCAGAGTGTTTGTGTAACGTCAACAGACCTCAGTTGTCAGTGGGCAGGATCGAACCGGGGACTTCTGGAGCTTAGTGCATGAGCCTCTGCAGCATAAGCTAAAGGTCACCTGGCTAAGGAAATAGAGCAGACTCAGTTTATGTCTCTTGGTAAGTGGTCTCGGTGCCACTGGATGGGACAAAACACCACACCCAGGAAGTGTGTTGGTTACAATTGGGTCTGGGCAGTGGAGAGCGCTGACTGATTATTTAAGTATCTTGTTCAGTGTCGTTGTCTGGGCCTGTTCCTAACCCAATAACCGGGAACATAGAAACACTTTTGAAAGAGTCTAGACACTAGGAGGGAAAAGTGACCCTAATCTGATTAAAGCTGATTTCACTGAGAAAGCAGCCCCCTGTGGTCAAAACAATATATATTATTTTTCGCTGAGGCAAATCTTAAAGGGATGAGAAAATCCAGAGACAAATAGTCAAGGCTTAAAGCCTTGAAGGTATATTTTGCAGCATGGGGAAGCTGCATGAGCATTCACATGCCATTAATAAAATATGCAGGCGGTGCAGAGTAACTGTGACAGAGAGAGAGAGAACGAAAGAATTCTAAGCAAAATTGCCTCGAGGTATTAAATCCGTCAGTGAGAGGATACAGAATGAGAATGATAAGAAATAATAAGAACAGACAGAGGAATTTGGAACTGCAGTTGGATATGTTAACACGGCAGAGCATAGAGATCACCTGGTAGAGCTCTGTCATATGCAACTCCGGAAGGCTTACTCTTATTTCTTGCCACATCAGCACCAGCGTGGACTTTCAAATGCCGCAGGAGAGAGCTGTGAGACGGGAAGAGGCAGAGGGGAAGCAAGAGCTTTAAAGTAGTGACTCCAGACCAGTGAATTAATCATCTGCTTCCGAAGGTGACGTCAGTCCTAAGAACTCGTCCTGCACTCCAGAGCCTGGGTGATGTCAGGGGGAAGATGCAGCTGCGGTGCATGCAGATATACGGTGGCACCTCTCCTGTGTGTTGTCAAGCACATCCAAGGGTATCACATTAGCGATGTGCTATACTCAGGGGATCTTTGTCTCCACGTATGATGGGAGTTCAGGGACATGCAGCGTGCATGCAGCAATCTGAGCACTTGCAACCCGTTCTCCGCAGGGTGTAACACTCCCAGGATGGTACATGCTGGAGCCGAACACACGGGCTCTTTGGCTCAGCAGTTTGTTAGTCGGCAGTAAATTTGGAATGAAGCTGAGTTGGCTACTTTGAAGAAAGTTCAAAGAAAGTGCGATTCTCCCCTTCAGACAAGTGACAGCAAGCTCCATACTTTCAGGGACAGTATTTTTGACTCGTACATCAATGTAGCGCCCTCCCACCGACTCTGATGATGCCCCGCAATCCCAACCTGCAGCCCCTCCCGTCCACTGTAGTTACTAATTACAATTTTTATTAATTTAATGCCTAGGAGTCCCCAGCATCAACCATGACCCCCATTGTACAAGGCGCTGTACAATCAGAACGAAGATACTGCCCCGCTGCAAAGTGCTTACAGCCTTGAGCTCCCCCCACATCGTGGGCAACGTCTGTCAGTCCGAAGAGATGCCAAGTTTTGTGCCGGTCCCTTGGTGATGGTTCATGCAAACTATCCAATGAACTAATTTGAATAGTTAAATACTAATTTGAATATAGTCATACATTCTGTCTTAAAAAAACCGCAAGGTGGATTGTGTGCTAGTAAAAGCAGCCCTCGGGTTAGCTGCTGGGCATCGGCAGAGCAAACTTCTCCCACACACCTGACTGACACCTGTGTGTGTGAGGGAATCTTCCTCTAAAGGGAACGGGGAATTCAAACTCCACTGCCCTTGGAGTCCCTGGCCTCTCTGCTGAGTCTACCCACCAGTGCAAAACACAGGGGAGGGTTTGTGATGTGGGCGGTGGCACTGAGCTTCCCCCAACCCATCTCATATATGGGCCCCAGAGGGGAATGACTTTAAAATCCCTTCTGAGATGGGCTGGATTGATATGGGCGACCTTCATCTGGAAGACTCGGAATCTCATTAGCCATATCCTGAAGCACCCAGTCCCCTCAGGGGCTCCTTGCATCCTTCCATTCCCCCAGAAACTCCCCCAAAAAACTTTAACCTATTACACCTTTAAGAGTGAGGTTTGTTTTCTGGACAGAAGTTTATTTAAATGTTCCAGTTCGGAGTTCACATGAGCAAAATCTCTCACACACCACTCTCTGTCTCCAGCGCGCTCTCACTTTGCCCCAGCCTTTTTGAATGGGACAGCTCCTGCTAATAAAAGGCAAACTCTAAATATACCTCTAAAGCAAATACTTACACAACAGCCAAATTCGTCTCTAGACATAAAGGCTGGTAATGTGAGATTATTTCACCCATTATCCAAAAATCCTGAGCGTAACATATGTGGACGCGAGCGGCTTGAGAAAATTCGGGTTCTTCTGAGTTTTTCCAGTTGACGGGAGATATTAACAATGGAAACTGGTATTTTAGCTGCAGTCTGGTTTATTTACAAAGACCCTACAAAGTCCTTTTCTCCTGAACACAGGACGGACCAGAATAAGAGGAGATCTTTTCATTGCTCATTGCCCCCAACCTTCCAGCCAACGCTCCCGAGGGGCGCGCTCCTGCTCTCTCGCTGTCGTGTGCTCGCGCTCGCTAGTCATTTGTTCCCAAGCCAAGTACGTGTTTAGACCGGCTCCCTTCATGCTACTTCTGTCTCTTTCTCCAAACCTCTAGCACAGGTACACACCCCACCCTTGCCCAAAGAAAAGCCTTTGAATTCCTGAGTAGCCTTGGCTGTGCCTTTGTCTTGGGAGACAATTATTGTTCTTTAGGCTACCCTACTCCATTGTGCCGGCGTAGCTCTCTAGGTGAGGGGTGTGAAAAATACACACATGGCCGAGCCAACAGATCGATGCTGAGAAAACCCACAGGGCAGCCTCAGCTAAACTCACAAAGGAGGGCTTCTGCCAGCATAGCTGATGTCAGAAAACTCTTTCTTTTGGCGCAGGCTGCGTCTGCATTAGGAGCTGTGCCAGTATAGCTAGACCAGCAAAGCATCTGTAGAGTGGACCAGGCCTCACATTTAAGCTGAATGCAGAGTGGTTGTTTCAGGCATCAGTTTAAGGGGACTTCACCTAGTATACATATAGTTATTCCCATGCATCCGTTAGCTGTTGCATTTGAACCAACAGCTTTCAAACCCCTCTTTTACATCAGCTATGGGAATAACTGGCCTGAGCATGCTCTCCACAGAAAAGGAGACCCAAAGGTTTGCCTCCAGAGCCAGGAAGAGAACCCAACATCCTAGTCTGGTGGTTACAAACAGCATAGCTAACTGATTCCCCTAGCTGTGTCAAGCAAGGGTGTGAAAAAATTCACACACCCGCCCCTAAGCACTGTAGTTAAGCCAACCTCATCCCTGGTGTAGACACGGCTATGGCGATGGAAGAATTCTTCTGTCAACATACCTACAGCCGCTTGGGGAGGGGGATTACCTGTGTCTATGGGAAAAAAACCCTTCTGGGGTAGGTATAATGCTGCCGCTGGCCGCTGTTGTGCTCACAGTCGAGACAGTAAGAACACCCCTGTTTGCAGGACCAGCGCCTGGAACCTCTAGATTGCTTGAGCTAAAGGACTTAGTCGGGAGTCAGTAGCAGGTCCATAAACCTCTCTCTGTCATTGTCATAAATATAAAGGGAAGGGTAAACCCCTTTAAAATCCCTCCTGGCCAGAGGAAATCTCCTCTCACCTGTAAAGGGTTAAGAAGCTAAAGGTAACCTCGCTGGCACCTGACCAAAATGACCAATGAGGAGACAAGATACTTTCAAAAGCTGGGAGGAGGGAGAGAAACAAAGGGTTTGTGTGTCTGTCTACATTTTGTCTTTGCCGGGGATAGACCAGGAATGAAGCCTTAGAACTTTTAGTAAGTAATCTAGCTAGGTATGTGTTAGATTATGATTTCTTTAAATGGCTGAGAAAAGAATTGTGCTGAATAGAATAACTATTTCTGTCTGTGTATCTTTTTTGTAACTTAAGGTTTTTGCCTAGAGGGGTTCTCTATGTTTTGAATCTAATTACCCTGTAAGGTATTTACCATCCTGATTTTACAGGGGGGATTTCTTATTTCTAATTCTATTTTTATTAAAAGTCTTCTTGTAAGAAAACTGAATGCTTTTTCATTGTTCTCAGATCCAGGGGTTTGGGTCTGTGGTCACCTATGCAAATTGGTGAGGCTTTTTATCCAACATTTCCCAGGAAGGGGAGGGTGCAAGTGTTGGGAGGATTGTTCATTGTTCTTAAGATCCAAGGGTCTGGGTCTGTAGTCACCTAGGCAAATGGGTGAGGCTTTTTACCAAACCTTGTCCAGGAAGTAGGGTGCAAGGTTTTTGGGAAGTATTTGGGGGGGAAAGACGTGTCCAAACAGCTCTTCCCCAGTAACCAGTATTTGTTTGGTGGTGGTAGCGGCCAATCCAAGGACAAAAGGGTGGAATATTTTGTACCTTGGGGAAGTTTTGACCTAAGCTGGTAAAGATAAGCTTAGGAGGTTTTTCATGCAGGTCCCCACATCTGTACCCTAGAGTTCAGAGTGGGGGAGGAACCTTGACAGTCATCTAGCCCGTAGAAAGGGACAAAGAGCCGCACGGTGTTAGAGCAGTGGAGAACCTGGGCCGTTTCTCCTGTGGGTCTGTTTGCACAGCACTCAGAGGTGTCACTGCAGCACCTGTAAGCTGACCTCTGACCTGATCTCGCTTGGCTCCAGCTAGCTCAGCTAACTAAAGCAGTCAGGCCAAGGCAATGCATGACCACTTGGGACCACAAGCACTCAAGCAGCTCCCCCAGGCTGCTGCGACTTCAGTGTTGTTACAGTTGGAGCTTGCTCGGGGACATCTGCGCTCACCCCCTCTGACTGCAGTGCTGACAAACCCTGAAAAGCATCCCGTGAGACCGCGCTCCTTGTCCAGCCTCTCAGAGCCAGGGGACGACTGACAGCTGCCTCCCCCACGGGTGAGGGTTGCGGCTTTGGTTAACAGATATGGTGATGTACATAGCTGCTTTAGGAAGGGTGAGGTTTGGACTCTAGGCAGCCAATCAGTGCACCCTCCCCAGGGCTACAGGATATCAGATGACGACAGAGTGAGTGACGCTTTACCAGTTGCGCGTGAGCACGTGGCAGAGCTGCCAAATGCATGAGTGTCACCGGAGTGTCACAGGAGACACTTGGCCGGTCTGCGTAGCCCCCTCCTGCCATTTTCACCCTGGCCTGATTAATTAGCTATAGAAAGCATCTACACTCTGGTGCTACAGTACTGCAGAGTGGCAATGTACTACACATAATGTCAGCCGAAGTGTAAGGACATTCATTAGCTGACCCATTAGTTCTGCTACTGTCCCTCCGCTCTGACCTGCAGCCCCCGCCCCGGTGCTCTCCCTCGGCTCCCCATGCAGCTCTGTGGAGATGCTGCCAGGTGCTCGGCAGAGCAGTGTGGAAGCCCTAAGGGAAGGCACAGCCAGAATGAAATAGCCATCGCTTCAGAGATTTGATACAGAGCTCTGTGCACCACGGGGAGGCTTCTGATAGCAGAAACACAAAGGACTTGGCTGTTTATGCAGCCACAGTGAAAGTCACCCACTGACAGCAGAGAACCTGCTGAATTACTGGAGCCCCACAAGCTGATCGAAGGCTGCTCAGAAATCTTTGCACTACTCCAGTACTAGTGGCCGTGGCTGCTGTTCCCTTCCTGACTGGGTCATTTCCAGTCTTCAGAAAATGCAGGGTAAGTTAAGAATCAGGATCGCCATGGGGTTAGGCCATTGCCCTGTGGCTTGGGTGCGCGAAGAAAACCTCCTGCCTCTGCTACAGACTCCTGCTATATCCCTTGGACAGTCACTTTTCTCACCCTGGGTCTATCTTCACTGTTGGCTGAGCTCGGGGCACGGGTACCTGGGGTGAGTGTCCCCCTTGTAAAGCCCTGCTGTTCCTGCACTTGTCCCTGGGTTCTTTGTTCTGAGCTGCTCTGGAAGTCTTTCTTAATCAGAGCTTGTCTGCCCCTTGCAGGGGGATTGTGGGAAGACATTGGGGGGCTA
This sequence comes from Natator depressus, assembly GCF_965152275.1. Taxonomy (NCBI): domain Eukaryota; kingdom Metazoa; phylum Chordata; order Testudines; family Cheloniidae; genus Natator; species Natator depressus. The sequence goes on from NC_134260.1 coordinate 5,063,227, forward strand.
TCAGCACTTGAGTGCATGAGCCTGCATCCTCACTGCAAAGTAGGCAGATTAAAGCAAATTCACGCTGTTAACACCCATCACCTCCACCACCAGTTGGTAAACTAGCCTGGACTTACCATACCTCCAAACCTGGGAAAAAGGTTTGTGTGAGTTGAGGCCGGAGGGTTGGGCTAAAATCTGGATAAGAGCCCAAGGTTAACTCTGCAGTGAAGCAACCCTCTGTGTCTCATTTCCCCGTCTGTGAAAGGCTCCTCCTTTATTGAGTTATGGGGCAAGTTTTTGCAGACAGAAGCACTCTCATACTTAGGAGCCTCTGTGATATCCAGAACAGACATAACTAGAACTGGTCAGAAAATGGGGATTTGTTTTCTTGTTTTCGCCCCTTTCCCTCCTTAGAAAATTTAGACATTTGTTAAAAATCAAAAAACAAACTTTTGGGGTTTTTTTGAGAGACAATCAAAAATTCGTAAGATGTAGTCATTTTCTGTCAAAATTTTTATCTGGAGGAAAACGTAATCTTTGGCTGAGAAAACTTGAGATGGAAAGCTTCCAACCAGGTGTATTAGTAACACATCGGCATGTAAAGGAGACGGAGGTGAGAGGCCAGAAAGAAAGACACTTGGTTTTTCCAGCTTTGGGAGTCAACTGGGGTGTCCCTCTCCAGTCCCAGTAGAACACACCCTCCTCCCCCCATGATATCAAATTCAAGCTGTTCATTCCTTGCCAGGAGCAAAGGCCTTGTATCATTGGACCACTTCTCCTCCACGACCGTCAGCCAATTCCCTGAGTGTTTCTTCCACAAATGTCTCCAGGCATGGAGTGTGCACCTCAGGAAATGAGTTAAAAGGCCACCCCCATTTCTTCAAAATCCCTCCTCGGGAAGCGAGATCTAAAGTAGTGGTGGGGAAAACGTGTCAGCCAAAACTTTTTTTGGTGAAAATTGCTGATTAGGTGACACTAGCACATTTCACCAATTTGTGCCAGTTTCACCAAATTCTTCATGTTGAAAAGCCTAGAGAGACAAAACTTTTCAACTGTTGCGTTCAAACGACTATTGATGTTGAAATTTTCTTTCAATTTGACTAAAAAAGAATTGCAAAAATTAAAAAAAACCCTCAACATTAAAATGAAACGTGTGTCCTGTCAAACAAGATGCTTCATTCCGTGCAATTTTTTTTTTCAACTTTTCAATTCCCCCCAAATTATTAAATATTTCATTTTCAGTTCAAACCAAAATGTTTGAACTTAATCAGAATTGCCAGCAAACTGAAAAAATCAGAATTGCCAGCAAAGTGAAAAATCTATTATTTGTATAGCTCTAACCAACAGGAATGTGGCGAGGTAAGGATCATGCTCCAGCTGGGGCAGAGAAGATTTTATTAATTGATTTTTCTAAAAAAATAAAATAACTGCAGAGAAACCGTTTTTCCTGCTTCAGGACCATAAAGTTTATGCTGGTCATGAACTGCTCTATGCACTGGCTTTATTACCTAAATCCTTCAAGGACCCCTAAATAACTTGTCCAAGGTCACAAACAGAATCTGTTGTTGAGGGTGGTTTTGAACTTATGCATCCTATACCCTTAGCCTGAACCTGAACTACTGGACCATGCTCTTTAAGGCAAAGCTTTATGCTGGTTCTGATTTTCCCCAAACCTAGAAACAAAGCAACACTAAAGAAAAACTAACCCAAGAAAAAACCACGAAAGGAGAAGGGTAAAGACTTGTGTCCTGCCTGCCTCTGAACAATCTATGCAACGCACCGGCGCTGGGCTCTCCAAGGCACTGCAGGCAGATCCCGCTCCCTGTGTAATCTATTAGCCCGCACATCTCCCGGGATTAGTGTCTGCATGTAAGATGTTGATCAGTTGTCAGCAGTTACACACCGCAGGAGGCTGAGAAAGATATCAATTAGATGTACGGTGCTGGGTTTATTCAACGCAAAGATTGCAGCTAATTAACTTGGATGAGGGAATTTCTTCCCTGTACAGCGAATAATTGAAAGGAAAGATTAAATCTTCTAAAAATCCTTTAAAAGAAGCAAGCATGGGCTTTTCTTTTATAAGTGTTGCTGCCCCTGGACTTTCTTGGCGATTGGGAGAATTTGAGAATCGCTGTGTCAAGCTATCTAAGAGCCATTGTTTGCCCGCAGCCAGAGTTTGTTTATTCTGGAGAAGTGAAGAGCCAGAGGCTCAGGTGCGGTACTGGCAGACAAGGTGCCAGTGTGACTCACACACCTGCTGGGGATGGTGCTCTGCACCATCCAGTGGCACCGAGACCAATTAGAGGGCTAGATTAACGAGTTTGCTCTACAGCCTTAGCTAACAGGCAGTTGGCTTTTAACTCATGCAGTGGAGGCTCATGCACTAACCTCCAGAGGCAACCGGTTCGATCCCACGCCTGTTCGTGTTACACAAAGTCTTTTCAATGCCACTAGGCCTTACTGACAAATGCAGATCTGGAAACCACTCTGCAGCGCATGTGTGTTAGTATTGTTAACATGGATGTTAGCAAAAAGAAAAGGAGTACCTGTGGCACCTTAGAAACTAACAAATTTATTTGAGCATAAACTTTTGTGAGCTACAGCTCACTTCATCGGTTGCATGCAGTGGAAAATACAGTGGGGAGATGTATATACAGAGAGAACATGAAACAATGGGTGTTACCATGCACACTGTAACAAGAGTGATCACTTAAGGTGAGCTATCACCAGCAGGAGAGCGGAGGGGAAAAAACCTTTTGTAGTGAGCCAAGATGGGCCATTTCTAGCAGTTGACAAGAACATCTGAGGAAGAGTTGGGGGCAGGTGGAATAAACATGGGGAAATAGTTTTACTTTGTGTAAGGACCCATCCACTCTCAGTCTCTATTCAAGCCTAAGTTAATTGTATCCAGTTTGCAAATTAATCCCAATTCAGCAGTCTCTCCTTGGAGTCTGTTTTTGAAGTTTTTTTGTTGAGGAATTGCAACTTTTAGGTCTGTAATGGAGTGACCAAAGAGATTGAAGTGTTCTCCGACTGGTTTTTGAATGTTATAATTCTTGACGTCTGATTTGTGTCCATTTATTCCTTTACGTAGAGACTGTCCAGTTTGACCAATGTACATGGCAGAGGGGCATTGCTGGCAAATGATGGCATATATCACATTGGTAGATGTGCAGGTGAACAAGCCTCTGATAGTGTGGCTGATGTGATTAGGCCCTATGATTCTGTCCCCTGAATAGATATGTGGACACATTTGGCAACAGGCTTTGTTGCAAGGAGAGGTTCCTGGGTTAATGTTTTTGTTGTGTGGTGTGTGGTTGCTGGCAAGTATTTGCTTCAGGTTGGGGGGGGGGGCTGTCTGTAAGCAAGGACTGGCCTGTCTCCCAATATCTGTGAGAGTGATGGGTCGTCCTTCAGGATAGGTTGTAGATCCTTGATGATGCACTGCAGAGGTTTTAGTTGGGGGCTGAAGGTGATGGTTAGTGGCGTTCTATTTTCTTTGTTGGGCTTGTCCTGTAGTAGGTGACTTCTGGGAACTCTTCTGGCTCTGTCAATCTGTTTCTTCACTTCCGCAGGTGGGTATTGTAGTTGTAAGAATGCCTGATAGAGATCTTGTAGGTGTTTCTCGCTGTCTGAGGAGTTGGAGCAAATGCAGTTGTCTCGTAGAGCTTGGCTGTAGGCAATGGATTGTGTGGTGTGGTCTGGATGAAAGCTGGAGGCATGTAGGTAAGTATAGCGGTCAGTAGGTTTCCGGTATAGGGTGGTGTTAATGTGACTATTGCTTATAAGCACAGTAGTGTCCAGGAATTGGATCTCTTGTGTGGACTGGTCCAGGCTCAGGTTGATGGTGGGATGAAAATTGTGAACAGAACAGAACAGGGAATGATCAAGTGATCCATGGGACACTTGATCACTTGACGGGGAGGATGGACGAGAGTGGTCTTCTCGTCCATCCTCCCCGTGGAAGGAAAAGGCCTGGGTAGGGACCGTCGAATCGTGGAAGTCAACGAATGGCTACGCAGGTGGTGTCGGAGAGAAGGCTTTGGATTCTTTGACCATGGGATGGTGTTCCATGAAGGAGGAGTGCTGGGCAGAGACGGGCTCCATCTTACGAAGAGAGGGAAGAGCATCTTTGCCAGCAGGCTGGCTAACCTAGTGAGGAGGGCTTTAAACTAGGTTCACCGGGGGAAGGAGACCAAAGCCCTGAGGTAAGTGGGAAAGCGGGATACCGGGAGGAAGCACAGGCAGGAATGTCTGTGAGGGGAGGGCTCCTGCCTCATACTGGGAATGAGGGGCGATCAACAGGTTATCTCAAGTGCTTATATACAAATGCACAAAGCCTTGGAAACAAGCAGGGAGAACTGGAGGTCCTGGTGATGTCAAGGAACTATGACGTGATTGGAATAACAGAGACTTGGTGGGATAACTCACATGACTGGAGTACAGTCATGGATGGTTATAAACTGTTCAGGAAGGACAGGCAGGGCAGAAAAGGTGGGGGAGTAGCACTGTATGTAAGGGAGCAGTATGACTGCTCAGAGCTCCGGTACGAAACTGTGGAAAAACCTGAGTGTCTCTGGATTAAGTTTAGAAGTGTGTGCAACAAGAGTGATGTAGTGGTGGGAGTCTGCTATAGACCACCGGACCAGGGGGATGAGGTGGATGAGGCTTTCTTCCGGCAACTCACGGAAGCTACTAGATCGCATGCCCTGATTCTCATGGGTGACTTCAATTTTCCTGATATCTGCTGGGAGAGCAATACAGCGGTGCATAGACAATCCAGGAAGTTTTTGGAAAGCGTAGGGGACAATTTCCTGGTGCAAGTGCTAGGGGAGCCAACTAGGGGGGGCGCTTTTCTTGACCTGCTGCTCACAAACCGGGTAGAATTAGTGGGGGAAGCAAAAGTGGATGGGAATCTGGGAGGCAGTGACCATGAGTTGGTTGAGTTCAGGATCCTGACGCAGGGAAGAAAGGTAAGCAGCAGGATACGGACCCTGGACTTCAGGAAAGCAGACTTCGACTCCCTCAGGGAACGGATGGGTAGGATCCCCTGGGGGACTATCATGAAGGGGAAGGGAGTCCAGGAGAGCTGGCTGTATTTCAAGGAATCCCTGTTGAGGTTACAGGGACAAACCATCCCGATGAGTCGAAAGAATAGTAAACATGGCAAGCGACCAGCTTGGCTTAATGGTGAAATCCTAGCGGATCTTAAACATAAAAAAGAAGCTTACAAGAAGTGGAAGGTTGGACATATGACCAGGGAAGAGTATAAAAATATTGCTCGGGCATGTAGGAAAGATATAAGGAGGGCCAAATCGCACCTGGAGCTGCAGCTAGCAAGAGATGTCAAGAGTAACAAGAAGGGTTTCTTCAGGTATGTTGGCAACAAGAAGAAAGCCAAGGAAAGTGTGGGCCCCTTACTGAATGAGGGAGGCAACCTAGTGACAGAGGATGTGGAAAAAGCTAATGTACTCAATGCTTTTTTTGCCTCTGTTTTCACTAACAAGGTCAGCTCCCAGACTGCTGCGCTGGGCATCACAGAATGGGGAAGAGATGGCCAGCCCTCTGTGGAGATAGAGGTGGTTAGGGACTATTTAGAAAAGCTGGACGTGCACAAGTCCATGGGGCCGGACGAGTTACATCCGAGAGTGCTGAAGGAATTGGCGGCTGTGATTGCAGAGCCCTTGGCCATTATCTTTGAAAACTCGTGGCGAACGGGGGAAGTCCCGGATGACTGGAAAAAGGCTAATGTAGTGCCAATCTTTAAAAAAGGGAAGAAGGAGGATCCTGGGAACTACAGGCCGGTCAGCCTCACCTCAGTCCCTGGAAAAATCATGGAGCAGGTCCTCAAAGAATCAATCCTGAAGCACTTACATGAGAGGAAAGTGATCAGGAACAGTCAGCATGGATTCACCAAGGGAAGGTCATGCCTGACTAATCTAATCGCCTTTTATGATGAGATTACTGGTTCTGTGGATGAAGGGAAAGCAGTGGATGTATTGTTTCTTGACTTTAGCAAAGCTTTTGACACGGTCTCCCACAGTATTCTTGTCAGCAAGTTAAAGAAGTATGGGCTGGATGAATGCACTATAAGGTGGGTAGAAAGCTGGCTAGATTGTCGGGCTCAACGGGTAGTGATAAATGGCTCCATGTCTAGTTGGCAGCCGGTGTCAAGTGGAGTGCCCCAGGGGTCGGTCCTGGGGCCGGTTTTGTTCAATATCTTCATAAATGATCTGGAGGATGGTGTGGATTGCACTCTCAGCAAATTTGCAGATGATACTAAACTGGGAGGAGTGGTAGATACGCTGGAGGGGAGGGATAGGATACAGAAGGACCTAGACAAATTGGAGGATTGGGCCAAAAGAAATCTGATGAGGTTCAATAAGGATAAGTGCAGGGTCCTGCACTTAGGATGGAAGAATCCAATGCACCGCTACAGACTAGGGACCGAATGGCTAGGCAGCAGTTCTGCGGAAAAGGACCTAGGGGTGACAGTGGACGAGAAGCTGGATATGAGTCAACAGTGTGCCCTTGTTGCCAAGAAGGCCAATGGCATTTTGGGATGTATAAGTAGGGGCATAGCGAGCAGATCGAGGGATGTGATCGTTCCCCTCTATTCGACACTGGTGAGGCCTCATCTGGAGTACTGTGTCCAGTTTTGGGCCCCACACTACAAGAAGGATGTGGATAAATTGGAGAGAGTCCAGCGAAGGGCAACAAAAATGATTAGGGGTCTAGAGCACATGACTTATGAGGAGAGGCTGAGGGAGCTGGGATTGTTTAGTCTGCGGAAGAGAAGAATGAGGGGGGATTTGATAGCTGCTTTCAACTACCTGAAAGGGGGTTCCAAAGAGGATGGCTCTAGACTGTTCTCAATGGTAGCAGATGACAGAACGAGGAGTAATGGTCTCAAGTTGCAATGGGGGAGGTTTAGATTGGATATTAGGAAAAACTTTTTCACTAAGAGGGTGGTGAAACACTGGAATGCGTTACCTAGGGAGGTGGTAGAATCTCCTTCCTTAGAGGTTTTTAAGGTCAGGCTTGACAAAGCCCTGGCTGGGATGATTTAACTGGGAATTGGTCCTGCTTCGAGCAGGGGGTTGGACTAGATGACCTTCTGGGGTCCCTTCCAACCCTGATATTCTATGATTCTATGATTCTATGATTCCTGCCCATACTGTTATGAGAAGCAGTAAACAACCCTTCCTTATCTACTTTCTCCACACCAGTCATGATTTTATAGACCTCAATTATATCTCCCCTTAGCTTTTCCAAGCTGAAAAGACCCAGTCCCATTAATCTCTCCTCATATGGAAGCCATTCCACACCTTTGTAGTTAGACTGGTAAAACCCCTCATATTGACACAATTATATGGGCTTGGCTACACTTACATTTCATAGACCTCTAACTTGCTGACTCAGGGGTGTGAAAAATCACCTCTCGGAGCGCAGCAAGTCAGAGCGCTTTAAAGCACTAGTATAAACAGGCTCCCAGCGCTCTGAGCCAAGTACCAGGAGCGGTGGGAGAGCCCTCTCCCAGTGCTCGCACCTGACCAGACTCACAGGTCAAAGCGCTGCCACGGGAGTGTTCCCTTGACAGCGCTTTGAAGTTTCCAGTGTAGCCACGCCATAAAGGTGCCTTACACCAGTATCACTTTTTCCCTTTCCCATAAAGGAATAGCTATACTGGTATAAAGCACCTTTGTAGTGGTATACCTATGTCCACACTACCAGGGTGGTACCACTTTAACTATTCTGGTAGAGCTAAAGCAGTACAACAATCCAGTGTAGACAACGTACAGCTAAGCTCGGAATACCAAGGCGTCAGTATGCTAGATGCTGTTCTTTACTTACCTTTTTACAAATCGTGAGGATCGGTGCTGCAGTCACGGAATGCAGTAAACTGCATTACACCAAATACACCAGCAGCAAAAGTGAGTGCAAAAACAAGACTTTTTGTGCATTGGTTTTTTCATGATTTTGCTCTTGCAGGGACCGGGCGAGAATGCCTGTCAGGGGAGGCGTATTAAGTATTCCGTGGATGCTGCTAAAGCCGCCTTTCGTTGACTAGAAAAAGGTTTCCCGGAACAATAATCATTCATACCGTCTCTCAAGTGTGTCTAAATCAGAGAGCAGTTTGCAATTAAACACCTGCATGGAAAGGCAGTGGAAAGCAAAGCACCAAAATACAGAGTTGACTCATGCAGCCCGCTGTGTTCTCATGAGATAATAGGGCTGCAATCATGTGTGGTCCCTGGAGTTTGTAAAGGACCCAGTCACTTGGAGCGCTGCCCTTTCCTGGCTGGAATATGTCAGGTCACAATTATGGGGCACTTCTGGCGGAGCGGCAGGGGCGTGAAAAATGGATCTTTGGAGGTCCTGCTTTAGCCCAAGCGTCAGGGGCCTGTGAGTACGTCTACACTGCAATAAAAGATCGGGTCAACTAACTCCGGATCATGGGGCTGCAGGTTTAAAAATAGCAGTGTAGACATTCTGGCTAGGGCTGGAGCCTTGGGCTTGGAAACCCAGTGAGGGGGGAAGGTCTCGTATCCCCGGCTACAGGTCATGCTCAAACATCTACACTTCTATTTATAGCCCCGCAGCCTGAGTCAATTGACCCACGTTTGGAGACTCCGTGCTGTGGGTTTTACTTTCCAGTGTAGACGTACCACAAGTGCGACTGCTGCAGCAGTTGTGCCGGGTGTCCGTACAACATAGGATCACAGAATATCAGGGTTGGAAGGGACCTCAGGAGGTCATCTAGTCCCACCCCCTGCTCAAAGCAGGACCAACCCCAACATGTCCTCATTGCAGTGCTATGGCAAACACCGTACGCTCCCTGCAGAGAGAGCGGGCTCACACCCTCCTGTCAGCGCCTGTCTGACTGTCACCAGATGGTTAACAACGGTTCTGTCAGCAAAATGCATTTCACTGCAGTACTGATCCCTTGCTCCCTGTCACAGACGACGGCAGTGCTCCTTCCATCCCAGCCCTTTCCAACTCCGCCGCTGGGAAGCCTCCGCGTCTTCTGTCACCAGCGCACTGTCGTGCTCCCCAGTGATTCTGCTGGCATAAAGAAGCGTGGGGAATCATCGTCTCCTCCGGAGAAGTACAAGTGCTCTGCTGCTTGGAGTGGCAGGATGGAGACAGGCAGCCCTCATCTGTGGGCCTCGAGCCAGACAGAGCCTAATACTTCCTTCTAGCATGTCACAGCCAACGGCAAATAGTTTGTATTTTCTTTGCGTCTGTGCATCTGTGGGACAGTGGCACAAGTGGCGCCGGCTTCTTCTCTTTGTGATTGCTTGGGTAGCTAAGGCACTGGAAGATGTGGGTTTGTTTCCTGGCTCTGCCCAGGCTACTTGTGTGACCTTGGGCACGTCACTTAGGGTACAACTTTCAAAAGCACCTCAATGATTGAGATAACTAAGGGTTTGTCTACACAGCCCCGTAGCAGCGAGCCTCCAAGCCGGGGTCCACAGATTTGGGCTTGCACTGTGGGGCTAAAAATAGATGTGTGACAGTTGCGGCTTGAGCCCACTCCACTGCCTACGCTTCAGTATCGGAGCCACGACGTCTACACGGCTATTTTTAGTGACATAGCTTGAGCCCCACGAGCCTAAGTCTGTTGACCTAGACTCTGAGACGTGTAGACCTACCCTAAGTCCCATTTTCAAAAGCGACATTCCATCTTCTGTCTACACTGCATTGTAAACCTGGGCTCAGACTCAGCTTTGAGCCCATCCCTCCCTGCTGTCCACATACAACTTGGTGTGACTCATGTCAGCAAGCACTCAGGACCTCCGTCCTGGGACCCACCGAGGGGGGTGGTCAGAGCCTGAGTCCCAGTCACACTTGAGTCCAAGTCCTGTCATTTTGAAGTGTAGACGCAGCTCAAGCCGCAGACCTAAGTCAGAAGGTCTGCGTAGTGCAGTATGGATGCATTAGCACAGGTGTGAGACCTGGATCCAGCCAGTATAAACCCAGGTTTAGAATGCAGTGCAGATGCTCAAACATAGGCTTGGAAACCACGACTGGTTTCCAGTGCATTGTAGACATACCCTTAGAAACCTAATTGAATGTCAATGGAACCAAGACTTGTAAATAACTAAATTATTTTTGAAATTTGAGATTTAGGCAGTTTTGGAAATTTTATCTTTAGTTGTTCTGTGCCTCAGTTTCCCCTGTGTAAAATAGAGATAGCCAGTCTTCCATCGTCTGTCTTGCCTATTCAGATGCTTAGCTCCTGGGGGCAGGCATGGTTTCTTAATACATGTAAGCACTGCCCAACACAATGGGGTCTCGATGTTGGTTGGGGACTCTATAGTTGCTACTCTGATACAGATAGTAACAATCAGACCTGGGAAGATAATGATTTACCCGTCCCAAGAAAATATTTGAGATTTTGAAAATTTTCCGATACTGAATCACAAAAAAAGTTTTAAACTAGAAAACATTCATTAACCAACAAACCATCTCTCTCTCTCTCATTTAGTTTGCAGTAATTGAAACATTTCATTTCTATTTCAACCAGTTTTTCCTAAACCAATATTTTTTAAACTATAATTAGCTAAGATTTTTAAATGAAAAAACATTTTGAACTAGGCAATTGGAAGATTTTGCTTAGAAAATGTCCCAAGACGTTCGAGAATTTCAAATCCCTCCCCCAAACCCCCAAATGTTTCAAATAGAAAAACTCATAGAAACTGACCCTATCCAGCAAAGTGTTTTGCTTTCAACTAATCGACATCTTTTTATGGGAAAGTAATTTGTTGGAAAATTCCCGACTGGCTTTAGTAATAACAACACTCGGAGCAGAGCTGCAGCTCTTTAGGCTGGGTCTGTCCCTGTTTTCCCCGGTAGCTACGTTTAGGAGACTTCCATCCCCTTTACCTGCTCTGCATAGATCATTTTGCAGCTTTAAATACAGGAAGCCTGTTGTGCACATGTCAGTCCAGACTCCCAACTTGCTTTACACCCAGGTAACGTCACAGATGTAAGTGGAGTTATTTCTCATGTACACCGGTGTAAATGAGAGGAGAATCGGGTCTGCAATGTTCTGTTTTGGGTGTAGTTGCAGGGTTCCATTCCAGAATTGGACCTTACACTTGACCTCAGATGTATCCCTTCTTTCTCTGAGGAAGGCTAGTGCAAACACTCTTTTTGTGCTCTCCATCCTTTTTATATGGCCTTATCTCAGCTCCTGCCATCAATTAAAAGATTAGAGTCATAGATTCTAAGGCCAGAAGGGACCACTGTGGTCATCTGGTCTAACCTCCTGGATAACTCAGACCACAAACCTTCCCTGAATGTATTTGCACCAGAGCAGATCTGTTAGAAAAACATCCCATCTTGATTTTAAAAACTCACAGCGGCAGCGAATCCACTACAGCCCGTGATAAACTGTTTCAACAATGAATTACTCTCACTGTTAAAAATGTATGCCTTATTTCCAATGCTCTCTGTCTCTCTTCCTGGAAGGCACAGAGTTTTTGATGTTTTCTTTTCACCTGGTAGAAGCCTCTCTGTTCGGAGCTGTCAGTCCTGATGGGATCTATTGCATGTAAAGGGCTGAGTTGCCTCTTGGTTACATAATGGGACGGCATAAAGTCCTGGCTCTGCAACTGAGTTGCCATGTGATCATGGCAAGTCACTTCTCCTTGGGTATGTCTACATTGCATTGTAAGCCCAGTCTGCGGGACTCGGGCTTGTGGACTTGGTGTTTCCAAGCCCATCCTTGAGCATCCACTCTGCATTGTAAACCTGGACTTAGAGTTGCTGGACCCGGTCTCAGAGCCATGCTAATGTGTCCATACTGCACAAGACAGACTTTTTGGCTCAGATGTGCTGCTTCAGCTGCGTCCACCCTGCAAAATGACAGGGCTCGGTCGTGAGTCGCAATGGGACTCAGGTTCTGACCCATCCACCTTGCAGTGTCCTAGGACATGGGTCCTGAGTACTTGCTGACCCAAGTCAGGCTGATTTGTGCGTGGACAGAAGGGAGACTTGGACGCAAACCTGTGTCAGAACCTGGGCTTCGTGTGCAGTGTAGACACACCCCCGTGCTTTGGGTCACAGCTGTAAATATGAGGATAGTGACATTGACCGGTCTCACAGTGGGGAGGGCTGTGAGGATGAATTCGGTAATATCTGTACGTCCTGTTGAACAAGCTAATTGTTGTGCATTACTGTTATCACATGCCTCTGGTTAACTGGGGAGCCTGGGGTCGGCCTGTCCTTGCCTTTGCCCTGAAATCTCAGGGCTTCCTGTTTCTGGTTTATCCGCCCTGGCCTTGGAGTTGCAGCGATCCGTTTTGTAAGTCAACAGCAATGTTGTTAGCACCAGTTTCTGCGGGCTCAGCGTGTGCACAGCTCCGCGCTCCACCCCAGGCCCCCCCACCCGACCCCTTCCCCCACGCCCCGCCCCTTCCCACGGCCCTGCTCCTCCCTTGTTCCCTGTCCTAGTCCTGTCCTGTCTGCTCCAGCCCTGCTCCCGCACTGGCCTCCTGACTCCAGCTCCGTTCCCCCAGCTCCGGCCTCTTGCCTCTGGATCCTGATTTTTGACTTCTGCTTCAACCACAAGACCAGGCGCCTGCTCCAACCATTAGGCCTGACCTCCCACGTTCCGGATCGTAGGGTTGCCACCTTTCTAATCGTAGTTAACCAGACCCCCTGCCCTACCCCTTCTCCCAATACCCTGCCCCGTCTCTGCCTCTTCCCTCAAGCCCCCGCCTCCTTCTCCACCTCTTCCCTTGAGACCCTGCCGCTGTTCCACCTCTTCACCCCAAGGGCCCACCCCATCGCTTGCTCCCCTCCCACCGCCCATCGCTCGCTGGATCGTCTCCACCTCCCTTCCTCCCCCAGCAGGGCTCCCTCTGCTTCGGGGCTGGGACAGGAGCTGCTGCCACCTGGCAAGGAGCCTGCCTGAAGACAGGAGGTGGCCCCAGCTGAGCAGCGGCTGGCGCAGGTTAATGACCCAATGATTCCCCCTGCCCCTACCCTTACCCCCTTGCTCTACACCCAGATCTGTGACATGTGCTGCCTATGCAAATCCGTCCGGCTCTGCTCTGGCTCGGCAGGGGCAGGAAGGAGATATCGCGCCATACAGGCCTCTCTGCTTAGGTCAATTCCCATCATCCCAGCCTGCCGGCTAGGGCCTTACACTTGACCTAAGCGTCCTCGGCTTGGAGACACGGGGCTCTGCCGGTGAAACCAACGCCTCCTCCAGCCACAGAGTCAGACTGAGACCAGCCAGAGCCAGGAGATTCCCCACCTGGCATCCAGCGTCTGACGGCACCTTCCCTACCTCCTAAGGGAAGAGCAGCCGTGTACAGACACAGCTCGGTGGTGCTGTTACTCAGCAGCCGATACACGCTGGCTCAACACCAATGTTTGTGATGAGTTAAAACGACTCCGGTTTGCCACAGAATTCATTGCCGTTTGGTCTTGGCTCTACATGTACAAGTTATTGCCGTGAACTCCAAGTCTTCAGTCGTTCACGCGTTCCAGGGAGCCCGGACTGTCTCACCTCCTCCTTTCCTTTATTTCCCCCGAAATCAAGCTCTGCAGCATGCAAACCTGTGATTCTCTCGCTGACCCCTAGATGGTGCAATTTAGCATAAAAAGCCTCAGGAAAATGAAATCATTGATAGCGTCTGCAATACTCAAAAGGCGGCAATCAGGGGGCTTTGCAATCCGCTAGGGAACATGAGAGAGTTATGCAGAGCAAGCCTTCCTGCCTGGCTGAAGGGCAGTCTGACTCACGGCGCCTACCTGGCTCCTCTCCTAATGGGGAAAGACTTGGGGGCTGATGCTCAACGGGTGCAAATGGTTGTATCTGTGGAGCCATCTCTGCTGCAGCTGCTGGTCCCAGCCCCTTGCCCATCCGGTGTGTGTCACGCTCAGCCCCCTCCTTCCAGGCCAGCCCACCCAGGTGTGGTGTCTCGCCCCATCCCTGAGAGGGGTCATGAGCTACTGGAAGTGGGGTGAGACCAGGCAGACCCATGGGGTTGGGGGGAGCCTAGTGAAGGAGCCAGCCCCACAGCAGCAGACAGGAGCAGAGTGGGCTGCCCAGCTGCCCAGTGTCCCCACTGAGGTTGGCCCCGTGGCCCCTGCCGCTGCCAAGCGTGTGCATGGTCTGTAATGTGTGTTCGCCTGTGGGTGCCACTGTTTACAGCTGAGGATCTGCTCCTGGAAGTCAGAGGCAGTAACTTGCGTAGCTGAATCCAAAACCCTGTGACCAAGGTGCAAACTTTTCCCCCAATACGTGAATCCAACCCAATACTTTTTTCCAGTGGATTGTAAATATTTAGATAGTAAATAAGCTGTAGGCTACTGACTCCAGGTCCCGACTTGAGACACCTAAGCTACTGTGGTATTTCTACCCAGCTTGAAACTCTCACCAGGAAGTCCAGTAATGTAAGAGCTTCCCTCTGATCCCCAGATCAAAGATGTGCCATCCGGGTGCTTATTTGAACTGACCCTCCAGAACTTTTGAAGTTCTCCTGTCTTCAGTTCTCACCTGATAAACTTACTACTATGAGACAGGTTTCAGAGTAACAGCCGTGTTAGTCTCTATTCGCAAAAAGAAAAGGAGGACTTGTGGCACCTTAGAGACTAACCAATTGATTTGAGCATAAGCCATGGCATCCGATGAAGTGAGCTGTAGCTCACGAAAGCTTATGCTCAAATAAATTGGTTAGTCTCTAAGGTGCCACAAGTCCTCCTTTTCTTTTTACTATGAGACACTTGTATTACACCCTTAGCAGTCAGACACTTGCAACTGGACAGGGCATGGCAGGCCTATCTGTGTATCTGTCTTACGCATACAGTAACCACCCTAGGAATGCTGAACATGGTGCTATCAGCCTCACAACAGTGGCCATGAGGACTTTAAAGTAATTCTGCTTTTCACCTCTAAGGCCCTCAGAGATGCTGCTTGGAATTGATTGGTTGGTTTATTGTCATGCCAGTGTTTGGTTGTCTTTATTATTGGCAGGAAGGTCTTGACCATAGAAGGGTCTTGCAACCACGCTATTAAGATGAGCAGACCTTGACTTTGATTTCCATGTTTGTGGTCCCTTGGTTGCATCTTCAGCCTCTGGATCTTCATCTTAGACTCTGCTGAATGCATTTGTCCCTGATGAGCTCAAAGCACATTGGAGGATCCTCGATGGAAAGGAGGGGTTGGCTTATATTGGAATAGACCCTTAGACATGTATTTGTACTTGGCTATGTGTTACTGGGGAATAGTAAGGCTTACATCTACATTGTCTTAAATTTAGACTTGAGGTACCCTCAACATGGTTTCCTATGGTAAAAATGTTGTTATGATTCTATCCTGCAATGGACATGCTCCGTTTATACAGCCTTGAGCTTTCTGAGAGCTTAAGTGGGCAAGCCAGGAATTACCAGCCACTGGCATCTCACACCCCTGCTGCTGAGCAGGTGTTATGGCAAGCCTGCCTCAGTTTCCCCCTTTTTGGCCAGTCACCCTCTTGGGGCTGTAAAGAGACTAGTGACCCAGGAGGCCAGTAAACCTAGCGAAGGCTCTACAGTCTCTTGGTTTTCAGACTCCTTTGTTCACAGGCCTTAATAACCCCACTGTTGGGCCTGCCCACCCATCTCTGCTCCAACCCAGGAACCCTCTATGAAGCAGTTGGAACCAGCCTCTCCCAATTCCTTGCTGCTTCTCTGGGCTACTTCCTACCATGCCTCTCTGACAAGCTGTTTCTCAGACTCATGCTCCATAATTCTCTTCTTCTAGAGGTCCAGTTATGTGGGTGGCTTCCTGTGGCTAAAGGAGCCAGCTCTCAGTGGTCCTCAGGCTCTCTGGCAGCTGTTCTTCCTTCTTGCCCTGCAATCTCTTTCTCACCCATCTAGGGTGACCAGATGTCCTGATTTTATATGGACAGTACCAATATTTGGTGATTTTTCTTATATAGATACCTACTACTCCCCACACTCTGTCCCGATTTTTTATACTTGCTATCTGGTCACCCTACACCCATCAGCCACAGCTGAGGAGGCTGTTCACCTTTTAGCAGCTGGGACAGCCAGGGATCTGTACAGTCCATGACATCATCAAAATGATTTTTGGACGGAAATTGTAGTTTCCGCAAAATTGACATTTTTTTCACGGGGAAAAATGTATTGAAAATTTTTGAATTTCCTTTGGGAGAATAGAAAAAAAAGAGTTTCAGGTCACTTCAGTGTTAAAATGGATCTCGCTATGGTGTCATGATGCCTCATGGGAAGTGTAGTTTGGATGCTTCCTGACCTTACTCTCCACTAAGAACATGAGAACGGCCCTACTGGGTCAGACCAGAGATCCATCTAGCCCAGTCTCCTGTCTTCCGACAGTGACAAATGCCAAGAGCTCCAGAGGGAATTAACAGAACAGGGAATCATCCAATGATCCATCCCCTGTCGCCCATTCCCAGCTTCTGGCAAACAGAGGCTAGGGACACCATCCCTGTCCACCCTGGCTAATAGCCATTGAAGGCCAAGCACCTAGGCTGGACTTTATGTAGCATGATGCACTGCTGTCTCCCTTCTGAGGGGGGGAGGGATAGCTCAGTGGTTTGAGCATTGGCCTGCTAAACCCAGGGTTGTGAGTTCAATCCTTGAGGGGACCATTTGGGATCTGGGGCAAAAATTGGGGATTGGTCCTGCTTTGGTTGGAGTACATGACCTCCTGAGGTCCCTTCCAACCCCGATATTCTATGATTTTGATCAAGCAGTGTGCTGCATCATGAGAGTCACATGACTGCAAAGCACCATGGGAGATATAGTTCAGCCAGGGACCCTGGCCCATAGGGAGGAATTTGGAGAATTGCCTCAAGATGTTTAAACATTTGCCAAGCAAATATTTTCAGAATTTGTTGTTTCACGAAATTTCAACTTTTCATCCCAATTCAGCGACAAATACAAAGGATAAAATATTGGCAATTCCCATGGCACAGAGATTCTGATTTTTGTTCAGCGCTAGGCTTAAGAGCTACATGAGTGCTATAACCCCATAAAGATGATACTTGCTGACAGTACAGATTGTGCCGATGAGAATTTTTAACGATATATAAGAAAAAGAGAGAAAAGGAGAGAAATGCATGCACTGAGGGCATCTGAGAAACCGAATCCACACAAGCTCAGTGTTATCAGAAACCCTCTGCAGGAAGCCGAGGTACCTATGTGAGAAGCATTTCATCCTTTTGAATGAGGTTCCATAATGCTCTGATTCTGGGATTTCTCTCTTGTTTGCTGATCTAATTGCTCTCACTGCGAGCCGAAGAGATGGATTCACACATATCAGCCAGCCACGTCCTGCTGGAGCCCATCCTGAAAGCTAGACTCCATCCCTAGCAGCATCTTCCCTTGCATCCCGGCAGGTTCTGTCTCTGGCATGGCCTCCTGGGAATAAGTGCTGCTCCAATGACAACCTGGTAAGTGCAGACACTCAACCATCGATCGTCCATTCCAGGTCTTTTAAATGACTAAATCACAATTAATGTCTTTTATGGAGGCTATAAAGCCTCTCCTGAAGCCTCGCATGCTAATGTGTCACTGTCATGCTTTCTCATGGAGGCAAGACAAGAGTGGCTGGATCACACGAGGACAGATCATTGGCTACTATGGCCCAGGCACTTCTGGGAAGCTGATGGGTGTGTGGGCTCCTAACAGGCCTGAGCGCCCCAAAAGGAGTTGGAAAAGCAGCTGGTTTTTCATTGTCTGGGATCCCCCCCTTCCTGCGGGAATAAAAAGACTGGGCCAGGATAAACAGGAAGGCTACATCTACACTGCAGATCTTACACCGGCAGAGCTGAATGGATGCGAACTCTGCTGCTGTAAGGTCGCTTGTGTAGCCGCGCTATGGGGAAAGGAGAGAGCTCTCCCGCCAGCATTGTTAAACCACCCAAAAGGAGAGGCCATAGCTATGCTGGGGGGGAGAGTGTCTCCCGTCCACACAGTGCTGTTCACACCAGCGCTTTTGTCAGTGAAATGTATATGTTTTTTCACACCCCTGACTGACAAAAGTTTTGCCGACAAAAGTGCGGGTGTAGACAAAGCCTAAGTTAAGTGGAAGCAAGTCCACCTATGTCAACTGAATGACACCTGCTTACAGCAGAGCTGAATTTACCCAATGGGACCCTGTGGTGTATTGAGGATGGTGTTGGGATTGCAAGTTATCATTTAAGAGTGGGGGGACGGGGTTCCTGTTTCTGTGTGCAGGCTACGGGCTCTGTAGGAAAGTGTGCAAGCAGAGTCAGAATGAAAAGAGCCAGCTTAAGGTAAAGTGTGGTGAGCTGTGCCTCTCTGCTTTAGGGAGCAGCCTGTTTTCTCTCTCTCTGTGTTTTGAGGTTCTTGTGTGTTAACGTTCTGAATTCTAAGAGAGAAAGCCATACCACTTTGCCACCTTCCAGCATGAGCATTTTTGTTTTGTACCTAATTTCTCGGTGTGCATACAATGAACATAATAGTTCAACCCTGCTGTGGCTCACCCCAGAGATGCAATTCAATGCAGCCTTCAGGCAATACTGTCTTTTCTTTTTTTGTGAAGTGCATGTGAAATGGAGGGCTAGAGCCAGGGGCTACATTTTGTGGGTGTAAATCTTTTGTGGTGTGAACAGCAGGTGCACTCCTGGTAACTGCATTGCTGTGCTCGCCCCAGGAGAAGTGAAAGCGTTTGGGCGGGGTCTTAGCCCAGCCATCGGGACTGGGGAACGTTCCAGGCTGTCTCCCACAGAAAAGCCAGCCACGCTTCCAGTGATGTGCCATGTGTCAATAGTTGAATAATCACAAATAAATAGTTAATTGCAACGGCTCGTTAAAGTCGCTTCTTCTCAGCTGCGTTGCGCCCAGTTGTGCCACTGCGCATGGGACATTTTTAAACCTGCCGCAAAGCGCTGGCACAGGCGAGCGCGGCAGATTTATAGGTGTAAGCAGTGTCAGGATGAGCTCCACCGTGACATCTGGTGGTGAGGTGTGGCAAGTTGTGGAAAAGAACTTCAGGGGCCGATCTCATTTGCATAGGCACACCCACCCCGCCTAGAATGAGGCCATAGTTGCCCAAATGGTCACTTTGGCTGCTGTGGGATCCCCAGTGTCTCTGTTATTGGGGCAGGAAGAATAAATTGTTATTACCCTGATTATGGGAACTGTGCTTGGAACTGTACTTGGCCTTTTGTTATGATGGAGGGACTCGCCATCAACTAAGTGGCACTTGCTAGGCAAGGGTCATGGGTTCCAAAACTCTGTGAATTGAGAGAGGCTGGGGAAAAGTATTAATACTTGGTGGCATGGGCCCCTTGGTGAGGGCCCTACATGCTAATTGCACTTTCTCCTCTCTCCACTGTGGAATATCAGAGCTAGTTCTGATTCCATTAGGAGTCTAGTTACAGGCTGCTGAGCTCCCTTTGGGCTAATGGTGTACCAACACTGAGGCTCCCCTACTACAAGCTGAATTCACCAAAGAGCTGAAATCACTGAGCGTTGTGTTAAGTAGTGGGGGAGCCTGAAGATACATTGTGGAGCAGTTTGCGGGACGGCTGGAGTGCCTTGTGGACAGGCTGGTGGAGAAGTTCGTAGGATGGTGGGAGCTGCTGGTGGGACACGGAGCAGTTTGTGGGACGGCGGGAGCTGCCTGTGGGCTGCGGAGCGGAGCTGAGTGAAGAGTTTGTGGGGCGGCTGGCGGAGCGGAGTGGAGCGAAGGCCTATGGAGCTGTGGGGCGGTCAGATTCAGATCATGTAAGGTGCCTCTTACCCCCGTCCCATCTCCACCCAGGTCGGGAGGTAAAACTCTGCAGATAAACTTTCGAACTCTGGGGCTGCCCTGACCAGGGACAGAGACTTTTGGGTCATTGGACTTTTGGGACTTTGGGTGATTTGGGGTTGCTGGACTCAAGAACCAAAGGGAAAGGGACATGCCCCAATTTGCTTGGGGTGGGTTTTTTTGCTCATGGGTTGTGTTATGAATCCTGTTGGTGGTGTTTCCCCAACATAATGCCACATTGTTTCTCTCTGTTATTAAAAGGTTCTTTGCTACACTCAGACTATGTGCTTGCGAGAGGGGAAGTATTGCCTCTTGGAGGCGCCCAGCGGGGGTGGTATATATTTGTCCCAGGTCACTGGGTGGGGGCTCGAGCCGGTTTGCATTGTGTTATTGGAATGGATCCCCTAGATATTGAACCCGGCCCTTGTTGCTCCCAACTCTGACGGGCAGAAGGGTTACATAGGTATCCTTGCAAACACCTTCTCTTCCCAGCCATTTATTTCATGCCTCTCGCTGCCGCGCCCAGGCTCCTGGAAGGAGTGGTGGCAGAGCTTAGCCCGATTCTTCATGTTCTTGTTACTATTAGAGGAGTTATTTCACTAGAGCAGGTATTGTCAGTCCACATGATCTTTATTTGAGAGAAAGAAAACAGTAATCAAGAAAGACCAGACGTCTCCACGGCAGAGAGAGACGTGCACTTGTCTCCTCTGACACGGGATGCCTGGCTCTGCAGCAAGCCGAGTCCTTAGGGATTTAAAGGCGCAGTACACAGGCAATAACCATATCGAAGGTATATGACAATTAGAACAAAAGCAATTTCTAGAGTCATTTACTGGTCATTAGAAATGACTTCGGAGGCAGCAGCATTTAGAGGACAGAGCACTGGCCTGCAACTCAGAAGAGACTTGAGTTTTATTGCAAGCTTTACCCCAGACTCCCTGGGTGAGCTTGGGCAAGCCATTTCACTGTTCTCTGCCTCCGTTTCCCCTTCTATAAAATGGGGCTCATGAGGCTGTGTTTTGAGATATATGGAAGAAAAGCTCTGTGTGTGAATGGTATGATTACTGCAGCATAATGAGAATGGCACCTGCATTTAAAACATTGCCACATATTTGGCAGAATAGAAGAAAACAAATATTTTAGAGGTGCAACAGCATCATAACAACTAACTGATCTGTGAACATTGGGCCAGAGTTACTAAACTGCATGGCCTGCTTTGGGCCACTCCAGTGCTCTGTCACAGCTGTATGGAGCAGTGACAAAACATCTGGCAAAACTTCAAAGCTCCAAAACGCCATTAATTTCAATTTTCTAATTAATTAATTATTATTACTATTAATTTGTACTACAGTACCATCTAGGAACAGCTATTTAGAAAAGCTGGACATACACATGTCCATGGGGCCTGATGTAATGCATCCAAGGGTGCTGAGAGAGTTGGCGGATGTGATTGCAGAGGCATTGGCCATTATCTTTGAAAACTCTTGGCGACTGGGGGAGGTCCCGGATGACTGGAAAAAAGGCAAATACAGTGCCCATCTTTAAAAAAGGGAAGAAGGAGAATCCTGGGAACTACAGGCCAGTCAGCCTCATCTCAGTCGCTGGAAAAATCATGGAGCAGGTCCTCGATGAATCCATTTTGAAGCACTTGAAGGAGAGGAAGGTGATCAGGAACAGTCAACATGGATTCACCAAGGGCAAGTTATGGCTGACCAACCTGATTGCCTTCTATGATGAGATAACTGGCTCTGTGGATATGGGGAAAGCTCTGGACATGATGTATCTTGACTTTAGCAAAGCTTTTGATATGGTCTCCCACAGTATGCTTACCAGCAAGTTAAAAAAGTATGGATTGGATGAATGGACTATAAAGTGGATAGAAAGCTGGCTAGATCATTGGGCTCAACGGGTAGTGATCAATGGCTTAATGTCTAGTTGGCAGCTGGTATCAAGTGGAGTGCCCCAGGGGTCAGTCCTGGGGCCGGTTTTGTTCAACATCTTCATTAATGATCTGGCTGATGGTGTGGATTGCACCCTCAGCAAGTTCACAAATGACACTAAGCTGGGGGGAGAGGTAGATGTACAGGAGAGTAGGGATAGGGTCCAGAGGGACCTAAAAAAATTGGAGGATTGGGCCAAATGAAATCTGATGTGGTTCAACAAGGACAAGTGCAGAGTCCTGCACTTAGGACGGAAGAATCCCATGCACCGCTACAGACTAGGGACCGAATGGCTCGGCAGCAGTTCTGCAGAAAAGGACCTAGGGGTTACAGTGGACGAGAAGCTGGATATGAGTCAACAGTGTGCCCTTGTTGCCAAGAAGGCTAATGGCATATTGGGCTGCATTCGTAGGAGCATTGCCAGAAGATCGAGGGAAGTGATTATTCCTCTCTGTTTGGCACTGGTGAGGCCACATATGGAGTACTGAGTCCAGTTTTGGGCCCCTCGCTACAGAAAGGATGTGGACAAATTGGAGAGAGTCCAGCGAAGGGCAACAAAAATGACCAGGGGGCTGGGGCACATGACTTACAAGGAGAGGCTGAGGGAACTGGGCTTGTTTAGTCTGCAGAAGAGAAGAGTGAGGGGGGATTTGATAGCAGCCTTCAACTACCTGAAGGGGGGTTCTGAAGTGGATGGAGCTCAGCTGTTCTCCATGGTGGCAGATGACAGAACAAGGAGTAATGGTCTCAAGTTGCAGTGGGGGAGGTTTAGGTTGGATATTAGGAAACACTATTTCACTAGGAGGGTGATAAAGCACTGGAATGGGTTACCTAGGGAGGTGGTGGAATCGCCATCCTCAGAGGTTTCTAAGATCTGGCTTGACAAAGTCCTGGCTGGGATGATTTAGTTGGTGTTGGTCCTGCTTTGACCAGGAGTTGGACTAGATGACTTCTATGATTCTATAAACCCTCGTCATGGCCCGGTACCCTATAGTGCGAGGTGCTGTACAAACACAGAACAGAAAGATGTTTCCTGCTCCAAGAAACATAAGAGCGAGATGTGCTTGGACTAATTTTGCAGGCATGCCACAGCCCAGTTGTGGGGAAAATGTCTGTGGGTCATGGGGTGGCATTTCTGCATACACTGGACAGGCAGGTAGGGCAGCCATGGGACCTGTATGAATTCATCAAATATTATTATGAAGAAAGCCTGCTGATTTGCCTCTCTGGGATGCTCCACCCTTGTCTATCTATCTCAGGGTGTGTATGCTGCAGGAAAAAAACCTACCGCACCGAGTCTCAGAGCCCGGATCAGCTGCATCAGGCTTGTGAGGCTAAAAATAGCAGTGTAGACATTTGGGCTCGGGCTGGGGCCCAGGCTCCAAGACCTTCCCCACTCTCAGGGTCACAGAGCTCGACACTGAGCCTGAACATCTATGTTGGAGAGAGACCTGATGCATTCCATGGGGCAATAAGCCCAGTCCTGCATGTGGCTGAGCACCCATGGATGGCACTGGGCACGTTTAGGCCTCATTGACCTCCATGAGAATCGAGGGTGGGTCAGCCAGTTTGGTCTAGCAACATCTAGGTTGGGTCGTGGTCTCACCCAGTGGCCCCTCACTCATGTGCCTGTCCAGTGTGACAATGGCTAATGTATGGAAACCACAAACTCCCATGTGGCAGATATTGTCTCACCTGGTCCTTGTACTCCCCCATCAGCCTGTCCCGTGTCCACCTCTTAGATTGTAAGATCTTTGCAGCAAGGACCGTCTTTTTGTTCTGTGTCTGTACAGCACCTAGTGCCATGGGGTCGTGGTCCATGACTGGAGGTCCTAGGAGCTACCACAATACAGCGATTTATTATTAATACCATCCCATGTCCTGCAAAGGCCCCTATGGCTTGTGAGACATGCCTGGGTGCCAAAGCGCTTTTGGGGGCTGGCAGCTCCAAACAAGAAATGAGGGTGGTTGCTTGACTTCATGCCTACTTGGTATAGGCCTCAGATACCTGGCTGGTGACCATGCAGTCATTGCTTGGGCGATGTCTGGGAACCCTGCAGTGCTCCTGCAACTGAAACACACTCTCCCTTGAGCCTGTCACGAGCATCAGGCAGCCCTCCCGGCCTCCCACTGAAGTAGGACTGTCCCAGGTGGCTGAGTGCAGCAGCTTTTCACGCTGACAGAGAGAGACTGTTCCCCCTCCGCCCCTTGCAGATTTCACATTGGACACCTCTCCGGTCAGCTGGGCAAAGCCCCTGTATCAGTCTGAGATCTCCACCCCAAGGTGTGCCAGATGGGGGCAAGTATTCGGTAAGCACAGCTGCAGCAGACTTCTTTGCTATTAACCCCTTCCCTGCTGGCTGAAAGAGCTCTCTCTCCAGTCCTCACCCATCATTGGTGTGAGCGCACACAGAGTAAGGAGCTCAGCAGGATTCCAAGCCCTTTGGCCAGAGGGAAGCTCCAGGCACAGCTGGGAGAGTGGCTAATGAGAGAGCGGCAGATTTCTACTCCAAGCTCAGCAACGTACAGGCGACAGCAGTGCTGGATAGGGGAATCCGCACCTTACCGGCACCTGCTCTGTCCTTGGGGCAGCAGACAGGGCCGCACAACAAGGGGGAGTCTGAAAACATAAAAGGAAATCCTTCAAGAAATGTCATTCTTGGCCCTTCCAATGGCCTGTGACACCTGGCTTCATTAGCATGATCATGCCCTCATCTCTCAGCGAAGGAATAAGCTCAAGTCCAAGGCATAAATTCATTGTGGTGTCAGCAGGAACAAATTCCATAGACTCCAGTGAGAGCCTTGCTCACTTTATAGCAGAGGTGAATCAGGCTCCCAGTCTCTGAATGCCAGTATGTGATGGCGAGGCTCCCTCCCCACCCGTCGCCCTTCCATAGCACCCTCCATCTGAGGATCTCAAAGCTCTTTGCAGACGTTAATGAATTAAACCTCCTAAGAGCCCTGAGAGGTAGGTAAGGTTTGTGTATGGGGAATCCTCTGCTCACCACTGAGATACAGTCACCTCTTGGGTGAAACACAACTGATGTTTAGCAACACACAGCAATGCTACAGGGACGTTTAGGAGAGGAAATAACAAAGAATATCTTGTGCAATGTGTCCCTCGATCTCAGAGGTGAGGAGCACCTGAAACTGCCATTCAGTTCGATTAACAGAGGATGCCCAGGCCCCATATAGGTCGAATGGAATTGCCTGAGTTGAAATTTGTCCATGACACCCAGGCTGGCTGGAAGTTAAAGGGAGTGAAAAATCAGAAGGAATTAGTGGCAGTGTGGCCTTCGTGCCCACTAGGGAAGGGCATTAAATGAACTTTTCACACACTTCTGTGAGGAAGTGCAGTGCTACCACCTCTGGGTACAGATGGGGAAACTAAGGTACAGAAAGACCAGGTGACTTGTGCCAGGTCATACAGGGAGTTTGCAGCAGCAGAAATTTGCTCATAGGCTCCCAAGTCGTAGGCTAGTGCTCTAACCACCGGCCCAGCCTTCATCTCTTTATCCAGTCTAATATAAGTGTTCTCATTATCCTATTTTTTGACCCTATTGGCCCCAACGATACTTTGTGGCAGTGAGTTGCACCAGCTGATTATGCATTGTGTATAGAAGTATGGTGCTTTCATCAGTTTAAAATTTGCTTCCTTTCAGATTCACTGGATGTCCTCCAGTTTTGGGGTTATTAGCAGGAATACCTGATGTATGTAGCTTCTTGATACAGCTAGTCATGGGTTTCAGTACTATAGCAATCTGCACTCTAATATTTCAGTGCAATCTTCAACCTAATCTTTTAATTAAGCTATCTAAACAGGCAGCCCTTATCTGGGGATTGTTTCATCAAGGAATCAGATTCACATTTTTCACTCTCTCATTTTAGTAGAAGGTAAAAAAATAATATTTCCCGAGTCTCCTGTTTTGAAGTTCAGAACAAAGTCACAGAATGAGCACTGAAGTACAGGCCAATGCGTTCCCTAGTTCCACTCAGCTAACGAACTAACTTAGAATGGGTAATGACTAGATCGGGTCAGGAATTTCTGACAAAACTTTTTTTCCAGAAATGCTGATTCATCAAAACCAAAACTTTTTGCAGGGAAGGTTCTGTTCTGATAAATTTCTTGACTCAACATATCCCATTTTGACATTATGAAACAAAAATTCTGATTTTCCGAATCTAAACAAATTTCTGTTCAACTAGAAGTTTAATCTAATTAGACTGAGGATATATCTACGCTAAAAATGGTATGTCTGTAGTGCGTCAGTGTAGACGCTCATGGCAGCTACCAGTCGCTATAGTTAATCCACCTCCCCTAGAGGCGATAGTTAGGTCTAGGTGAGAATTCTTCCATTGACCTAGCACTGTTTAAGTACGTCTTTCAGGGATGTGGATTTTTCACATCTCTGCGAGACAGAGCTAGGTCCATGTAACTTTTCAGTGTAGACCAGCCCTAAAGAAAATTTTTTTAAAAAGCACAAAGTCAAAATCTGAAGTTTTGAAATGAAAGAAAATATTTTAATTGAGCTGAACTTTTTTTCTTTATATCTTCAGTTCAGAAAAATTTGAGATTTTAATTTTTCATCCTGATTCAGTATGAGAAAAGTTTTCAAAAATCTAAAAAAAAAATCTCAGAATGGGAAAACTGTTTCCTGTCCAGCTCTAGTAAGGAATCGAGTTAAGCTAAATCTGTGTAAGGTACTCCCAACCCAATTTAAGAGTGTCTGCAAAGGGATTGCATTGATTTAATCATATTGTTTCTGCAATGAGTTGGTTAGATTGATGCAGATTTAATGTGCAGACAAGTTCTAAGTAATAAACTGCCTGAATTTCTATTTATACAGAGATGCTCCTTGCAGAAACACTGGCCCTGCACTTTCTGTTTTATTATTTGGACAATATCTTTGTTCTCAGCAGAGTAACCTGAAACCAGATCTTCAAGGGTCTGTTCAAAAGAAGCAAGCAAACAAGCTGCAAGTTGACAACATGCCATGTTGTGTGTAATGTACATGGGCCAAAGATTTGGGGGAAGATACTTCCCTGGGAGACCAAATATTCCTCTTATTTGGCAGGAAGGGAAGGTTTTGTTTTTTTTAAAGGGCCAGGACTGTATTGAAATTAGTTGCAATAAGCAATGCAAGCGTAACAGAATGATGCAACAATTCAAACCTTTGGGCAAGTTGGGATCAAAGGAGAGATATTTAAAGCTCTCTGTATGCATCTATGAGGCTAACACTTTGCAGGCATGAAAATATCTCACACTTGTCTAGCACGTTGCTTCCCTAAGGGCCTCCCAAGCACTTTATGGTTGGTCCATTACACGTGGCAGCACTAAAATACAGCAACCTGCAGGGTGAAGATCAGCCACCAGCTGGGCCATAGCAGTAGACGGCTGTTTAGAATCTATCTAGCCATGTGTGTGTGCAAATCCCTGACTCGAGTCAACAGCCAAACAATCACATGCCCAGCCAGGCTGACAAGGAGACTCTCAGTGTCTGCAGGGAGCAGTCCAGACTGCTTTGTTATGGGCATGTTGGAAAAAACCTTAATCCTACACTGCAGGCAATTCGGCCAACTTGAGAAGCTGAGCATACTGCTCCCACGGAGTTCCCCAAGCCCACCAAGCTGAGGAGTGAAAGGAACGTGAGCTCTGAGAATGGGGATGCCATCAGGACGTTCAGCTCCAGATTCACAGGCCTCTGCCACTTGGCAAAAGAATCTCTTCATGCTACTCAGGACCAATCACTTGAGTGGGTCCAATTCCATCCAGCAGGGGCACCATTGTGCCCATATGCCACCCAATTCTTTTAAGCTGAACCTCCTAAAATCAGAGGATTTCAAATCCAAATCCCCATCTCCAAGAAGGGCCGACTCGAAGTCTCAGAAGTGAATGTAATGACACATAGGGACACCAGGGTTTGCCACCTAGGACTTATAGCATGAAACACACAGGCCTTTGTCACTTGAGCTAAGTAGTCCCCCTATAGCTATTAGTAAGTCTCAGATATCAGTCACTGAGGCCATTTGTAGGGGAAAACAATCACATAGACTAAAGACTAAACCAGGATTTTATCTATCTACATTTCAACAGCGTTCCTAGGAGGCACCTAGAGATTACTGTGCTGGACTCTTCATTGTCCAACATTAAACAGTGTTAAAAAGGTTTGGTTTCTGTTAGCCAGAAACTGGGAATGAGTGTTCATTCCCTGCGGGGCATCTGGCATTGGGCACTGTCAGAAGACAGGATATTGGGCTAGATGGACCACTGGTCTGATCCCGTAGGACCATTCTTATGTTATGTTCTGGTTTGTTTTTAAATAGAGATCTTGGTTTACTCGATTTTTGGCAAACGCCCCCAAAACTTTCATTTTAAAGTTGAAAGTTTATGGATTAAACACAAGAACAAGAAATTAAAGTGAGCATTTATAGTGAAACTGAAGTTGAGTGATTATGCAACAAACAATTAAAACCTTTAAAGCTTTTCTCCTTTGGGAGGAAAAATATTAGAGCCTATTTTCAGAACAACCCTTGTTTGATGAAAATGAAAGGGTTAATTTTACTTTCACTTCAGATGTGTAAAGGGTATTCACTTCTACTAGTCCTAACAACAGACAGATGCAAGGTGGAGGACAGATAGGATAGAGAAGATGGAGCAAATACGGCTTTTGTTAAGGTTTTTAGAACAGCAATTCTCAACCAAAGGTCCGGGGACCCCTGGTGGGCCACGAACAAGTTTTAGGGGGTCCATCAAAATCAACCAGATTGCAGAGCCAGCATTAGACTCACTAGGGCACAGGGCAGAAAGCCAAATCCCAAGCCCGATCACCCAGGGCTGAAGGCGAAGCCTGAACAAATTAGTTTTGCAGGGCCCACAGTAGCGTGGGGCCCTGGGAAATTGCCCTGCTTGCTACCCCCTAACGCTGGCCCTGGCATTTAATCTACTGGATATGCAGAAAAACAGTTGTAATGGTACAGGTGGGCTGTAGAATTTTTATAGCATGTTGCGGGGGAGGGGGCCCTAAGAAACAAAAAGCCTAAAGACCCTGCTTTAGAATAGTCAATGGCTAATCAGTTACAGATAGATGCGTTGGCTAGAAAGCTGACCACAGCTCCTGTTGCTTGGATTCTGGTTTACATTCCCACACAGGGACATCATCTGGTTGGACTTTTTTTTTTCTTTTTTTCTTTTTAGACAAGACAGGGCAGGTGTGATGCTCTCCTCAGGGAGCCCAGCACTGTAAGCTGCTGTATTACCAAGAATCAGCTTTTGCTGGAGCTTAAACTGTGTGTCAACTCCCTGCCACGCCCATCTGTCCACCTCACCAGCTGACTCTTGGAGACTCTGCCAGTCTAAACCTTGTCTTGCAGGTAATGTCAGTGACCCCAGTCTAGGGTGACCAGATGTCCAGATTTTATAGGGACAGTCCTGATTTTTGTGTCATTTTCTTACATAGGCACCTATTATCCCCCACCTCCTGGCCCGATTTTTTCACACTTGCTGTCTGGTCACCCTACCCCAGTCCTTGTGTTCCCCAGACATGTCTCTCTGCAGTGTCCTGTCCCTCTCACCAGCTGCTCACAGAAATTAACCAAAGCCTCTGTCTCCAAAGAGACAGAGCACCCACCAGGCTGCTGGC
Source organism: Natator depressus (assembly GCF_965152275.1). Taxonomy (NCBI): domain Eukaryota; kingdom Metazoa; phylum Chordata; order Testudines; family Cheloniidae; genus Natator; species Natator depressus. The sequence goes on from NC_134260.1 coordinate 5,092,554, forward strand.
TCAGCTGGGGATACCCTCATGACTTCAATATAACAGCATGGAGATGGGTTATAGCAAAACTAAGCATAAGCACTCAGATTTAAGTGATACTAAGCAATAGAAAATAAAAAAGAGAGACAGGTCTGGTTACAAACTGAACAAAAAATGTCCTACTTTCTAGTGACTAAAACTGAATTTTAGCAGGTTACAATCTGTGCCTATGCCGCTTTCTCACGCACAGCAAATTACCAGCCTTTCAAGCTGGAGGGGCGACCAGACACAGAATCAGAGGGTGCTGATCCCTGTCCCCTAAGGGATGGATAACAAAGGAGGCCCTGTTCTTCCCTTTTTTAGCCCATAAGGCCCTTGACATATATTCTTTGAAAAATGAACCTAAAGCTCCTCGCCCCTGCTGGTATGCAGACCCCATGCTGTTTCCCTCATCCTCTTGTGGATTAGTTCTCTCAGGTGTTTCGGTTACCTTGTTTACCTGAGAGGCAAATATACTTTCATTGCCTCTGGCTTGACCTGGCAGATCGGCAAACCCACAGTCCTTTGTCTAGGACAAATCTATTTATCTGCTCTGCTCAGATGGCTTGACCTCAGCATATTTCAGGAACATATTTCCAGCCCACATACAGAACTCTTCACACACCAATCTAGGGTTGCCAACTTGGTAATATTTAAAAACTGGACACTCCAGCAGGAGTGCCGGAACCACCCCTACCCCACCACTTCCCCAGAGCCCCCCCCCTTTCCCCTGAGGCCCCCATCCAGTCCTCTTTCCCCCTCCCTGCTCTTTTGCTCACTGCTTTTCCCCTCCCATCCTCCACCGCCCAAATCAGGAGGGACTTGCCAACGGAGTCTGGGCTGGGAGCTGGCTGAGCAGTGGCTGGAGAGGGTGAGGACCCTGTGCCTGCCCCGCTCTTAGTAACCAGACTTTGGGCATCCAGTCAGTAGATCTGACTGGACACTCTCACGTTCCCTTTTTGACCGGACTTTCTGGTTGAAAACTGGGCACCTGGCCGTCCTCACCAATCGCACGTGCCTCCTGCAACAATATTAATGACCAGTGTGTCATGAGTGACCTTACAAGACACTGGCTAAATATTCTGACAGCCGTGTGTTGGGGGAGCTCTTTTGGTGAAAAGGGGCTCTTAGGGTCTCAGCAGGGCTGTGGCTATTTCATCTTGCCCTGCTGTTGATTTCAGGAGCTGATGTAAAGCCGAGAGAATGAGAGAGAGGCTAGGAGGAAGGCGGGGGGGAAGAAACACAAAAGGAAGGGAACAGAACAGGACCTTACGTACTTTTGCAGTGCTGGCCATTAGGTACCCCCACGGATGGGCTGAGGACAGGGTGTCAGGATATGATTTTCAGGATTCACAAGTGAAAAATAAAGTTCTTTGACCCAGAGCAAGGCCTAGTGGCCTTCGTCTCAGGAAGCAAGTCCTATCGTCTGCTTTGCTCCTTCTATTTTGGGGCAAGGGAAGAGAAGCTGAGACAAGACGAGCTGGGAGGCAAGGTTGGGTGGGAGAATGGAATGTTTTTCAAAAAGTCTTCTCTTAAGAACCCTGGCCCGCAAAGGGGAAAAGTGGGTGGCATAGTCCATCCTCATTATCTTGTTCACAAACTAGGTCTCCAAAGGAGCTTCAGTGTACAAATAAACATCTCTCTCTATATATTGACACAGCAGAGACAAAATGACAGATATTTCTTCTAGTGAAAGAGCAATTTCTGTACCATAAAGGAAAGGAGTAATAGAGTTTATTAGTGTACAGTTGTTATATAGGGAGAAAAAATAGAGATCAAATAAAATTATCCCAAATGCTCCCTCCTCTAAATTATTCAAGCCTTTCTCAGCTAAAACCTGAGCAGAGCCGAAGTGAGCACTGCAGCAATCTCGCTTAAATGAATAATTGCTTGGGGAGTTAAACCTCTCCAGGAAAATGGCTTTGCCCCTCAAGGAGTCTGTGAGGAGGGTTTATCTCTGCAGCGTGCACTGTGGACAGGCCAGACAGATGGACTTTGCTCTGCATGCTGCAGTGTGTGGTAATTAAGTGGTGGCCCTGGAGTCAGCAGGAACTGATTTCATTGAGCATGACATTTCAGCAGCCGGGCTGGCTGAACGTCTGGATTTCTTTCATTAAGGCCGGTCCCCTATCTTGAGAGGGCCTTGGCGTTATTTAAAGGCTACTTCAGATTGAGGATCACTAGGCGGGGTGCTGCTGACCCTCGGTCCCTTTCAGAGAATCAGATTGAGGCTGAGCATGGCAGAGGTGAACCAGCCCCACAGCCCCCTTTGCATCTGTGTGTCTGATATTACTTTACATGTGTTTGTGGAGGGGGAGTTTGTTCAGAGAGGAGACGGTGCTAGGAAGGAGCCTGTGTTTAGGACACTGGCCTGCAAGTGAAGCGCTTAATGCAGCAACAGCTACACCTCCCTGGGTGGTGGGGGAGGAGGGCCATGGAGCCAAGGGCAGCCTGAGCCCGTTCCGTGTGCTACTGGAGAGGCTAGGGTAGAGTGCAGTGTAGCAGGCCGTCTGTATGGATCTCCCCAGATCCGCCAGGCTGGTGCTGGGATTCCAACACCCTCCCGCAGAATCCCATAGTCTGTGCTCCTTCCCCTCTCCCATTGTCACAACAGGGCCTGGTTTCTGTACCCTCCACCTGGCACGGCTGTGTGCGTGTTCCGGGGGAAGTAATGTCCACAGCAGTCACCCACAATCCCGTAAACCCTGGACCTCACTCTGCATCCAGCATCCAGCTGAACCAAGAAGCCAATGGCTGGATCCCTGCCATTGAACAGCCAATAGAAACAGCAGTCAGCTAGTGCAATGGATTCTGTCAGGATAGCCACAGTACACCCGACATAAAACTGTCCATGTGCTAAGAAACGTACTCCAAAAAATATGCTCCACTTTCCCAGACCTGAAGAAGAGCTCTGTGTAAACTCATCTCTCTCACCAAGAGAAGTTGGTCCAATAAGACCTTACCTCTCCCACCTGGTCTCTCCACATTCCTGCAAAATGTTTTAATTTTGATGAAACTGCATTTACCAGCTGAAAACTATTCCATCGGGCCTATAAAAAGCATGCACCTCAGGAGGACTCAGGCCTTGTCCTTCTGGCCTGGCCTGTGCCCCTCTGGGCTGGCATGTATCGCCAGAGCCCCTGAGCCCCTGTGGTGACTGAGTGCAGTGCAACTCCACCTGCCACGCCAGCTGAAAGCACCTTGAAGACGGCAAATGCTGGACTTCACAATGCTTCTCAGATCCAAATCTCTCCAGGTGCTTAAGGTTCATCCAAGCCTAGTTTAGCCCCTGCTGATTGGATGACAGATGGAGACAAAGTGGATCAGAAGCCAGAATGGGCCTGCAGAGATCCATAGTCTGTAAATTATAACACTGAGGGCTTTAGAAACACAATCACTCCACATCTGCGTACACATATGCAGCACCTCTCATTCATGCAGCTAAATGAGAAGATTGAGATAGTGATTGATCAGCCTCCCCCTGTTGTCTGTGTCTAAGCCTCCAGATCAGCTAACAGAATACGCGGCAGATGGCTACATCCAAGCAAGCCATATGGGCAGGTAGGTTATGCAGCGAGAGAATGCAGGGGAAAGGACGCGCACCTGCAGTCACAGGCTGTTTGGAAAGCAGTGTGGGAATCAGGGGGGCAGAGCCAGGTACATCAATTGGGCCAAAAGCGAGACACCCCAAATTTTCCAGGAATGGGGGTGAGTTGTGAAGTGCCCCAGAATACTGTGGACGGTGCAAAGGGAGATCTAACAGAGAGTCTAATGCTGTCATCACATGCTATTTTCATTCCTTTCTTAGGGATCAGTCCTGTAAGATGCTGAGCACTTTCACCTGTCATCAACTTCAGCAGCAGTCCCTCACAGTCCCTTAAAGTTGAGGCAAAATTCATACTCATTACCAAGAGGCTAACTAACAAACTATGAGGAAGTACTTACACAATGTCAGTCACCCAGTCAGAATCAAAGGATGCAGAAACAGTGTCATGACATTGATCAATCGCATGTTGCAAGCAGCAACTAGTGAAGGATCTGGGAATTCACCGGTTGGGTTGAAGTTATTCCTAGCAAGTGTTTTCTGGAATGAATGTGTGAAACCCCATCACCTCCAGAGAAAGGGGCTATCTTGGAAAAGGAGGTATAGTGCGCTCAGGTCTGCTCAGAACAAGACCCCAACTGGTTCTTTTCTTTGACATTTAAGCCCTGACATCAGAATTTTTGAAAGAACGTGGCACTAGAGCTGGTCAGAAAAACATCGATGGAAGCATTTTCCATTGGAGAATGGAATCCCATCTTAGCCAAATCGCAGTGCAAAATCTTGTCAATTTCGTCAAAATTTCATTTCAGGGGGGAAGAAAAGGGGGAAAAAGTTCTAACAACATTTTGACATTTCATGACGAAATGTTTCAATTTTCCCTTTCAAAAGGACTGTTTCAATTTTTGCATTATATTATAATGGAATATAAATAAAGTCTAAATCAAAACAGGGCTTTCTTAGATGAAGGAAATGTTTCAATGTTACCAAAATGAAATGTTTCAATTTGACCCCAGTTTTCCCCTAGTAATTTTATTTTTTGACATTTGCAGGTTTTGTTCCTAATCAGAATGAAAACAGATTTCAGACTCTTGAAATCCACCAGGAAACAGCATTTCCATTCTCTGCACAGCTCCAGTGCTCAGTTTCTTTAAAAAAGGGGGCTTTGTGGCAGGGACAGCAACCCAGATCTTAAAAGGCATTATCTGGATTGTGGCTGGCTTTTCATTCCTCCCTCAACCACCTCCTCCACTTCTGCTTCGGTTCTCTCCCTCCTCACTCTGCCCTCTCATCTGATTTCCATCTCTGGCCACTCATGGCTGCTTCTGCCCCTCTTCACAACTGATTTCCAGCACTGAAAACCAATTCTTCTACACTGGAGATTTTCCTTTCTCCTCAGTTGCACGAGGTGCCTTGTGAAGATGCCAGTTTCCTCCTTAGAATTGTTTTGAGATGTCCTATTTTTTTCAGCATAGCAGAACATCCCTGATCTGGACAGAAAGGGGCCATGTGATTCTTTATTACAGGCCTGGCATCTTCTTGGGAAAAGCATTGACTCATTACAGATGATTACATAGTCCCTTGCCATTGCACTTGGTCCTGGGAGGGGCTGATATTCACTTAGCACTGGCAGGATCAGGCCGCTTATAAGGAAGAGACAAAGTTTCTAAATATTAATGGCTTGATTTTTCAGATGTGCCAAGCAATTTGCAACTCCCGTTGACTGGAGATGGAGCAGTGGAAAGCCTGGCTCCTTTGACAATATGGCCAGAATTAACCTCTTTCCTCTCCACTTCACTGTGGGTAGGTCCTCACTGCAGATTTAACTTGGGCTCTGTCATAAATATAAAGGGAAGGGTAACCACCTTTCTGTATACAGTGCTATAAAATCCCTCCTGGCCAGAGGCAAAACCCTTTCACCTGTAAAGGGTTAAGAAGCTAAGGTAACCTAGCTGGCACCTGACCCAAAATGACCAATGAGAGGACAAGATACTTTCAAATCTGGAGAGGGGGAACAAAGGGTTGGTCTGTCTGTGTGATGCTTTTGCCGAAAACAGATCAGGAATACAGACTTACAACTCCTGTTAAATTAGTAAGTAATCTTGCTAGAAATGCGTTAGATTTCCCTTTGTTTAATGGCTGGTAAAATAAGCTGTGCTGGATGGAATGTATATTCCTGTTTTTGTGTCTTTTTGTAACTTAAGGTTTTGCCTAGAGGATTCTCTATGTTTTGAATCTGATTACCCTGTAAGGTATTTACCATCCTGATTTTACAGAGGTGATTCTTTTACCCTTTCTTTAATTAAAATTCTTCTTTTAAGAACCTGATTGCTTTTTCATTGTTCTTAAGATCCAAGGGTTTGGATCTGTGTTCACCTGTACAAATTGGTGAGGATTCTTATCAAGCGTTCCCCAGGAAAGGGGGTGTAGGGCTTGGGGGGATATTTTGGGGGGAAGACGTCTCCAAGTGGGCTCTTTCCCTGTTCTTTGTTTAAAATGCTTGGTGGTGGCAGCATAGGGTTCAAGGACAAGGCAAAGTTTGTACCTTGGAGAAGTTTTTAACCTAAGCTGGTAAGAATAACCTTAGGGGGTCTTTCATTCAGGTCCCCGCATCTGTACTCTAGAGTTCAGAGTGGGGAAGGAACCTTGACAGGCTCTTCCCTGGTCTCTGTGGGCTTTGATCCTGGGCTTGCTTACCCAGCTGATGGTATGGGTTAGTGCCTGGGTTTCCTTTTAAGTAGAGGTCTAACCAGCAATCTTTGCACTGAAGATGTGTCAGGATCCCAAGAAGGGCAGTCAGGACCAAGGGCAAACCTGAGTCTGGGAGTGGTGAAGGAGTTCATGGTCAGGTTCCAGGCTGGGAATACCAAGGGTTAGAGTCTGAGTCAGGTAACAGGGACTGAGTTAGGAGACGAAGTCCAAATCAAGCCAAGGTCAAGCCAGGAGTTCAGGAACAAGGAGCAGGAATGGTCACAGCTGCTACAGAAAATCCACGCTGTTCCCTGGACGTTTCCTGGAATGTCCCATGGGTTCATATAGGGCAGGGAGCCAATCAGTAGCTATGAGGCTGTTGTCTGTCAAATCCATGAGGTGGAGCATCCCCTGGTCGGTGTCCACAGAGGGTCATGGAAAGCAGAATGTGAGATGACAACAGCTGCTGCTGGGTGATAGCCTGGAGATACCAGTTGTCTGGTAGGTCTGCAGGCCTGGGTTCTGGACCCATGGGGCCTTATAGAATGTACCTAAGGCAGAGATAATCCTTCTAACAGTCCTTCAGGGACTGTAATTTCCTGTCCTTCTACGTACTCACTTCCTATCATTGGATGCCACCTAATGGTTTATATAAACCCAGTTGGGGTTCAAACCTCTCATGCAGCCTGCTCATGAGGTAGGCTTACTCACGCAGCACCAGAGCAGAGGTACTGTGGGGTGGGGGAGATTCTCAGCCCAGTCTGCTGCTAGCTGGCCAAAGACTCCACGGGAACTCTGCTGCAAGTTCAGAGCCATCATGATTTGGAGAGATGCACTTGCAATTAGCACCTCTAAAAGAACATCTCTGAGGGGGTAGAGGGATTAAACAAATGGCAATTCAGTGCTGGCAGAGAATAAAGAACATGAAGTGTGCACACTGCAAGGCGCAAGAGAAGAATGACAGGTCCCGAAACTACCTGCCCCTGCTATATAACAGCTGTTCAGTATTGCCCTGGGTACAGAGCCCACTGTCATCCTTGATAGGCTTTTGAGTGTGCTTTTGATTAACTGCTCGTGCCAGAAAGGGCAACAATATACAGCTGAATCTTGAAGACCATCTTTGAAGCATTGTGAATTCACAGATACTATCGTGTCCAAATGCAGTTGAAATTGAGCGGAAGTCACCGTATTTGCAAAATATTGTGTTTTTCCACTGCTCAGCTAACTCTCTATGGGTAACCATGGGAGCTGGCTGAATAGTAGAATAACTGATGGATAGAAAAAGAAATGAGTATGTTTTGCAATCACACCCTTTTCTTTGTGGGTATTCAGACCGCTGTGGGGCATGCGTGAAAAGACTCATGGATCTGGAAAACAATCCAGACCAGAAGGGAAGATCACAATGGGGAGAGCCATGTTTGTATGTACTCAGACGCACATGGGGCAGCATGCAGCTACATTCCAGCTCTTTGTAATTAGAGATGACAACTGTGATTCTCTAGCCATTTACACAGCCATTACCTTAGGGATGCTATTTTGTTGAGTATACACAGTGCACTTAGATTTACTCTGCAAATTTCTTCTAAAATCCCTAACTGATTTGAAAGCTGCTTCAGATAAACTGATTTAAAAAAAAAAAAAAACTGGCTGCATCCATAACACAGACCAGGCTCCTGGCAGCATGAAACATTCGCACTGAACTGGATTCAGAACCTGTCAGAGGTGAGTTTGAAACTGGTCCCGTGAAAAATGTTCAAGCCACCCAGAGCTTGGTCTATGCTGAGATTCCAATGGGTCTTCAAATCAGCATAGCTGTTGCAGGTTAGACTTTAGGGACCAGGACCAGCCAAGTCTCAAAGGCACAAAGAGCAGTGGATGGGACAAAGCCTATTTTAAAGGGTCAGCAATTCACAGAGTTGTGTATTTTAAGGTCAGAAAGGACCATCGCATCATTTAGCCTGGCCTCCTGCATGCACGAGCCAAAATATTTCATGATGGCTAAAGCATCTCTTCCAACAAGGCAATGCATAATGCATCATTCATGGTGCCAGATCATCCATTTGCATCGCTGTGTATGATACTTTCCAGGATCAATACTGCGCTATGGGACAACGGGACTTCTCCATTGCCTTGCTATCGAATGTGAGGCAGCAGGCACAAAATAAGGAACACCACTTAAGGGCTGGGTGGTCCCTTTCTGAAAGCCGGTGTAAAATGTAACTGGCTTTGCACTCACAACTCCCCTGACTTTTCTACCTGATCCTATGCTGTACTAAGACGTTGTTTTTTCCCCACCAATTGCAACATTTTCCCCACCAACCTTCTTGATGTTTCTTTTGACCCATGCAGTGGACTCCCACCTACCCAGTACCACTTGACTGCTGTTTGGAGGAATTACCGGAACCCCATCAGCTCCTCTCTTCAGGCTCACCTGGGGAATTCCCACCCTCCCAGTACCCAATCAGAGCTGCCCTCAATAAGTCAGATGCCAGGCACATTTCCCTGCACTGTGATTCCCCTTTGCTCCAACAGTTCCTGCTAGGGCGTTCTGTGCCAAGTGTCTCTTTGCTTCCCATGGTGATGTGTGCCCGATTACATCATTCCGGGTCACGTTTCTAATGCAAACTGCCAGGACACGGACACGACATAGTGATGCAGAGCCTCCAAGATCCAACGTGTCCCAGAGCCAAGCGGCAGCTTCTGCAGGGTGGGAAGAGGAAGGCATGGGTTGTAAGAGGGTCACAACCCTGGGTCATTGGCTTGGGACGGTCTCTGGTGAAGAGTCCTGTAATAGTGCCTGCCGCCTCCCACACACCTCCTTGCAGCCAGTGGTGCCTCTGTTGCACCCAGCTCAGTTTTCCCTTCTCTTAGGGCTCCCTAAGCTTCCCACACAGCCTTCTCTCTGTTCAAAACCTCCTGCCTAGGCCCTGTATTTTTTCCTACCAAAGTTGAAAAGAAAATGCAAAGTGCCTAAGCCTACAAAGTACAGCTCAATCCCCTGCTTTTAGCAGGCCACTCCCACTCTACCGGGCTGGAGTCTTGTTCCTCTGGAGTCTCAGACTCAGTCCTGGCATGTCTCCCCTTTTCCCAGGAGACGATCCAAGTCTTCACCTGGCTGGAGTCTTTTGGTTCCTGAAGTCTCAGACTCTTCTGCAGCCTTCAGGAGCCTTCTACACTTACAGTGGGGTGTGAAGTACAGACATTGCCTGGCAAGCGAGCACAGATATACATAGCAGTATAGATGGTGAGGCGCTGCTTTGGCGAGCATAGTACGGACATGCCAGAACCCTCGGGTATATACCCGACACTGCTCGCCACACGTCCAAGCAGTGCCTTCCCCATCTACACAGCTATTTTTAGCATTGTAGTGTCCCACACCCTTCCTGCTGCCGGAGCCTTTCACTGCCCCACGTAGTTACATGCCACAGTGTGGACGCAGCCACTGCGGTGTGTAGCTACATGTACCCCACATGTTGCTGCAAGTGCAGACAAGGCCTAACTCTCTCTGCAGTCTCACTCTCCTCCTGTTCCCCGTTCCCCGCTGGCTCCTCACAGAGACCAGCTGCCCTCTCTATATCAGGCCCCAACAAGCGGCTGTTAATGAGGCACATGGGGGCTGGACCAGCTCCCTGGTAAGGGGTACAGTCCACCCTGTGAATTATTCCAACAGGCCTAGCCAATAGAGCTCTCTGCCTGGCTAACTCCACCGCTAGCTTCGCGAAGAAACATTTCACAGCTGTGACCAGCCCAGGCAGCTCCCAGACTAAGCTTCCTCCTCCTCCATCCCCGTCATCTTGCCATCATTTGCGAGAGCTAAACGAGAGCAGAGCACCATTAGTGTCCATTGCACTGTACAGATTTCCGATTTCAGACCCTCGTGCCAAGGAATCGACTGCCCTCTCTGCAGAGTGCAAGCACAGAAACAGGGCCAGATGCACTGGAGCAAAGCTCCTGAAGTCAATGGAGCTACTCCAGATTTACCTAGGAAGTAAGATCAGAATTTGTCCTATCACCGGTGCATGGATCTTGGTTAAGACAGAGCTGGTTGCGCGATGCATTGCCAACATGGGATTGGGTGGATTTGGCTCTACATGGCCCAATGTACAGTGGCTCACACCATTCCATGCGCTAGGGAGACAATTCAGCCTCCTTGTTTCCTGCAGTGCAAACAACGTGCTATGTTCTGGTACTAGAATCCAGGCTGCCTCTTGGTGCTGGCTCTGTCATGAGATTTGCCCAGAAAGTGCTGGGTTGTTTTGGGAAAGTCTCTGTGCTGGTGATTGAGGGCTGGAGTCCAAACCTCAACCCCATCAGCGCCTCCCTCTATCCATCAGAGCACACTGGCAGCTGAAGACAAAACCTCTAGCCTCTAACCCCAACTTGTCTTGTGTCTCTTGCTCTTTTACAGAACAATCAACAATATGAAGAAACCACAAGGGCATAGTTGCATCCCATATAACCCTGTTGACTAAATACACACAAACACACCAGGCCTAGCCACATACAGACTGCTGCTTTGACTGGTTTCTGGCTGTCTTGTCAAAACACAGTGAGCACCACTAGAGAGCTCACAAGCTATTTAAAGGGATACTACCCTATTCCTATATGCTACAAGCCTGCAAGTCTCCAGGCAGGTTTTTTTGCACTAGGTTTCTCCATTTTTGCAGTTCTCTGTATTTTTGTGGAAAATCCCCCAGAGTCTCTCTCTCTCTCAACATTTGTTCCATGCCCCTTACCTTAGTGTCTGATCTGCTCTTTCACTAATCTGCTCCAGGCAAAGCCGCTGTCAAAGTTTGTTGCTGTCTCCAGGCCTGTTTGGCTCTTCTTTCTCTGAACAGCGGGGTGCTCTGTCCGCTCAGATACTGCAGTACTTAGCTGTCCTCAGCCAATGACTCCGTTCAGATCACAGAATAGAATCATAGAATATCAGGGTTGGAAGGGACCTCAGGAGGTCATCTAGTCCAACCCCCTGCTCAGAGCAGGACCGATCCCCAATTAAATCATCCCAGCCAGGGCTTTGTCAAGCCTGACCTTAAAAATATCTAAGGAAGGAGATTCCACCACCTCCCTAGGTAATGCATTCCAGTGTTTCACCACCCTCCTAGTGAAAAAGTTTTTCCTAATATCCAACCTAAATCTTCCACACTGCAACTTGAGACCATTACTCCTTGTCCTGTCATCTTCTACCACTGAGAACAGTCTAGAGCCATCCTCTTTGGAACCCCCCTTCAGGTAGTTGAAAGCAGCTATCAAATCCCCCCTCATTCTTCTCTTCCGCAGACTAAACATCCCCAGTTCCTTCAGTCTCTCCTCATAAGTCATGTGTTCCAGTCCCCTAATCATTTTTGTTGCCCTCCGCTGGACTCTTTCCAATTTTTCCACATCCTTCTTGTAGTGTGGGGCCCAAAACTGGACACAGTATTCCAGATGAGGCCTCACCAATGTTGAATAGAGGGGAATGATCACGTCCCTCGATCTGCTGGCAATGCCCCTACTTATACATCCCAAAATGCCATTGGCCTTCTTGGCAACAAGGGCACACTGTTGACTCATATCCAGCTTCTCATCCACTGTAACCCCTAGGTCCTTTTCTGCAGAACTGCTGCCGAGCCCTTCGGTCCCTAGTCTGTAGCGGTACATTGGATTCTTCCATCCTAAGTGCAGGACTCTGCACTTGTCCTTGTTGAACCTCATCAGATTTCTTTTGGCCCAATCCTCCAATTTGTCTAGGCCCCTCTGGACCCTATCCCTACTCTCCTGTACATCTACCTCTCCCCCCAGCTTAGTGTCATTTGTGAACTTGCTGAGGGTGCAATCCACACCATCCTCCAGATCATTTATGAAGATGTTGAACAAAACCGGCCCCAGGACCGACCCCTGGGGCACTCCACTTGATACCGGCTGCCAACTAGACATGGAGCCATTGATCACTACCCATTGAGCCTGACAATCTAGCCAGCTTTCTATCCACCTTATAGTCCATTCATCCAGCCCATACTTCTTTAACTTGCTGGCAAGAATATTGTGGGAGACCGTGTCAAAAGCTTTGCTAAAGTCAAGGAACAACACGTCCACTGCTTTCCCTTCATCCACAGAGCCAGTTATCTCATCATAGAAGGCAATTAGATTAGTCAGGCATGACTTGCCCTTGGTAAATCCATGCTGACTGTTCCTGATCACTTTCCTCTCCTCTAAGTGCTTCAGAATTGATTCCTTGAGGACCTGCTCCATGATTTTTCCAGGGACTGAGGTGAGGCTGACTGGCCTGTAGTTCCCAGGATCCTCCTTCTTCCCTTTTTTAAAGATGGGCACTACATTAGCCTTTTTCCAGTTGTCCGGGACTTCCCCGGATCGCCATGAGTTTTCAAAGATAATGGCCAATGGCTCTGCAATCACATCCGCTAACTCCTTTAGCACTCTCGGATGCAACACATCTGGCCCCATGGACTTGTGCACGTCCAGCTTTTCTACATAGTCCCGAACCACTTCTTTCTCCACAGAGGGCTGGTCACCTCCTCCCCATGCTGTGCTGCCCAGTGCAGTAGTCTGGGAGCTGACCTTGTTCGTGAAGACAGAGGCAAAAAAAGCATTGAGTACATTAGCTTTTTCCACATCCTCTGTCACTAGGTTGCCTCCCTCATTCAGGAAGGGGCCCACACTTTCCTTGACTTTCTTCTTGTTGCTAACATACCTGAAGAAACCCTTCTTGTTACTCTTAACATCTCTTGCTAGCTGCAACTCCAGGTGTGATTTGGCCTTCCTGATTTCACTCCTGCATGCCCGAGTAATATTTTTATACTCATCCCTGGTCATTTGTCCAATCTTCCATTTCTTGTAAGCTTTTCTTTTGTATTTAAGATCAGCAAGGATTTCACTGTTAAGCCAAGCCGGTTGCCTGCCATATTTACTATTCTTTCTACACATCGGGATGGTTTGTCCCTTTTAATCTCAGTAAGGATTCTTTAAAATACAGCCAGCTCTCCTGGACTCCTCATGTTATTCTCCCAGGGGATCTTGCCCATCAGTTCCCTGAGAGAGTCAAAGTCTGCTTTTCTGAAGTCCAGGGTCCATATGCTGCTGCTCTCCTTTCTTCCTTGTGTCAGGATCCTGAACTTGACCATCTCATGGTCACTGCCTCCCAGATTCCCATCCACTTTTGCTTCCCCTACTAATTCTTCCCAGTTTATGAGTAGCAGGTCAAGAAGAGCTCTGCCCCTAGTTGGTTCCTCCAGCACTTGCACCAGGAAATTGTCCCCTACATTTTCCAAAAACTTCCTGGATTGTCTGTGCACCGCTGTATTGCTCTCCCAGCAGATATCAGGGTGATTGAAGTCTCCCATGAGAACCAGGGCCTGCGATCTAGTAACTTCTGCGAGTTGCAGGAAGAAAGCCTCGTCCACCTCATCCCCCTGGTCTGGTGGTCTATAGCAGACTCACACCACGACATCACCCTTGTTACTCACGCTTCTCAACTTAATCCAGCGACTCTCAGGTTTTTCTGCAGTTTCATACGTGAGCTCTGAGCAGTCATACTGCTCCCTTACATACAGTGCAACTCCCCCACCTTTTCTGCCCTTCCTGTCCTTTCTGAACAGCTTATATCCATCCATGACAGTACTCCAGTCATATGAGTTATCCCACCAAGTCTCTGTTATTCCAATCACATCATAATTCCTTGACTGTGCCAGGACTTCCAGTTCTCCCTGCTTGTTTCCCAGGCTTCGTGCATTTGAATATAGGCACTTGAGGGAACCTGCTGATTGCCCCTCTTTCTCAGTATGAGGCAGGAGCCCTCCCCTCTCATGCGCTCCTGCTCGTGCCTCCTCCCTGTATCCCACTTCCCCACTTACCTCAGGGCTTTGGTCTCCTTCCCCCGGTGAACCTAGATAGCTCTGCCATGGCACCAGCAGACACGGGCAGTGATCTGTAACCCCGACCTGACCTTAGGGAAGGCTGTTATGCAACACTAAACTATATAACCTGTGCGAAGCATGCTCCACTGGTTTAGAAAGTTATAATCAAAGCAATTAAAGCTGTAATGGTGCAAGTAGGGGAAATAAACGTAACAACATCTTAAACAGGCTTTGCAATAAACATGGGGCCTAACAAATTAGCGGAAGTCCTAATCAACTAGCACAAGGCCTGCCTAGTTAGCCTAAAGTTCTTGACCTAGGATTATAAGATTTAGCAATATGCACTTGTGATAAAGAAGTAAACCCCAAAAGGGCAGTTTGCAGCTGGAAATAATGGATTTCTAAGGACTTTTGGTGCATATAACAAACAAGCGAAACCTCTCTTGCGTATCGAAACCACTGTGAAATGTAACAGTCAGAACCCTTAGTTATGGTCCCTCCAGAATGACAAATGTGAGCCAGAGGCTGAGCCCTAAATCAAATATGGCCCTACACGAGTAGGTCAGACAAACCCCTAGTTGGGGCACCAGAGACGACTGAATGGCAGAAGCCTGAGTACAAACAAACCCTCTTGTGATGATCTCCATGCACTTCTTCTTCTGTCTTTGGTGTTGTTGGTCTCCATAACTTTGTCTGTATGCACAAGGTTGAAGTATGTCAACGTTGGGTGATGGCTTTATCACCTATCAGCCTAAAGCTCTAAGTAGGCACGGTCCAGGGGGGCGTTTGGTTACATGTGTCTGTTTTTGTATAATTATGCCTATAATTGGATTTATTGGGATTTTAAGTAAAGTCTTTATGTTTCTATTTCTGGGATCCCCAATCTCTCTTCCTACAATAAATTCTAGGTAGCCAACGAGTAAAGAATGTGTGGTTAGTGACATATGGATTTTGCACTCCTAAATTAACCAAAGGCAACAGTGGGAAAGCAGCAAAGAAAGGAAAGAAGCAGGAAGCAGAGGGGCAATTTCTCCTTGCAACATGAAGACTGCATCCTGGCTTGTGTCTAATTGTCTGGGTCTCTCCTGCAAAGGAAAAAGCTCAGTCACAAATGCAAAGAGTTCAGATTGTGGTCTGGTTAATGGGATTTAATATTGCAGAATCATAACTAAAAGGCTGAGATCCGCACAGATATTGCTGGGCAAGTGGAGGGATCCGCTCCTCAGGAACGTCTCATTCCCCCCACCCCCCAGTCATTCTCTCCTTCCAAATGCATAAAAATGCAGTCACAAAAATGTTTAAAATGTTGGGGTTTCAGTTGTGAAGGTTTTGTTTTTTTCACCAACAAAGTGGACATTTTCCACAGGGGAGGGAAAAAAATCTGACCAATTGTTTGCAGGCTGTTTGGATCCAGATTTTTCATTCAGACTCTTGGGGAGTAAGTGCTTCTCTATAGGAGGGTGGGTTGCAGAACTGGCCACTTCAAAACAAGTGCAGCCTCCTTCACCCACTGTGTTGTGGGTCTGACCCTTTCAGGCTCCTGCAAGGGTGCAGGGACTATGCACTCTATGTTTGGCTTCCATAATGGGGCCTAAGGAGCCTTTGCACTGTGCAGTAACTGGCCAATATTAGGATTTGTAGTAGAGAGAGAGAGCCTGTAGCACTGGGCCTGGTGCAGGCCTGAACCAGAGGCTGTGAACCAAAGGCAGGCAATGCACTAAAGCAGTTTACAAGTTCACTGTCAGGTACATGAACTTGACAAAGTTGTTGCTAGTGTACTAGGCACTAGATATTTACACAAATATATCCCAGCTAGTACAGATACCTCCCAATCTAGCACAAGATAAGGTGGTTTGACAAAACAACGAAGAGGGATGTTTTGTCCAAGATATCACGAACAAGTCGGGGTAACAGACAGATGTCATGAAATACATAAGGCGGTGTGTACGCTGTGGATGTTAGTTGTTTGTTTTAGTCTATACATGTTGGGTACTTTGCCTTAATTCTTTGCTAGGCTAAGGGGGCAGCAGAATGTCCCGCTGCTGACTGACCCATTCCTTGCCACGGGGCACTTGTGCCGGCATACCTGTAATCACAGAGCCAGGGCACTAAGAGTGTGTCTTGCCAGCAATAATCCTGGTGGAGGGCCTTTGTCACTGAACCGTGCCTGTGGTCTTTCTTTGTGAGTAGGAGCAAAGTCTGCTGAATTGGCATGCTGGCCTAACTACTGATAACATTGAAGTTTAAAGGACAGGAGCACTGAGCAGCCCAAACAGCGTTACTGAGGTAACGACATTCCAGCGTTTAGCACCTAATAGCACTGGGTGGCGCTATTGAGGTCTGCTAAACCAGCTCTCTATGCAGAAACAACACACACACACGCAAGCCAACTGATAACGGGATATTTCTATTTTGATTTATTTAGATGTAAAATAGTAAAGACGCCGATCGAAGGATCTCAGTGCCCTGATATAATCCATTATACAATAAATACAATTACATTACATCTCTTCAGCATTAAGATAATCAGGTTCCCAGGAACTTAGTCTCCTATCCCCTGCAGCATCTAGGAAGTGTAGCCTCATCCCTCTCCAACCAATTACTGGCCCCTTCATAGAATCATAGAAACGTAGGAACTCAAAAAGTCATCAAGTCCAGCTCCCCGCACTGAGGCTGGACTAAGTTGTGACACCCTGACACCCCAATATTCACCACTGTCATGTAATTAGGATATGTTTGGTACAAAGTATGCCTTGTGAGGTGTCATTCTAAAAGTCTTGGTCTGCTAGACGTTAATATCTCATTGGATTGTATGTGCTATCGTTGTAAGTGAAGTTATGAAGTTTGGCTATGTATGTGTTATTGAAACATGTCATGACATTGGAAACACCCACAAGGAGGCTTTCAGATATGACAGTAAAAAGGCCAAACAATGTTAACGGCTCATTGAGGAAATGCACACAAGCACAAGGATTACCCCAGGAACTGTGTACAATAGAAACCTCTCAGAGATAGCACTACACAGTGGGAACTGTTTGACCCATGTCACAGCAAAAGAGCTTTCCAGCAAGTGCGAAGAAATATAAAAGAGGGACAATGACATTGTGGGGGGACCTCACTCCCTACAACACACCTGGAAACACCTGAGGAACAAAGACTGAACTGTGGGAAGTGATGGTCCCAAGCTAGAAGGGTCTTTGGCCTGTGTATGAAAACCTGGGAAAACCAAGGCAACTTGTGCCTTAAAAATCTGCCAGCCTGTTTATCACTCAGGGTGAGAATTAGCTAATTTATATCCTACCCATCGAGTGTGTTAAGCTCAGTTTGTGGGTTTTGTTTATTTACTAAGGTAATCTGCTTTGATCTGTTGGCTATCCATTATAATCACTTAAAATCGACCTCTTGTACTTAATAAACTTGTTTTTGTTTTAAATCCAGTTTGTGTAATTCATAACTGGGGTGGGGGAAACTGTGCATATATCTCTCCACATTGAGGGAGAGGGCAAATTTCAATTAGCGTACACTGTACAGTTCTCTGTGCAGCACAAGACAATACAATTTTGGGTTTACTCTCCAGAGGGGGTGTGCACTTGAATGCTGGGCAATTTCTTAGCTGAGCTCTCGCATGCAGAGCTGATCTCAGCATCTGTGTGAATATAGCTGAAGCTGCATGCGTGTGTGTGCGCGCTGGAAGGGGGATTGAGAGCCTGTCACGGCAGCACAGAGTAAGGGAACCCAGGCTGGTGGGACAGGTGGGCTCAGTGGTATCTCAGTTCCAAGTGGCATCCTGGGGGGAACCCATCACACAAGTAAACCTACACCATCCCTGACAGGTGTTTGTCCAGCCTGTTCTTAAAAACCTCCAGGGATGGGGATTCCGCCACCTCCCTGGGAAACCTGTTCCAGAGCTTCACTGCCCTGAGAGTTAGAAAGATTTTCCTAATACCCCACCTAAATCTCCCTTGCTGCAGATTAAGCCCGTTACTTAATTATCATCATCATCTGGGGAGTACAGCCTCAACCCTCTCCAGCCACCGACCTCCTTCATCTAGGAAGCATACCTTCAGCCCTCTTCAATAATCCTACCAAACACATGTGTCGGGAGTTGGACCGCAGACCACAAAGAAGGATGTTCCAGCAGTTAGGTGGCCCCCTGGGAACTCAGGAGATCGAGACTGAATTCCCTATTCTGCTACAGCCTCCCCCTGTGTCTTTGGGTAAGTCACTTTAGTGTCTCAGTTCCCCCTTCAAAAAATGGGGATAAGAGCCCTAGCTGGCCTCACAGGGGGAGTTGTGAGATAGACACATTAAAGATTAATGAGATACTTGGTTACTATGGTAGTGGAGGCCTAAAACAGGAAGACAGTGCCCCTTCATCTGAAGCATCTGCTCTTGGCTTCTCTTGGGACAGCATCCCAGACTAGATGGACCTTCAGCTGGATTCAGAACACAGCTGCCTCATTTCCTAAGAAGGTCGGTTTTCTTGTCCAGTGAATTGCTCATGCTAGTCCATAATTGTCATCCCAGACCTGGTTACCTTGTATTCTTGACATGCCAAACTGGTGAAAAAATCACAACATCCCCCCAAGCCCCCAAATTGGGTGTTTTATTCGCACCCTGGAATTTATCAAACAAAACAGAGAAGAGATGGGAAATGAACATTTCCCCATAAAATGCTGTTTCCCCCCCTTTCCTTGTACAGATGGAAAACTTAGGCCAAGTGTGCACAGGGACCCATTGAGAATACGAGCAAGCACATTATAATAATGAACTTGAGCTGTATTTCTCTTTTCTCGGGATCATTCATTCACCTTAAACACATTGTGGGAGCTTTTGAGTTGAGCAATACGAGCGCACAGGTGGCAATGTAGCCCAGCCAGGCACTTACACAGCTTTATTTTCATAAAGGCAAGTTTCACAGTACAGCCTGACAGTGTCTGGGGAATGTGACTTATCAGGAAGAATCTACACAAACTCAGAGCCTGTACATTATCCTGAGAGCCTTTCCTCTGTAAATAGCTGCAAAGAGCTGCCACCGAGGCAGGGTTATTTGTCCCAGCCATTCCTGCCCAAAGGTAACAAATGATGAGATCATAGGTACAGTGAGCTACCTAATTTTTTCAGCATTTGGAATTTACTCACTTAAGGGCTGTTATTTATCCAGGCCTTTAATTGTGCTGCTGTAAATGTACAGCAGAGCCCTTCAGGCCCCAACCACTCCAGTTCATGGGATCACAGCTCTCCCTGTGGATTTCCTCCCCAAGCCCTGTCCACCCGTCTCCCCCACCCTGGCCATTCCCCAAGGTCTCTGAGTGAATGTTGGCTCTTGTTTTGAGGGCAAGTTCCTTTCACCTGAAATCTTAGCTCACAGTCCCTCTCTGACCTCTCGCTGTCCATCACGGAAGCAAATACGCTTGCTAACTCTGCGGCATTGCAGCTGTTTATCTGTCTCGTCTTAAGGATGCATGGGAACCAGAGTGCTAAGAAACGCTGCAGGGCAAACACTGTCCCTTATTATGTATATGTACAGCACCTTGCACCGTGGGGGTCCCCAGTTAGTGTAGTGCCTTTGGACATTACTGTAAGCGGATGGACTTCGCCCTGTTGATATGGGGTTGGTAGAGATGAAGCTACTGCATATTAATGAGAATCCAGTGCCAGCTTGAAACTGTGGTAACAAGCAGAAAAGTGGGCTACATTATGCTCTTGGCTTTATGGGTATAAATCCAGAGCCAGTCCATAGCAACCTAGGAAACAGGTTTACAGAGATGTAACTGAGGAGATTTTGGCCAAGTGAACGAAACTGGCACTTTACTCAACAGACTTGTGTCTTATGAACCAGTTATGTCAGCGTCTATCCAGAATAACACCTCAGACTTCAGTGGATTTGATCTGGGTTTCCGCCAGTGTAACTGGGATCAGAGTCTAGTCCCCTGAGTTTCCTAATCCTATCTGCTGACCTGAATAACACAGACCGTTTTTACTCTTCTCAGCACAGCTGACCTGATGCAGCTCCAGAGCCGGATTCTCCTCTGCCTCGGGCGTCATCAGCACAAAGTGTCAGCAAACTGCTAATCTCAGAGCCTTTATCACTGGGGCTGGGGCAGGAGGAACAACACAGCTTGATTCATTAGCTAATGTTTGCACAGTGCTCTGAAAGCTCAGAAGTGCTTTGTAAGAACTAAGAATTAGTAGTAGTATTTTCTGATCCCAGGATGAATTTGCACTGCTGATGGTTAGAAATATTTTGCCATGTAAATTACACCAACCTGACCCGGAGTCCTAGCAGGAGGGAATTAAAGATGGGCCTGGATCCAAACACTCTTGGATTTGGGGGGCACTTGTCACTCAAATCTGGGGCAAAATTTCGAAAATGTGTCTTTATAATGGGCAAAGCGATTGCCTCCCCCTCCGTCCTACCCCCTTTCCTGGACATCCTGGAACAATGAGGAGTTTAAAATCCAGATCCAAAGCTTGCAGCCTGTCTCCAGCCCCAATGCAAATTATCCAGAGTCTCTTCTCAGAGTACAAGGGCACTTTAGGAAGATCTTCTTTGGGACAGTTTGGCTAAATTCCAGCTTTCTCCTGACCAACCTATTAGCCATTCAGTAACTCCCTGGCTGTGGATCTGACTCACCGTTGCCCCTTGACCCCTTTACACACCAGTTACTCTGGTAGAAAGGGGTGCTAAAGAAAGAGGTGGACATGATATTCCTTGACTTTAGCAAAGCTTTTGATATGGTCTCCCACAGTATTCTTGCCAGCAAGTAAAAGAAGTATGGATTGGATGAATGGACCATAAGCTGGATAGAAAGCTGTATTGAGTATCGGGCTCAACGGGTAGTGATCAACAGCTCAGTGTCTAGCTGGCAGCAGGTATCAAGCGGAGTGCTCCAGAGGTTGGTCCTGGAGCTGGTTTTGTTCATTAATGATCTGAATGATGGGATGGATTGCACCCTCAGCAAGTTAGCAGATGACACTAAACTGGTGGGGAGAGCTAGATATGCTGGAGGATAGGGATAGGGTCCAAATTTGAGGATTGGGCCAAAAAATATCTGATGAGGTTCAACAAGGACAAGTGCAGAGTCCTGCACTTAAACAGAAGAATCCCATGCACCGCTACAGGCTGGGGACCGGCTGGCTAAGCGGCAGTTCCGCGGAAAAGGACCTGGGGATTGCAGTGAACGAGGAGCTGGATATGAGTCAGCAGTGTGCCCTTGTTGCCCAGAAGGCTAACGGCATATTGGGCCGCATTAGAAGGAGCATTGCCAACAGACCAAGGGAAGTGATTATTCCCTTCTATTTGGCACTGCTGAGGCCACATCAGGAGTATTGTGTCCAGTTTTGGGCCCCCCACAACAGAAAAGATGTGGACAAATTGGAGAGTCCAGCGGAGGGCAACAGAAATTATTAGGGGGCTGGGACACATGACTTACAAGGAGAGGCTGAGAGACTGGGCTTATTTAGTCTGCAGAAGAGAAGAGTGGGGGGGGGGTTGATAGCAGCCTTCAACTACTTGAAGGGGGGTTCCAAAGGGGATGGAGCTCGGCTGTTCTCAGTGGTGGCAGACAACAGAACAAGGAGCAATGGTCTCAAGTTGCAGTGAGGGAGGTCTAGGTTGGATATTAGGAAACACTATTTCACTAGGAGGGTGATGAAGCACTGGAATGGGTTACCTAGGGAGGTGGTGGAATCTAGGGAGGTTTTTAAGGCCTGGCTTGACAAAGTCCTGGCTGGGATGATTTAGTTGGGGTTGGTCCTGCTTTGAGCAGGGGGTTGGACTAAATGACCTCCTGAGGTCTCTTTCAACCCTGATCTTCTATGATTCTATAAGGCAGAAAGCCCTCCCCACTTGAATCTCACTGGCAAAGGGTTCCTCTGATCTCCCCCCACAAAGCCCAAGCACTTATCTGAGCTTCTAAATGGAAGGTGTGGAGGTCGACTGAGGCATTTTGGAATTGGGTCAGTACTTTGCTTCGACACCCTAACACTTAAGGCAAGGATGTGTCCAAATCACATAGATCAGCCCCAAATCTGAGCATCGCGGCAGTTTGAGGGGATTTGAGATATGGGCTTTGGGAGGGGGCAAGCTCTGGTTTCAAGGATGTGTTCTGGCAATGGGGTCCCCTCAGAAGTAGATAACAGCTCTTACTGGTGACTCGTAAACCAGGGGATATTTCATGTCCAGCTTTTCTGACATGTTCTGAATTACAAGCCAGTATCTGAATTTATATGAAATTCAATAAAGCAGGTCCTGGCTCACTTGTGTGGTACAATGCCTCCTTTTAAGGCAATTTGAACAGACATTTTGGGGTAGGATGTCACACTAGATGGGCATAGCCTGACTAGGGCTTGTTTATATTCCTTTGCTTCGGGGAGAAAAGAAAAGGAAAATGAGAGTGTTTAGACCAGATGGAAGTGCTTGAGGGAGCTCTCTGCTGGGGTGATACAGCCAGGATATTTAACAAAGCTCCTCTCTCATCAAAAGAGGCTGCTTTGTCCTTGATTGAGTCTTCTGGAGCTCCGGACTGATAACTGGTTGGTTGTGAACTTGCTGGAGGTCTAGAAAGTTTATCTAAAGATGGGCTGCTACAGTCATCAAATAGCTGCTTTCTTCATTCACTTTTACCCGCTGGAAACCATCTTTGGCATCTAAAGCTGACATCTGCCTTTGTGAGTCTTGGCAGAATCGCTTCCACTGTTGTCAAAAGATAATGGGAGCATTTTAAAGCTTTATTGTGGCATAAAAAGGTCAATGCATATGCAGAGTTTGTCTTGCTTTTTCAATAGCTGCCCGACTGCTGAACCAGCCTGTCAGTCAGTCGTTTGACTTCCTCTAAGACTCCACAAGCTTGTCAATCTGTTTTCAAGTTCCTTCTTCAAAGGAACTGGCTAATCCAGGTAGTGCTTATTGTACCAATTTCACCTCTGGGTTGAGTTTCAAGTGATGTTCTCCAGGAAGGTATCCAAGGTTTTTGAAAACATCCTAATCCTGACTGTTTGTTCCTTTGTTAAAGGTGTATGGCTGGAATTGTCCATTGCACCGTGTGTCATTACATCATCTCACCGTCTGTTGAACTGCATATAATTACATCATCTATCCACTGCACTGCATGTCATTACCTCTTCTGTTTTCTGCAGAGCTCTTGCAGTTGTGTCGGTCACAGGATATTACAAAGACAAGGTGCTTGAGGTAATATCTCTTATTGGACCGACTTCTAGTGCGGAAAGCTCGTCTCTCTCACCAACAGAAGTTGGTTCAATAAAAGATATTAACTCACCCACCTTGTTGCATTACATCTTCTGTCTATTGTATTGCAGATTATTAAATGATATTGCAAAAGCTTCAACTTTTAGTTCTGCCGAAAGCAAAGGTGCTTGTGGTGTTTCAGTTCTTTCAAGGCCTGATATGCAGAGTTTGTCATATGAACATGTCAGTGTGCTTCCTCCCTGGGGACACTAATGTGCCGTTGCAGAATTTTAGCCTGGAGTTGTTTCCAGAATTTTGGGGAATTTATTCTGCAAAATTTTGCAGGAATCCTTAAAGCTCATAACGTTTCAGGTAGAGCCCCTGTCAATTTGACCAGTGAATATCTGAGATGGGTGACTTGCTGATACTTGATATTTTAGTTCTGCAAACTACTTTTTGCCTTTGCTCTTCACGCCCCCAAAACCAGTTAGTGGTGGGTAGACAAACTCATCTGAGCAGGTGTCATTTTAATCCCCCCCCAAAAAAATCAACAAAAGCAAAAAAATAATTTTCCTCTAAATTTCCGTGGTAACATTTCACTTTTCAGCAGAAATTCAAATATCAAAATATTTCAGTTTTCAATTTTATGCCAACATATTTTGGTTTGGGGGCATTTGTTTTATCAATGAAAAATCCAAATCTATGTCTCAGGACAGATGGACAGACCAACAGACCCTCCTCTGCCATAGGTGACTATGGAAACTTATTCCAATGTTCAGAGAAAGGCTAATTACTTCCAAGCCATTTCACTTCTCTGTATCTGCCACTGTTACTCAGTTGATGGCTTGGATGTAATGAGGCAGAACAAGAGCAGAGAGAAAAGCAAAAGCTACATTAGATACATTTCACATTTGCCAATATCCCAGAGGGACTGGAAGATGAATCTACCCCTGATCTGAGCCCGAGAAACTAGCAAGTGTCTGGGGACCCCAGAGGTGGAACTCCAGCTCTAATCAGCAGATGCCTCATTAAGGTGGGAGGAGCATCATGGCTCAAGCATGACGGGAAAATGGCCTTGGATGTAGCTTTCGTTTTCACAAGGCATCTTGGTCACATGTCAGCTGGAATGACATGGGGTAACTTTTTAAACCGCAGTCCAGAGCGTGTTGTCAATGGGATTTCTGGCTTTTCTCTCATTTTGTCCTAATAGTTCATGTCTTTTTGCTCCTGTACACCCCTACCCCCTCAAACTAGGGAGCTGTTTAAAAATGGAGTTTTTTATTAAATTTTTGCTGTCCTGCAAAAACAAGCACACACTCAGCCTGCACAAGCCTCGCTGCTAGAAAGTCTTCTACATCCCCTCTTTTGACAACTGCCCAACAGAGCTGTGTTCCTTTGACCTCCTCAGCACAGTTCCAAACCTTAGAAGTACAGGGTGCCCAGGCAAGCCACCTGACACTTGCATTAAAATCAGGGCTGGCTGAAAATGTTTCATCAACAACTGTTTTTAGATGGAAAATTGGGGGATTGGACTAAATGAAACTTTTTGTGTCCATGGAGAACTTCAACATTTGGTTGAAAAAAGCCAACAGCCAAAACCAGAAAAGTTTTTGGTTTTCAAACTAAATAGTTCACATTTCAAGATTTTGCTGAAAAGCAGACCTTTTCCACGAAAAATGTCAACAAAGTTGAACCCCCCCACAACCTTTTCCTGCAGAAATTCCAGCCAGCTCTAATTAAAACATTCTAATGTCTATATTTTAATTAATAAGGGCTACACTTCCATATGTTTTCATATAATTAATTTTTTTTAAAAAAGCCGATATGTTGTCTAGCTCAGACAGGAATTCTCATCAGGTTGTGTGTCTTTTCCCGATTTCTGTAAGTCTCCACTGGAACCCAGTTTGACCAGTTTGGCATGTGCCACAGGGACAGGGGAGCAAGGAAAGGAGATGAGAAGATGACATGGCTGCAGCAATGGAAATGAGCCAGCACAGGGGAATGTGAGGTTTGGGACACACCAGTTGTCAGTGAAGTAGGCACATGTAGGCCGATGTTATGCCTGCTTCCTGTCACCCTCTAGGTAATAAGAGATTAAAGTACTGTCCAAACCAGTTACAAGGGCTGTGTCAATAGGTCAGCAGGAACATTGGAAAGGCGAGACAGTCGGACAGACTTGGGTGCGGGAGCTAGGATGGGAGCATGGGGGCTGAGGAAGTGCTAAAGTGGAAGGAGGGACAGTCTGAATGAAGGTTGGGGGGGGGGATTATGGAGGGTGAAAGGGAGGGGAGGGGGATAGAATTAGTTAGGGCTGACAGAGAGCAGTGCTAGGGGAGGAGGCATGATTAGTACTAGAGGGAGAGCTTTTGCCCAAGTCTTTGCACTTGTCCGGTATCTCTGGGATTGGCCCGTCCTCCACCATCTCCACGGCCCAGGTTTTAGTTTATCCTTTTCTCATCTCCAGACTCGACTACTCCATGTTCTTCCTCTCCAGCCTCCACATGGCTACCTTGTCCCACTCCATCCCACCAGAACTCCTCCAGGATCATCTTCCTTTCCCTCTGCTCCAGTCACATCATCTCCTCAGCCCTGGACACCCTGCACCGTCCCCTTCTATAAAGCTTAAGCTTCAAAATGTTTCACAGCTCTGAATCCACCTAGTCACCAGCCACTTTCAAGGTCCCTCAGGTCTGGCCCAGCACCTGCCAGCTCCTTCGTCCACTTGTATCGTGGCTCCTGCTTTCTTGTTGCCTGTCATGCCAGGAATAAATCTCCATTTTACTATAACAAACTCCTTTGATCTCCTCATCGAAGCAACCCTTTACCCCTCATACAATAGGATCCCTTGCCACCTGTGTGATGGCCTACATGGCATATGTCTTTATAACAATTGGGGCTGGTTGAAAATTTTCTGTAGAAATTTTTTGTTCAGTCAGAAAATTTGGCGCAGGATTGGGGGTGGGGGAGATAGACTCAACTAAGAAAATGTTCATGGAAAGTGTCTGCTTTCCTCAAAGATTTTTTTTCAGTCTTCTGATGAAAATATTTCCGTTTCTGGGAGTTTGGGGCCAAAATTTTCCAGTTTGAGGGTTTTCATTGAAAAGCCTTTCCACATAATTCCCCCTCTTCCCTTATTTTCTGATCAGCTTAATAGCTTTATTTGGTCTTGTCATGTACTCTGTCAGGCACCTTTAGCCACGGAGCTCTTGAGAGCAGGGACTTGTGATGTTTGTTTGGCATTAAATCCATTATGAAGTTCTGGGCCCTGGTTATGGAATGTTATCAATAATTATATGTCTAGTAGGAACATCCGCATTTACATTAAATAGGACTAAAAATGTACTAAGACGTAAACCCTCAAGCGTCAGGGCATAAATCAGTCACTAAGTGTCTGGGATCAGAAGGAGACTTCCCCTGAGGGCAGATAATTGCATCATAAAAAATAATGTTTAAAATATATAAATTAAAAGGTCACAAATCCCCATTTCAGCTGGGATGAGCATAAAGAACAGCCCCATACTTTACTGCAGGGAAGTGTTAGCTGGAGTGGGGGACAGGTCATAGCAAACTCCAGCTGCTGAGCTCCCGGCCGGCTGAGCTCGGAGCTCCTTCGGGAGCTCCTAAGGCTCATGTCCAGATATCTCAGTGTTTGCCTCTGGGTGTCTGTCAGGGGCCTGAGCAGCTGGGGCTGGCCTCAATGACTTATTGGGCACTGTGTGTCTGATGTTCCCTTGACCCTAGCTTTGCACTGTGCTACGCTTTCCTCAGGAAAATGACACCCAGAGCTGTGGGAGCGTTCCCCTTGGCCTTGTATGTCATCTGTGCAAGCAGTGGACTACACTCAAGCAACATCTGTGTCTTGGCAATTAGGACATCTCAGTGCAGCATGCTGGCTTTGCAATGCAGGAGTGCAGCTAAACAGCCCTATATAAACATGCACACTACACGTGCAAACTGAGCCTCGTGCAAACAGAACTACCCCCGGACACACTGCACCCTCAATGCACACCACCACGCTCACCATCCTTAGCACAGAGACATCCCCTGCATGCACACACCCAGTATATCACACACACACTGCATTCACCCACGTGCACTCCCTTATACGTACCCCTCTCATGCCACACACATGCAGTCCTCAGATGTGCCATTCTCTGGGTCAGTTCCCTGTCACCTCTAGCTTCTTTTTGGAGAGAAGGGATGTTAAATATGAACCAGGGCTTGACTGGAAAATATATAAGGAAAATTAAAAACCCACAGTGGTACTTTTATAAGTTTCCCCCACAGGCCAATCTCTGCACCACTCAGGATGCCAAAACTGAGATGCCACTCACAGCAGATTGTGCAGATGTCCAGAATATATTTGTGTGGTTTCTGCTGCTCTCCCAAAGCTTGGCTTTCCCTTAGCAGGGTTCAGATACCATCTAGGCACAGTGGACACATACCCTGGATCCCAGAATCATGTGCTGACCTGAGAATCTCAGCTTTTGTCCATTCTGTTGCTAGCCCTCAGGGTTGTGAAGGAGTGCTTGGAAATGTGAACTGAGTGTACCCCAAGCGCCACGCCTGCCTGAATCTGCAGAGACCCAAAATCATCACCTTGAGAGGGGAGGGACGGCTCTGAGTGTAACTGAAGCAGCGACGTCTGCCTGAGTGTGCAGAGAGCCTGAGGCACTAGCTTTGAGAGGAGGAACTGAGCTGTTTCTTCTGTACAGTTATGTCTGCCTGAGCCTGTAGGCAATTTCTGGTAGAGGGAGGAGCAGCCCTGGCTGATTTAATCAATTCCCAGGGTCTTTGCCTCGTCACTCCTTCCCTATCAACCTCCATCCAGGCTCTCATTTCTTCCTGTCTTTCCAGCATCTCTTCCTTCTGCCTCAGATTAAATAGGGCTAAACCTGAACTTCTCATCTTTTCTCATGAACGGTCTCCTCTCCTCAATTTCTTGGGGCGTGTCTACCCGAAAACCTAGTTCATGGCAAGTTGGGGTGTGAATCTACCCCACAGTAGCCTGCCACATGCTAAATGCCCCAGTAGCCCCTGCTGCCATGCACTAAATATTCCTTAGTGAACTTTAATCTACTCCCATTTTACAGCAGGATAGATTAAAGTGCACTGCTGAATGTTTAGTGCACAGCAGCCGGGTCCACACGGATAATTAGTGCACAGCATACTAGCGCAGGGTAGGTGTACACCTGAGCTTGCTGTGAATTTTGAGCAGAGGGGAAAGAGACACCTGGCTGCGTGACATCAGGACACCAATGGCAGCACGTGGCAGAGCTGGCTCCCTGTGGCCACAGAGGGAGGATGGAACAGGAGATTGTGGAACCATGCACAGCAGAACGCTTGGGGTAGGTGGGCAACCACCCAACATCCTCCTCTGGGAGTTCTCCTAGCGTACCAATTAGACCCACTGAAGTGGGATTCTGTGCCCCTGCCAGGGTCCATGGGCAAGTCAACAGAACCTCCCGGTCAATGGAGCGGCTGTTGTCAGGCCCAAAAGAATCATAAGATCCCAGGATCTCGAGCCATTGTTGGATGCCATCTGCAAAAGGGACTAGTGTTGCTTCTTCCATTCCATGCCCAGGCCTGTGGCCAGACCCAAGGAAGTCCAAAGTGGTCGTCAAAGTTTCCTCAGTCGCCTCGCCCAGCATGGGAGGTTAGAGTGACAATCAGCTATAGCAAGGCCACTAGGGACCTACAATTTCCCTACTAGATTGGCATTAGCTGCCCAGAGCTCCCTGGGCCGAGTTTCAGCTGTTGGTTATTAAACCTAGGTGAAATTTTGCAGCTGAACCAGTTCACAAAAAAAGGTGGATTTGGCAAGACCAAAATGTTTCATGAATTTATGTTGGTTTCACTAAATTGTTTTTTTTTTTTTTTTTTTTTTTTGGCCGGGGAGTGGAGGGGGATCAGAAAAAATCCAAAGGTCTCATTTTCATATTTTCTCAAGGAAACAGATTTTTCAGTTCAACATGATTTTTAATTTATTTTTAAAAAATCAGAAACATTTAAAAGTGCCCAGAATTGAACCAAAACCTTTTGTTCAACTGGAAATCAATTTCTTCCACTTCATAGAATCATAGAATATCAGGGTTGGAAGGGATCTCAGGAGGTCGTCTAGTCCAACCCCCTGCTCAAAGCTGGACCAATCCCCAACTAAATCATCCCAGCCAGGGCTTTATCAAGCCTGACCTTAAAAACCTCTAAGGAAGGAGATTCCACCACCTCCCTAGGTAACCCATTCCTGGGCTTCACCACCCTCCTAGTGAAAAAGTTTTTTCCTAATATCCACCCTAAACCTCCCCCACTGCAACTTGAGACCATTACTCCTTGTTCTGTCATCTGCTACCACTGAGAACAGTCTAGATCCATCCTCTTTGGAACCCCCTTTCAGGTAGTTGAAAGCAGCTATCAAATCCCCCCTCATTCTTCTCTTCTGTAGACTAAACAATCCCAGTTCCCTCAGCCTCTTCTCATAAGTCATGTGCTCCAGCCCCTGAATCATTTTTGTTGCCCTCCGCTGGACTCTTTCCAATTTTTCCACATCCTTCTTGTAGTGTGGGGCCCATGAGGCCTCACCAATGCTGAATAGAGGGGAATGATCAAGTCCCTCGATCTGTTGGCAATGCTCCTACTTATACAGCCCAAAATGCCATTAACCTTCTTGGCAACAAGGGCACACTGTTGACTCATATCCAGCTTCTCATCCACTGTAACCCCTAGGTCCTTTTCTGCAGAACTGCTGCCTAGCCACTCAGTCCCTAATCTGTAGCAGTGTATGGGATTCTTCCGTCCTAAGGGCAGGACTCTGCACTTGTCCTTGTTGAACCTCGTCAGATTTCTTTTGGCCCAATCCTCTAATTTGTCTAGGTCCCTCTGGACCCTATCCCTACTCTCCAGAGTATCTACCTCTCCTCCCAGTTTAGTGTCATCTGCAAACTTGCTGAGGGTGTAATCCACGCCATCCTTCAGATCATTAATGAAGATATTGAACAAAACCGGCCCCAGGACTGACCCTTGGGGCACTCTGCTTGATACCGGCTGCCATCTAGATATGGAGCCATTGATCACTACCTGTTGAGACCGAGGATCTAGCCAGCTTTCTATCCACCTTATAGTCCATTCATCCAGCCCATACTTCTTTAACTTGCTGGCAAGAATACTGTGGGAGACTGTATCAAAAGCTTTGCTAAAGTCAAGGAATAACACTTCTCGATTCGCTGAAAAATATTGGTTTTGGTCTCCCCGGAAACAAACGTTTTCCAGCCTTTCAAAATTGCCAGTAAGCAGAAAAATTGGTTATCTGCCCAGTTCTCTTGATGACCTATAAAGCTCTATGGGTGTGTCTACACAGCAAAGAAAAACCCGCAGCACCAAGTCTCAGAGCACAGGTCAGCTGACTCAGCTCACAGTGCTCCGGCTGAAAATAGCAGTGTAGACATTTCCTCTTGGGCAGGATCCCAGGCTCTGAGTCTATCTCCCACACCAGGTTTCAGAGCCCAAGTGCCAGCCCGAGCAGGAATGTCTACACTGCTAATTTTAACCCAGGATCTATGACTTGGCACCAGGGGTTTTCTTTGCAGTGTGGTCATACCCTAAATGGCCTGCTGGGCCCATCCTATTTGAGGGGTCACTTCAGTACTGCTACAACTGAAGTCAACAGGGACATCTGAGCTGAGAGATGGAGTGGCTGGCAGGGCATTCTCTGTAAGGGCTCTGGGACTCCCCTGGGTCCGAAATAGCCCAAATGTGGTGACCTTCCAGGCATGCTGCAAAAGACACCTGTTTGAGAGGGGTTTTGGAGAAGGTTGAGGGGTTGCTTCACACCACCATTGAGGGGGCGGAAGGAGCTCACTTCAGTTTGTGGAGCGCGGGTAAGGAGCTGGGAGCAGGAGGCATTAGGAGCTTGTGTGGGGGTGGGACTGCCCCTGAGCCAGGTGCACCAGCCAGTGCAGAAGTCACGAGTCCGTAACCTCCATGACAAACTCACACTTTCTGTAGGTGGTCGCTCATACGTTTCCTATTGAAATAATTACTTTAATGTTGCTGGAATTTTATTGTATCATGTCTTAGGGTGCCAAGAGTCTTGGCTTGGCATCTTTTTTATCATCTTAAATCTAGATAAATTAATAAAAATAAATGGATTTTACTAGCCATGTCGGTCACATGGTCCATTTCTTAGATTGAAGGCTGTAGCTTAGCAGCTGCATTGACTCCAGTAAATATGCAAGGATAGCAATCAGTGAGTAGTTAATTAAGCCATGATTACCACCTCATTAGCTGTAAATGAAATCCTTATCATGGGCCCCCCATTGTTCAGTGATGCAGTTTTCTGGCAGTTTTTGTTATTTGGATTGCAGAGTCAAAGCTATCTCAGATCCAGACTCACTGGGGTCTCCCTCCCCTGGCACTGCTCAGATGGCAATGATAATTTTTTTCAGTTTTTTTCTTGGAGGTATTTGGTCACTGGCATTAGCAGGGGTTATATTTGGAATCATTGTGTCCACAGTGCTGTGTGTTTTAGCAACGGCAGTGTCTGAAACGTGCTCAGAGCCACAAATTTTTAATTTTTCAAGCATTTGGGGGTTTGGTTTTTTAATTGTCATGTTGTTACTCTAACTATGTCATCCTCTGGAAGACAAAGCCAAGAGGTGCTGAGTTTTGGATTAAACCCAAGATATGGATAAGGTTATTTCTGTTACCCACAAAATGGCAAATTTCATTTTATTGACATTTCCTGTCTTGCCACGAGCTGAAAAAAAAACCCTCTACCAAACACAGGGTAATGACTTTGTTGTTTGTAATTTACATCTTTCTTTCTTTCTTTCTTTCTTTCTTTCTTTCTTTCTTTCTTTCTTTCTTTCTCCTGCAGTAAAAATAATATTGAAAATCCTCTGAAATCGCATGAGACCGTAGTGAATCCAGCACATATGTGTGTAAGCCATGCCCACTTGGTGTGGAGCACTCACCCCCTCTAGTAGGGGCTTAGCGTGCTTCAGCCATGGCTAAAAGAAGAACAAGGAAGGAACATGAAATCATCTCAAGGGAATCATTCAAAGCATTTGCACAGCTCAGGGGTAGATGCTGTTCAGGGTTAACAACTTTTCCCAGAGCAGGGGCTTTCATGAGGCGTCACCCTGCCTTCACTCACACAAATGGTTTGCAACAAAGCTCAGACTTGACAGTGCTGGTTGCCAGGATAAATCTCCCTGTCTCTGCAGTGCTGCCAGCGCTCATTATTTTATCAAGAATCTCATGATAATTGGTGTTTTTTCTTAAAGCACCAGCTCCTGGAGTCATGTGAGAATGTCATTTTTAAAAGTCAGTTTCTAGCCCTTCTGGTTGCAGAGAAAAGCTCTTACTTGAGATTGGGTCTACACTGGGGTTATTGCCAGCACAGCTATACCAACTGTTAGGGGTGTAATTTTTTTTACTGACATAATTATCTTGATATAAGCCCTGGTGTAGACACACTTGTATAAAAATAAAAGTGCTTTTGCCAGTATAGCTTGTGTCTCTTAGGGCACACTTGATCAACCCCAACCTGTTCGTGAATTTAGCATGAACATTTTCGACCACTGACAAACAGACGGAGGGGGTGGGGGTGCCACTGTCCTCTTACCCTATAACCTTTACTCCAGTGGTTAGGGCACTCACCTGGATGTAGGAGACCATGTTCAAATCCCAGCTCTGGAAGAGACAGGAAATGGACTTTTCTGATTGACGGAATATTCTAAAAAAATCAGTTTCGGTTCAGTCCAAACCATTTCTTTCTGATTTTTTGGAACAGCCGCTGAACCAAAAAATTAATTATTCACTCAGCTGTCCATACAATGTTACCTATGTAATTACAATGATGGGCATGTGTGACATTACCCAGGGTGCAATCTGGACTGTTGTACAGCTGTGCCCCCTTAATTTGCCAGCCTGGAGTGCCTTTTACACTGCTTTGCTGTGAGAACATCCACTCCTGGCCTGTTCACACAGCCTTCAGCGTGCAAAATCACTCCCAGCTGCATGCATCCGATGAAGTGAGCTATAGCTCACGAAAACTTATGCTCATATAAATTGGTTAGTCTCTAAGGTGCCACAAGTACTCCTTTTCTTTGTGCAGATACAGATTAACACAGCTGCTACTCTGAAACTCCCAGCTAAGTTACATGAATGTTCTGGCCCACCACTCATGAGTTACATCCATGGTAACACCCACAAATTCCTAGTCCCAGCCTTGTCCCCCAGAAATGTGCATCTTGTACTGTTCAGTATTCTCCTGAACAATAGAAGCTCATAGAAAGTCCGTAATTTCATCAGTGGAAAATGATATGCACCAGCCTTGTTATCCCAAATGGAGTTTCCCACACATGTTAATCCAAACATACTGGTTTAGATAAAACAATAACATAAGTATAGTAACCACTGAAAGATGGATTTTATGTGATTACACGTAATGATTAAGGCTACGTTTTAGTCACAGGTATTTTTAGTAAAATTCATGGACTGGTCATGGGCAGTAAACAAAAATTTATGGTCCATGACCTGGCCATGATTTTATTATATACCCCCTGACTAAAACATGGGGGCTGTCCGGGGGCACTGCGGTTTCTGGGGAAGGGTGGCCCAGGTGCTGGGGATGGGGTGTGGCGGTGCACAGCCCGGGATCCCTGCTGGTGCTGGCGGGGCGGAAGTGGGGGGGGGGGTTGGCAGGGCTGGCAGGCTCCCTACCTGGTTCCACACCTCCCCCTGCCCAGCAGCAGCAGCAGCAGAGTTTGGGTGTGGGAGGAGACAGGGGGTTGGGGCACAGGACGGGGTAAGGCGGGCTCTGGGTGGCACTTAGCTATGGGGCTCCCCAGAAGCAGTGACATCCCCCTCGCTCAGCTCCTAGGCGGAGGCGTGGCCAGGCAGCTCTGTGTGCTGCCTCCACCCAGAGCGCTGGCTTCGCAGCTCCAATTAGCCAGGAACTGGCAAAAGAATCTCTTCATGCTACCCAGGACCAATCACTTGAGTGGGTCCAATTCCATCCAGCAGGGGGCACCATTGTGCCCATATGCCACCCAATTGTTTTAAGCTGAACATCCTAAAATCAGAGGATTTCAAATCCAAATCCCCAGCATTGCCCGCAGCATCCCCAGCATTGCCAACAGATTGAGGGAATTGATTATTCCCCTCTATTCAGCATTGCTGAGGCCATACCTGGAATATTGCATCCAGTTTTGGGCCCCTCACTACAGAAACGATGTGGACAAATTGGAGAGAGTCCAGCGGAGGGCAACAAAAATGATTAGGGGGCTAGGGCACGATTTACTAGGAGAGGCTGAGGGAACTGGGATTGTTTAGTCTACAGAAGAGAAGAATGAGGGGGGATTTGATAGCTGCTTTCAACTACCTGAAAGGGGGTTCCAAAGAGGATGGATCTAGACTGTTCTCAGTGGTAGCAGATGACAGAACAAGGAGTAATGGTCTCAAGTTGCAGTGGGGGAGGTTTAGGTTGGATATTAGGAAAAACTTTTTCACTAGGAGGGTGGTGAAGCACTGGACTGGGTTACCTAGGGACGTGGTGGAATCTCCATCCTTAGAGGTTTTTAAGGCCCGGCTTGACAAAGCCCTGGCTGGGATGATTTAATTTGGGTTGGTCCTGCTTTGAGCAGGGGGCTGGACTAGATGACCTCCTGAGGTCTCTTCCATCCCTATTCTTCTATGATTCTATTGCCCAGTAACAGCCCCCAGAATATTGCACCCTAAAGGTTAGAGACAGGAAATAAACCTGATTGGGTAGAACTGGTTAAAAAATGTCAACTCTGTTTGTGGAACACAAAAAATAGAAAAAAAAATCCAATTACTTTTTTTTCAGCTTTTCAATAAAAAACTGAAAGACAAAAAACTTTGGTTTTACAAAAAATATTTTTGGTTAAAACATTCTGCTTTCAACAACTGAAAGTTTCAGTGAAGAGTGTTTTTCACTGAAAAGGCTTTTTCACTGAAAAATTTCCACCAAAATAAAAAAAATTGATTTGGATGAAAAGCCATTTTTTGTTTTGGAGGGGGTGGATGGAGTAAGGGTGGGTGGGGCAGTGATATTTTGAGAAAGACAGCTTGACCAGGCCTTCTATGGCCTCATCTAGACAATACAAGATTGTTCCTGTGTGCTGTGTGCTTGATTGGTTTTTTGAAAAGGGCGGGAACTGGGTGTACTTTGTTCCAGGTGAGCCTTAAGTGGGCCTGACTGCATAAAAAGCCAGTCAGTTGCGAACCAGCTGAGCAGCGAATAGCAGAGCAGCTAACAAAAGGAGTTTGCCTGGGAGTTCGCCTGGGGAGAGCTCACTGAGGCTTACATCTTGCCGGATTCTCTAAGTAATTACTACAACTCCTGAGGAAGCTCGTAGAAGGAAGGCAATATGGATGGGGGGTGTTCAGCTATTGTGACCTGCACTGGATGTGCCATGTTTGTCTTTCTTCCACAGGACAGATGTGACTTTGTCTTTACAAAGTGCAAGCTGGTCTCCATACTGGAAGAGAAGGTTCAAGGTCTGGAGCAACAGGTATCGACCCTGCGTTGCATACGAGAAACTGAAGATTTCCTGGACGGATGTCAGGATAGGCTTCTACGGGCACAAGCAGCATCACTTGCCCCATAACCTCAGCCGTGCGGAACACAATGCCATCCACAGCCTCAGAAACAACTCTGACATCATAATCAAAAAGGCTGACAAAGGAAGTGCTGTTGTCATCATGAATAGGTCGGAATATGAACAAGAGGCTGCTCGGCAGCTCTCCAACACCACTTTCTACAAGCCATTACCCTCTGATCCCACTGAGAGTTACCAAAAGAAACTACAGCATTTGCTCAAGAAACTCCCTGAAAAAGCACAAGATCAAATCCGCACAGACACACCCCTGGAACCCCGACCTGGGATATTCTATCTACTACCCAAGATCCATAAACCTGGAAATCCTGGGTGCCCCGTCATCTCAGGCATTGGCACCCTGGCAGCAGGATTGTCTGGCTATGTGGACTCCCTCCTCAGGCCCTACGCTACCAGCACTCCCAGCTACCTTTGAGACACCACTGACTTCTTGAGGAAACTACAATCCATCGGTGATCTTCCTGATAACACCATCCTGGCCACTATGGATGTAGAAGCCCTCTACACCAACATTCCACACAACGATGGACTACAAGCTGTCAGGAACAGTATCCCTGATAATGTCATGGCAAACCTGGCGGCTGAACTTTGTGACTTTGTCCTTACCCATAACTATTTTACATTTGGGGACAATGTATATCTTCAGATCAGCGGCACTGCTATGGGTACCCGCATGGCCCCACAGTATGCCAACATTTTTATGGCTGACTTAGAACAACGCTTCCTCAGCTCTCGTCCCCTAACGCCCCTACTCTGCTTGCGCTATATTGATGACATCTTCATCATCTGGAGCCATGGAAAAGAAGCCCTTGAGGAATTCCACCATGATTTCAACAATTTCCATTCCACCATCAACCTCAGCCTGGTCCAGTCCACACAAGAGATCCACTTCCTGGACACTACAGTGCTAATAAACTACGGTCACATAAACACCACCCTATACCGGAAACCTACTGACCGCTATTCCTACCTACATGCCTCCAGCTTTCACCCTGACCACACCACACAATCCATCGTCTACAGCCAAGCTCTACGATACAACCGCATTTGCTTCAACCCCTCAGACAGAGACAAACACCTACAAGATCTCTATCAAGCATTCTTACAACTACAATACCCACCTGCGGAAGTGAAGAAACAGATTGATAGAGCCAGAAGAGTTCCCAGAAGTCACCTACTACAGGACAGGCCTAACAAAGAAAATAACAGAACGCCACTAGCCGTCACCTTCAGCCCCCAACTAAAACCCCTCCAACGCATTTTTAAGGATCTACAACCTATCCTGAAGGATGACCCAACACTCTCACAAAGCTTGGGAGACAGGCCAGTCCTTGCCTACAGACAGCCCCCCAACCTGAAGCAAATACTCACCAGCAACCACATACCACACAACAAAACCACTAACCCAGGAACCTATCCTTGCAACAAAGCCCGCTGCCAACTGTGCCCACATATCTATTCAGGGGACACCATCACAGGGTCTAATAACATCAGCCACACTATCAGAGGCTCGTTTACCTGCACATCCACCAATGTGATATATGCCATCATGTGCCAGCAATGCCCCTCTGCCATGTACATTGGTCAAACTGGACAGTCTCTACGTAAAAGAATAAATGGACACAAATCAGATGTCAAGAATTATAACATTCATAAACCAGTCGGAGAACACTTCAATCTCTCAGGTCACACGATTACAGACATGAAAGTTGCGATATTACAACAAAAAAACTTCAAATCCAGACTCCAGCGAGAAACTGTTGAATTGGAATTCATTTGGAAATTGGATACAATTAACTTAGGCTTGAATAGAAACTGGGAGTGGCTAAGTCATTATGCAAGGTAACCTATTTCCCCTTGTTTTTTCCTACAACACCCACTCCCCCCGCCCCCGTTCCTCAGACATTCTTGTTAAACCCTGGATTTGTGCTGGAAATGGCCCACCTTGATTATCATACACACTGTAAGGAGAGTGGTCACTTTAGATAAGCTATTACCAGCAGGAGAGTGGGTTTGTGTGTGGGGGGGGTGGGAAAACCTGGATTTGTGCTGGAAATGGCCCACCTTGATTATCATACACATTGTAAGGAGAGTGATCACTTTAGATAAGCTATTACCAGCAGGAGAGTGGGGTGGGGGGAGGTATTTTTTTCATGCTTTGTGTGTATAAAAAGATCTTCTACACTTTCCACAGTATGCATCCGATGAAGTGAGCTGTAGCTCACGAAAGCTTATGCTCAAATAAATTGGTTAGTCTCTAAGGTGCCACAAGTACTCCTTTCCTCAGGCAAGGAGTTCCACAGGTTGACCGTGCGCTGTGTGAAGAACTACTTCCTTTTATTTGTTTTAAACCTGCTGTCCATTAATTTCATTTGGTGGCCCCCAGTTCTTATATTATGGGAACAAGTAAATAACTTTTCCTTAGTCACTTTCTCCCCACCACTCATGAGTTTATAGACCTCCCTGTGGCTGTGCAGATCCGCTGTGGGTTATAGATACATCCCAGCCATTTATTAGTCGCTTATCAGGTAACTGCATAAGTGTTTTACTGAGCTCCTTTCAGAAGTAACAAAAATCTGGTGTATCAGTTCAAAAATAAACCCCGCAGCCCAACTCTTTAAATAATTTGGAGCTCCCAGAAGAGTCTTCTCCACAAAGCCAGCAGTTCATGCAGGGAAAGATGAAATTATAACCCCAAATCCCCTGCTGGAGAAGAGAGGCTCATGGTTCAATTATTTATGTTGGCTTTAAATATTTAGCTTGGCACTTATACCCTTAAGGAAACCATAGTTACCACTTCATCGTTACATGCAGCCTATCATTTATTTATGGAATCAATAGGAGAACAGAACAACAATAATGTTTCATTCTATTGCATGTGTTATGGAGTGGGTCACTTTCTGTATCGCTCCATCTGTTCAGAAGGGGCAAGAAGATTTCAAGGTCAGGACAGTTGTTTGAGAGATGGGTGCCCTGTCCTGAGGTTGTTTTATACTGAGAAGGATACGTTGAAGAGATGAGCAAGAATACAAATAAGCAGCAGCACAGAGGAGCCAGGAAGTGGTTCTGTGAGGTGCACTGGGATTATACATTTAACTAGTTTATTTTATGTACCTTGAACAGTGGATGGTTCTGGGTTGACAGCTGTGGGGGCTGGAATGCTATATTTATCCACAGACCAGCAGCAATACTGTAACTGTTACCCATGGCCCTGAGTGTGGGATTCAACCTATGACCTCTGGTTCTAAAAGCACTGACTCTTTTAGCCAAGGCTGTAGCAACCTCATCGACTGCTCTGTGTGGTCCACTGGAGGGAGACAAAACAGCACGCTAAGCTTCCCCCACTATAATAATGTGACTCTGCCCTGAAGCAACCACCTATAGTTGTGAAATGGGGATGTCCAGTCTCACTGGTCCTTTGCTCTCTCTCTCTCTTTGATGAAGCTCTTAGAATTAATAATACGTAGCTCTTTCAAAATGCTTTACCAAGGAAGTCAGCATCATTGTCCCCATTTTATAGAAGGGGAAACTAAGGCACAGAGAAGCAACAAGACCATAATGACCCAGAAGTAGAGCTGAAACTATAACCTAAGACTTACTGACTGTTAGGCCAGGCTCTTGGCCACTTGGCCACAGCATGGACACCAGGGGAGCTCTGTTTTGATAAACTATTCTCTGAAAAACAGGGAAAGTTGCTAGTCATGAATATAAATCAGATGTTAGGAATTGTAGAAAATTGATAAGGGAAGCAAAGAGACAAAAAGAGAAATTTATGGCCTGCAGAGTTAAGGACAATAAGGAGTTTTAAAAAAATATATTAGGAATAAAAAAATCCCGACAATGGTATTGGTTCATTACTTGATGGAAATGGTAGAATTGTAAACCATAATGCAGAAAAAGCAGAAGTATTCAATAAATATTTCTGTTCTGTATTTCAGGAAAAAAACAGATGTTCTAGTCTCATCATATGGTGATGATAACGCTCTTTCACATTCCTCTGGATGATATTAAACAGAAGCTACTAAAGTTAGACATTTTTTAAATCAGCAAGTCCAGATAATTTGCATCTAAGTTTTAAAAGAGCTGGCTGGTGAGCTGGCTGGACTCTTAATGTTGATTTTCAATAAGCCTTGGAGCACTGGGGAAGTTCCAGAAGACTGGAAGAAAGCTAATGTGCCAATTTTTAAGAAGGGGGAACAGGATGACCCAGGTGATTATAGGCCTCTCAGCCTGACACTGATTGTGGCAAGACAATGGAGCAGCTAATACAGGACACAATTAATACAGACATAAAGGAGGGTAATGTAATTTATGCAAATCAACATGGGTTTACGAAAAATAGATCTTGTCAAACTAACTTGATATCTTTTTTTTATGAGATTACAAGTTGGGTTGATAAAGGCAATAGTGTTGACACAATAGACTTAAATGTCTTGGTACCACATGACATTTTGATTAAAAAGCTGGAAGAATATAACACCGCACATATGAGGTGGATCAGAAACTGGCTAACTGATAGGTCTCGAAATCTAATTGTAAATGACGAATTATCGTCCAGTGAGTGTGTCTCCAGTGGGGTCCCACAGGGCTGAGTTCTAGACCCGAAGCTATTTAACACTTCTTTCAATGACCTGGAAGAAAACAAAATCATCACTGATAAAGT
This sequence comes from Natator depressus, assembly GCF_965152275.1. Taxonomy (NCBI): domain Eukaryota; kingdom Metazoa; phylum Chordata; order Testudines; family Cheloniidae; genus Natator; species Natator depressus. The sequence continues at coordinate 5,133,142 of NC_134260.1, forward strand.
TTGCAGATGACACAAAAATGATGGGGGGGGGTGCAGAGTAAATAATGAAGAGGACAGGTCACTGATTCAATCTGGATCACTTGGTCTACTGGGCGCAAGCAAACAATAAGCATTTTAATATGGTAAAATATAAAGGTATTCATCTGGGAACAAAGAACGCAGGCCATACTTACAGGATAGGGGAAGGAGTGACTCTGGGAAGGAGTGACTCTGAAAGAGATTTTGGGAGTCATGGCGGATAATCAGCTGAACATGAGCTCCCAGTGTGACGCTGTGGTAAAAAGAGTTAATGTGATCCTGGGATGTCTAAAGTGGGTAATCTCAAGTAGGAGTAGACAGGTTATTTTATCTTTGTGTTTGGCACTGGTGTGAGCTGCTGGAATCCTGTGACAAGTTCTGGTGCCCACAGTTCAAGAAAGATGTTGATAAATTGGAGAGGGTTCAACGAAGAGCCATGAGAATAATTAAAGGATTAGAAAACCTGTCTTCTAGTGATAGACTCAAGGAGCTCCATCTATTTAGTTTAACAAAGAATAGGTTAAGGGGGTGACACAATTACAGTCTGTAAGTATTGATATGGGGAATAAATATCTAATAATGAGCACTTCAATCTAGCGGAGAAAGGTCTAACACGATCCAATGGCTGGAAGAAGGTCTAACATGATCCAATGGCTGGAAGTTGAAGCTAGACAAATTCAGACTGGAAATCAGGTGTACATTTTTAACATTAAGAGTAATTAACCATTGGAACAATCTACCAAGGGTCGTGGTGGATTCTCTATCACTGACAATTTTTAAATCAAGACCGGATTTTTTTTCTAAAAAGCTCTGCTCTAGGAATTATTGTGGGTCAGTTCTATTGCCTGGGTTATACAGGAGCTCAGACTAGACAATCACAATGCTTCCTTCTGGCCTTGGAATCTATGAATTTATAAACATATAAAACCAACCCAACCTAGGCTTGCAAACATGCAAATATCTCACAAAAGAGTAGAAAGTGACAAATGAAGGACAGTTTGAAGAAGGGGTGGTGAAGAGTGCTCACCGACCTGGAATAAAAGGGTAGAGTCCTTGGTGAGGTGTGATGTAACATGTCTGATGGTAGAACTTTCAATGCATGCATACAAGGAACCTTGTGGTTCCAGAAATCCAGCTGCAAATTACACATGGTCCACGCCACAGTAGCTTCTGGTACCTGCTGCTTCTGGCTGTTGGATATACCACAGAAGCAGCTTCTTTCACAAAGTATGTCAGAGAAAGAAGGGATTAGTTAAGTCCAAAGCAGACTGCCAAGAGTTACAAAGGGATGTCACAAAACTGGGTGACTGGGCAACAAAATGGCCCATAGAATTTAATGTTGATAAATGCAAAGTAATGCACATTGGAAATGTAATCCCATTACTACATGCAAAATGATGGGATCTACATTAGCTCTTATCACTCAAAAAAGAGATCTTGGGGTCACCATGGGTAGTTCTCTGAAAACATTTGCACACCGTGCAGTGGCAGTCAGAAAAGCTAACAATGTTAGGAAGCATTAGGAAAGGGATAGATAATAAGACAGAAGAGATCATAATGCCACTATATAAAGCCATGGTACACGCACACCTTGACTGTGTGCAGTTCTGGATGCTCCATCTTAAAAAAAGATATATTAGAATTGGAAAAGGTACAAAGAAGGGCAACAAAAATGATTAAGCTTCCATATGAGATGAGATTAAAAAGACTGGGCCTGTTCACTTTAGAAAACAGATGATTAAGAGGGGATGTTATGGACGTCTATCAAATCATGAATGGTGCAGAGAAAGTGAATAGGGACGTGTTATTTACCCTTTCACATAATACAAAAACAAGGGGTCACCCAATGACATTAATAGGCAGCCGGTTTAAAACAAACTAAAGGAAGTACTTCTTCAGACAATGCACAGTCAACCTGTGGAACTCATTATCAGGGGATGTTGTGAAGGCCAAAAGTATGACAGGGTTAAAAAAAGAATTAGATAAATTCACAGAGGATAGGTCCATCAATGGCTATTAGACAAGATGCAACCCCATGCTCTGGGTGTCCTAAGCCTCTGCCTGCCAGAAGATGGGACTGGACCATAGGGGATGGATCACTTAATAATTGCCCTGTTCTGTTCATTCCCTCTGAAGCACCTGGCATTGGCCACTGTCGGCAGACAGGATACTGGGCGAGATGGACCATTGGTCTGACCCAGAATGACCGTTCTTATGTTAGGAGCCAGGACTCCTGGGTTCTATTATTGGCGGTTCTGTTAACTTGCTATGTGACCTCGGGTGAGTCACCTACAGCTATTTTATTTCCTCCCAAACATGGTTACTAATTCTGAGAGATTGCAGACCAGGTTGTCAGGAGACATGGAGCGCCTGCCTTTGCCATTGATGTCCGCTGGAGTTGGTCAACACCTGAAAATCTGACCCGGAGTATGTCCAAAACTTATGGCACCAAAAATAAGGACCTTCTTTTGAAAACTGTGTCCTTTAGCCTTTCAGTGCCACAGATTTTCCATCTATAAAAAGGGATAAAGGTGTTTCCTTGCCTCCTGAGGGATTGTGAGACTGAATTCATTCGTGTGTGTAAGCTATAAATTACTTCCCAGAATGCACTCATTGCACTGCTAGGGGTGGAAATATCCTCCCACAGCACGATGGAACAATGCAATGTTAACCCAAACTTTTTATATACGGAGTATTTCTTACTAAAAGGGTGCTAATTTGCATGTTGACATCCACATAGATTTAAACCTGGTGTATAGCAATTTAGCATGAGTTGATTAGAATCAGAATTAACTGAACCAAAGTAAGCTACTCTTCTTCTGAAGTGAGAGTGTCTACAAAGCCTTTGGCACCAGATTAAGTAGATTGGTTTCAAAAATCTACTTAATCCTTCCAAAGAGGATGGAGTTCGGCTGTTCTCAGTTGTGGCAGATGACCAAAGAAGGAGCAATGGTCTCAAGTTGCAGTGGGGGAGGTCTAGGTTAGATATTAGGAAACACTATTTCACTAGGAGGGTGGTGAAGCACTGGAATGGGTTACCTAGGGAGGTGGTGGAATCTCCATCCTTAGAGGTTTTTAAGGCCTGGTTTGACAAAGCCCTGGCTGGGATGATTTAGTGGGGGTTGGTCCTGCTTTGAGCAGGGGGTTGGACTAGATGATCTCCTGAGGTCTCTTCCAACCCTGATATTCTATGATTCTATGGTGCAACTTTCTCTTGGAGACAAGCCCTGATGGGAGGGGGGGGGAGTGAAACCAACACAACCAGTTTAATTTAACCAGGCTAGTTGGTGCATACACCAGTTGACATTCAAGATGGAGAAATGGGTGGCTTTCTTTTTTCCTGAAGCTATCTATATGCTGCCCAGCCTATGCCAGCGTAGTCCCCTAGCGTAGATGTAGAGTAGACTGATAGGAATTTTTCTGCTGCTGTAGGAACACCACCTCTGGAAAGGATGTTAGCACTCTAACTCTAGTTGTGTCTACACTGGGAGTTTAGTGCTTTTCACATCCCTGACCAACATAGTTATGCCGGTATATGTTTTAAGAGTAGACCAAGCCTGAGTCACGTGTCTCTCTCTCCACTCACCTAATCTAGTTCTGTGGTCTTCCCCACATTACAACTATTCAAACTATTCCTTTTTTTCCATTCCATTCGCTCTCACCACCATCAGGCCCTCATCACTAATACAATATTTGCAATTCCACAACCATCAGCTCCTAATGGGCTTATTCTAAAGTTCACCGGCAATGCTTCAACAAGAAGTGCCTGGTCATTAAGAAAACCTTCACTTTCTAACATCAACCATGGGGGGTGCCTTATTTGGCAGCCAGGTGGATATAATTGGACATTGTGTAACATTTGTATCGCAATGGCTGTAATTGAGTTCATATTTTTATTTTCAGTCATTACCTGCGCAAAGTCTAAGTCTCACCATTCTCCATTATATGCAAGACAGGAACATAATGAAAATTAATCATGTCCAAATAGGATCTGGGCAGCTGCTGGGAGGTTCTCAATGGAGCTCTTAAGGGAAAACACAGTAGGGTGTGGTAATAAAGGGTAAATGTATTAATGACTTAGGCACTAATTGCAGTAATAGTGGTCATTATAATGTGAATGAAGTTTGTAATTCCAAAAAGATTCCCTGTCATGGGGGGGATGCCACACTCATCCCAGGAAAGGAGCAGTGGAGAGGTCCTCCAAGCGGGCTAGAGTGCCTGCAGAGGAATCAGAGGCTGCAGGGAGCAACCAGTGAGGGCCCAGCAGGCTCATATAAAAGGAGCTGCAGGGCCAGAGTGAGTGCAGTTTGCTTGCAGGGTCTGGGGCAGGAAGCAGTGCTCCTCTCTGGCTGCAAGGGCTAAGGCAGGTAATTGGTGGCAGGGACTGGGGAAGCAAGGGAATAGCATCTGGCTGGCTGCCAGGACTCACTTAAAACAGGCTACGGGAAGTGGCCTAGGGAAATACAGTTAGTTAAAGGGACTTGGCTGCTACTTGGAGGGTCCCTGGGCTGGGACTCTTGTAGTAGGTTGGCCTGGGTCTCCCCCCTCTCCTAAGGGAGTGTAGACAGGCCCAGGGAAGCCACTGTATGTGGAACTGTTACCCACCTCCCCTGCCGGAAGGGGGCTGATCTAGATTGACTCAGCTGGAGAGTTGGGATCAGAGGACTAAAGAGTAGGAACCTTCACCTGTAAGCTGGCCAACTAGGGTACTGAGATATACCCTGTTGGTCAGACTGAGGGCTGTAGGACATTACTGGGTGCTGTCAGATAGGCCTTGTTGGACAATGTACCTGAGAAGGGGGGACAGTGTAAGTGGCTTGGCCAGAGGACTGAGTCACTAGCATTAATTAAGGCCTTTGTATAAAATGGGCATTATAAAAGGTAGAGGTGCAGTCTCATAGTTTCATTGGGTTTACAGCCAGAAGGGACCATCTGATTTGACCTCTTGTATATAACAGGCCACTATATTTTCATCCAGTCACCCTGTATTAAGCCCCAAATATTTCAGGCTTCAGAAAGATAAACTGCTGTGTGTCACAAGCCAAGAACAGGAGAGACTAGGGGAACACCAGTGTCTGAGGCCTCTGTGATGGAATGGATCAGGTGGGATATCCAATAAGTTCTTGGAATGTATTGGAGACAATTTTTTATTTCAGAAGGTGGAGAAAGCTACTAGAGGAGAGGCTGGCCTAGATTTGATTTTGACAAATAGGGAGGAACTGGTTGAGAATTTGAAAGTGGAAAACAGCTTGGGTGAAAGCGATCATGAAATGATAGCATTCGTGATTCTAAGGAATGGTAGGAGAGAGAACAGCAAAATAAAGACAATGGATTTCGAGAAGGCAGACTTTAGCAAACTCAGGGAGTTGGTAGGTGAGATCCCATGGGAAGCAAGTTTAAGGGGAAAAACAATAGAAGACAGTTGGCAGTTTTTCAAAGAGATATTATTAAGGACATAAGAGGAAACTATCCCACTGCGCAGGAGAGATCGGAAGTATGGCAAGAGACCAGTCTGGCTTAAGCAGGAGATCTTCAATGATCTAAAAATCAAAAAAGAGTCCTACAAAAAGTGGAAACTAGGTCAAATTACAAAGGATGAATGTAAGCAAATAACACAAGTATGTAGGGACAAAATTAGAAAGGCCAAGGCACAAAACGAAATCAAACTAGCTAGAGACATAAAGGGTAACAAGAAAATATTCTACAAATACATTAGAAGCAAGAGGAAGACCAAGGACAGGGTAGGTCCATTACTCAATGAGGGGGGTGGGAAATAGTAACAGAAAATGTGGAAATGGCAGAGGTGCTTAATGACTTCTTTGTTTCGGTTTTCACCAGGAAGGTTGATAGGTTGATTGATGGTGACTGGCCATCTAACATAGTGAATGCCAGTGAAAATGAGGTAGGATCAGAAGAGGCTAAAATAGGGAAAGAACAAGTTAAAAATTACTTTGACAAATTAGAGGTCTTCAAGTCACCAGGGCCTGATGAAATGCATCCTAGAATACTTAAGGAGTATGATTTAGATAATGGCATACAGAGTACACTTATAAAGTTTGTGGACGATACCAAGCTGGGAGGGGTTGCAAATGCTTTGGAGGATAGGATTAAAATTCAAAATGATCTGGACAAACTGGAGAAATGCTCTGAAGTAAATACGATGAAATTCAATAAGGACAAATGCAAAGTACTCCATTTAGGAAGGAACAATCAGTTGCACACATACAAAATGGGAATGACTGGCTTGGAAGGAGTACTGTGGAAAGGGATCTGGGGGTCATAGTGGACCACAAGCTAAATATTAGTCAACAGTGTAATGCGGTTGCAAAAAAAGCAAACGTCATTCTGGGATGTATTGGCAGGAGTGTTGTAAGTAAGACACAAGAAGTAATTCTTCCGCTCTACTCCGCTCTGATTCGGTCTCAACTGGAGTATTGTTTCCAGTTCTGGGTGTCACATTTCAGGAAGGATGTGGATAAATTGGAGAGAGTCCAGAGAAGAGCAACAAAAATGATTAAAGAAAAGGAGTACTTGTGGCACCTTAGAGACTAACAAATTTATTTGAGCATAAGCTTTCATGAGCTACAGCTCGCATGCATCCGATGAAGTGAGCTGTAGCTCACGAAAGCTTATGCTCAAATAAATTTGTTAGTCTCTAAGGTGCCACAAGTACTCCTGTTCTTTTTGCGGATACAGACTAACACGGCTGCTACTCTGAAACCTGTAAAAATGATTAAAGGTCTAGAAAACATGAGCTATGAGGGAAGACTGACAAAATTGGGTTTGTTTAGTCTGGAAAAGAGAAGACTGAGAGGGGACATGATAACAGTTTTCAAATATGTAAAAGATTGTTACAAGAAGGAGGAAGAAAAATTGTTTTTCTTAACTTCTGAGGATAGGACAAGAAGCAATGGGCTTAATTTGCAGCAAGGAAGGTTTAGATTGGACATTAGGAAATACTTCCTACCTGTCAGGGTGGTTAAGCACTGGAATAAATTGCCTAGGGAGGTTGTGGAACCTCCATCATTGGAGATTTTTAAGAGCAGGTTAGACAAACACCTGTCAGGAATGGTCTAGATAATTAATCCTGCCATGAGTGCAGGGGACTGGACTAGATGACCTCTCGAGGTCCCTTCCAGTTCTGTGATTCTATGCCCAGGGGATCCCAGCAAAGGAAGGCAAACAACCTTCAAGGTTTCTGCCAGTCTGACGTGGGTGAAATTCCTTCCTGATAAACATGTGGACCCTGAGCAAGACACCAGCCTGTCAGGTTACGTGTGGTTCAACCGCCTGGATTGTGACTCTGTAACTAACTGATAGCGATGAATTAGGTCCCAACTCCCAGTTGTCCTAACATCCCTTTGCTGGCTAAGTCAGGAAGGTCATGAAGAGTCAGCAGAAGCAGCTTGCTCAAGGCTCCTAGGAGAGGCTAGTCCCAATGGCATCAGCCAGCCAAAGGGAAAGAGTGTTTAAAGAGGAGACCAGGGATAAATTGCGAGCCCTCCAATAAACCTCAGAACTCTTTAGGGGCTGAGCTTGCTCTTAGTGACCAGCTATGGCAAGTGAGAGCCTGCTCTCAAAAACCTAGCTGGGTCCTTCTATGGCATTAGCCATGGGCACTCCGCGTGGAGTAATGGACTTACCATCACACCATCCCTGTGAGGTAGGGAAGGGTCACTGGCCCTATTTCACAGAGTGGGAGCCAAGGCCCAGGGGCTCAGGTCCTTTTGTGATTTCAATCAGAGTTAGGTGCCTAAACACCTTGGAGGATTTGGGCCAGAGACATTAAGTGACTTGTCCAAGGTCCCTGTGGCAGTCGTTTGCAAAGCTGGGGCTTGATCCCTTGTCTACTGAATCCCATTCCAATGCCTCGACCACAGGATCATTTTTCCTCCCTGATACTGTCCCCAGCTCAGATAAGGAGGTTGAACCTGAATAAACAGCCTCTTTCCTATCTGGCTTTTGGTCCCCGGCAGATCTACAGGGCCATTCCAGGTCACTCGTATGATAACTGTGAGCGTTCTGGTCAGTATTTCACACAGTCTGTCTCCAACGGCAACAGACGCAAGGTGGCCCATTGCAGCCTGCTCGCCCTTGGCTGAAATCTTGTCTGTTCTCACAAGCTAAGCAGGGGTAGGCCTGGTTTGTGCCTGAATAAAACATGAAACTGAGGTGATGGGCCACCCACAAGGGATCGCTCTTGCAAGGGATCCTAGGCACATGCCTGGAGATCAGCATTTGAAGAAGGTATATGGAGTGGTCCTCATGAAAAGTGTATGGTTTTTAAGGGTCCGAATGATGAACCAGTGGAAAAATGTATGTAGGGACATGGTGAATTTCCCATCTCTTGCAGTCTTTCAGTCAAGGCTGGATGCCTCTTTCTAAAAGATCCACCCCAGCTCAAACAGAAGTTGTGGGCTTGATTCAGGAATCCCTGGGTGAGGTTCTATGGCCTGTGTAGTACAGGCATTCAGACTGGGTGATCACCATGGTCCCTTCTGGCCTTAACATCTATACCTCCAAGATGCTGAAGCATTGGCTTCTGCTTTGCCTTAAAGAAAAGCCTTTTCCTAAACTCTGATCCCAGAGCCCTCTGTAGGAATGCTACAGGCTCAGGGAAACTGGCACCAACTGCAACCAACGGGACATTTTTTAGAAATGTCCAAGTGGTTCCTGGGCTTAGATAAAAGCAAAAACTGACACCCAAAATTCACTGCTTTTGCCACTGCTGATGTAACTTGATCTTTCTCCATTGTAAACAAGACCTCATGGCATGCTCATCAGCCATAAACACACAGGCCCCTCTGTTCCTTCCACACGGACCTGATTTGCACTTCTCTGATGGTCCTTTCTCTTTCCTTCCAGCAGATTCCATCTCCCTGTTTCCTCATTGCGAAGAATCCTTGTTCTTTTTTTCCTTCCTCCCCCTGCTCTTGGCAGCACAAGAGTGGCCTCCTCAGTCATCTCTCCTTGCCTGCTTTCCAATGTCTCCAACTTGCCCTGGAACATCAGGCTTCAACTCGAAGGGAGAGAGAATCTAACTCTTGAGTTATACACATGGAAACTCAAGCACACACCTGTTGAGAAACTCACGGTATATTTTTCTCTCCAGTGGGGGGCTCCATTAAGGCCATTTTTAAACTCCCAAGCATCCTCTTTTTCTTCCTCTGTTTTATGGCAGATGCCTCCAGAGCCCAGTAATGAGACGGTCTGAAACCAAGGTAGTGGCTTGAAACATAAAGCAATAGATATGCCATGGGTTATGCCAATCTTCTGTCTTTATAGATTCATAGATACTAAGGTCAGAAGGGACCATTATGATCATCTAGTCTGACCTACTGCACAATGCAGGCCACAGAATCTCACCCACCCACTCCTGCAATAAACCTCTCACCTATGTTTGAGCTATTGAAGTCCTCAAATCAGGGTTGAAAGACTTCAAGGTGAAGAGAATCCTCCAGCAAGTGAGCCGTGCCCCATTCTACAGAGGAAGGCGAAAACCCCCCAGGGCCTCTTCCAATCTGCCCCGGAGGAAAATTCCTTCCCGACCCCAAATATGGTGATCAGCTGAACCCTGAGCATATGGGCAAGATTCACCAGCCAGATACCCAGGAAAGAATTCTCTGTAGTAACTCAGATCCCACCCCATCTAACAGCCCATCAAGGGCCATTGGGCCTATTTACCATGAATAGTTAAAGATCAATTAATTGCCAAAATCATGTTATCCCATCATACCTTCTCCTCCATAAACTTATCAAGTTTAATCTTGAAGCCAGATAGGTCTTTTGCCCCCACTGCTTCCCTTGGAAGGCTATTCCAGAACTTCACTCCTCTGATGGTTAGAAACCTTCGTCTAATTTCAAGTCTAAACTTCCCGATGGCTGTTTATATCCATTTGTTTTTGTGTCCACATTGGTACTGAGCTTAAATAATTCCTCTCCCTCCTGGGTATTTATCCCTCTGATATATTTATAGAGAGCAATCATATCTCCCCTCAGCGTTCTTTTGGTTAGGCTAAACAAGCCAAGTTCCTTGAGTCTCCTTTCATAAGACAGATTTTCCATTCCTCGGATCATCCTAGTAGCCCTTCTCTGTACCTGTTCCAGTTTGAATTCATCCTTCTTAAACATGGGAGACCAGCACTGCACACAGTATTCCAGGTGAGGTCTCACCAGTGCCTTGTAAAACGGTACTAAAACCTCCTTATCTCTACTGGAAATACCTCACCTGATGCATCCCAAGACTGCATTAGCTTTTTTCACAGCCATATCACATTGGCGGCTCATAGTCATCCTATGATCAGCCTATACTCCAAGGTCCTTCTTCTCCTCCGTTACTTCTAATTGACGCGTCCCCAGCTTAAATAACAAAACTTCTTGTTATTAATCCCTAAACGCATGACCTTACACTTCTCACTATTAAATTTCATCCTATTACTATTACTCCAGTTTAAAAGGTCATCCAGATCTTCCTGTATGATATCCCGGTCCTTCTCTAAATTGGCAATACCTTCCAGCTTTGTATCATCCGCAAACTTTATTAGCACACTCCCACTTTTTGTGCTGAGGTCAGTAATAAAAAGATTAAATAAGATTGGTCCCAAAACCGATCCCTGAGGAACTCCACTGGTAACCTCCCTCCACCCTGACAGTTCACCTTTCAGTAGGACCCGCTGTAGTCTCCCCTTTAACCAATTCCTTATCCACCTTTCAATTTTCATATTGATCCCTATCTTTTCCAATTTAACTAATAATTCCCCATGTGGCACGGTATCAAACGCCTTACTGAAATCTAGGTAAATTAGATCGACTGCATTTCCTTTGTCTAAAAAATCTGTTACTTTCTCAAAGAAGGAGATCAGGTTGGTTTGGCACGATCTACCTTTTGTAAAAGCATGTTGTATTTTGTCCCATTTACCATTGACCTCAATGTCCTTAACTACTTTCTCCTTCAAAATTTTTTCCAAGACCTTGCATACTACAGATGTCAAACTAACAGGCCTGTAGTTACCCGGATCACCTTTTTTCCCTTTCTTAAAAATAGGAACTTTGTTAGCAATTCTCCAGTCATACAGTACAACCCCTGAGTTTACAGATTCATTAAAAATTCTTGCTAATGGTCTTGCAATTTCGTGTGCCAATTCCTTTAATATTCTTGGATGAAGATTATCTGGGCCCCCCAATTTATTCCCATTAAGTTGTTCAAGTTTTGCTTCTACCTCAGATATGGTAATATCTACCTCCATGATAGCTCCTTTCACCCAAGGATCTCAGAGCACATTACATATGATAATGAATTAAGCCTCGCAGCCCCCACCTTGCGGTCAATCAGCTGTATTATCTTCAATTTATAGATGGGGAAACAGAGTTTACGTGACTTGACCAAGGCCACAGAGCAAGTGGCAGAGTTGGCCCGGGAACTCCAGAGCCTTACCACCTACAGGACCCTGTTATTATAAACACACTAGCACCCTTCCCATCCACTGGGAATTTAGGAGAAAGCAGTGAAATATGTTGCATCTGCAGCTCAATCGTGGAACTGCATTTTGGGAGGGGAAATGGCTTAACAGGCTGCCAAGAGCCTTTCCCATCATCAAATATATATTACATCATTTTAGCATGTTAAGGCTGAAGGACCAGAAATGTGGAGGCTTTATGCACTAAAAGGAGGCTGGAGCCATCTGTCTTGGATGGTTTAGACACAACAAATCCTGCATCTTGGCAGGGGTTTAGACTAGACGACCCTTGCTGTCCCTTCTAACCCTATGATTCTAGGATTTGTACCAGTTGCTGGTTCAGACTGTCCTTTATGGCCACAGTCTCCCCTCCACCAGTACCTGCCAGAACATAAAGGGCCTAGTGTCTTAAAAGGCGTTTCCTTTTATGCTGCAGTTTTGAAATATTTTCCCTGGTAGCCAAGCAGCTGTTGAGACTTTCTATCACATTTATTTGTGAACCTCCTTTTTTGCATGGGAAGCAATTGATTTCTCGGACACGACAAAGGAAACCATCCCCCGTTGTAGCTCTGATGCCTGGTCTTGAAATGCAAATGTAGGGAGCGTGTGTAGAAAGGGCAGATGGGTTTGTGTATCAGACAAATTGCCAAGAAATCCCCACTGGAAGAATGACAGAATCTTGCAGAGTGACTGGAAATAATGAATCATGGCAAGTGACAAGTGTATCTGACTGAATTGATATAGTATCAGCTTCAACCGTTATTGTTCATTCCTTAATTAGATTACGGCGTCATTCTGCCGAAGGGAGCGTGAATGAGATTTGTTTCTAAAGCCACCCTGCTGTAGTAGATAGAGGTAGAAGATGAAGGCGTGTGGCCCCGGTGGTGCATGCTTTACAATGCACTGAACAGCAGGAATGATCTGTGGTTGCCTGCTATGGATTTCACACCAGGGTCTGCAGTAAAGCTGGGCAAATAACAACCATTCTGCGAGAAAGAAATAGTTTGGGTCGAACTCAATGTTTTGTTTGAAACCTTTTGCTTTGATTTTGTTCAGTTTTGACTTTTTAGATTGGCTTTAATAAAAAGGAAATTTGTGAAACACTCACTTGAAACCAAAAAACCAAAAAGTTTTACTTCAAAAACTACAAAATGATACATTTCCATATTTTCAGTTTATTTTTTTTTTTGGTTGGTCGGTTTTATTTGACTGAAATAATTTGGAGAAACTGACATGAACTTGAGAAATGCTTTGGTGTTGCTGGATCTGCATATTTGGCCTGGCAAAAACAAGTTGTGCGAAACATTTTGCCCAGCTCTAACCTTTAGTCACCGCACACGGGAGAGTGGCAATGGAGTAGGCCTAGTCATGCATGGCCAGGTGGCGCTCCCTGTCTAGCGGAGGGCAGTGCAGTGCAGCCCAGCACCCACATATCCATTGCCTGGATTCTGCCTAAAAACTAAAAATCAGAAGATGAATATCCCAGGCCCCCTTTAAGTGTGCTCACAGTCTTACTGACCGACATTTGCAAATTAATTGTCAGGAGCATCCCGCCCAGCAGCCTCACCCCTACTGCCTCCCCGCCAGCCTCACCCATAACCAGACCCCCACTGCCATCTCCTTGCCCCTCCACTAATACCCCATTCAGTCTCCCGGCCTGCCCCCCACCAGTTCCTTACACTCTGCAGAACACACAGCAAGGAGAGCAGAACTGTGCGGGCGCGTGCACCCCCCCACACACACAGTGTGGAGCTACAATGAGTTTCACCTGTAGGTGGCATTTGGGGAGGTTGGGCTGCAGTTACACCTGGGGAAATGGAGACAAGACGTTCGCTCGTGGCAGGGTGTTTGGAGCACAATAGAACTGCCCAGGCCTGCCCCTTCTCTGCTGGGCTAAGTTCCAGGAGAGGAGGGGGCATTACCTGCTCCCTGCTCCCCCTTCCCGCTGAACCCAAAGGCCTGTGAAGAATGGGGCATGAAACCCCCTGCCTGACCCACAAATGCCTTCTGCTACACTAATTCCTGGGTGAGTGGGGCTGTTCCCCCCGCACCCCTGCTGCAGCCAAGGCCTGGGGGAGAAGGGGGCATGACTCCGTCCCTGACATACTGACCAGCCAGCACGCCTGGTACCTGGCTGTGCCTCATATTACCCTGGCTCTGCACCATCACCTGGGCACCACTCTTTAAATCTACCCCTCCCGCCCTGCCATTGACCACCAAGCCTGACTGACCCTGCCCGTCCTGTGCTCCCACTGGTAGGAGCAAAAGCAGAGCAGATGGCAACTATGTTACTGTTACCCAGATTCTTGTGCATCAGCCACACATGCTCCAGTCTCTCTCATTGATCCAGAGAGAGAGAGGCCGATGTCCAGGTGTGGTTGATGCATAGGACGCATACTGTCATATTTATGCAGGAGATAACATTATTCAGTTGGGAATTGGGAGTGTTTGAGTTGCAAACAGGACATACCGGGGGACTTGGTTGCCCTGCTCATGGTATACACCGGTGCATTCCCCGGGGTGCATAGAGACTTCTGCACATGGAATGGATGTGCTTGCAATTAGCAGGCAAGATACTGCCACCCTTACTCACACTAATACCTTACTCCTTTGAGAAGTCCCATGTCTGTTTCAGTGAAATGCTACTCGTGGTATAAGTTACTACTCATGCTTTAAGTAAGCATGGCAGAACCTGGACCGTTTTGAGCAGCACTGGGGGCCAGTTGGAAAGTTTCTCTATAGTTGAAGGCCTGCTAACTCCAGATCTCACTGAAGATGTATTTTGGACTGCACAGTTCCTGAAGGTAATGATCACAAACAATCCAAATGGACCTGTTGCAAGATCACGGGGCATCTCTATGCACCCATCCTATACAACAATTAGCCTGACATTGATTATGAGCCTACTAATGGAATAGCTGATCCAGAATTCTGTGAACCGAAGGGATGGAAAATTTGTCTTTCAAGAGAACAGCTATAACATAGTAGTGGCAATGTGAGCTTCTCCACCTCATCACACCCTGACCTGGAGACACCACTCTTAGGGATGGGCAGGGACCATCTACGGTTCGTTCAGTCCTTGGTGTCTTTAATGGAGCTGGCAGCAAGGCTGTTGCTTTGTCCCAGCTGTTCAAATCATGTTTGTTACAGGTGCCTTTATTGAACTATAAGGCTGCCAACAAGGATAACAACCATTAGAGCGGAGTTGATTGGAAACCAGGATTCCCATCGTATGGGAAAACTGACATTTTGATTGTTTTCTGCGTGATGCGTCAAAACTTTTCACACAATGAAAATTTCAGGAAAAAAGTCTCTTTCAAAATGTCAAAGCACTTTGTTCCACCTCCCTCTCATCACCATTGTTGGCTATAGGCTTGCTCTACAGCTTGGCTTCATCTTCCAGAGTCTCTCTTTCTGGCTGAGCGGCCACGGTACATCATATATTCATAGGCTGCAGGGCCAGTAGGGATCATTGTGATTATCTAGTTTGACCCCCTGCATAACACATGCCATAGAATTTCCCCAGAATAATTCCCAAAGCAGATCTTTTAGAAAAAACATCTTGATTTAAAAATTGTCAGTGATGGAGAATCCACCATGACCTTTGGTAAGTGGTTCCAACAGTTAATTATTCTCACCGTTAACATTTTACACTTTATTTCCCATCTGAATTTGTCTAGCTTCAATTTCCAGCCATTGGATCATGTTAGACCTTTCTCTGCTAGGCTGACAAGCTTATTACAAATATTTTATTCCCTATGTAGATACATGTAGATTGTGATCAAGTCACCCCTTCACCTACCCTTTGTTAAACTAAATAGATGGAGCTCTTTGAGTCTATCACTATAAGACTTGTTTTCTAATCTTTTAATCTTATGGTTCTTCACTGAACCCTCTCCAGTTTATCAACATCCTTCTTGAATTGTGGGCACCAGAACTGGACACAGGATTCCAGCAGTGGTCACACCAGGGCCAATCACAGAGATAAAATAACATGTCTACTCCTGCTTGAGATTCCCCGGTGTTATTTATCCCAGGATCGCATTAACTCTTTTGGCCACATCGTTGCACTGGCAGCTCATGTTTGGCTGATTATCCACCATGACCCCCAAATCATCTTCAGAGTCCAGCGTGGGAGTCCTGTGACTACAAGCCATTATGGAAAATGTGTTCTGGCCAGGAAGCCTGGTCCATAGGGAAGAATAGGATGGGGGGCATGAAGTACCCAAACTACAACTCTCATGAGGGACAGGTCAGGCAGATGCAGAGATTAACGTCACACTAGTAAGAAACATTCCATTTAGACTTTCCCAATAGATTTTTTTCCCAAAATCAACATTTTCCCCATGTAAACATTCGACTAGGCAGAAACTACATTTTCTATTAAAAAAAAATGTATTGAAAGAAAACTCCTGACCAGCTCATTACAGTATAACATCTGATCAGCTTGTGAACCAATGACCTAGAAGTGTAAGGTTGCTTTGTCAACCCCCAGGCCCTAGAGCCATCCCTTTCCTTCTCTCTAATTCCTGTTTTGTTTATGCTCCAAATCTGCTTTCTCTAATTTTTGATCAGATTTTTCTAGTTCAGGAAACTCGAGGTTTTCAGTGCAGGTTTTGTTTGTTTGTTTTGGCAGAGATTGTGTAGTTTCCTGGGGCCTGGAACATAAAATACATCTACAGTCAGGGTCTGATCCTGTAAATCCCTTTGCGGGATCAGTGCCGTTATGTCAATAAAAGGTGGAACACGTATGACAGCGAGCAATGGGCTACAGCAGCTGCTACGAACAGCAGCCTGGTCTTGAATCTGTGCTTAATTTGTAATGAAAGAGCTCCCGGGGCTCACGCCATTTTTTTACATTCATAACTGATGCAGCAAGCCCAGCGGTGCTGAGGCTGTGAATTGCCAAGCTTAGAGGTTGCTGGGGCTTAGCCCTGGCACAAATTAAGCACGGTCTTGAATACTTGTGCATGTTTCCTTTCTTTCAGAGCAAGTGTTTGCTCATTTTGCTACAGCACTGTAGTCTTGTAAGGAGATAATTACATCCGTCTCACTTAGAGAGACAAAAACTGTCACGGTCTAATCTGACACAGAGGAATATTAACTGGAGACCTGATTCTGTTGATAAATGATGGGCCTGTAACTAGCTGGCTAAAACAAGCTGCTGCAATACACCAATCAACATTAGTGGCTCAGAAAAACAAAAGAAAAAAAATCCCAGCCTGAACACCCCTGCTCTCCCAGCAAGCAAGGAAAGCCAGGTCATTGTAGATTGAAGGAGAACATCTGCTTTCCACTGTCACTCAAAGTATGCAAATCCCTTGCCTGTAACACAAGCCTGCCTAGTGCTGTGGGTTTCGAGAGCCTGCGCTACACCTGTTTAACCTAACATACAAGCTGTTGCACTGTCTGGCTGCTGCCACAGTACAGATCCGTCAGGTAGATTAGACACATCACTCCCTGAAGCTGCTGCTACGAGAAAGCACGAAGGCTGCATGCTGGAGGGGACAGGAGGCAGGAACGGGCTGTTTTGGTTCATTTCTGATAGTGCCTACCATTAACTGACCTCTACCCAGACACTGAAGAAGGGACCGTCCTGCTCTGAGGCGCTGTATCTCCCCTGGCCCCCCATTACCACAATTTCTGAGAGTCTTACAATCTTTGAGAGACAAGGTGGGTGAGGTAATATCTTTTATGGGACCAACTTCTGTCAGTGGAAGGCACACGGCTACAACAGCACCACTTACAGTCTTTAATGCATTTACCCTTGCAGCACAGATAACGGTGAGAATGTGGGGGCCGAGTGGGATTCTCTCATTAATTTGCACCTTTACGTTGTGAAGGTTTCCCTGGCTGTGACATAGAGGGGGCCACTCGTTTCTCAGCAAGATTCTTGCAGCTAAATTTAATGTTGTGTATGAATTTTTTAGAAAAGGAGCTCCCATGTAGTCACTGGAGCAGGTTCCCCCCTTCTGCCCCTGCAGTGAATTTGTCACCTACGAACTGATTCTTTTCTAGCTCACACCAGCAGAGTTTGACTGACTTCAGTGGAGTTACTCCTCACATCTACTGTATAAATAACAGGAGAGGCGTGCCCCTTGTGACAAGGATAAACACTCCATAGCCATATCTTTGGTCCCTTAGGCCCTTTGCAAACAAACCCTTTGCTGTTTCAACCCATCCATGCTGCCTGCTTCCCATACACGCTCTACCTGGCTGGGGAGCTTGGATGGCCACAATCCTCACTCTTGCAGGCATCCAAGATAGGCCTGTAGCAGCGCAAGCTGCATAGCAGGAATGAGCCTGTTCCAAAGCCAGTGAAATCATTGGGAGTCTCTCTCACTGCATCAGGCTGTTAGAACATGCCCAGTTTGATGGGAAGGAGCCAACGGCTGGACTGAGGGGCATCCATTAGTAAGGTGGGGAATCAGAGCCTTGATTAGCAGCCACGGACTCTTGAAGTATCAGTCCTGGTGCTGAAAATACAGCAGTGGTCAGAATGAGAATCTCTGCCACGCCACAGTAATTACTAGAGCTGAGGGAAAATTGAATTTGATTCCCCAAGGAAATTCTGGACTTTTGACATTTGTTTTCACTCCGAATCAGAACAAAAAGTCAAAATATCCACATTTTTCACCCAGCGAAACTTTCTGGATTGGGAAATGTTGAAATGTTTCGATTTGAGTCCGCTCAGCAATGACATCACGAGGGCAGGCAGACCTGTGAGCCACCTCCAAGGCAGCCAGCCGGGATGTCACAAATGAACGTGGGCAATAACGAGCTGAGGGCTTTCAGGGAAAACTAGTTACATGGCCATTTCCATCATGATGAACAGTGAAGGGAGAGAGAACCCAGATTGTATCAAGCATCCAAGTGGCTCTTAAACCGAGGTCCTGATTCTCTTCTTAACTTACCTTCCATGTAAGTCTAGTCATTTTAATGACATTACTCTTGATTTACACCCGTTGGGATCAGAATCAGGCCCAGACTGTTTCTCAGAGTATGTCTACACTGCAATAGTAGCCAGCTAGATTAAAGCTAACATAGGTACACCAACCAGGCTGCAACCCCACCTTCAGTGGCAGTGTAGACATTCCCTGAGAGATTTCCCTGGGGCATCATTAGCCCTTTCTGCTTCCTTCCTTATAACTTTGGCTGGAAACTTTCCCTGCAATGACATACGGCAGCATCAACCCCTGCAGAATTAGCTCGTAACAATGTCACTGCTGCTCTTCATCTCACTGCAACTTTCTAAACTAAACTATTAAATTATCCCTTCACATAAGGGAGGAAAAGAGAATTACAGTAGTCAGCGAGATCACAAACAGAGGGGAAAGGTGTAATCTGTACAAGCCCTTGCAGTCAAAACTGCTACATCATTAATTCTCTCTTTAATGTCAAATGCAAAGAGAAAATCCACTGCTTGGTTTGGCGGCATGGTTAGTGCAGTGGTCTTAAGACTACAATTTTTGGGTTCTGCTCATGGTTCTTCCACTAAACTAATGTGAGAAATCTGCTTCATGGAATCTGGACTTGGCTATCCTGCCTGGCATCACTGCTTTGCCCAGTAGACCACACTCCCCTCCATGACCTAGGAATCATAGAATCGTAGAAGGTTAGGGTTGGAAGGGACCTCAGGAGGTCATCTAGTCCAACCCCCTGCTTGAAGCAGGACCAATCCCCAATTTTTGCCCCAGATCTCTAAATGGCCCCCTCAAGGATTGAACTCACAACCCTGGGTTTAGCAGGCCAATGCTCAAACCACTGAGCTATCCCTCCGCCCCTGTTCCTCAACATTGTATTGCTGTCTAACAAACTGCTGTGCGACTCATGACCACACTAGCCACCTATTGTGGTGGCTGGTCAGCATAGAGGCTAAGAGTTGGTCCTGGTTGACACAAAAAGGAGTGATCTCATGCTGATCTATTTAAAGAGGTGCAGTTTTCTGAGTGGACACTCTATTATGGATTTATATCCGGCTTATGTCAGTTTGGCTTGCACCTGCAAATTTAAGAGCGCCCATATATACACTTTGCACCAATGTAACTAAACTGATATTTAAACTGATCTCAGGTAAATGGGTGCAAATTCTGTATCTTGTGTCTTAAGGAGTTGTCTTGTGCAAGTAGAATGAGTCTGTGATCTATCAGGTCTGAATTTCTGAACCCTGCTGATGACTTGGGTGGTCCTTACTAAGGCTGACTAGAAAACAGCCATTCCATTTTGAGGTTTTGCAATTTGTTTGCATTCTGCATGGGAATGAAAACGAGACCCTTTGGAAATGTTCATGACATTGGGGCAGGGTATGCAGAAATCAGGTTAACTCTCCGTTACTTGGTGTTAGGACTCTGGTCTGGAGTGTGAGAAACCTGAGGTCTAATCACTGTTCTTCCTGAGTTGGAGCAATCTGAGGTGAAAAACAGCTCTGAATGAATCAAAACTGGGATTAGAACCTGCGTTTCCACATAGTCTAGGCTGCTGCTCTAACTATGGAGAGTCTCATTTAATGTGGATAAATGTAAAGCAATGCACATTGGAAAAAATACCCCAACTGTACATACAATATGATGGGGGCTAATTTAGCTACAACTAATCAGGAAAGAGATCTTGGAGTCATTGTGGATAGTTCTCTGAAGACGTCCATGCAGTGTGCAGCGGCAGTCAAAAAAGGAAATAGGATGTTAGGAATCATTAAAAAAGGAATAAGAATAAGACGGAGAATATCTTATTGCCCTTATATAAATCTATGGTACGCCCACATCTTGAATACTGCTTACAGATGTGGTTTCCTCATCTCAAAAAGGATATACTGGCATTAGAAAAGGTTCAGAGAAGGGCAACTAAAATGACTAGGGGTTTGGAACGGGTCCCACATGAGGAGAGATTAAAGAGAATAGGACTCTTCATCTTGGAAAAGAGGAGACTAAAGGGGGGATATGATAGCGGTATATTAAAATCCTGAGTGGTGTGGAGAAAGTGAATAAGGAAAAGTTACTTACTTGTTCCCATAATATAAGAACTAGGGGCCACCAAATGGAAAAGGAGTACTTGTGGCACCTTAGAAACTAACCAATTTATTTGAGCATAAGCTTTCGTTAGCTACAGCTCACTTCATCGGATGCATACTGTGGAAAATACAGAAGATGTTTATATACATAGAAACCATGAAAAAATGGGTGATTATCACTACAAAAGGTTTTCTCTCCCCCTACCCCACTCTCCTGCTGGCAATAGCTTATCTAAAGTGATCACTCTCCTTACAATGTGTATGATAATCAAGGTGGGCCATTTCCAGCACAAATCCAGGGTTTAACAAGAATTTCTGAGGAACGGGGCTGGGGGGGGTGTTGTAGGAAAAAACAAGGGGAAATAGGTTACCTTGCATAATGACTTAGCCACTCCCAGTCTCTATTCAAGCCTCAGTTAATTGTATCCAATTTGCGAATGAATTCCAATTCAACAGTCTCTCTCTGGAGTCTAGTTTTGAAGTTTTTCTGTTGTAATATCGCAACTTTCATGTCTGTAATCGCGTGACCAGAGAGATTGAAGTGTTCTCCAACTGGTTAATGAATGTTATAATTCTTGACATCTGATTTGTGTCCATTTATTCTTTTACGTAGAGACTGTCCAGTTTGACCAATGTACATGGCAGAGGGGCATTGCTGGCACATGATGGCATATATCACATTGGTAGATGTGCAGGTGAACGAGCCTCTGATAGTGTGGCTGATGTGATTAGGCCCTGTGATGGTGTCCCCTGAATAGATATGTGGGCACAGTTGGCAGTGGGCTTTGTTGCAAGGATAGGTTCCTGGGTTAGTGGTTCTGTTGTGTGGTATGTGGTTGCTGGTGAGTATTTGCTTCAGGTTGGGGGGCTGTCTGTAGGCAAGGACTGGCCTGTCTCCCAAGATTTGTGAGAGTGTTGGGTCATCCTTCAGGATAGGTTGTAGATCCTTAATAATGCGTTGGAGGGGTTCTAGTTGGGGGCTGAAGGTGACAACTAGTGGCGTTGTTATTTTCTTTGTTAGGACTGTCCTGTAGTAGGTGACTTCTGGGAACTCTTCTGGCTCTGTCAATCTGTTTCTTCACTTCGCAGGTGGGTATTGTAGTTGTAAGAATGCTTGATAGAGATCTTGTAGGTGTTTGTCTCTGTCTGAGGGGTTGGAGCAAATGCGGTTGTATCGCAGAGCTTGGCTGTAGACGATGGATCGTGTGGTGTGGTCTGGATGAAAGCTGGAGGCATGTAGGTAGGAATAGCGGTCAGTAGGTTTCCGGTATAGGGTGGTGTTTATGTGACCATTGTTTATTAGCACTGTAGTGTCCAGGAAGTGGATCTCTTGTGTGGACTGGACCAGGCTGAGGTTGATGGTGGAATGGAAATTGTTGAAATCATGGTGGAATTCCTCAAGGGCTTCTTTTCCATGGCTCCAGATGATGAAGATGTCATCAATATAGCACAAGTAGAGTAGGGGCGTTAGGGGACGAGAGCTGAGGAAGCGTTGTTCTAAGTCAGCCATAAAAATGTTGGCATACTGTGGGGCCATGCGGGTACCCATAGCAGTGCCGCTGATTTGAAGGTATACATTGTCCCCAAATGTAAAATAGTTATGGGTAAGGACAAAGTCACAAAGTTCAGCCACCAGGTTAGCTGTGACATTATCGGGGATAGTGTTCTTGATGGCTTGTAGTCCATCTTTATGTGGAATGTTGGTGTAGAGGGCTTCTACATCCATAGTGGCCAGGATGGTGTTATCAGGAAGATCACCGATGGATAGTAGTTTCCTCAGGAAGTCAGTGATGTCTCAAAAGTACCTGGGAGTGCTGGTAGCGTAGGGCCTGAGGAGGGAGTCTACATAGCCAGACAATCCTGCTGTCAGGGTGCCAATGCCTGAGATGATGGGGCGCCCAGGATTTCCAGGTTTATGGATCTTGGGTAGTAGATAGAATATCCCAGGTCGGGGTTCCAGGGGTGTGAAAATGAAAATTAATGAAATTAATGGACAGCAGGTTTAAAACAAATAAAAGGAAGTTCTTCTTCACTCAGCGCACAGTCAACCTGTGGAACTCCTTGCCTGAGGATGTTGTGAAGGCTAGGACTATAACAGGATTTAAAAGAGAACAGGATAAATTCATGGAGATTAAGTCCATTAATGGCTATTAGCCAGGATGGGTAAGGAATGGTGTCCCGAGCCTCTGTTTGTCAGAGGGAGGAGATGGATGGTAGGAGAGAGATCACTTGATCATTACCTGTTAGGTTAATTCCCTCTGGGGCACCTGGCATTGGCCACAGTCGGTAGACAGGATACTGGGCTGGGTGGACCTTTGGTCTGACTCAGGATGGCCATCTTATGTTTTTATGTTCTCTCTCTAGGAAACCTCTGTGCTTCTAGCAACATTCTGGTTTCAATACCATGGCATTTTTCAGTGGGAGAAAGTTTTCTTGAAAAGTTTTCAATCAGCTTTAGTTCTTCCTGCTACTTGATGGCATTTCTGTTTTTACTGGTTTCTTTGTTTCTAAAAGAGCTGGTTAATTGATCCACACAGGGAGGAAAATATCCTGAAAAACAGGTTTGAGAGTTAAAAACCGTTCTGATCGCTTCATTGTGGCACGGGACACAACAAAACACAGGTATCCGGATGTTGACATGTTGGTCAAATGACATGTTGGTCATTTGATACTGATTTTAATTGCTTGGGTCACACATCAGCTGGTTTAGAGATTGAGTCGTATGAGGGCTTTAGAGAAATGGTGCTATCTTCCCTCATGGTAGCCTGTGGCTTCAGCTCCATTGAAAACAATGGGAAACGGTGGTCATCTTTACTGATGTTATGAATAGCACTATCCAATTGGGTAGCATTAGTCCCATTGTAAGCTATGCAAAATAGTGACCACAAAGGCAACTTGTGACCATAATGGGGAAGACCGGGGGGGGGGATAACTGTTAATAAAGTCACTTAATTGAAACATCTTTTATTCAAAAGTACATTCATCACCAGCTGTCAAAGACTTTTAACTGTGTGGGTAGCATGAAGGATGAGAAATCAGCCAGTTGTTAGTGAAAGGCAGCTGGAAACGGGCAAAACCTGGGGAATTTTTTTTCTTAAATGTCCATTTTTTAAATTAATTGTAACTCATGCACTAAGCAACAACATGAGCTCAAAAGACCTCCAAAATTCACTCTCTATCCATAGACTGTGCTCTAAATTTTGGGGAGGATACAGTGTATTCTTCAGACAAAAGGAAGGCTTGTATCTTAGCACTTAAGTGCAGACACACTACCATGCCTCCATAATCCGTTTAGTATTTATTAATTGTATTGCAATAGCACAGAATAGAAAAACAGTTCCTGCACTAAAGAATCATATCATAGAAGATGAGGGTGGGAAGAGACCTCAGGAGGTCATCTAGTCCAACTCCCTGCTCAAAGCAGGACCATCACCAACTCAATCATCCCAGCCAGCGCTTTGTCATGCCGGGCCTTAAAACCTCCAAGGATGGAGATTCCACTGCCTCCCTGGTTAATGCATTCCAGTGCTTCACCACCCTCCTAGTGAAATAGTGTTTCCTAATATCCAACCTAGACCTCCCCCAGTGCAACTTGAGACCGTTGCTCCTTGTTCTGTCATCTGCCACCACTAAGAACAGCTGAGCTCCATCCTCTTTGGAACCCCCCTTCAGGTAGTTGAAGGCTGCTATCAAATCCCCCCTCTCTTCTCTTCTGGAGACTAAATAACCCCAGTTCCCTCAGCCTTTCCTCGTAAGTCATGTGCCCCAACTCCCTAATAATTTTTGTTGCCCTCCGCTGGACTCTCTCCAATTTGTCCACATCCCTTCTGTAGTGGGGGAACCAAAACTGGACGCAATACTCCAGGTGTGGCCTCACCAGTGCCGAACAGAGGGTCAAATCCTGAAGTCCTGACTCCATTCTAATCAATCCCATTCACAGAGATTTTTCCACTGATTCTGTTGTGATCTCTGAGTAAATCTTGAGTAAGAACCTCAAGATTGGCCCATACTTTGTACAATGAGCTAGTAAAATCCTTTGAGATCCTTCTGGATAGAAGGAACAATGTAATGGAAAGGTGATTAACATTATAACTATGATTCTGACTACAAGAACTGGGTAAAATCAGACCTAGCAGGAAAGAATATTTATAAATCAGCAGACCAGGCAACAGATTACAAAACTCACAGTTTGACATATCTACCATCAACCATATAAATTCTACGATTTTCCCCCATCTGTTCATCTCTTGGTACTAAATAGCAAAAAATGAGAACTAGAAAGCCTTGATGGGAGATAATTATTTTTAGAGGAAAAATAAAACACAGAGGATGTGTTCTGTGACCTATTTCTGCTCATTTTAGGATCTGACTTCTGCTAACACCGTGTATTTCTGTCTTAATTGAACACAAATGTCCTCACAAGAGCCTGGCAGCTTGGGATCAAACTTTAATAGCTGTGAAATACTTACTAAGGAAATATTGTTTGCTCATGCAGAGATCCTAGTTTCAGATGAGATCTGAAGCTGCGTTGATTGCATTTATTAATGTTATAGCAGTGTCCATGAGTGAAGTTATTAAGAGATATCATTATAGAACAAACAAATGGTAGAGTATAGAATCATAGACTATTAGGTTTGGAAGAGACCTCAGGAGGTCATCTCGTCCAATCCCCTTTTCAAAGCAGGACCAACACCATGTATTGACTGGAGTAAATTGTCGTCGCTTCATTGACATCAGTGAAACTATGACTTTTAGAGCTGGACTAATAACAGATTTTATTTATTTTATTTTATTTTTGTTTGTTTGCTGGCAATTAAAACAATCGTCAGGGAGAGGTGAGGAATTGTTTCAGGTCAAGCCAGAAATAGATTTTTAAAAATGTTCAGCGCATCAAAGCACTGAAAAAAACCAACCCTGTTTCTGTTTCAGCAACATTTCATTTTGACAAAACCGAAACACTTTGTTGAAATGTTGACCATTTTAAAATGTCTTTGATTGTTGTGATAAAATCACTGGAAATTTTGAAACAAAAAGTCATTTTGTTTGACCTGACAAATTGAAACATTGGGAAAACATCCAAATGAAACATTTTTACTGACTTTGTTTGCTTGCTTGCTTCTTTGTTTGCTTGTTTAAGGTTTCCCCCCCCCCCCAATCAAAACAATTTGGAAAACCTACATGAGTTCACAAAGTGTTTCAGTGTTACCTAATCTGCATTTTTCACCAAAAATAGTTTTGTGCAAAAAGTCTGCCCCAGCTCTAATAACAATTTAGCCCAGTTCAGTATCTGCCCCTTAGAAGAGAGATGGGGATGCACTGAGACAGAGAGATACAGGCAGGGCCGGATTTACACCTTACGTGCCCATAGGCACAACATCTTCAGCGCCCCCCTGCCTACAGCTAACCTTTGTGTTTTCCATAAAACATGAAAAGAAATATAAACACAGCCTCCCTGGGAAGGCACGAGACCCTCCGCTACGGATGGCGCTCCTACCCGCCCCAGGGGAGGCAGAAGGAGGGGACTGTACCTCTCCCCATGGCGAGCGGTCCCCAGGTGTCTTCCATCCCTCCCGCAGCCCAGTGCAGCAGCCACGCTCTGACTCTGCCCATGCAAGTGAATAGGGCACCAGCCACGCCCCTCCCTCTCTCTCCATGCCACAGGGCGGAAGCAGCGGGGTGGCGAGACTGGGAGGTGCTGGGATGCTCCCAGCAGCCGCCCCGCCCGGCCATGGCTCACAGCACCCCCAGGCAGGCTGACTCGGATGCTCACCCTGCTCCAGCCGCGCATGCTGGGCAGCCACCAACCCATGCCAAGAGCCCAGCCACCTGCAGGGGAGCTGTATCTATTCACTTTTTAACTTTTAACTCACTTTTAATGTTTAGGTGCGCTTAGAATGCCAGCATCCCTAGGCATGTGCCTACTGTGCCTAATTGGAGATCTGGCCCTGTTCACAGGAGAGTTTTTCCCAAGGCAGGAGCTGCAGAGGAGGGCTTTCACACTAGCTAGAGGAGACCAGGTGACAATGGAATGACATCATGACCCAAGGATGATCTCATCTCCCGGGTTAACCTGTACAGAGTTACCCATATTAGGCTATATCCTGTGATCCTCTGCAGCACTTCTGCATTGCTTTTGTGACACATAGGCTGTGTCTACGCTTGCTACAGTGCCTGGAGGGGTTCTCCCATCGCTGTAGTTAATCCACCTCCCCAAGAGGCAGTAGCTTGGTCAACAGAAGAATTCGTCCTTCAACATAGTGTTGTCTGCACCAGGACTTAGGTCAGTTTTAACTACATCACTGAGGGGTGTGGATTTTTCACATCCCTGAGCTCCGTAGTGGGTCAGCCTAACTTTTTATTGTAGACTTGGCCTAAGTCTAACAACATCATGGCAGAAGAAGGGATTCCTGGATGCCGAAGACCTCAAAGAGTGTATAATAATAATTATAATCCACCACAACAAAAGTCAACAGCCAGCCGCAGATGAATCTGTTACTTGCATTCTCCTCTGTACTCAGCCGTTTCTTACCTGTTCACTCACCTACCCATCTGACAGCGAATGTCTGCACCGTTTTATTCTTGCCATTATGATAGCCTTTTTGCTGAGTTTCGAAAAATGTGCCAGCCCCATCGCGAGACCAGTTATTAAAATAAAGAGCAGGTCCAAGTTCCCATAAACTCTAAGGCCTCATCTACACTTAAAAAGCTAAGTGTGAAAAATTCACACCGCTGAGGACTCTAGTTAAGTTGACCCAGCCCCTGGTGTAGAAGTGGCGAGGTCGACAGAAGAATTCTTCCAGTGATCTAACTACTGCCACTCAGTAGGGGTAGGGGGTGGGTTACCTACAGCGATGGAAAGAACCTCTTCTGTGGCTGTAGAAAGTGTCTACGCTACAGCGCATGGAGTGTAGACATGGCCTAAGTTCTGTGGACCTCCCTCTCTGACCCTGAGGCCAGCACAACTTAGAGTAACCTCTGGACTTCTCTGAGCTACACTGGCTCTTGGCAGCCCCTACGCCTGAGCATCTGAAACAGCCCTGAGCTGGGAGGGCTGATGAGAAGAGTCCCTGACTGTCTGGGTGAAGTGCATGGGGGAGCTGGGTTCGGGGCCTTACAACCTACAACTCACAGGAGGCTACCAGTGAGGGTCAGAGGTAAACAGAATGGGAAGGAGAGTTAAGGAGAAGCAAGACACGGGTTGTAAATGATCGCCATCTTGGCCTACGCACTGGGGACCTCCAGAACTAGAAGCATGTTGTGCTGCAGCTTGGCCTACGAGCCGGGCTTGCCAAGCGGGGCTGTCACAGACTCCTAACCTCTGGGTATCACGCACAGCCGGGGACAGGCAGCACGCGCTCATCCGGGAGTTACACTCACACTTTTCAGCAAGGCACGGCTCTCACCTTCTGCATTGGAGCTGATTGGCTTGTGTTTCTCATAGTGACCCACACGTGGCTGAACGATGCTCATGAAATCACCAGCAGCAAGTAACCAAACACAATGGGAAAAATACCCTTGCTGCATGGAAACCCCTTGTAAAACTTCCCTTCATTGAATCATAGAAGATTAGGGTTGGAAGAGACCTCAGGAGGTCATCTAGTCCAACCCCCTGCTCAAAGCAGGACCCATCCCCAACTAAATTATCTCCATCCTTTTTAAGGACCTGCTTGACAAAGCCTTGGCTGGGATGATTTAGTTGGTGTTGGGCCTGCTTTGAGCAGGGGGTTGGAGTAGATCATAGAATATCAGGGTTGGAAGGGACCTCATGCCATCTAGTCCAACCCCCTGCTCAAAGCAGGACCAATCCCCAATTTTTGCCCCAGATCCCTAAATGGCCCCTTCAAGGATTGAACTCACAACCCCGGGTTTAGCAGGATAATGCTCAAACCACTGAGCTATCCCTCCCCCACTCCTGAGGTCTCTTCCAACCCTAATCTTCTATGATTCTATGTATGGAAGTTTTAGGAGGGGTTTGCATGCTGCAAGGGTATTTTTCCAGCTGCCTTGGTTACTTGCTCCTGGTGATTTCATGAGCATCGTTGCTAGGAAGAAACAAGCCACGTTAGAGCAGCTATTCCACAAGGATGTGCTAATCATCTCTAGAACATCACGGTTACTTTATTGCTACACTAGCTTCAATTAGCCCCCATGCAAGACGGTTTTAATTACCTCCATTACCTTCAATAGAAAAAAAATGCCCTTGACAGAAAGAGACGGGGCACATTGTGACAGCGGCCAAGGACCTCTGTGGTCTACAGACAGAGCCAGGGGAGAGTATTAGGAGATTCTCAGTTCTGCTCTACTGACCTCGGTTTTGAAGATTTCCAGATAAGCACAGCACATTGGGTGTTGAAATCTTGGGATAACCTGGCCCCCGTTGTAAGTGTTGGGCCCTCAGCAAGCTCAGCCGGAGCGCTCTTAAAAATGTGACTCATAGCAGAGCATCAAGAAGGGACTGGGAAGTTAATGTTACCTTTTTTCATAACTTTCACCAGGGCCACCCCCAGCAGAGGTATGACTGAGCGCTTCCCAATGCAGAAATAGAAACGTAGGGCAGGAAGGGACTGCGAAAGGTCATCTCGTCCAGCCCTTGAAATGAGGCAGGGTTCAGTACACCTAATCCTGGGGGTGGGTGCGTGGGGGTCACAGTAAGTGTACCTCACAGGGTAATGTCTAGGAATGTAGAGACCGCTACTTTCAAGAAGTGCCTGATGAGAGAGCACAGTCAGTAAGGGGGAAGGAACACCGACTGCATCTTGCACGGTCTTGGGTCTCTCTCGTTAATGCTTGAACTCTGACCAAGCACAGCACGCAATACTCTGGTTCCCACCATAACCCCTGTGCTAATGCAGTGGAAATCAATCAGTCCCACCCTTTTTTACATTGTCCTGTACATAAGAACAAGGCACCCATTCTGTGAAATTAAGGGCAAGTGCATTTCCCTTTATACTAATATGGCCCTTGTTAGAGAAGCATGCACAGTTTTGTAATGTATTCAGCCTCCCAGCATCCCTGTGGGGTAGGCAAGGGCGGTTATCACCATTTTACAGAGTGGGGAACTGAGGCACAGAGAGACTAAGTGACTTCCCCAAGGTCACAGAGGGAGGCAGTGGCAGGCCAGGGACTAGGTGACATCCTGAGGTCTCTTCCAACCCTAATCTTCTATGATTCTATGATAATCTCCTGCATAGGTGCTGGAAGTAGGGGTGCTCAGGGTGCTCCCACACCTTCTGGCTTGAAGTGATTTCCATTATATACAGGATTTACAGCTTGGTTCAATGGCTCTCAGCACCTCCACTATACAAATTGTTCCAGCACCTCTGATTTCCTGAGCCCCAAATTAGCATTGTGACCACTGGACCATCTTTCCCCTTTTCTTAGATCAGCTGCTGTATCTGGGATGAGCACCCATGCTTCATATATTTAGCACTGACAGCAGTCACTGGAGTTTGCGGGTGCTGAACGCTGCCGTCTGAAATTTGGGTAGCCTTGGGCCATGCCATGTGACTGAGTCTGGAAAATAAAGACCCAGCCCAAGCGTCAAACCTTTATCACACTGAGAGCAAATGGAAAGAAATGCTCTGTGGCTGCCATGTGGAATCAAGGGTGGAACGGCCCTTTGCTACGGGCATCACTGGGTCATAAAAGGAGGCTGGGCTGATGGAGGGAAATCTTACAACTAATTCTGTTATGCAGCTCTGCACCCTAGCTAAGATTCATGCTTCTCGGTATAAACCCCAGGGGTCAGGCAGGAAAGCTTCCTGCAATGTTTTCCATGGTGATCAGTGCGTTAGAGAGAGAGAGAGAGAGATGCAACAGGTTTATTCTGGAGCATTTACCTTTCCTTGGAGCATCAGGTGTTGGCTACTGCTGGAGGCATGATACTGGATTTGCTGGACCAACTGTCCGATCCAGGATGGCCCATCCTGGGTTCTGACCCGAGATCTAAATGCATATTTCCAACGTGTGCTGTGCCTCGTGCTGTTCCAGGAACGGGGTGTGATATTCATAACAGGCTGGAAAATCAAAGAAATCCTAATTGTGATTTAATGACTTTCACTCTAATGAGCCTCCAGGAAAAAAGTATTTTCAATTAACAAATATAAACATAATGTCTAGTTACGCCATTAAACATTCTGCAAAGTTTGCTAATTAAGGACTAGAATTCATAGAGCATTGGGCTGGAACTAGGGATGGCACTGGTCCGCACGGAGAGGTGTGTATTTGCACGAGTAGCTTAAAGCTCATCTCTTTGCTCACCGAGTCCTGCTGCTGTCTCTGTGTGGGGCTAGGTCCCTTCTCCTGAGATAAAGTCACTGCCTGCAAAGCCCCCCTTCTCCTCTGCCCATTGGTTACAGAGGTGTAAGAGCCCCATGGCAGGCTCAGTCTCCAGGATGAACCTCTCTGCTCTGGCTTCTACAGTGCAAAGTAGTCCCATGGCTCTGGAGAACCTGTCCCATGGTGTCTGTGGTTTCTGGCTCAGATTTCAGATGAACAGGCTCAATTCATGGATGCTGCCAGAAGTACGAGACAGTTCTGTTCCCCGAATGAGATCCTGAAGATGCTTGTGGGACTGAAGCAAAGACCTACTTGCTGCATCTCCCTTCACGTCTCTTCTCTGCACGCTGTGACCCAATGGAGGCCACTTCCCTTACCGGGGCCTGGACTTGATTGTCTCCCGCTCATGTTGTGACATCTCTCTGTCCTCCAAGGGTTTTCCAGGGGAGGAGTGGGTGAGCGGTTGGCTTCTGGAGTTGGGCATTGGCCACATTTGCACTGTGCAAGCTTTGGCTGGGATAGTTTAGTCCCCTGAAGTCCACAGGGTTACACTGGTCTACACAAGAGGAGAATCGGGCCCTCAGACTACTTCCTAGCAGCATAGTCTTTGTCAGGTGAATCCCAGTTTATGTTCTTCAGCTGTTACTAGTTTGTATTTGCTAACGACTGGCAGCTCGCTGGGCAGTACGGAGCACACAGACCCTGCCCCCAGGAGCTGATGGACTCAATAACACGGTGATCTATCCAGCAAGACTTTGCAGTCAGTAAATGCTGCAGGACAGGCTTTACAAGGGCCTCTGCTCTAATCATCTTTCAATGTTACTTCAAAATGACAGCTGAGAACAAAGGGAAAGCTGCCACGTGGCTGTCAGATTTGCCGTCAGTCCAACCTGCCTCACGCAGAACATTTAAAGGGCAAATGCATTTTGCTGGCCCAGATACTTCTTTTCACCGGAATTGTACACCAGGGCAGTTCCTTTGATGTCCCTGGTATGAGGCCTGGTCTATGCCTAAACATTGAATCAACTTAGCTACATTGCTCACGGCTGTGAACAATTTCACACCTTGTGTGACATATTTAGGTTGATGTACCCCCCACTGTAGGTGCAGCCGGGTCACCTGCTGTAGTGTAGACGTACCGTCAGTGAGAACAGTGGCATGCCCCGTCTAGAGGCAGTTTCGTTGCACTGTGTCATTGCCAAGTGTGCCTCCTGGGGATGACAGGTGTTCATCAACGTCAGAGAAGTAGCACATGGAAAAGAATCAATGCGTTCGAAGTGATAGAGTGAGGTGATTGATGCTGCTGGATGCTGCCTGGAGTGACACCAGAGTAATTATACTGTGACCAATCAGGAAAGCATAACTGGTCCTACGGCTACAGCCCTTCCAAAGCACCAATTGAATTACATACTTTGGTCCAGAATTTGAACCACTTGCTTGAACTGTCAAGAACTTACTCAGATGAGGATCCCCACTGATTTTGAGACTTACAAAGAAAAAAAACAAACCATACCATACCTCAAGGCCTACGTAAACATATACTGTTCCCGTCTGGCCTGCATGATTAACCGATATTTGGTACCTTGCAGGGTTATTTTGCTGGGTCACAGAGGAACTTGTAGAAGAGCAGGAACTGAATGCTGGTTCTTCCACATGCCAGGCTCGCAGGCCAAGCCTCAAGGACACCTCAGCAAGCTGGAAAGTGTGAAACAAAAATACTGCAGGTGTAAGCTGCTTTTGAAAGTTAATCAAAGGCCAGGAGTAACTGAATCAGTGCTATCGATTCAGCCTCTTTTGGACTCCGTACACAGTGGCTCCTGGTGCCAGGTGGACTAAGGTCTGCTAATGTGGGTTTGTTAGTTTTCTCTTTTCTGCAAATCCATTGCTAAGCTGCTGTTATGGCCTGTCACACAAGGGGACTTGGAAGTGGGGACATGTGGGGAAAGAGAGTTGGGGAGGAACAGCTCTTGTGGGGAAAAGAAGGGAGAGTCGGGCAGAACCAAGATTTCACAGCTGGGAGGAGAAAATTGACATTTATATGATAGGCAAAGAACACAGTAGGATGCTACCATGTTCTGCCCGGGTTTATTCTTCTCTTCAGGGCCTGGGGCAGCAACATAGGAGTCATGGAGGGGATGTTCTCTTGTAGGCATCCCATTCCTCTTGGCCTCTTTTAGGGATATTTCCATTTTCATCCCAGTCATTAACAGCAGACACTGCTGCTGGAATACAAAGGCCAGGACCGAATCTCTCTGACCCTTTCTCTCTTTCCTTGCAACCAACAAAGAGCAAAAGACCAGTTTCCTGAAGCAGCAGCGTAGGACACAACACATGTCAGGCGCATTGCAGGTTTTTAATGTTCCTTCTTCTGAGATATCAGGCAGCAGTGACTTCCACGCAGGGGAAAGGGCTAAAGCTGCCAGCTAACTTGCTGGTTGTGTCTAGTTTGCCCAGGTCTGCAGTGACTAGAAACAGAGAACACTGCATAAAATAGTTGTTCAAATAAAAGCTCTTTTCATCCACTAGGCATGCACCTTCATCGGGGCAATGTTTTGGTTTAATTGCTACCCATGAAGAGGAACATTCCCCATAACCACTTGTTTCGATGTTTTTATGCAAAGGGTCACACAAGCCCCTTGAAATTCACAGAAGGGACCATCGTGTCATCTAGTTAGATGGTTCCCAAACTTTCCCCCTAAGGACCCTTTGTCATCTTACCAAGTGCCCCAGACTCCTTTTATTTCTGGTACTACCAGGACACCCCTGCCAGCCTGGGAACGACTCTGCCTGCAGGACCTCTCACACAGAGGTCCTGCTATGTGGGAGAGGCCATTTGTAGAACAAAATGGCATCCTCCATGCAGTAAAAGTGCCAGAATGCCATTCCAGTGCGTTCTGGCTCCAGGTCAAGGGATGGACCCCACCTCATAACCTCCAGAAAACCCCCAAGGGTCCATGGACCCAACGTTGGAAACAACTGATCTGATCAGACCATCTGTATACACAGGGTGTAAAATTTCCCCAAAATAATTCCTAGGGTAGATTGTTTAGAAAAATAATTGAATCTTGATTTAAAAATGGTCAGTGATGGAGAATCCACCACGAACCTTGGAAATGCTTGAATAGAGACCCTACCATTTTTAATTTAAAGAATGTTAATCGAAATTTCAATAACAGCAACAAAGAAGGGGGAAAATTGCATTTCTATACTTCCCCACCCCCTCCCTTTTCAACCAGTTTTTTATTTCCTTCTAGTGAACAGAAACAACACCATGAGACTGAGGTGAGCAGTCAGACCTCACAAGCAGGGGTGTGCGAATAATCAATGTTTCACTTTTCTGGCAATTCTGAAAAATGAAAATAATTCACTTTGGGCTGACCTGATGGGAATTTTTTCAAAAAGTTTGAATTAAAAAGTTAAGAAAAAATTCCTTTTGATTTTGAGATATTTTAACTTTTTTTAAAATGGAAATTAATTTCAAATTGAAAAATTAAAATGTTTCATTTAGAAAATGTCAAAACTAAAGGTTTAGACTGTATCAGTCTGCCCCCCCCCATGATTTTTCCTGCCCCATGCAAATTCCATAGATAGAAATATATTTGCAGGAGGTACCTGAAGAATTGGAAATAAGAGATACATTCATAAAAAGGCTCATTGTGGAAAATTTGCAACCAGTATTAAGTGCTAAATTCATTGCATCCATTATTCCCTTCTGGAGCAAATTGCAAAATGTATTTTTTTCTCCTCTGCAGAAAATTTCATCAAAAAAACCCAAAACTGGGAGGGGGGGGGAAAGGAAAAAATGAAAAATTTCAGATGAAAACTGCCAAAAAAACCCAGAAAATTCTAGGTTTTTGGCACCACATTTTGAGTTTTCCAAGAAAAAATAAATAGAAATCAAGGCACTTTCTGTGAGTCTTTTTGTTTAGTTGAAAGCTTAAATTTCCATAATAAAAGTTTTGATGGAAAATTTTTTGACCTTCCTTCTTTGCTAGAAATGGTGCCGCCAGCACCAGCAGTAAATGAAAACATCCGAAAAAGCAGATGCTTCCCTTCCCTCTACCCACTGCAATCTTGTTCAGCGCTTATCTGCTAGTCTTTCATTGTGTAATGATCACCCAGGAAGCCAGCATCAGTGATGCAAAATGAAGCTTGCTGCTGCTATGTTTCTGATCTCTATTGTACTAGCCCTTGCTTCAAGCTGCAGTTTAAGGCACAGACAACACGGCTGGCTGCACCACTAACCTTGGTGCAAATTCCTCTCTTTCTGTGCCCTGTGTCTGCAAGCTGCATGACTTGATCCAGATTTCTAGGACAGATTTGCAGGTAAAGTTTCCAGATCCATTAACAGCCTTGGAAGAAGGATCTGGTAAACAGCGTGCTGGAGGCCATACCATCATCCACTCCATCCTAGTTTCTAGCTATCAGCAAGCCAAGAATAATTCATGAAACAGAAGGTTTATGCATTTCTGGAATAGCCCGCTGTGCAAAAGGAACCACACAAAACTCTAATCACCAGACTGATAGCAACAGTAGCAGGCGATTACCATGGGGCTTTTTCATTGCTCGTTGCGTTCAAGCAGATGGATAGCTTGGGGATTTGCTCTCCTCCACTCACAGGAGCACGACATTGTTGGAGCAAATCCAGTCTCCATCTATTGCAATGGAAAGATGTTTCCTCCATCAGATCAGATGGAGAGGACTCTGTATCGGGTATGAACAGCGTTGCTGAATACTCAATGGGGAAACCAGATGTGGCAAAATTGCTGGTTTCAAGAGATGCCTGCTCTGGCTAGGGGTAAAGGCCTAGCAATGAAGGGAAAAGGACAGTGCAGGTACAAATGAATGTGTGTCACATTTCCTCCCACTGTCTCTGAGCCGGAGACGGTATGAGTCTGTTACAGCCCCAGCTCACGAGACTTGGCTCTGAAGCTCAAGCTATAGTAATTCCTTTATTCAGGTCCAGAGGTTCCCAGTTCGGTTCCTGTTATTGTGACTGCCACTTAAGTGTCTGAGACTATAAGTGTTTGTGCTATAATGCTGTTTGTATGTGGATAGAGAGATATATATTATGACTGGGTCTCTCTACAGCTTGGTTTCTTAACATCGTTAGAGTGTCTTTTTGTCTGGCAACATAGCTAGGCAAAACCTGTGTTGCTATGCAACCGTTCCTAATGGTGACAGCGAATCATGCACTAGCACGTGGTTCTTTTTTCCTGTTTAAGGGGGTCCTAAAATGTCAGTGTTTTTTGGAAAGGCTTATTTTTAACCCAGCACCTTTCAGACAAAAAAAATACCTTTATTTTAGATTAAAGAAAAAAAAAAACATGCAAAAAAAGTAACGTCTCCAGGAAAGAGCACAGTGTGTGTGTTGCTTGTAACAAGCTATAGCAACCCTGAGAACAAAATGGTGACTGTGGAGTTCTTAGCAATTTAAAGGGCAAGTACAGAGAGAACAAAGGCACCATTTCAACCTAAATACACAAAGTTACTATGTTCATATTGGGTGAACTAGAGGTTAGGTCAGACATAAGGGCTACACAGACCTTGAGCTGAATTTCACCTAACACTGCTATTATTCTTATTAACCTGTGTTCTTGTAGCCACCCCCCACAACCAGGATCAGGTCTTGGTTGTGCTGGGACTGTACAAACACATAGGAAGGCACAGTGTAAAATTTTGGCCCCACTGAAGTCAATGCCAAAACTCCCACATACTTCAGTGGGGCCAGGATTTCACCCAGGGTCTCTGCCCCACCGTCTAATTGTAACTGTGTGTAATTGCCTGGCTTAGCTCTGTTATTAAATGGGCATAATTATCCTCTGTGCCTTGCCAATCACGTCCACAGCAAACAACTGTGGAAGACTATTCCGGTGCAGAAGAAGCTATTAAAGACCTAGGAGGCAAAGATCCTGTTTTGTTGCAAACATTTATCATAATGAAGAGTAATAAAGCAAGCCCATGATCCGTATAAAGAAGGGCTTCTAAAGGGGTTTGTGAAAGAGACATCAAGGGCGAAATCCTGGTCAACAGGAGTTTTGCCGTTGACTTTAATGGGGCCTGGTTTTCTTCCCAATTCTCAGGACTCTTTAACAATACCAAGCCCTTCTGTACTTTCCTAACTGGAAGCAAGCTGCTGTGCTGAAAGAAGCATGTTCTGTTCAGACAGGTATGTGAGTGAGGGACACGCAGATCCATGTACATACAATCCAGCTCTTGTCTCGTGCTAGAAAGATTTTAAAAAATTCCCTACGAACGAACGAAGGTAAGAAAAGGGGGATGAATTTTTAAAATCTAACTAAGCCATTTGGACTGCTGGTTTCTCTCAGCACTTCTTCCAGCTTGAGACGAGGAAATTATATTGTGACGTTTTACTTGTTGTTTCTAACAATAATTACCTTCACTGTCGGGTTCACATGAAAATCCAGGATCCTGTTGTGTTTGAGATGTCTTGGTCTGCAGGAGACTATTTAGAAACCCTCTAAAATGGTTGTTAATTTTATACCGCTCCTCCAATTATTATTAACAATAATAACAATTCATTAATAGCCATTAACAATAATGTAGCCCACCATTGCAGTGTGGTGCTCTGTATCCCTCTGGTGGTGGTAGGGCCACATAGAGAGACTGAAGAGCCTACCGCAGCTATGGCTATTTTAGCTCAAACAGTAGAGACTCAAGCTGGTCCAGGATTCAATCCCTGGTGCCAACAACCCCCCCCTCCTGGTGGCATCAGGTTACAATAGTGCTAATATTATTATCCATTCATGGTTTATTTTATCATTTTATTTAATAGGCAGCAGGTTTAAAACAAACAAAAGGAAGTATTTCTTCACACAAC
The DNA here is from genome assembly GCF_965152275.1 of Natator depressus. Lineage (NCBI taxonomy): Eukaryota > Metazoa > Chordata > Testudines > Cheloniidae > Natator > Natator depressus. The sequence continues at coordinate 5,170,742 of NC_134260.1, forward strand.
ACATAGTCAACCTGTGGAACTACTTGCCAGAGGATGTTGTGAAGGCCAAGACCGTAACAGGGTTCAAAAAAGAACTAGATGAGTTCATGGAGGATAGGTCCATCAATGGCTGTTAGCCACGAAGGGCAGGGATGGTGTCCCTAGCCTCTGTTTGCCAGAAGCTGGGAATGGGCAATGGGATGGGTCACTTGATGATTACCTGTTCTGTTCATTCCCTCTGAAGCACCTGACAGGATGCTGTTGGAAGACAGGATACTGGGCTAGATGGACCTTTCGTCTGACCCACTATGGCCATTCTTATATTCTTACATTTATTATAGTAGCCCCTTGACGACCCAAATGAGATCAGGGCTCCAGTGTCCTAGGTGCTGTATAAACTCATAGGGCCTTAGTCTCATTTACACTCAGGCCACCACTTTTCACCATTCTGGCAATGGGAATGGAGCTTACTTACACTCACTCGAAGGCCCCTTTACACTGCCGGTGTGGCACAAAGAGGCCTCAGCGTAACAGAGAATCAGGCCCAACTTTTTTTTTAATCTTGTTTCAATGCTGCTGCTGTTCAAGCATCAAGAGCAACTAACTCCTGGGTGCAATTTTCATAAAGCATCTGAGGGGCAGATTCTTACAGATATTTAAGCATCCAGCTCCCCTGGGTGTCGGGTGCCGAAATACCTTCAAAAATTTGGCCCTAAGTGACCTAGGACAAAATCGCATTTTCAGAAGCAGTATAGGCACCTAGGGCTTGTCTAGTCGGTGACTTCCCGTGCAGAGAACTAGGGTGTGGCTCTACGGCAAACCAGCTGGCTACACAGTAATCTCCTGGGTGGACACTGCTACAGCACGGTGGAAGCATAGTAAACCAAACCGCCCCCCACGACTTTTCCTGCCTTGTAGCAGCGTCCACATGGGATGAGATTGTGCAGCAAGCTGGTGTGCTGTCGATTCACCCCCTGACTGGCTGCGCAGTAACTCACCGTGTAGACAAGCCCTTTGTGGTCTGAGAGTCAATGAGACTTTGGTTACTTTGACATTTTTGAAAATATCACCCTATGTTAACGACGAACATTGTGATTTGTAGTGAAGTTCCAGACTTTATCATCACTTTCCAGTGGACGTTAAAATGGCTGAAATGAAGATCCTTACAAAGGCAGCAATTCTTGTTCCCAGGTGAGGAATCTTGATGAGAAGAACACAATCAGCCCATGTGTATTCATATGCTATGCAACTGCATCCCATTCTTCCAGTGAAGAATGAGTTAAGCTTGAACACGGATTGTTTAATAACTAAAATGTTGAACCTTCCTTTCAGGAAACGCAGTATAGTGCCTCTTTTCCCGAATGTTTACTGCTCTCCTGACTTTTGGAATTCTCTTCAGGAAGGTTAAGATTTTATAATGGTTATTTTTAGTAAAAGTCATGGACCTGTCACAGGCAATAAACAAAAATTCACAGAAGCCGTGACCTGTCTGTGACTTTTGCTTCTGTGGCTCCTTGGTTTCCCCAGCCACCATGGTGGCTGGGAGCTGTGGGGTTCCCCCAATACCTGTGGCAGCTGGAAGCTGCAGGGGGCCCCCCCTCCACCCTCGGCGGCTGGGAGCTGCAGGGTGACCATATTTCCCAAAGAGAAAAAGGGACACCCCCAGCCGCTCACCTGAGGCATCCCCCTACCCCACATGCAAGACTGTCACCCATCACTGGAACTGAAATGAGGGCCCCCTCAGGAGCCTGTCACCTGTGGCTGGAAACTTGCAAGGGGCCCCCTGTGGCCTGTTGCTGGAACCCTGCCAGGGTCCTGCTGGCTGCCAGCTCCAGAGCCCCGCAGCCCCTGGGGCTGAAGCAGAGAATTTCGTGACTTCCATGACATAAACATTGCCTTACTCTTAAGTGATGGGAATCGAAGCTATAAAGAATCCCTTGCTATCTTGGTTGCTCATTGCTCGTTGCCCATGGCACATCAAAGTAAACCACTGTAATCTTCTAGTTTGTGGTGAAAGTGGAATAAAAATGCTCTGCCTTTCAATGAAAGCCTAAGAAAGTGTGTTCATGACTCCACTGCCATCCATTGTTCCCAGACAACCTAGGCTATTTCCGAATAACTCTCTATCAGTCCCAGCAGCTTAATGGAGTGAATCTCTCACTTCCTGTATATTACTGTGTAACAGCAGGATTGTCATAGGGTGTCTGCCCCCAGGCTGGCCAGTAAGGGGTGAATAGAACCCTAGGGAGGCTGCATGAAAAGCAGCCAATAGGAGAGGGGCTGTGAGGAGCGGCCAATCAGGGCCCATCTGGCCTGTATAAAAAGAACCTCAGGCCAGAGCAGGGTCAGTAGCTGTCTGGAGCTTGGGGAGGGAGTAGGCTGCAATCCTGTAGCATCTTGGACAGAGCAGTGCAGGTGGGAACCCGGGGGAAAGAGAAGGAGTTTGGGATGGGCTGCTGAGACTGAGGAGGGTGCTGTAGCTGTGAGGAAGTGGCCCAGGGAAATGCAGCGATAGTAGAGACAAAGGAATGTAGTTAGTGACTGCGGTTCAGAGGGCCCCTGGGCTGGGATATGGAGTAGTGGGTGGGCCTGGATCCCCCCCACTTCCCACTGGGGAAGTGGCAGGACAATTGAGGAGCTAAACCTCCTCCCAAAGAGGGGAACGTGGATAGTGACACGGCCAGAGGGCCGAGCCACAAAGAGGACATTGCGGTTCCTGACACTGCAGAGGGACTGCAGGTGGACTACGGGAAAGGAGTGACAGTGTGCAAACCATGGACGGGGGGCATCGGCCTCAAGCTAATCCCCAGAACGCTCAGGAGGAGGCGCCAGTCCGGCGGCAAGTGACGCGCTCTGTGACAAGGATATTTACAAATGCTCAATGAGTTATCATACACATCCTGAAACATTCAGCTCTATTTCTCATCTCAATGTCACGTTTCAAAATAGCTTCTCTTTTAACAGCTCAGGCTACCTGAAGTTCACTGAGAAATTCCCAGCATGTACATAAAATATCAAATCATATCTACACATGGTAGCCTGTTAATGTGAAGCTGTTATTGCCAAAGGAATGGTCTGGCATCACAAAGAGACAGGGCAGCTGGTGTGTGGCGATGTGTGAATGGTTTGGATAGATCACAGCTGTCCCTGACTTTCACTCAGAATTCAATCTCACCATATATGAGGTTTGAAAAATGTTTGCTGAACCTTGTTATTATTTTGTTGTTGTTGCAAGCATTACATTTCATCCTGAGCCCACCGAGTCCCTTTTCACAATGCATCTGAACCACTGGAATACTGCAAGGGCAATGCAATCTCCGAGTTACAACTAATTATAAAGCTCACGCAAATGAATACTCATTTTGCTATGCTGATTTACATCGGTTTGTGTTGGTTTGCATGCCAGGCTTTCGTTGCTTCTAGTTAGTCTCCAATCTACTGGTGTCATTCATGCATCTGTTTGCTTATCTTTAGATCTAACGCACGTTCCTGAAATCTTTCATTTACTAGGTCTGCTTTGCAAGCTTCAGCCTCCGAAAAAGGGATGTAAACATCCAGGATTCAAAGCCAACAAATGGTTTTCTGTTAGAGAATTAAGTCAATGGATGCCAACTAATTATATAAGCACTTATTTCCTTGAAATATCCTCAGCTGATGGGTTAGTTTCACTGATCTTTTTATCCCACCTATACAGAGTGGGAGTGTTTTATTTTCCTTTTCCATTGCCCTGCTACTCTGCTACTCAAATCCTAGCTGCCACTAAAAGGTGGGGAATTAACTTCCTATCTTCATGAACCCTGTTTAGACTTCAGAGTGGTAGCCATGTTAGTCTGTGTCAGGAAAAACAATGAGGCGTCTTTGTGGCACCTTAGAGACTAACAAATTTATTTGGGAATAAGCTTTCATGGGCTAGGGCCCACTTCATCAGATGAATGGAGTGGAAAATACAGGAGCAGGTATAAATACATGAAAAGATGTGAGTTGCCTTACCAAGTGTGAGGTCAGTCTAACGAGACAATTCAATTGACAGCAGGATACCAAGGGAGGAAAAATAACTTTTGAAGTGGTAATGAGAGTGGCCTATTTCAGACAGCTGACAAGAAGGTGTGAATAACAGTAGGGGGAAATTAGTATTGGGGAAATTAGGTTTAAGTTTTATAATGACCTAACCACCCCCAGTCTTTATTCAGGCCTAATCTGATGGTGTCTAGTTTTCAAATTAATTCCAGTTCTGCAGTTTCATGTTGGAGTCTGTTTTTGGGCTTTGTTGCAAGGATAGGTTCCTGGGTTAGTGTTTTTGTTGTGTGGTGTATAGTTGCTGGTGAGTATTTGCTTCAGGTTGGGGGGCTGTCTGTAAGCGAGGACTGGCCTGTCCCCCAAGGTCTGTGAGAGTGAGGGATCGTCTTTCAGGATAGGTTGTAGATCCTTGATGATCCTTGTAGATTCTTGATGATGTGCTGGATGCAGGAACCAAACCCTGCAACAAACCATGTTGCCAACTCTGTCCACATATCTATTCAAGGGACACCATCATAGGACCTAACCACATCAGCCACACCATCAGGGGCTCGTTCACCTGCACATCTACCAATGTGATATATGCCATCATGTGCCAGCAATGCCCCTCTGCCATGTACATTGGCCAAACCAGACAGTCTCTAAGCAAAATAATAAATGGACACAAATCTGACATCAGTAATCATAACATTCAAAAACCAGTTGGAGAACACTTCAATCTCCCTGGTCACTCAATAACAGACCTAAAAGTGGCAATTCTTCAACAAAAAAACTTCAAAAACAGACTCCAACATGAAATTGTAGAACTGGATTTAATTTGCAAACTGGACACCATCATATTAGGCCTGAATAAAGACTGGGAGTGGTTGGGTCATTGCAAAACCTAAACCTAATTTCCCCAATACTAATTTCCCCCTACTGTTACTCACATCTTCTTGTCAACTGTCTGAAATGGGCCACTCTCATTACCACTTCAAAAGTTATTTTTCCTCCCTTGGTATCCTGCTGTCAATTGAATTGTCTCGTTAGACTGACCTCACACTTGGTAAGGCAACTCACATCTTTTCATGTATTTATACCTCCTCCTGTATTTTCCACTCCATGCATCTGATGAAGTGGGTTCTAGCCCACAAAAGCTTATGCCCAAATAAATTCGTTAGTCTCTAAGGTGCCACAAAGACTCCTCATTGTTTCTGTTTAGACTGCGAAGTGGCAGACCTAGTTGTATTGCTAACGGGCCATCTGGTAAGTGGGATCATCTTCAGGTCATGTTCCAGTATTGCTGTATATGGTGACAACCCCAAGTGCCACCCGCCTCCCAGCTCAGTCCTTCCAGAATAAATCTGTTAAACCTTTCTGTTAAACAAAATCACCTCTATGAGAGCTCTCATGCGGGGATTTCCTAGTGTGTCTTGTCTGTTCTCTTTCATTCCGTTAGGTGGTAACCAATCCTGCTCAGATACTGCATTCATTTCATTTCTCGCAACGTGGAGCATATTCTTGGCATTGAACTAATAATAATAATTAATTAATAATAAACATTTTTTATTGGTTTTGACATTTTTGTAGCACATAAATATGAACTTCCTGCCTTCCAACAGCTGCAGAAGTGCAAGAAAACAGGCTATTCGTCTATCATTTTTCACCTCAGAAACGAGCTTTCTGCACCAAAGAGGTATGAATGAACATCCCAACATTTTAGTCTTACTCCAAAATGTACATTTTCTAGGTCGGCGGCTCTCAACCTTTCCAGACTACAGGATCCCTTTTAGGAATCTGATTTTGTCTTATGTAACCCAGTTTCACCTCACTTAAAAATGACTTGCTTACAAAATCAGATATAAAAATACAAAAGTGTCACAATGCGCTGTTACTGAAAAATCGCTGACTTTCTCATTTTTACCATATAATTATAAAATAAATTGATTGGAATATAAATATTGTACTTACATTTCAGTGTATAGTATACAGAGCAATATAAATAAGTCATTGTCTCTTTGAAATTTTAGTTTGTACTGACTTCATGAGTGCTTTTTGTGTAGCCTGTTGTAAAACTAGGGAAATATCTAGATGTACTCCCTGGAAGACCTCTGCATACCCCGTACTCCTGGTTGTGAACCACTCATCTAAGTTCTGCTTCAGAGAGGTGACTGTTACAACTGGTGGAAATGTTTCCTTCTCTTTTTTTTGGACAGAAAATGGCTATTTGACAAAATGGGATTTTTCATTAAAACATGCCTTCCTTGATACCCTTTTTTAGCTTCCCTAAAAAAACACCCCCCCCCCCAAAATAAAACCCTCAACATGAAATAAATAAATAAACAAAGATGTAAAAAAGATTGTTTTTCTCAAAAAAATGTGTAAGGGAAAAACATGTACTTTCCCAACCAACTCTGGTTATCAGCGAGTTTAAAGATGTCATTTTTGGGAGTGGAAACTAGCTCACGCAAAACACTTACTTTCTCTATGTACCCCTTTATCATAGAATCATAGAAGATTAGGGTTGGAAGAGACCTCAGGAGGCCATCTAATGCAACCATCCTGCTCAAAGCAGGACTAACCCCAACTAAATCATCCCAGCCAGGGCTTTGTCAAGCCGGGCCTTAAAAACCTCTAAGGATGGAGATTCCACCACCTCCCTAGGTAACCCATTCCAGGGCTTCACCACCCTCCTAGTGAAATAGTGTTTCCTAATATCCAACCTAGACCTCCCCCACTGCAACTTGAGACCATTACTACTTGTTCTGTCATCTGCCACCACTGAGAACAGCCGAGCTCCATCCTCTTTGAAACCCCCATTCAGGTAGTTGAAGGCTGGACTCTCTCCAATTTGTCCACATCCTTTCTGAAGTGGGGGCCCCAAAACTGGATGTATTAGCGTATATGACATATCAGAGTATCAGAATGTATCAGAATATCTAAGCACCTTGCAATCTCTAATGTATTTTAGGCTCTATCTAATTCAGGCCCTCAGTACTATAGCAAACAAGCACTGGACAATTTTGAATGCATCAATCCTCACAACATCCCTGTGAAGCAGGGTGGTGCTATTACCTCTGTTCTGCATAGTGGGATCTGAGATGTGGAGAAATTAAGAGACTCACGCAAGGTCATACAGGAAGTCTATAAAGGAAGTGGTACTTGAACTGAAGTTTCCCAAGTCCCATGCTAAGACCCTATCAAGCCCCATGCTCTCCTTCCTCCACGGTATTTAGATATGTCATACTGCTTATTGAATGATTTGTGTTGTCGTCCAACAGAGCTTGTTCCATGAATGTTCTCTGGTGCCACTGACAATGAAAGATTCTTCCAGGGTGATGAGCCAGTTTATTCTGTAACCACTTGATAAGGCATTTTTTTTTCAACATTAGCTATTTGTCAAATCAACCAGTTCGTGTAAAAAAATTAGAGGGTTGGTTTCTCTACTGGGAAAGAGGGTCTGTGAAGTGCCACATACCTTTATGGTCCTGTGTGGATATTAATTAATAGTCATGATGTTGGAAAATATAATCATGACAGGAGTATTGCCCAGCATGCATCACATAAGTTAGTGATGCAAGATGCTGCATGTCACCAACTATACATCTGTGTGAACTCAGAGCTTCCTATCTGAACAATGGTGAAAGTTATTCATGAAAAATATCATCATGCAAAGTCTGACAAGCTCTAGGGCTTATCAAACATCGGGGTTGTCTTCCCTTTCCTGGTAATGGGTGCGTTAGAATTAACATGATCTAAGTACTTATAAGGTTCCTATCACTGTTGTGTCTCAGCACCTCCGAACAGCCCTGGGCAGTAGGGAGAAGTTTTACAGAGGGGGTGTTGAAGCATGGAGAAATGAAGTGACTTTCCTAAGATCACGCAGAAAAAGGAATTGGACTTCCAAGTCACACAGAACCACCCTTCCTCTCGATCTTAGGCTGTCTAGGCTAGTGGCCAGGGCTAGTGGCCAGTGGTTTGGGGTTCAAGAACTCTGGGTGACATTTCCATCTCTGCTACTTGACTTCAGGGAAGTCATGTTGCCTTCCTGTGGCTCAGTTTCCCCATCTGTAAAAACGGGAAGAATGATGTTCCCCTCCATTGTAAGTGCATTGAGATCCATTGATGAAAAGTGCTATAAGAGCTAGGTGTTGTTATTATAGAAATAACTTCAGCTCATCAGACACCCCCCCCCCCAGTCTCTCTTCCTTTAAAGGGACTTTTCGACACATTTCTAATTTATTTCAGGCTTCATACTAATGCTGCTTAACTCCCACTCCTTCAGCAATGTAAAATAGTCCTGCAGGAAGCAGAATCTTCTATCAGTCACTGATAGAACGAGGATACCTGGTGATAGATTTTTAGCAAGACGGGGTAATACTAGAGTTGGCTAAATAGTAAAAAATACCCCAAACAACCCCCCTCTTTCCCTCGACCCAAAATCCTCAGCAACATTCATGAATCATTTTCACACCTAAAAGCACTGTGTTCCATTCACTAGGATCCATGTGGACATAGTATCAGTCATTTTTGAGCTTTCAGGTGACTGCAGGGATCATGAAAGTGTCCGTGAACCTGAGCATTTCACAAAGTTGGGCACAAAGGACTATATGTCTGAAAACAAGTGCTAAGGAGCATTTTTTTTTTTGCTATTCACTATTAGCAGCTGGCCATCCTCCCTCTCCTTTATAACCAGAATTCATTGATGCCGTGGATTTTCAGCCCTTAGTTGAGAAGATAGAAATAGACTAGACCAGTGGGTGAAAAACAAACTCCACTGCCCAAGCAGATTGAGAACTATAAAGCAAACTGCTGGAGCCTCAACCCATGACAAAAGAGTCCTTTGAGCCCATTGTTTTACATTTTCAGTGGCAAAGTCACAAGCTCTTATAAATATTGTGCATTCTGCTTCCTTTTGCCACTTTTGATCAGTCATCCAGTTCATGGGAGAAATCCACTTAAGAGGTCACCATTGCAGGTCACCTTTGTCAGGGCAGTATTTATTAGGTTAAAAGGAGATTTACTCTCTCTCCCCAGAAGAGAAAATGCATTTAACTCAGACGGATAGCAAAGGGGTTGCTGTACAAGAGGGTAATATAAAAGCACAAATAGTGATGTGTCTGCTCCAGCCACTGATTACTGCTTGGCAGAGCCATGTGAAAACTCCAGTATTTGCTTTGTGTGCATTCCTCCAGGGCTGCTCACTCAGCGCAATATTTCTTGGATCATGTTCATTTCAATGGGAGGTATTATGCAAAATGTAGACCGGATAACCTTCCAATCCCTTCCTCACACCATATCATCCCCATTAAGGGTCTGCCTTCAGTGCAACAAAGGTGTGTTCTTAACTTGGATTAGCTAACTCCGGTTAAAATAGCAGCAACTTGGCTTTTAATTCTGGATAGCAGCAGCGTTGCACGTGACACCAGTTCCAAATGACATCCTTTTTGTGCGCATCCGCCATTGACTCCTTCCTACGCACACCCTAATGCAGCAGAAATCAATCAATTCCACCTTTTTTACATTGTTGCATAAATTAGAACAAGGCACCTGCTCTGTGAAGTTAATGGCAGGTATGTGTGTCTTTATCTCTTGTGCTTATACCCCCCATCACCACAATATCTGAGGCCTCATATCTTTTAATGTATTTACCCTCCAAACACAAGGGAAATGGAATTATCTCAATTTTATAGCAGGAGAACATTTCAGCCCAGACAGTTCAGGTTTGGCAAAGTTATAAGCAACTGAAAACAGAGTCTTACAATCATATAATCATAGAATATCAGGGTTGGAAGGGAGCTCAGGAGGTCATCTAGCCCAACCCCCTGCTCAAAGCAGGACCAATCCCCAGCTAAATCATCCCAGCCAGGGCTTTGTCAAGCCTGACCTTAAAAACCTCTAAGGAAGGAGATTCCACCACCTCCCTAAGTAACCCATTCCAGGGCTTCACCACCCGCCTAGTGAAAAAGTTTTTCCTAATATCCAACCTAAACCTCCCCCACTGCAACTTGAGACCATTACTCCTTGTTCATCTTGTACCACTGAGAACAGACTAGATCCATCCTCTTTGGAACCCCCCTTCAGGTAGTTGAAAGCAGCTATCAAATCCCCCCTCATTCTTCTCTTCCGCAGACTAAACAATCCCAGTTCCCTCAGCCTCTCCTCATAAGTCATGTGTTCCAGTCCCCTCATCATTTTTGTTGCCCTCCGCTGGACTCTTTCCAATTTTTCCACATCCTTCTTGTAGTGTGGGGCCCAAAACTGGACACAGTACTCCAGATGAGGCCTCACCAATGTCGAATAGAGGGGAATGATCACGTCCCTCGATCTGCTTGCAATGCCCCTACCTATACATCCCAAAATGCCATTGGCCTTCTTGGCAACAAGTGCACACTGTTGACTCATATCCAGCTTCTCGTTCACTGTAACCCCTAAGTTCTTACTAAGTTCTAAGACTCCATTCCTGCTCTGTTCCCTGCAAAAGCATCACACAGACAGAAAGAACCTTTGTTTTCTCCCCCCGTCCAGCTTTTGAAAGTATCTTGTCTCCTCATTGGTCATTTTGGTCAGGTGCCAGCGAGGTTATCTTAGCTGCTTAACCCTTTACAGGTGAAAGGGTTTTTCCTCTGGCCAGGAGGGATTTTAAAGGTGTTTACCCTTCCCTTTAGATTTATGACAGGCCCTCATCTATCTCTGATTTCTCTGATTCTCTAAACATTAGGCTCCAACATGTTTGCTATGTTCCACCCTGGATGCTAGATCTACTGATTGTACATCACCACTGGAAAAGCAAACAAACACTGTGATAATGGAAATGAGGCGAGCAGTTCGGACAGTTGGAGATGTTTATCACATATTCTTCAGCCCGATTCCTGTTCGATAAAATACAACAGCTCGTCTTTCTGAGCCATGATTTCAGTCAGCTGCAGAAGATTTAGAAAGAATTATTCAGCAAATGCATAATCTCCTGTGATAAGAAATGCTCACTGTCTGGAGCAGGATTTCTTTGTCTAAATTGAAATCAGGTCTCAGTAAAGCAGAATTAAACCTTTGTGGGGAAACTGCAGAAATACTATATTATTTCAAGCTAAGCTGGCAATGTGCATGGATAACATGGTCTTTGAACTGTGTGTTTATTGCTCTAGATGGTTTTAGAACAATGGCAACAATAAACAATGATTGTCTGTGCTCCTAAATCCACAAACCGTCTTTGTTTAAAGCTTAAAACCATACAATGTGCATCTTGAGATGTCCTATATGTTGCTTACAGTAAATATTTCTCAAGCACCATCAGTTTGCCACAACAAAGCTGATTGGCTTCCACAACTGTCCCTCCTAGGAAATGATATGATTTCCCCCTGCAATTTGTTTTCCTTTCATTCTCATTTTTCTCTCTAATCCAGGAGATTGAAACCAATGGGATTCCATGGGGAGTCTGGGAGGCAGGTCGTTTTTTAGTCAGCTGCCAGAGAACAGTTCCACTTCCACCCACTGAGTGCAGTCATGGTGCTTCTCGAAGGCATTTAGTGACCCCAGGGAAAGGGAGCAATCAGTTAGTAATGGACAAACAGCAGGATGAAAACGCCCATGTTAAAGAGGCACTCCCTAAGGTCTGAGATAGATCACAATGCTGGTCATGAGACTCTATCTATCTAACAAGACAGTCACTATGCAGTCACACGCTCACAGCAAAATGATAAAAGACAAAAATGCCATATCACCCAATGGTGAACACTTAGGGACAAAAACACCATATCACCCAAGGGTGAACACGTCACAAGGTGATCGTTCCATATCAGACTTCCCAGACCTTGTCCTCCAAGGAAACCTGCACAACATCTTCAAAAGATGAGCCTGGGAGCTTAAATTCATAACTCTGCTAGGCACTAAAAATCATGGCCTGAACAGAGACACTGGTTTTATGGCTCATTGCAGCAATTTATAATCTACCCTCCTTTGTCCTGTGACCGCACATGTGTTAATTGCCCACTTCATTTTAACAGGTCTCTTGCAACATGTGTTAACTCCTTATGTTTAACAGTCTGTCCCAATTTGTGTTTCACTGTGACACTGAGTGTCTTTCCCAGACCTGAAGAAGAGCTTTGTGTAGCTTGAAAGCTTGTCTCTCTCACCAACAGAAGTTGGTCCAGTAAAAAATATTACTTCACCCACCTTCTCTCTCTCTCTCTCTCTCTCTGTATCTATCTACACATCTATCCCCATACATACCTGGCTGTCTACCACACCTACCATGAGCTCCAGGACTAGGTATTGGTAGGTTTTCTTTTCTCTTTCTTCATAAGAGAGCTCTCTAATGGGAAGAACAGGACTAGAGTTTTGGTGTGTTAGAAACACCTATTGTATTGTATGTAGATCAATGGAATTAGGCAGTTTCAGGTATGCATTTCCTTGTACACTGCTCAGAAAATAGGGTATTTTTTCCCCATGGAAAATTTTTGAGTTTTTGATGAAAAAATTGAAACTCACAATATGTTGTCTGAAAACTAATATTTCATTTCTGAAATGGTGCCATGGGACCTTATGGAAGCTGTAGTTTAATTGCATCATATTCCCATTCTCTTCTATAGGCCAAACTCTCTGGTTGGACAACATCTCCCATGATGGGCTAAACAGTGAGGTTGCAAACTTTGCAGATGATACAAGAGTGCTCAAGATAGTTAAGTCCCAAGCAGACTGCAAAGAGCTACAAAAGAATTTCTCAAAACTGGGTGACTAGGCAACAAAGTGTCAGATGAATTTCAAGGTTGATAAATGTAAAGTAATGCACATTGGAAAACATAATCCCAACTATACATATTAAATGATGGGGTCTAAATTAGCGGTTACCACTCAAGATAGAGATCATGGCGTCATTGTGGATAGTTCTCTGTAAACATACACTCAATGTGCAGCGACAGTCATAAAAGTGAACAGAAAGTTGGGAATCATTAGGAAAGGGATCGATAATCAGACAGAAAATATCCTATTGCCTCTATATAAATCCATGGTACTCCCACTTCTTGAGTACTGCGTGCAGATGTGGTCTCCTCATCTCAAAAAAGATATATTGGACTTGGAAAAGGTTTAGAAAAGGGCAACAAAAATGATTAGGGGTATGGAATGCCTTCTTTATGAGGAGAGATCAATAAGAATGGGACTTTTCAGCTTGGAAAAGGAACGACTAAAGGAGGATATGATCGAGTCTATAAAATCATGACTGGTGTGAAGAAAGTAAAAAAGGAAGTGTTATTTACTCCTTCTCATAACACAAGAACTAGGGGTCACCAAATGAACCTAATAGGCAGCAAGTTTAAAATAAACAAAAGGAAGTATTTTTTCACACAGTCAACCTGTGGAACTCTTTGCCAGAGGACGTTGTGAAGGCCAAGACTATATATGGCTATGTCTACACTACAGCCAGGATTGACACTCTGAGATCGATCCACTGGAGGTCGATTTAGCGGGTCTAGTGAAGACCTGCCAAATCGACAGCAGATTGGTCTCCAGTTGACCCTTGTACTCTACCCCCCCTGAAGTTGCGTAGCGTAGGTCGATTTACCACGGTAGTGTAGGCATAGCCTATAACAGGGTTCAAAAAAGAGCTAGATAAATTCATGAAGGATAGGTCCATCAATGCCCATTAGCCACGATGGGCAGGGATGGTGTCCCTAGCCTCGGTTTGCCAGAAGCTGGGAATAGATGACGGGATGGATCACTTGATGGTTACCTGTTCTGTTCATTTGTGCTGGGGCACCTGGCATTGGGCACTGTTGGAAGACAGGATACTGGGCTAGATGGACCTGTGATGTGACCCAGTATGGCCATTCTTATGTTCTTATGATGCATCTTCCCTGTTGGTTAGGGGAGGCAGTTGCATCATGGTGCTTGCACAGCAGTGATGGATACAGAGACACACCCACACTTACACACAGTTGCATACACACGTGCACATGCGCACACATATGCTTACACACAAATACTTTTGCACACATATGCATGGGCACACACACACTCACACACTGATACATACATGCACACGCACATTTGCACTCACTCACTTCCATGCCATGGTTCAAATTTTACAAGCTAAAGGCCCGGGGTGAGTTGAATTGGCTCCTGGAGAGCTATGCCCCAAAATCTCATCTTTTCTTTAAAAGTTTCTATCCCTCACGATTACAAGGAAAAATGTGAGCCACGTGTAACTGATGCAGTGATGTCTACACGACTCTGTAGATAGCCTGAAACACTGAACAAGGTGGGAGTTGTTCCTATTCCTCTCAATGGGGAGTTAACTCCGCAGTCCAGCAACGACAATTTTAATGTTAATATTGTTACCTATTTTGGTCCCAGCAAACAAGAAAGGAGATGATCATTTGCCACTCCCATTGACTTCAGCGGAGCCAGGATTTCACGCATTATGAACATCTGCGTGATCAACTGTGAGTTCCTTCTTGTTTTGTCATCTCAAGTGGGAAGAGTTTGGTTTGTGGGTGGAACATACCACCACTTCCCCCACCAATAACTCTGTGGGTGGAGCATACCACCACTCCCTACACCTTGTAACTGTTATTGTATTTATTAGGTATATTATGGAAGTGCTCCAAAGTCCCAGTCATGGACCAGGACCCCAGGGTGTTAGGTGCTGTACAAACACAGAATAAAAAGATGGTCCCTTCCCCAAAGAGCTTCCTGTCTAACTGTAAGATGAGAAACAACAGGTAGATACAGACAAAAGAGATGGGGGAGCATAAAGATGCAATTAGACAATATTATATAGTATTGTCCAATGTGACCCCAGTTTAAAATTGTGCGTCTGTTAATCTGCTCAGTATATTTATCAAGAAGAAAGTGGAACATTTCTGTCAAAGTGCCCTTGTGCTTCAGGAAAAACAGCTCCTCTGTCGCTCAGGAGATCCATTCTTTGCCTGCAGAATCTTTGTTACTGGTGAGGATGCATAAGAATGAAAGAGCCCAGCGTGATTCCCGCTGCCCAGAGAGAGCTGATGAAGCTGGCAGTTATAAGAAAGTGCTGTTTTATTTGGAATCTGAGTACATTTGATCTGAGAGTACCTAGGAGAGAAAAACCAAGTGGCCCCCTGGGGCTTGTTTTTACAGTGTCACTTTCAGAGTAGAACTGCACTAGAATAATATTACCTAGAGATCTTAGAGAGGGCTTTTTACCAATAGATCACAAAGCACTTTATAGATGGGGACACCAAGGTGAATTGACTTACCCAATGTCAACAGCGAAGCTGTGTATATACCCCAGGCTTCGATGCGACAGGCCGGCACACTACCCACTGGACCGCACTGCCTTCCTCAATATAAATTTAATACGTTTGCTTGCTCAGTGATACCTTCTTCTTCTTTGATTGTGAGCACAAATAGAGTAAATTTTCCAGGCCTTCTCCCACAACCCCTCTGGTAGTTGGGGGCTTATCACTGGCTAAGAAGGTCAACATTTGGAGACAACTTTTTACTCGCTGCATTCATTGCTGCCTTAAACCACCTGAAAGCCGTCCCCTGGTGCAGCCAAGACTGTTTGAAAGTGCCTTACATCTCAGAAGCTCTTTGCTGTGGCTGCACTAGAACACGGGGTTCAGAAGCAAAATGGGGTCCTGCATGTGCTCATTTGCATCTCACTATTACCCAGAATCCACTCTTACAGCAGCACTTTGTTGTTTGCTGGCAAGCAGCTCCGTTCTATTTTGTCTGCTTGGCAAGGGCATTTTTTTTCCTCCTGCAGGTTAAAAATATAAAATAAAATAAAAGCTAACTCAGCCTAGGACGAATATGCACCTGAGTTAGCAGCAATTAAACTACAGATCAAAGGAAACATAAATGTGGCTGCTGCTTTGCCTATTAGTATCTGCTCTGTCTTTGCTCCTCCCCACTCCTTCCCTTCCAAAGGCTTGTCTGACATTGTTCCCTTTAATTACTTTAATGAGCGAGAAAATGATCTGAGGAGTTTCAGTTCAGTGGGGCTAAGTCTTGATGAAGATGTTCGGTCTGGGATCATTAGTTTAGCAGCTAACGACAGTGCATTATCCTACTGTTAATATTGGAGCCAAAAGCAAACAGCTATTTAAGCCCAAGCGCTGTTGACAGGATCGAAGCTGGGGAAACAATTATAGGGAGCGTTGAAATAAGGTTGAGTTTTTAGTCTCTAAACTGTTTTTATTAGTTCCACCACCCACTTTAAAAAAGATGTCTTTCTTTCTTTCTTTCTTTCTTTCTTTCTTTCTTTCTTTCTTTCTTTCTTTCTTTCTTTCTTTCTTTCTTTCTTTCTTGATCCATTGCAAAAGAATGTGCTTCTAACAAAATGAGGAGGAGGAGAGAAATTTTTAATACACTAATCGCTATTTATCTACACTTGGAAATTTACTGCAACAGCTACAGTAGAAGCTCAGTTATGAACACCAGGAGTTATGAACTGATCAGTCAACCAGACACCTCATTTGGAACCGGAAGTATGCAATCAGGCAGCAGCAGAGAAAAACAAAAAACAAAAAAACCCAAGCAAATAAAGTACATGTGTTAAACATAAACCACTAAAAGAATAAAGGGAAAGCAGCATTTTTCTTCTGCATAATGAAGTTTCAAAGCTGTATTAAGTCAATGTTCAGCTGTAAACTTTTGAAAGAAGAACCATCATGTTCTGTTCAGAGTTATAAACATTTCTGACTTACGAACAACTTCCATTCCCGAGGTGTTCTTAACTCTAAGATTCTACGGTATTCCAGAATAAGGATCCAGGAATGGTTATTTCAGTATAAACCCCCGTATGGACACTCAAGAGTGCCTCTTTCTGATTTAGTTCATTAAGTTAATAATTTAATAGCTATTTTGGTAAATTTCCAAGTGTAGACAGGCCTCTCTTTGCGGCAGGGACTGTCTTTTTGGTCTGTGTTTACACAATGGGGGTCCTGGTCTATGCCTGCAGGTCCTAGCTCAACCATCATGCAAATAATAAATACTTATGATAATAATAACAACTAAATTACATCCCTAAGCCCCATGGCTGGAAGCTGCCATCAGGCTTGTGGAGTATTGTATTCCATGCCTATGTGCTAATTTAATTTAAATTCACCTTTTGCAGATGGGGTGACCAGTGCTGCACACAGGATCCCCAGAGAGGCTACAGCATTGATTTCTATAATGACATTATCACTTTTTTTCCATATTATTCTTCATCCCATTCCTGATGCCTGTAGATGACCTCAGCAGACAGGCCCAGGGCTAAATGGCACAACCAGATGCAGCTCTTTATCCACATGAGGGTATTTTAGCCCACTTTGCATGGGTGGGAATTTTGTCCAGCTGCTCCCAGGGCTATATCTCCCCAGAGCTAGGAAGGCCTGTTAAAAAACTCCCAGTCTTCTATAGCAGAGTCAACCAGAACCTAACAGAGCAGCAGGGTTCATATGTAGCTAGGCCTTGTACATTTGTGTTTAGCTAATAAGCATGGTTATTTAGAATCCAGCTGTATCTGTGTGCTGTCCTTACATCCTTAATGGAGTGTTGAGAGCTAAGACCCAACACTGTTCCGCAGATAAATATGCTGCTTTCAGCTCTTTCGCTGTCAAGCCCTCATCTTCCGCCAACCGTAAGTCTGAAAGGTGAGAGGTGAAAGCTTCGAGCCCTGGGAGGGGCTTTGTGTCCCTTGTTCTTCTCTAAACTAGACTGCTGTGGCCCTTTCGATGGAAGTGTTTCTTCTGACTGACAGGGGAAAGTGGCCAAGAGGGAGTTAAAGTCACAGCCTCATCAAAATGTGGAGGCAAACCTTTCAGCTCTCAATTTAGAAACAATCGTCAACTGAATTCCCCATCCCTTGCCATTCTAGGTGCAAAGTTGCAGGCTTCGGGCTTTTCTGCCTTTCAAAAATCCATTCGGGGGGTGTGAGGCGGGGAAGGATGACTCAGGCTTTTAGCCTGGCTGGCCTATATTCTGCATCTCCGAGGAGTTGGCACCATGCTATTTGAACTGGATAATGTGATGCGCTCTTTACTAATTCCATTATGCTTTCCGCTTCAGCTCTGTGAGAGAATAAACTGGTGTGAAAGGAAACACTGAAGGAAAACATGTGAAAGGTGACACAGGACAGCTGACGCACTATGAGTAATATGACAATGGGTGTTTTCTCCAGGTTAGCTCAGCTGAACCGATCCCTAGGTTGCATGTGAATTAGGGGACTGTCCCAGTGACCAGAAGGAGCATGTAACTAGGGTCAGGTGGCTGCAGATGTAATTGCCACCTGCTCTAAAAGGAGCTGCCTCCCTTTTCCTCTGGGCACCTCGCCCATGGGGCTGCTGGAGCTGCCTGGACCGAGGGCACTGATACAATGTGACGGTGCAGCTTGGGCGTAAGGGCTGGGGAGGGTAGGATTGGGTACACTTCTTTGCTCAGTAACCCAGAGCCTGCAAGGGGAGACTCTGGCTGCAGTGTGGCTTGTGTTTGGCTATTCCAGGAGCACAGAAGGAGGGGGAGCACAGACTGCTAAGCTATGAATGACCACGGACGTGCCTCTCCCCTGCTGTGTGTCAGGAATCACCCCTGGGTAAAATGCTGCCCTGTTAGAATGCTGCACTGGCTCGCATCACTGGCAGCACTCTGTAGGTGCACTTACTAACACCAGGGATAAGGTAGGAGAAATAGACCCTGTGTGTGTGTGTGTGTCAGAGGGGGAGAGGGTGTAGTGAATGCATGATATAGCGATGGGGCATAAGGAACTGGTGGAGGGTTCATTACCCACAGGCAGCGAAGCCAGGAGTGAGCTCATACACAGACAGAGCTCTTGCTCCTGCAGTAACTTTGGGTGCTAGTCTTTTAGCTCATGCAATAGCAGCTCCTGGCTTTAAGATCTAGACATCATGGGGTCAGTCTTGTGATGGTGATGATGATCCACCTAGGGGCATGAGCCACCAAGTGTCCATAGAAGCTCTCACCCTCTCCATGCTATTGTGAATTCTGTACATGCCACGTGTAATGCTGCAGAAAAAGCATTTCAGAAATACATTGGTGTTCTGAAATCATGTCTTCGGGGGCTTTGATCCACCTATAAATCCTGAGGGGTTGATTTATCACCAAGCCAACTGTAGCAGGCTCAGAAGAGGCCACACAAACCTCTTCAATCGACATAAAGCAGCGTTTCTAGGCATAAGTGTCATGATTTTACAGTCTATTAGCTCAGGTTGGAAATTGCCTCATTCCAAAGAGACTGAACACCCGTTTCCAGTTCTGCAGATCTGCAAGGTATCAGACCTTGTTCACTCACTGTACACTGCCCACCCTGTCTTGGGACAGTGTAAATTTGGGGAGGAAGTGCCACATTTGTGGGAAAAGAAGGAAATATTTCTCCAGATGATTGAGCTCTTAAAAAAAAAAAAAGTGACAGCCTGAAGCTGGTGACGGATATGAAGTGTAAAATCTAGTCCTGGCAGAGAGACAGATTACTGGTCAAAGTGGAAGTGATGTGGTCAAAGGTGGATAATCACTGTAATCTAGTGTATAGCTACTTATCTCTTACCACTGGATATCACCATGGTATCTGAATCCTTAATTTTCACACCAAGAGGAAGTACCAAAGCTGAATACACAACTTTAACTGACTATTTTAAGGATTTATATTGCTGCCCCTCACCGTAGTATCTTGCACCTTCCTCATAAAATCAGTAGCAATAGTGAAGTCCCTCGTGGACTTCGTGGTGTCCGTGGCCCTTCTCAGGATAAAACTCTGCTAGGGGAAGGAGTTTAGGTTTTCAGGTTTTTTAGACATCATTGGTTTACTTTCCCCCGCTCACGTATGAGTCACTGAGGGAGGTGTTGGACCAGCTCTCTCACCAGCCATCCTAACTACAAGCCTGCATCAGCTAGGCTGACCTCCTACTCCCTCAAACCCACCATTCTGTGACACCTGAGCTCCTCTCCAGGGGAGATTCTTGCTCTGAGGTTTGTGCCAATTAAAGCCAGCATCAACCAGTGGTAAATCCAGGCCCTCGGCTTTCACCTGCCTGGTGAAAGTTTCATTGGAATGGTATCTTTTGGGTTCAACAAACTGGCATGTTTTGATGAAAAAAACGTTTTGTCAACTGCCGAAGCAATGCTGCAAATGCAAGTGTAGACAGCCCTGGTATTATTATCAGGAGGTTATCCAACCTTGTTTATGCTGTAGCTCTAACTCTTCTTGCCCCAAAGGGTGCAGAATCAGGGGGTCTCTATGGTGTGTGTGTGTGTGTGTGTGTTGGGGGGACTTAAGGAACAAGGCCACAGAGAGATTCTTAGACACTCTTGCTACTCATTCTCATCCAGTTCTTGTTGTGGCTAAAATACTTCTGGCCCCAGGATAGGACTCTCCTTCCAGGCTTGTCTCATCCCTCCTTTTCTTTGGTGTGTCTTGGGTTATAAATCTCAATTAGTACGAGAGTATCTAAATTCTCACCACATTGGTAAATGCTCTGTGTGCTGTGCGTTACGTAAGAGGACAAAAGAGGTCTTACTCAGATAAAATTGAATTAAAATCTTGATATAAAAGTGCTGAAGTGTCATTACTCATTTCTGTATTCTACATGGATTTGTTTAATGCTGAGATGACACAATTGCCTGAGGGACGCTATTGATTTTTTTGGAAGGTGGGGCATGTTCATGTCAGACAGGGATGGGAAACCTGGCTGCGAGCTGTTTGCTAGAGAGAGAGGGGTTTAGCGGCTGGAGAGACAGGGTTATAATCAAAGTGATGCAAAGCCTTTGTTTGTGACAGAGAGAATCTTACTGATTCTTTATTCAAATCTTACAGAACAGGCTGCTGTGGTGGGCTTCACTAGAACTGAAGGGGTTAAGCAGCAGATCTGGGCCCAGGTGACCGTCCCTTTGCACCTGAAGATCCTTCTCCAGCTGGAACAGGAGCTCAAAAGGGCGATGCAGGCAGGCAGGGGCAGGAGAGAGACCTACCCCTGAAGAAGGCACTGAAGAAGCTGTTTGCTGGAAGGAAGAGGCTGGCAGCTGAGGCTTGCGGGGCTGAAGGTTCAGTTATTTTTTTCCCTTTTGCTACCTTGTATTGAACTGTAAGACTTTGGGGGAAGGTGAATGGTAGGAAGTGGCCCATGGAGCCAGCCTTAAGGCACTCCAGGACACTGTTGCCTTTCACAGGGCCTTGGGCTGGAGTATGGCTCCCATACCAACCACCTGTATTACGGAAAGGATGAAACCCTCACTTCCACCTCCACTCCTCCACTAGGAGAGATTCTGAAAACCATGTGGCTGGGACAGGCCACCCATAGGAGTCAGTAGACAGACTGAAGGCCCTTCCAGTCGTGAGGGCCTGGGATCCAATATATTCCTTGGGACTCTGTTACCCCAGAGAGGGGCCGGACAAAACTGATGACCTGGCTGCAGGTCCCATTCACCACCCACCGAAAGGAGGATGGTCATGGGGGCAGCAAATGCCAGTGAGACACCAGAGGTGGGGCAAGAGGAGGCCCAGTGATTCAACCACAAGGCAACACTGCCAGTGAGCCCAGCCCCCATCACAGATGCATTGGTCCATGTGGGCATTTCAGCTTTCTCTGAACTATCCAGTATGGGCCATGATCGGAGATGGGATCCACAGCCAAATGGATCCTCTTGTTCAGGAAAGCGAGACTCTCTCCTGTACACCTAGTGAGACAGTTCCACCACGGCCACCACCTTCCCCAAACGGGAGAGAGATGAGGATGGATCCGCTGTTAGTTCTACCTGCCTCCATCCTGGGCAGGGTGTGGGGGAAGGAAGGAAGGATAGGATGAACCATTGGCACCCATGGCAAGCTGTGCCCTGTGTCCCTGCATGGGACAGACCATGAACAAATATGTGCTTAAATTCTGGACATCTCATGAATGTCCATATACGCAGGAATATACAGGGTCCCATGCCCTCACAACTGGAAGGGGTTAGAACAGAAAGCGGGGTTCCGGAGCAGGTGGGGGGTCTATACCCTGGTTTGTCACTGACTCTCTGTCCCTTCTGACAGGACACTTAAAACAACACTTCCCAACACAGAATTCAGGTTGGTTCAGTCACTTGGGCAACTGTATTTCAGAGGTGCTGAGTCCCCACGGCCTCAGCTGACTTTGGATCCCACTCTCTGTGCATCATATATCGTCCCACAGCTCTCTAGATCCCCACCCCTTCCACACGCCTAGTTAGAGCTGCTTGGAAAATGGAATTTCTGTTCCATGGGAAAGTCTGACATTTCGAACTTTTCGTTTTTACTCCAAAGCTGCAATGTTGTAATTGCTGCAGAATGAAAATTCCATAAAAATTTCAGTTGGGGACCATTGAAACATTTCATTTTGATAAGGTTGAAACATTAATATCACTAAATATAATATAATTTACATAGAATAAATATTACGAAACCCAGCCTCCTTGAAGTTTGCCATCTCCTGGAACTTCCATGTGAGGAGAGGGGAGAAGCCACTGCCAGTAGTAAGCACCAGGGAGGGCCTACAATTAAAATATTCATTTTACTATTAGAGTGATATATTGTATCTGCCCCAATGAAATGAATCAAAACATTTCTACTTTGTAGAAATGAAATGAGCAGGTTGACATGATTCATTTTCACTTGTCCCCATCAAATTTTGTTGAAATGGCATTATTCCCATGGAATAGTTTGATTTTGATAGGTTTCAGAGTAACAGCCGTGTTAGTCTGTATTCGCAAAAAGAAAAGGAGGACTTGTGGCACCTTAGAGACTAACCAATTTATTTGAGCATGAGCTTTCGTGCATCCGATGAAGTGAGCTGTAGCTCACGAAAGCTCATGCTCAAATAAATTGGTTAGTCTCTAAGGTGCCACAAGTCCTCCTTTTTTTTGATTTTGATGAAATTGTGTTTTCCATCAGAAAAATGTTCCACCAAGCTTTTCAACCAGCTCGATTTCCTGGATCCCACAGTTGCCTTAACTAGATACATAGATCACAGTGTTTGATCAAATCGGGAGGAGAAGCTCAACCTGTATGATCCCAGTCTCTCTTCTCCCAAACTCCCTGTTACATGCCATCTATTAATTAAATTGATTGGGGTCCTGAATGGCATCTAATCATAGAATATCAGGAAGGGACCTAGGAGGTCATCTAGTCCAACCCCCTGCTCAAAGCAGGACCAACCCCAACTAAATCATCCCAGCCAGGGCTTTGACAAGCCTGACCTTAAAAACCTCTAAGGAAGGAGATTCCACCACATCCCTAGGGGATTGTACCCATCTGAAGGGGGATTCACTGTCCCTGCGTTGGGCTTTAGGACCAGCTGAACACCTTTTGCAGATGTTATTGCCATATATTTATGAGTCAGACCCTGGCTGGCTGCAGCAATAGTGTACTGAATTCAGGACATGAACTGCAGGGATTTCTCATCTCAGGAGCTTAATTACCTCTTTGATAGAGGTAAATGTTGTATCAAGTGGATAGCGGGAAGTCGTGAATGGAATTATCAGCTCAGTTGTTGAAGATTAGAAGCACAGCCACAACACAGAGTCTTATCACCAAACATTGGCTTCGAATGAGGAATCTGATACTCCCCAGAAGCCTCAACAATAAACTTAAAAGAACAAACATCTGGACCTGGTGAAGGTGACTTCATTCCCTTTGTTATGATGAATTTTGCCACCTGCTTTCCACCCTTTTCCTCCTCTGTCTTGCACGTCTTTGAACATATGTCTTTATTCTTAATGTCCCAGAAATTCTGCATCAAAATTTTCAGAGAAGCAATTGGGAGTTTAAGTAAATTAACTACACAAAATAAGAAAGACAAGGGTCTCTTATTGAACCAACATATTTTTCAAAACACAAAAGAGGACTTTTTCCTCCTTCTTTCTGCATGGCCCAGGCAGACAAAGGGTTAAAAGTATAGTGCAGCTTCTTGGGAGGAATTACTGGAATGTCTTGTTAGTGCTACAAGGGATGAAAGACATTCTCATCAGTATCACTTGCTTAGAGTCCTAGGCTTAACCTACCCTCCACCCCATTACATTCCCTAATGTATAATTTAATCCTACATGAGCAAATGGAGGGTGGAGTTACAGTTACAGCTGGACAAATTTTGTCCCATAAGTAGTACATTAGCTAAAAAATGCATTTGGGGGAGCACTGAAAGTACTCACAAATTTGGGTTGAATTCAACAAATAGTTTCAGACCAAAAAAAAAGGATTTTTTTCCCAAATGCTGAAACGGTTTGTTTCAACCATTTCAAAATGTTTCAACTTTTTTATTTCAAAGTTACAGTTTGTATTGAAATGTAGCTGTGACACAGGGTTACACAACTCGCAGGTTAATTGACCGAGATTCCACCTTGAGAGACAATAATGTAGATGTCGTAGATAGATAATGTTCGAGTTTTTGTGTGTTTACATATATATTGTTAGAGGCTGACAATGTGACCAAACAGTTCCTGTCTATCACTGTAGTCTGTTAATTCAAAGATCAAAAGAAGTTGTTAACATTTAAATTAACTGTGAATGTAGTGATATCACTGTCTTTATTTGTCTTTGAAGTATATAATAAACTACATGTAAATGGTGGGAGATAGGCAATTGCCTTATGTTAATCCATGTAGCTAATTACCAGTGATGCTTAGGAAATAAGAGTTTACTTCAAAGACACTATTCTTCACCCAAGAAACACTTGTTGTCAAGAGTCTGACAATAGCCTGCCAGGGATCTATAAAAACTTGTGGGCCCTGATCCTTCCATCTCAGCTCTGCTTAAGCTTCATCAGGGGAAGTTTGAGTCACAAGACTGAAATCTCCAGTCCCCTCTGGATCACCCTGATACTGGACTGTAACCATGGATCAATTCTGAAAAAACTTTTTGTATCTCTAAAGCTTACCATCTCTACTATGAAACTGACCTAAGAACTTTATGTATATCTGTATGTATAATGATCTTTTTAACCAATACTCTTTCTCTTTTCTTTTTAAATAAATTTTAGTTTAGTTAATAAGAATTGGCTGAAAGCATGTATTTGGGTAAGATCTAAGATATTCATTAACCTGGTAGGTAATGTGTCTGATTCTTTGGGATTGGTAGAACTTTTTATATGATAAATCCTCATCATATTTGACTTGGCTATCAGGGTGGAAGCCCAAGGCTGGGTTACTTTAAGGGAACTGTGTTTTGGCTTCTGGGTAACCAGTAAGGTGTTGTAGAAGCTGTTGTGTTGCTGGTCTGGTGAATCTAAGTATTTGAATAACCACCAATTTGGGGGATTGTCTGCCCCATTCTTTGCATTTTGCCCTAACTGAGCAATCTCAGCATAGTCCCCCTGGAATCCCGGTCACAGTAGCTATATTGATTAAAAAAAAACAAAATAAAAAAAAATAAAGAATGAAAAACACCCTACAATTAAATTATTTTTGTTTTTAAAATGGGTTGGGTGTTATTTTTTTTTTTTTTTTTTTTTTTTTTTTTTTTTTTTTTAGTTTTGGTTGTAAACTATCCACATTTTTTTCTAATTCTTTTGTTCAGCCACCGAACTGAAAACTCCGTGATTCGCTCAGCTGGGGGTAGTTCCACTAACTTCCCCAAGGGCCAAAACCTTCATAAGTGGCTGTTCTTTGGAGCCCACCTTTTAACTCCTCGGGTCTGGTTTTCAGAGGCGCAGAGCTCTGTATCTCCAGTAGGAGGTATGGGTGAAGAATCAAGCCCCAGGTGCCTGAGGATAAGGCTCTTAGAATGTATCCATAGAACCATAGACGTGCAGGACTGGAAGGGACCTTGAGAGCTCATCTAGTACAGTCTCCTGAACCCAAAGCAGGACTAAGTAATAACTAGACCGTCCCTGACAGGTGTTTGTCTAACCTGCTCTTAAAAAACCTCCAATGATGGAGATTCCACAACCTCCCTAGGTAATTTATTCCAGTGCTTAACCACCCTGACAGGAAGTTTTTCCTAATGTCCAACCTAAATTGCCCTTGCTGTAATTTAAGCTCATTGCTTCTTGTCCTAGACTCAGAGGTTAAGGAGAACAAAGTCATAGGCCCTTTTTTGGCCAGAAAATTGACCCCAGAAGTTTAACACTGCCACTTATGCACAATACATATGCACAATTGGAATAGATGCAAAAAGGAGAAGCTCTGAAACTGAACTTCACTGAAGTTGGGAGAACCCAGCATTTGCAAGCTGACGGTAGATTTGCTTCCCAGGCTACTCTCCTAACAGCTTTCTCTCTGTTTGCTTCTTAATGGCTAATCTGTGGGTTTGAGATGCATATTTCTCAGATGCAAACTGGCTTCCCCCTGTTTTATGTATATAATTTTGCAAACCCAGATATGTTCAAAAAAAGTTGTCTGTCTTTACTAGAGTAGTGAACTAGATGTCACAGTCAATAGGCAGAATCCTCAGTGCCATCTGCTGTGTTTTCATGATTGTAATTTGCAGGAAGCCTTGTATAACTTCCTAGGTAAAATAACTCTTCTTCCCAGAACAAAGATCCTATTTAATATATGCATGGTGCATCTCAAGGAAAGGAAAAATATGCAATGACTATTTACCATTACCCACAGCTATACATTATTCATGCCTTCCTTCACTACAAAATCTTTCCTTCCCAAATATTAAAGCAACACACATTGAAAAGGAAGAATGGCAAACCTCCTGGGACAGCATATGAGTTTGCACTAGATTCATTAGCATTATCAGTTTAATCAGTGTATTCCTTGTATAACAATTTCAGTGCAGTAGCTTGTCTGAGAACACAGAACATGTTGATTCGCCTGGAGTGAAGCTTTAACACCGCCACTGCTCTTTTTCCAGAGGCAGAAGGAAATAGCATCTCATGCCAAGTCAGTATGGTACCAGTGCCCTATGCGGTGGTAAGAGGCTCTCTTCTGCAGGTAGTAGTGTTGGTGAATCAGTAGGAGGCACTATTCCCTCTCGGTCAGTAAAGACCCAATGGCCTGGGATGATGCCAGGGAGAGCTGCGCTGCTGGAGGAGAAGTCTTCCATATGAGACATTAAAGTGAGGCACTGAGCGCTTGTGTTTATTTACAGGGCACCTTTTTACAGGAGTTAGGGGTGTTAGCATGGCTGAACCCACTTTGCCTCCTTAAACCCAGTTAAGTTGGATACCATGTTCTCCTTCACCGTCTCTCCCAAACTGGTGTGTATTGTTGCGATGTCTTGTTCAGCCATCGCTGCCTTTCACGCTGGAGGTGTGTGAGTGTGGGGAGGGATTCCTGTGTACATATATAGCCCGCCTCCCCGGCCAGTTTGGGGGCTGGAGAAAAGCAGCTCCCCCCATCGGCAGCACAGAGGCTGGAGAAATTGAAATGGAGGCTGCTTGCCGATTTTGTGCTTGAGAGATACTGACTGTGTGGGGCTGGGCCAAAAGCCTGACTGACAATTCAGGGTCTAGATACCCTATGCATGGCTGGGAACACTCAGGCATGCATCACTGAGTTGAGCAGGGACAGTTGGGTGGGAGATAGCAGAGATATTTGGGTGTGGGGTCTCACAGCACCCAGCAAGGACACAGCCCCCTTTCCCCCCAAGTTGCTTCCTGCAGCAGAAGGGGAGACACTACTTTGTCTCTCTTGGCCTAATGGCTTGAGCCCCACTGCTCCCCCCCATCTCCATGATGGAAAGACTTAGCCCTGAGATGCCACTAAGCCTGCAAAGGCTGTCTGCTGAGCCCTGTACAGCCCCTGGGGCCAGCCAGCAGACCCTCTCCACCTAACCACCCAGTCTCAGGTAGGAGCTGTGAGGGAACAGAGCATGCTCAGAGCAGGTGGAATGGTCAGGGAAATTAGCTATCAAACTGCAACAAGTGTCTCCCGAACATGTGCAAGCTGAGATTTTTTGAGTTTCATCACTTAGCCAAAATTAGGTGAATGTTCACAGGGATGGCACAAGGCAGATCCCTGACTCCAAGTTCATGCCCTTCTCCTAGGGAATCCCCTGCTCCAAAGCATGGAGGCATTGGAATTTCTCAATGAAACAGTGGTAAAAATCAGCTCACATGCCGCCTTTGGCACGCGTGCCACAGGTTCCGACCCCTGGTGTAGATCCATCCTCTTTGGAACCCCCTTTCAGGTAGTTGAAAACAGCTATCAAATCCCCCCTCATTCTTCTCTTCTGTAGACTAAACAATCCCAGTTCCCTCAGCCTCTCCTCAGAAGTCATGTACTCCATCCCCTGAATCATTTTTGTTGCCCTCTGCTGGACTCTTTCCAATTTTTCCACATCCTTCTTGTAGTGTGGGGCCCAAAACTGGACACAGTACTCCAGATGAGGCCTCACCAATGCTGAATAGAGGGGAACGATCTCGTAGGCAATGCCCCTACTTATACATCCCAAAATGCCATTGGCTTTCTTGGCAACAAGGACAGACTGTTGACTCATATCCAGCTTCTCGTCCACTGTAACCCCTAGGTCCTTTTCTGCAGAACTGCTGCCGAGCCATTCGGTCCCTAGTCTGTAGCGGTACATTGGATTCTTCCATCCTAAGTGCAGGACTCTGCACTTGTCCTTGTTGAACCTCATCAGATTTCTTTTGGCCCAATCCTCTAATTTGTCTAGGTCCCTCTGTATCCTATCCCTACCCTCCAGTGTATATACCTCTCCTCCCAGTTTAGTGTCAAACTTGCTGAAGGTGCAATCCATGCCATCCTCCAGATCATTAATGAAGATATTGAACAAAACCGGCCCCAGGACCTACCCTTGGGGCACTCCGCTTGATACCGGCTGCCAACTAGACATGGAGCCATTGATCACTACCAGTTGAGCCCGACGATCTAACCAGCTTTCTATCCACCTTATAGTCCATTCATCCAGCCCATACTTCTTTAACTTGCTAGCAAGAATACTATGGGAGACCGTATCAAAAGCTTTGCTAAAGTCAAGGAATAACATGTCCACTGCTTTCCCCTCATCCACAGAGCCAGTTATCTCATTATATAAGGCAATTAGGTTAGTCAGGCATGACTTGCCCAAGGTCACTGGCAAAGCCAGAATTAGAACACAGCTCTCCCAAGTTCTAGTCCTATGTTCTATGCACTAGGCCACCCTGTTTCAACCTGAGTTCATTAACTGATTAAGAGCAGGGTTAAAAGTGCCTCAATGCTGTGGCTACTGGGCTGTTCAGTGGTGTGCGTGTGCCCCCAGACACCCCTTCTGATCTCCTGTGGGTGCTATTGTGGAGTCCATTGCGTGGATATCTGTGCACGGGAACTGTTCCCCACATTCCCCATCAATCCTTTGTGTGGGAGGTTCAGGCTGAGCAATGAATAGCTGGGAATGCTGCACAAAACTGGGATGAAATTACTGAGATTCCCCAGGTACTTTTTGAAAAGATGGGAAAATGTTGGTAAAGACACCATCTCCACTCTGCTTTGCAGGGCACTGAATGACCTTCCCACTCTGTGCCTGTATTATTTCATTGCTTTGGTGGAGCATTTGGGGATGAAAGGCACTATTGACATAAGAAATATCTGTGATGGCATCCCCGGCGTACAACCTGGAACTGGGGGACCACTGTGCCCCCTTAACTCTCCAACCGGGTCTGGTTTACACCATGTTTGCTAGTGACAAGCAGGAAACCCCTCCAGGCACTGTTATCACTCAGCACAACAGCATGTGGAGCCCCACACTCAGCTAAATTGCATGACTGCTCCCAGAGCCACTCACAAATCACAGAGAGAAAGGCACCAGCAAATCTCCCATGCCCCCAGCCTTGCACCTCCAGAATACACCGTCTTCCCCTGGTCAGAAGCCTGACCAGTATGTGTTTATTACCTAGTACGCCCCTCCCTCGACCTCTCGAGGTCCCTTCCAATCCTATGATTCTATGATTAGCTTCTCAGAAAGAAGTTTATGAGGTGAATAGATTACAGTGTATAAGTACCTTGCTGGGGAGAAAACACCAGATACCAAAGGGCTCTTTAACCTAGTGGAGAATGGTAGAACAAGAGACAATAGTTGGAAGTTACAGCTAGATAAATTCAGATTAGAAATAAAATGCACATTTTAACCGGGAGTGGGATAAGCCGTTGGAACTAGCTACCAAAGGAGGTGGTGGATTCTCCATCTCGTGAAGTCTTTAGATCAAGACTGGCTGCCCTTCTGGAAGGCACTTAGTCAAACACAACTTATTGAGCTCAATACAGGGGTAGCT
This sequence comes from Natator depressus, assembly GCF_965152275.1. NCBI lineage: Eukaryota > Metazoa > Chordata > Testudines > Cheloniidae > Natator > Natator depressus. The sequence continues at coordinate 5,200,861 of NC_134260.1, forward strand.
GGATGAAATTCTCTGGCCTGTGATATGTAGGAGGTCAGACCACTTCACCTAATGGTCCTTTTTGGTCTTAAAATCTATGAAAATGTGTAATGAATACATGAGAACACAAGTATCAGAGGGGTAGCCGTGTTAGTCTGGATCTGTAAAAGTGGCAAAGAGTCCTGTGGTACCTTAGAGACTAACAGAGTATTGGAGCATAAGCTTTCGTGGGTGAATATCCTGTTTGTCGGATGCATGAGAACACAAGAACGGCCATACTGGGTCAGACCAATGGTCGATCTAGCCCACGATCCTCTCTTCTAACAATTGCCAATGACAGATGCTACAGAGGGAATGAACAGAACAGGGCAATCATCAGGTGATCCATCCCCTATCATTCAGTCCCTGCAAATGGCAGTCAGAGGTTTAGGGACACCTCGAGCACGGGGTTGCATCCCTAACCATCGTGGCTAATAGCCATCGATGGACCTATCCTCCATGAATTTATATAATTCTTTTTTTAATTCAGTTATAGTTTTGGCCTTCACAACCATCCCCTAGCAATGAGTTCCACAGGTTGACTATGAGTAGGGTGAAGAAATACTTCCTTTTGTTTAACTGCTCCCTATACATTTCATTGGGTGACCCTGGTTCTTGTGTTATGTGAAGGGATAAATAACACTTCCTTATTCACTTTCTCCACACCAGTCATGATTTTATAGACCTCTGTCATATCCCCCTTTGTCATCTCTTTTCCAAGCTGAATAATCCCAGTTTTTTAAATCTCTCCTCATAATACATTTTAGTAACTTCTCATTAATATCTAAAATGCGTTCTCTATAAATCATAAGGTCACAGATTTCAAGTCCCACATCATGTGACCTTTCACAGCTAGGAACAAACTTCATATCCCATTGGAAGATTCATGGGATATCAGACCTGAAGATTCATGGGATATCAGACCTTGGTCATGTCTCTGGTACAGAATAGCAGCATCTGTCCTGCACGAAGCAGTGCAATTTTGCAGAGAAAATGTACATTTGTGGGGAAAGAAGGATATATTTTTCTGGAAGTTTGTGGGGGTTGTTTAATTGCAAGGCAGCTGTTTGAAATCTGATGAGATGTTTTAGGTGTCAGAATTATTCCCGGAGGATATAATTTAATGAGCAGAGTGCAGATGAAATAGTCAAAGGCCCAACTGATGATGCAGCATAAGAGTTGAGTTGAGAGCTGTAAATTTAGAAGAGTCCAGGAAATGTGTGCATCCCACAGCAAAGCGTAAATTGCTCACTCATTCCTCCAACTACGCTAAAATCAGCCTGGTTGCAAGGTGAGAACAAAGGAAAAATTGGGTGAGGTTTTCAAAACAGCCTAGGGGACTTAAGACAAATAGTTTTCCTTGATTTGAATGTAGAAATGGGTCTGAATTACAGCTGATTACAATTTTTATCCACCCATGGACAATTTCAACTCTTTGTAGAAAAAACAAAAACCTAGATGCTGAAAATGCATAGATTTTAGGCAAGGGAAAATTGAAGATTTTCAGCTGAAAACCAAATAATGTTTAGTGAAAACTTTTTTTTTTGGCTGAACATTTTCAGCTTTCAGTTTTTCGCACCAGAAAAAAAAAATTAAAGGAAAGCAGACATTTTCCATAAACATTTGTTCAGTCAAAACCCCAATTTTCCATTGGGGAAAAAGGGGGTTTTGTTTTTTTCATGGAATTTTTTCATCTTGTCCCACCCTGAACCCCTTAGCATGCTTTGAAAATCTCTACCCAGGTTGATCCAAATCCCACAGTTATTCTAATTTGTTGAAGCTTTATGAGCCAGAATCTACCATTTCTAATTTACATTTAAAAAGCCCATTAGAGGACGCATAGCATCTTCTATCTGTTAATTTTATGAAAGAGCCTTTCCTAGGAGAGGTAAAACCTGCAGAAGGTACAATAAGCTTCACTCTAATTTGAATCAAAATAATTTCATCACTAAATGCATAATTACATTTCTAATTATTATGTTAAACTGGGCTTGTTTCTTGATTTACTCAAAGGTAATGATTAACTGTTTAATTTTCATCTTAGGTTATTAGTGGTATTTATGCTTAAAGTGTTCCTAAATATTTGAAAACAGGAAGATAAATTTCATGTAATTATTTTGTGAAATGCAGTTATGAGGGTGGTGGGCAGGGATGGTCTCTGCCAGTGGTTCTCAAACTTTAGCAACCTGAGGACCCCCATTTTGATTTAAAATTTTTTGTGGATCCCCAAGCCGGCTTCTAATTTTCCCTGGGGGTGCTCAACCCCAGGCCCCGCCCCCACTCCACCCCTTCCCCCAAGGCCCCGACCCACCTCTTCCCACCTCTGCCCCACCCCACCCCTCCTCTTTCCTGCTTCTTTCCGCCCCCTCCCTGAGCGCATCCCATCCCTGCTCTTCCCTCTCCCTCCCAGCGCCTCCCGTATGCTGCTGAACAGCTGTACCGTGGCATGCAGGAGGCACTTGGAGGGAAGGGAAGGAGCTGATCAGTGGGGCCAGCAGCCCCGGACATGACAGATCCCAGTTTCAGAACCACGGGGGGGGGGGGTGTCTATGCAAATAGGAGAGGAGGGGCTACAAGGGGATGTGTAAGGTGGAGGTGCACACAGGCTTAGAGAGTGGATGGACTGCACATAGAGGATGCTGGGTTGGATTGCGGCCCAGTGAGCAGCAGGCTGCATGGAAAAGGGAGAAGGATGGTGTGTTGAATGGAGGGAGTGGGGGTATTTCTATCTGTGACATCACCTTGCTACTGAAATTAGAAACACAGCTTTAAAAAAAGATGCAGCCAAATTGGAGAGAGTCCAGAGGACAGCAACAGAAATGATCAGGGGTTTAGAAAACATGACCTCTGAGGAAAGGTGTGAAATATGTGGGCATGTTTAGTCTTGAGAAGAAAAGGCTGAAAGGGAAACATGATAACTGTCTTCAGATATGTAAAAGTCTGCTGTAAAGAGAGTGGGGAGGGTCAATTGTTCTCCAAGGTAGGACAAAAAGAAATGGGTTTGGTTTGCCAGCAAGGGACAGAAAAGCTTTCTAGCTTTAAGGCTAGTTAAGCATTGGTAGATTACCCAGGGAAGCTGTAGAATTCCCACCATTGCATGTTTTTAAGAACAGGTTGGATGAACACCTGTCAGAGATGGTATAGATTTACTTGGACCTGCCTCAGCATGGGGGAATGGACGAGAAGACCTCATTTCTATGATGCATCTGACCAAAACACCCTGGTTTCAACATCCCCATGCTTGGGACGGGAAGGCTTGAAATCTGTATGCAGCTCTGGCTCCAAATTTTGCAGATCTACCGTTGCCTGAACCGATGCCACCTTTCTGGAGTGTGGGAGCTTTGAAATCCAGAGGGGAATTGGTTGGATCAGGGCCAGTTCTAACCTGTGACAGAATCAGCACAAAAATCACCACCAAAAACAAAGTCAGATTTCTTTTTACAACCCTGTGTTCTGTGTCCCGAGCCAGCAGCTGCTTGCTGTGCACGTATTTCAAAGCAGCTGATCAAGAGATTTGATTGATTAGTCCTAAAATCTAAGGTGTGAGGCTACAGTGTGTGCAGAGTGATCGCAATGGCCTGAAGCTGTGCGTGATGCAGTGAGGCAGTTAGATTTCATCAGTATTTCAACGATGTTTCTATTAAAACTCCAGCTGCTGTAGTCACAGGGTTACATGAGAATCTTGGCTTTCATTAAATAAAAGAGTAAATTCCCAGCCCTAGAGCTTGCAGAGAAAAAGCTTGAAAATGTGAACCCCCTAGAAGCCCTCTAAAATAGAAGGCAAATAAAAGAATCCCAGATAAAGTATTTTTAAAAATTTCATGACATTGAAACCAATATCATGATTCTGGGAGTCAGCAAGCACTGCTGGCAAGCTCAATAAAATGGCACTCTCTCTGTGCCTGGCCCTTGGGTGTGTGTATCTAAGGGGACAATTTGTTGTAAGGGACACAGCACATTCCCATTTCTAAGGATTCGGCCTGCCTCCTGGATGTGAGGCCAGTCATTCTGGAGAGCAGTTTCAGTATGTGATGGCCTGTACCACAGGCCTTCACAGCAGCTTTATGTTAATGGTGTCTTGTTTTGTTATGTTCCTTACTCTCATCAGACAGTCACTGAGGCTGAAAGACTGTGGTTGCTTTTTGTGTGCAAGCCACCTGATCATCCCCGACTGGCTCTTGGGGCAGATCTGTGCGGCTCAGCCCTGCAGAGCCGAAAGAAAATGGAATTCTGGGAAAAGGGGTAAACAGTGAGGTGGCAAAATTTGCAGATGATATAAAACTACTCAAGAAAGTTAAGTCCCAGGCAAACTGCGAAGAGCTACAAAGGGTCACCAAACTACGTGATTGGGCAACAAAATGGCAAATGAAATTCAATGTCGATAAATGCAAAGCAATGCACATTGGAAAACATAATCCCGACCATACATATAAAATGATGGGGTTTAAATTAGCAGTTACCACTCAGAAAAGAGATCTGGGAGTCATTATAGATATTTCTCAGAAAATATCCAATCAATGTGCAGCGGCCATCAAAAAAGCGAACAGAATGTTGGGAATCATTAGGAAAGGGATAGACAATAAGACAGAAAATATCATATCGCCTTTATATAAATCCATGGTACGCCCACATCTTGAATACTGCATGCACATCTGATCACCCCATCTTAAATATAATGAATAACAAAAATGAATAGGGATATGGAATAAATTCCATATGAGGAGAGATTAATAAGACTGGGACTTTTCAGCTTGGAAAAGGCGGATATGATAGAAGTCTATAAAATCACGACTGGTGTGGAGAAAGTAAATAAGGAAGGGTTATTTACTCCTCATAACACAACAACACTTGCCCCATAACCTCAGCCATGCAGAACACAACGCCATCCACAGCCTCAGAAACAACTCTGACATCATAATCAAAAAGGCTGACAAAGGAGGTGCTGTCGTCATCATGAATGGGTCGGAATATGAACAACAGGCTGCTCGGCAGCTCTCCAACACCACTTTCTATAAGCCATTACCCTCTGATCCCACTGAGGGTTACCAAAAGAAACTACACCATCTGTTCAAGAAACTCCCTGAAAAAGCACAAGAACAAATCCGCACAGACACCAGGGGTATTCTATCTGCTACCCAAGATCCATAAACCTGGAAATCCTGGACGCCTCATCATCTCAGGCATTGGCACCCTGACAGCAGGATTGTCTGGCTATGTAGACTCCCTCCTCAGGCCCTACGCTACCAGCACTCCCAGCTATCTTCAAGACACCACTGACTTCCTGAGGAAACTACAATACATCGGTGATCTTTCTGAAAACATCATCCTGGCCACTATGGATGCAGAAGCCCTCTACACCAACATTCCACATAAAGATGGACTACAAGCCATCAGGAACAGTATCCCCGATAATGTCATGGCTAACCTGGTGGCTGAACTTTGTGACTTTGTCCTCACCCATAACTATTTCACATTTGGGGACAATATATACCTTCCAGTCACCCGCATGGCCCCACAGTATGCCAACATTTTTATGACTGACTTAGAACAGCACTTCCTCAGCTCTGGTTCCCTAATGCCCCTACTTTACTTGCACTACATTGATGACATCTTCATCATCTGGACCCATGGAAAAGAAGCCCTTCAGGAATTCCACCATGATTTCAACAATTTCCATCCCACCACCAACCTCAGCCTGGACCAGTCCACACAAGAGATCCACTTCCTGGACACTACTGTGCTAATAAGCGATGGTCACATAAACACCACCCTATACCGGAAACCTACTGACCGCTATACTTACGTACATGCCTCCAGCTTTCATCCAGACCACACCACACGATCCATTGTCTACAGCCAAGCTCTACAATACAACCGCATTTGCTCCAACCCCTCAGACAGAGACAAACACCTACAAGATCTCTATCAAGCATTCTTACAACTACAATACCCACCTGCTGAAGTGAAGAAACAGATTGACAGAGCCAGAAGAGTACCCAGAAGTCACCTACTATAGGACAGGCCCAACAAAGAAAATAACAGAACGCCACTAGCTGACACCTTCAGCCCCCAACTAAAACCTCTCCAACGCATCATCAAGGATCTACAACCTATCCTGAAGGACGACCCATCACTCTCACAGATCTTGGGAGACAGGCCAGTCCTTGCTTACAGACAGCCCCCAACCTGAAGCAAACACTCACCAGCAACCACACACCACACAACAAAACCACTAACCCAGGAACCTATCCTTGCAACAAAGCCCGTTGCCAACTGTGTCCACATATCTATTCAGGGGACACCATCATAGGGCCTAATCACATCAGCCACACTGTCAGAGGCTCGTTCACCTGCACATCTACCAATGTGATATATGCCATCATGTGCCAGCAATGCCCCTCTGCCATGTACATTGGTCAAACTGGACAGTCTCTATGTAAAAGAATAAATGGACACAAATCAGACGTCAAGAATTATAACATTCAAAAACCAGTCGGAGAACACTTCAATCTCTTTGGTCACTCGATTACAGACCTAAAAGTTGCAATTCTTCAACAAAAAAACTTCAAAAACAGACTCCAAGGAGAGACTGCTGAATTGGAATTAATTTGCAAACTGGACACCATTAAATTAGGCTTGAATAAAGACTGGGAGTGGATGTGTCATTACACAAAGTAAAACTATTTCCCCATGTTTATTTCCCCCCCCCCACTGTTCCTCACACGTTCTTGTCAACTGCTGGAAATGGCCCATCTTGATTATCACTACAAAAGGTTTCCCCCCCCCATCCCACTCTCCTGCTGGTAATAGCTCACCTTACCTGATTATTTTAGTTACAGTGTGTATGGTAACACCCATTGTTTCATGTTCTCTGTGTATATAAATCTCCCCACTGTATTTTCCACTGCATGCATCTGATGAAGTGAGCTGTAGCTCATGAAAGCTTATGCTCAAATAAATTTGTTAGTTTCGAAGGTGCCACAAGTACTTCTTTTCTTTTTGCGGATACAGACTAACACGGCTGCTACTCTGAAACCTGTCAAATGAAATTAATAGCAGCAGGTTTAAAACAAACAAAAGGAAGTATTTATTCACCCAGCGCACAGTCAACCTGAGGAACTCATTGCCAGAGGATGTTGTGCAGGCCAAGATTATAGCAGGGGTCAAAAAAAAAAAAAAACTAGATAAATTCATGAAGGTTAGGTCCATCAATGGCTATTAGCCAGGATGGTCAGGGATGGTGTCCCTCACCTCTGTTTGCCAGAAGCTGGGAATGGGCAACAGGGGATGGTTCACCTGATGATTAACTGTTCTGTTCATTTCCTCTGAAGCATGTCATTGGCCACTGTCAGAAGACAGAATACTGGGCTAGATGGACTTTTGGTCTGACCCAATATGGCCATTCTTATGTTTCCCCTGCTGCCGTGCGCATCCCCAGCTGGTGCTGCTTACACTCAAAGCAGCAAGGACTTGGCTCACGTGCTGTGGTTGTTGCTGTCTGAAGACAGAGCCCGTTTTCCTTGGGATTCAGCAAAGGAATAAAAAACAGGGAACTTCTACAAAGACGGTATTTTACCATCTTTACTGAATGCGTTTAAAGGCATTTAAAACCAAATCCCAATCTCCGCATCTTGAAGCATGATGCGTTCTGCTGGTTGAGAAACCACTAAGCGGTTTGGTCTTGGCTCCCCCTTGACTGGCCTTGAACATGCTATGGGGGTCGGCTGTGTTTCTTGGGATTAGGCTCCTGCTTGGCTGGGGGGAAATAAAAGCGATGGCGCTTGTCAAATGCCACCCAGCTAAGGCACCAAAGCAAGATGTGGCTGCACATATTAGTGCAGATATGTGATTCCCCCCCGCCCCTCTTTTTTCTCATGAACAATGAAACAGTTTAATAACGCTCACATTTCAAAGATCGGTACAGAGCATCCATGTTAACCCCTCACTGGGCTGAATGGGGGAATTCACGGTTGTCAGAGCTATTATTCCAGGCTCTCTGCAGGCTTAGGCAGACATCTCTGCATTGGTTACACTCAGTTTACATTTTGGAGGTTTACTCAGTCTATGGCTACACTAAAGAGGTTACAGCAGAGCTTCTCCCACAGACATAGCCCTGTCCACACTGGCACTTATGTCGGTGTAACTTATGTCACTCAGGGCGGTGGCTTATTCATACCCCTGAGTGACATAAGTTACACCGACATAAGTGGTAGTGTAGGTGTAGCCTTAGAGTCATGGGCGGCAGGTGAACACACTTACACTCGCCAGCACGGTTTGTGGAGCCCCAAGCCCCACCCCGATCCCCACAGCCAGAGGACCCCTGGCCTGCCCATCCCAAGCTGCTGGCCTAACCTCCAGGTGGAGCCGCTGGCTCAAGTGATACCCTGGACTGCTAGCCCGACCCCCGGGCCGGCCTGAGCCACCCTTGACCTCCCCAGTGGGCCCGAGGTCGAGGCCACCAGCTGGAGCTGAGCACCCGCCGGATTCAGGGGATAGGAGGAGGGAGGGCGAGGCCTCAGGGAGGAACATGGGCAGGGCCATGGCCTGGGTTAGGGGAGGCTTAGCCTGCGCTGGCCTTTGACACCTGCTGCCCATGCTTAGAGTACGTTTACACTCCATGGACTAGAGAGGCAGAGCAACATCCCCCCAGCTAGGCCGGCATACCCCTGTATTGTAGCTGTGGCCGACACCAATGAAAGGGGGTTTCTGTCAGTGCAGGGACACCACCTCTCTGAGTGACAGTAGCTAGGGTGATGGAAGCATTCTTCCACCAGCAGAGCTGCAGAGTGTGGCTTTTTCACACTTCTAACCTATGTTCCCTCTAAAGTGCACGCCTGCACGTAGGGGGCCACTTAGGGCCGCGCAGGTGTACACACTGCATTTGGGGGTGGGGTGACATGGGGATGGTGATGGGGGAGCTTGGGGCATGCCGGGCTTCGGCGACTCCCCCAACCCCGGGGCTCCGGCGGAGCGAGGAGAGACAGCTCTCCCCCACAGCCCTGGGGCTGTGGCAGGGACAGAGGACTCCCCCAGCCCCGGGGCTGCTTGGCCAAGGAGAGGGCTAGGGGGAATCCTCTCTCCCTGGCCACAGCCCCAGGCAGCCTGCACCCCAAACCCGAGAGCCCGCACCCCCAGCCGGAGCCTGCACCACCCTGCACCCGAACCCTCTGCCCCAGCCCTGAGCCCCCTTCCACACCATGAATACCTCATCCCTGGCCCCACCTCAGAGCCCACACCCCTAACCAGAGCCCTCATTCCCCTCCTGCACCCCAACCCTCTGCCCCAGCCCTGAGCCCCCTTCCACACTCCAAATCCCTCGGCCCCACCCCCGCCACATGTCACCTCCATATTGGTGCACATCACAAAATTCATTCCGCACATGGGTGGGAAAAATTAGAGGGAACACTGCTTCTGACCAATGTAGCTATGCCAACCTAAATTTTAAGTGTAGACCAGGCCTTAGCAACCAGAACAGCAACTACAGACTGAATCTGAAACAAAATGAAAGCTATAATTGTGGAGGAAAAGGCAGGGGCATGAGACAGGTACAAGCTGAATCCAAACACTGTGCTATACACAGGAATGTTAATCCATGGGATCCACCCTCAGCAGGGCTTTTGAGGCCTATAGCATTGGGTGGCTGCTGGGGATGGCTCTGCACTCTTTCTCTACCAGCTCTGGATTCGGAAGGGAAATAAGTAACTGCTGTGAGTTTATCATGCACCAAACTCTTCACATTCACCCCCGCTGGCTTCAGGGAGCTGTGTTCTTCACCACGCCGCACCTTGCCACGGCTGGCTGATTTGCTAACGTTGGAGTGGAGAGCTCTCATGCTGAGGTGCAGTGCACGGAAGGCTGATGTGTGAGAGGGTCTTTGGGTGAATTAGTGCTTCATTTTTCATGCTGTTGCTTTGCTTCCAATATCACAATCTGCAAGAGTGGCTCTTATCTCAGCCAGGATCCAATCCCTCTCCCACGTACGAAAACAAGAGGTTGAGAAATGGAGCTCTGAGGAATATTAACTCCTAAATCATTCCCAGGTATGGCCCAGAGCAGAGCTGCAGCACCTGCTTCTGCACTGGAGGTTTCTGTGGGAGTTCTTTTTGTTAGCAGAGTTCTGTGACAGATTCTCACGCACCTAATTTTACCCTTATCGATTACGGCCGTGGTTTCCTGGCTGTCCTGGATGACTCTGCATCATCTTCAGTGATGAGCAAAGCCCAAGGGTGAGTTTGTGTTGTTTTCCAATTAAAGATGGGAGATGAGTTTTCCGGGGGCTGGAAAACAAGAGGCAACATCTAAAAATAAAGGGCTGAATTCTGAGGTCCTTAGTCAGGCAAAAACCCACCTGAATACTGGCAATTATAGTGGGAAATTGGGATATCTATGACACCTACCCGGCCAGTGCAGAATTATTCCTTAACTCAGTTTGCTACCATGCAGGCCCAATTTTGCACGTAGCTCTTGTGTTGCATTTTTCGTCAGTCGATCGCAAAGCACTTTACAAAGGAGAATCAATATCATTACCCCTATTTTACAGAAGGGGAAACTGAGGCACCAGGCGGGGCAGTGACTTGCCCAAGGGCACTCAACTGGCCAGTGGCAGAGCCAAGAAAAGAGATCCCAGGTCTCCCAAATCCCTAACCAGTGCTCTAACCCATAGGCCAGAAAAAGCATGAGTGTAATTGTGGTTGGTTGGCTGCATTTGCTCAGAGAGATGGAGCGGTACTGTCACTTTCCCTAATTTAGAAAGCCTGTTGTGCTCCAAGCTGTTCAGCCTTGCCTTTCCTCTGCAGTTACAGAGAATAATTACAGAGAGGAAGCTAACATCCCCCGCCTGCTGCAGGGGGACAGACAAAATAACCCCATAGGTCAGTTCTTTCTAGGGCCTACCCAGCAGCTAGGAAGGTGAAAGCTAAGTACACCTGCCAAAGCGAAGCTCCACTGTGCAGCATGTGAAATCCAACAGGCCAGACAGATTAACCGTCAGTCACCCTTCGCCGGTGAGTTTCCCGCAAATGCAGCCCAAGCTTTGTTTGCTGCCGCAGCAGGTATCTCTGGGGACAAGTTCAGACAACGTGCATGTCAGCAGCGTACATGCGGTAACTCATCCCGAGGGACTTTTGATGCAACAGCAGCCAAGGCCCTGCAATGATCCAACAGCAAACCCACAGGGGTCTCTGACCTGCTTGACAGTCTGGATTTGATGCCGCGCTCTGGAAGGACAGATATAGGCGCACTGGTACCAGCCCGGCAAGGTGCTGAGTGCCTCTGAGCTCCCTGTCAGCTCTCAGCCTGGGGCTTTTATTTAGCATGTGGGATTTGGATCCTGACCCTTATAGCAGAGCAATGAAGATGAAACCAGGGGGAAACTTCTTCCTTTGTGGCTGCAGTTTGCGATAGTTCTGAGCCCCTCCCTACCTTGTCTCTTCAGGGCCAAATTGTGGCTGACTCCTGGAGAGGTGGGCAAGCGGGGAGGGCACCGGAAATGTCCTTCCTCATCTGAGGGGGCATTCCTGATCGTGGTCTGTGCAGCCATTATAGACCTGAAAGGCGGTCTCTCCCCCAGAACGTAATCCATTCTCTCCTTCCCACCCTGTCTGGAGAGCGGATTTGTTGTGTTGATGTCACAGCTATTCCTGCAGTTGAGAATTCAGCCAGGGCCTTCATAGCTAAGAGACACATGAGAAACCGCCCTGAACTTCTCCAAAGTTTGAGGGTGTTCAGATACAGCTGTGGACCTGAGCCACAAAATTGGGATCTAGATCCAAATTTCCTCATGGACTGAGAGACTGGGGTGCCATGTGCTGGTTGGGGACAATCTAACACTATTTGATGATATTTGAAAAATCACAACTTTTTTAGAAAGATGTTTTGAGAAACACGACTGTCCATGTGGATTTTCTGCACTGGGACAGGAGCCACCAGAGTCTGTTGATTTTGACCCTAGCCATGTGACGGGGTTATTAACCTTCTGCAACCCTGACTGGGGCCAGACAAAAACCATTAGACTTTTCCCTGCACTTCTTGACATGATGCCTTTACTACAAAGCCCAAGAAGGATGCTAAGTCTTTGCAAAAATGAAGCCACCCAAATGGTTCAGCTAGGAAAGGAACGTAGTGAGGAATTAGGGTGGGGAGCTGACACCCTTGCAGATTTTCCTGGAAGGAAATGGTTACATTTGTTGAACGATTCTTCTATAATACTCACAACGTTCAGGAAACAAGGTTTTTATTGTTTTTTCTTAGGCCAGAAGGCTAATTATGAGAAGATGAAAAAAAATGTTTGTACTTGGATAATAAAGCCAGGAACGTGGGAAATCTCCCATTGATTTTTAGTCACGTCTTGGTCATAAAGTAAATGATAAAATGACAGCTTTTTAACGCTGTCTGGGCTGAATGTATAGGGATGTTTAAGGGAACTCTGGGCTGTACTGTAGACGGGAAGGCTGTGTCACCTAGTGGATAGTGAATTGAACTGGGCACAGAATACCTGGGTTCTAGTTTTGGCTTGGCTTTTGGGTGATCTTGGGCATGTCACTTTGCCTCTCCATACCTCAGTTTCCCCATCTGTAAAATGAGGATAAAGATATTGACCTTCTTTGTAAAATGTTTTGAGATCCACTGATGAGAAGCATTATATAACAGCTAGGTATATTATTATTAAGGTCTACATTCACAAGTAAGATCTTTATGCAGCACCCACAGCTTTGCCGAGAAACCACATAATCTTAGAGCGCTGACCCCCCTCCCTTTCCTCTCCACCCTCGTGTGTTGTCCCTTCCTTTCATGAGGAGGGAATTAAGGCCCCAGTATTGCAAGTTGCAATATGCAGCTGCACCCTGGTGCCCGCTCACAGCCCTACTGAAGCCAAGGGCTGGGTTTGAGGGTTGAGTGAAGGTAAGATTTGATTCTCTGCCTGGCCGGAAGACACAGGCCTCAGTTATGATGTTGGTAGAGGGGATTCTTTCTGGAGGCTGCTGAACCCAGGTAGATCATGTGGTTCTCTCTGTCTCTCTAGTTCCAGGCCCATTCTGGCATAGCGTCCTTACCCAATGTCTCCTGAAGTGTTAGCCTGGAACATATTGCTGGCTACACAACACTTTTATTTTGATTTCCCATTTGTATTATGGTAGCAATTAAGAATCCCAGGCATAGACCAGGCCCCACCATGGTGCGAGGTGCTGTACAGAGAACAAAAAGACAGTCTCTCCCCCAATGAGCTTGAATTCTATGTAACACGGATTTTAAAAGCCCAGAAACCTATTCTTCTGAGGCATGGGTGTGATGGGATGGACTAGGCCCAAAGGCCTCATGCTGGAGGCCTCAGAGTTCTGCCACACCCATCACAAGAAAGGAGCAGTGGAGAGGTCCTCCAAGCAGCCTAGAGTGGTGGTGAGGAAGCAATCAATCAGAGGGGCTGCTGGAATGGCCAATCAGGGGCCACGAAGGCCATATAAAAGGAGCTGCAGAACAGAGTAGCAGTTAGTTGTTGCTTGGAGCTGGAGAAGAAAGGACTGTGTGCCTGGCTGAAAGAGCAGCAGGACCACAGGCAGTTCAGCATGGGCAGGGACTGAGGGAATGAGAGCTCCTGGCTGGCTGCTGGGACTGAGCCAAAGACAGTTTGCTAGCAGGGACCAGGGGAGCAATGAAGGAGATCGTGGTTGGCTGTGGGGACAGAGTAGGGACTGAGCCTGAGGGAGGGCCACGGGAAGATAGTGTCTCCAGGGAAGAAGACCTGGGGATATGGCCCCTTACCGGGGTGGGTCTGCTTAAAGACTGAGCCCAGGTAGAGCTAGAGAGACAGTCCTGGTGGACGGTACACCCTGGAAGGGGTCTGTTCTGGGTCACATGCAGACAGCATGTGTTACTCGGCCGGAGGGCTGAGTTGCTGAAAAAAAACACCTGAGAAGCACTGAAAGAGGTCACCAGAACTGAAAATGCAGAAACACCCAACCAGATTCGGGTACTCACGAGAGGTGGGTGCCAGCCCTGTTACAATGGGTTACTTTGCAATTAGCCAGGTTCCACTCTCTGTGTTAAAGTCCAAATCTGGATGCTCAAGAAAGAAGGAAGCATCAGAGGAATAGACGGCATGTGCCGTAGCAAATGCGTGCTGGGTTGCATTAGCTGGAACAGGAATTGCCTGGCTCCCATCACTGAAGAAGCACTAATGTCTTGGGAAAGCTAATATATTCACTGCAGTATTGGATTTCATTAAAAGATTTATGATCTAATTTAAAGTCATAGGGTTTTTTTATTAATTATAACAAACAGCAAGTTCATTACACTCTAGCTTCCAAAGGAATAACAGACTGTAGGCTGGAGATAAAATATGAGTTTAATTCCCTGCAGGGCTAAAGTTAACCAGGTGTGTGCCGAGCACTATCTGACCTGCCATCCCCCTCACCGAGAGCTGACTGGAGATACTAGTGCAGTGCAATAAAAATACCCAATTGCTCTGAGTAATAATAGCACTTTTCACCAGTAGATCTGAATTCTTTGCAAAGGAAGTCAGTAGCATTATCCCCATTTGACAGATGGGGAAACTGTCTCACGGGACGGTACAGTAACTGGTCCACAAGCAGTCAGCGGGCTCATGAATAGAGCTCAGTTTTCCTGAGTCTCGGTCCAGTGCCTTATCCACCAAGCCATGCTAAGTGATCACTAGACTGACCAGTAGATAGTGACTCCTGTCACTTATTTACAAATTCATGGGTCAAATTCCCCAGGTAAAACTAAGGGGAGTTATACTTAGGCATGTTTTTGGCCCATGGTGTTCTCTCCCCATTCACTGTTGTTGTTTTGCTGCTCGGATAGGGTAGGTTTCCATTTGAAAAGACGCTGTATAAGCCAGCCCTATTCTTCTATTGCAGCACTGTGTTAATTATCACAGGTGTTCTATAAAACAAAACAATCACTGCCCATTTTTGAACAACCCTACGATAATCACCCAGTGTGTGCATGAGCCAGCACACCAAAACGAACTGCTCTCGGGACCTGATATTCCCAAACCACCCTGCAGTAACACGCTCGTACAACACAGCCCCAGCACTTGCAGGACGCCAGCCCTGTGTGCAGCCCAGCACTCCAAGCAACCCTACAATAACAAATGGGTGTATTCAGACCAGCTCTCTAGAACACTTCTACAACAACAAACCAGGATACATGCACCCAATCCTTCACGATATGATCAAAATTACTTTTGCCGTGTCCCTTTTAAATCGAGCCCAGCAACACAATCAATGGTGAGATGCCCAGATTTGATTTGGAAGGAGAGAACATTATGATGCTTTCATTACAATAGGATTTCAATAGATCCCTTTTGTGCTTAGAGGATACAACAATATAGAACAATCCTGCCGATGACGGATGGAAAGCAGACATCCACTCGCATCCCCCTGGACCTCTCTGCAGCACTTGACACTGTCAGTCATGAGATATTGCTGTCCCGTTGGAGAGAGGTGGCCAGGGAACGTGCTAAAACGCTTTGAGTCCTTCCTGGAGGGATGTGTCCGATGAGTAGTGATGGGAAAGTGCACCTCCACCACGAGACCCCTGCCTTGTGGAGTCCCATGTCGTCTAGAAATAGCCAGGGGAACAGGTGAGACGTCATGGACTCAACAACATGCAGTTGACACACAGCTCCACTACACCCGGCTTCACGGCGTACAATAGCCCCACAGTCACCATGCTGGCCCAGGGCTTGACTGAGGGTTACATCCACATGAGCAGCCATGGCTTCATGCTACCAGTACCCACAATAATTAGATTAACGCTAGCTCAGGTATGTCTACACAAGCTGCACTCACAGCCCAGGGGATACCCTGAGACCGACACGTGGATGAAGAGTTGAAGCAGGATGGATATTGTGCAGGTTGGCAAAGAAAAGCTCGTGGAGGAGTTGGCAGGTATGCTGCAGTTTCCTTTCCTAGGAGGTCCCCACCTGGGACTGGTCAAGTCATCCTGAGTTTAGGAGGTTCCTGGAGTCCTCCCCGATGCTAAACTCTCACATAGCAGTATCTGCAAATAATGCATTCTGCCACCTACTTTTGGCTAGGAGACTCCATCCTATCCTGGTGGACGATGACCTGGCCTCAGTAATTACATACCTTGGTCACCTCCCCTCTCCACAGCAACACAGGCTTCCACGAGCATTGCAGAGCTGCCCTCTGCTCTCTGTGCTGGCTTCCTATAGAACATCAAGTCAAATGCAAGGACGCAGTGGTCCTTAACTTCAAAGCACTCAATGGCGAGAGCCCAGGGTACCTCAAACATTGCCTGATGATCTGGGATGAGGACAGTGGCTGACATCTCTGCATCAGCACAATGGAGCTGCCCACTGCCAGGACTAAATATGTCTATGCAGGAGACAGAGTGTCCCTGGGGGTGGTCCCATACAATGGAACAAATTCCCCCCAAGAATTAAGAACTGCCAAATATCTCAACTCCTTCAATTCCAAGTGTCTGGCACACTTCTTCCACCTGCCTTGTCCAGTATAAACACAGATCACAATGCAAATAGGACTGATTTAAAACAAAAACACTGCACATACAATTAAACACTCTGGGAAAAGGATGAGAAAGAGAACAGCCCACAGGTGATGTGTGTGAGTCATGTTGCTTAATGAACAGCTGGAAAGCACTCAGGAAGAACAGCCATGAGAAGAGCTGGTGGAAACATTTCTGCCTGAACACTTTTCCATAAGGGAAATGCAGTTTTCTCAAAAATGAAACGTTTCATGGGAACATGTTGATTTCAGCAACATTTCCAATGTGAAACAGTCAAAACAGCTCAGTTTGACTTTCCTGTCTTGTTTTGTTTTGTTAATGTGGAAGCATGTGGTTTGGATAAGGGAAAAAATGTTTCGTTTCACCTTTCTCTTTTTGTTTTATTGTCTGTTATTGCAATATTGGATTCTATTGAATATGTTGCATTACAATGCTTGACATTATTGAAATAAATCATATCCAGGTTTTCAAAGACAATTTTCTCAGAATTCCCATTCTGCGAGAAATTTTGAAATTTCAATTTTTTCAAAATACATTTCAAAACGCTGCGATTTTCCATGAAAAGGAAATTCCATTTTCTGACTGGCTCTAGTGATGAGGGTCAGACACCAGCGCAAAACTAAATATGCCCTCTAAGACATTGCAACAGATTTTCTCCGGCACTCAGACATGGGCAGGGACAAGGCCTGTGGGTGGCTGATTAAGGGCCAGATTGTGATGTGGTCTTCCTGCTGGCACAGCAGAGTAAGTTTCCCCCAATGTCGCAATGTGAACTACCTAGACCTTAGATCTTGGAACAGAGGAGTAAGTGGACTAAAGAGGAATTGGGACTCAGATGGCTGTCTCTGAGGCACAATGCCTATCAAGGTTGCTTCTCAGGTGGTGCATAAACTGCATCGTCCCTTGCTCAGGGCTGTTAAAACAGAGCGGTTCTGTGGGGGCCATTAGATGAGGTTCTGGAGCAGTAGCTCTCTTGCTGCGTGAGCTTGGAATATACTGCACAAAGCTCTTTCATTTGTTGCTATGTGTCGGGATCATGACCAGGATGCGGGCGGTCAGGGCCTAATGGTCAGAGCCATGGTGGTGGCCAGGCCTGGAGGTTAGAGCGGAGACTGTATGTGATGGAGTGACACTAAGGATGGAATCCCACCATGAACAGAGCCGCCTCAATGTAGTCCAGCAAATCACAAACAGACTCTGGGAAGCTGGGTTCTAATCCTGCCTGTGCCACTGACTTACTGGGGCCCTTGGGCAAGTTGCTTAACCTTGCTTTTCCTCAGTTTCCCTGACTGGAAGTGTTAATGTTTGCTCACCTCTGCAAGGCGGTATTAGCTCAGAATAAGGCATTGTCCATAATGTAATAACACGGTGGGACTTAATGAAGGAGCATATGCACTTGCACAGTCAAACTGAGGTAGTGGGCTGATGATGCCTTGTCTGATGAATATTCATGAGCACAGGAAAAAGTGACAGGTTTCAGAGTAATAGCCGTGTTAGTCTGTATTCGCAAAAAGAAAAGGAGTACTTGTGGCACTTTAGAGACTAACCAATTTATTATTTATTGTATCGTATGCATCCGATGAAGTGAGCTGTAGCTCACGAAAGCTCATGCTCAAATAAATTGGTTAGTCTCTAAGGTGCCACAAGTCCTCCTGTTCTTTTTACAGGAAAAAGTGATTACCATGGAATGTTTAGATTTATGAGTGGCTTCATCCAAGAGCTCCTCTTGTCCTAGCAGCCTGGTGCTAAGCAATGACCTGCAATTTGTCATGGCCTTGTGTTGTTGACTTGTACTGTTTGCTGATTATAGCTGCAAATCATGATTTAAAATTTAATCTGATCAAAGCAACAGGCTCAGTCTGACAAGTGTGATGAACCCTGGTGAAAACCCAGGGATCTGTCTGAAGTGAACGGAAAATACAAAACACCAATCAGATGCTAAAAATAGCAAACATGACTTAGTGACTGAAATCCTGCTTATCAAATTTAATTCAGTCCCCGAGGAAGCAGCAGTTCCTTGTGGTAAGAGAAGTGACAAATAGTCAGGAATAGAGCTGGCTGAAAAAATGGGAATTTTTCCCTCTGGAGTTTTTGCAGGGAAAACCCATTTGGAATTTTGCCATTGAGAAGAAAATGCTTTACCAAGAGAAAAGTGGCAAACCTAATAAAATGTGGAACACCTACTTATCATAGAATCATAGAGTATCAGGGTTGGAAGGGACCTCAGGAGGTCATCGAGTCCAACCCCCTGCTCAAAGCAGGACCGATCCCCAACTAAATCATCCCAGCCAGGGCTTTGTCAAGCCTGACCTTAAAAACTTCTAAGGAAGGAGATTCTACCACCTCCCTAGGTAACGCATTCCAGTGTTTCACCATCCTCCTAGTAAAAAAGTTTTTCCTAGTATCCAACCTAAACCTCCCCCACTGTAACTTGAAACCATTACTCCTTGTTCTGTCATCTGCTACCACTGAGAACAGTCCAGAGCCATCCTCTTTGGAACCCCCTTTCAGGTAGCTGAAAGCAGCTATCAAATCCCCCCTCATTCTTCTCTTCCGCAGACTAAACAATCCCAGTTCTCTCAGCCTCTCCTCATAAGCCATGTGTTCCAGTCCCCTAATCATTTTTGTTGCCCTCCGCTGGACGTTTTCCAATTTTTCCACATCCTTCTTGTAGTGTGGGGCCCAAAACTGGACACAGTACTCCAGATGAGGCCTCACCAATGTCGAATAGAGGGGAATGATCACGTCCCTCGATCTGCTGGCAATGCCCCTACTTATACATCCCAAAATGCCATTGGCCTTCTTGGCAACAAGGGCACACTGTTGACTCATATCCAGCTTCTTGTCCACTGTAACCCCTAGGTCCTTTTCCGCAGAACTGCTGCCAAGCCATTCGGTCCCTAGTCTGTAGCGGTGCATGGGATTCTTCCGTCCTAAGTGCAGGACTCTGCACACTTTTGCACACATTCTGACTGCCTTCCAACTTTCACCAGTTAGAAGACAGTAAAGTTAGTTTCAGCAGTTCATACTTTCCAAACTTACCACTGCAAAGAGAAAGTGTGGTTTTTAAAAGTGAAAGGAACATTTTAACCTACTTTTAACAAGCTTTACCCTACTTTTTTTAGGGAGAAAAAGTAAAAAGGTTAGAGAAGGTGCACATTTTCCTATAATTTCAAAATTAAAAAGAAAATTAAATACCCTTCAAAAAAGATTTCCCTTGATTTTTTAAATTTTGAAATTAAAAGAAAACAAAAACAACATTTTGTTAAAAACAAAATTTCTCCATGCAAAATTTTATTGTTTATGACAGAAAAAAATGTTTAAATTTTTTGATCAGCATATTGAAGTTGCAGTTCAAATTCTGACCCCGATTCCCTGCATAATATTGAGTAACTCATTTAAATTCTCTGTCTCTGTTCTTTCTTCTGTACAGTGGGTATAATACTTCCTTATTTTAAGTGGAGGTGAGATGCTTAATCAATTCAAGGTTATAAAGAGCTTTAAGATCCTCAGATGGGTAGTGCTTTATAAGTGCTAAGATTAGTATTAAGTGAGATCCAGAGAGGTGCTGAGCACCAACTTCCTTTGACTTTAATAGGTTTTGTGATTGCTCACCATGTATGAAATTTACCTCTGTGCAGAGGACCAACGACTAATTAACAAAACCACTTAATTTTAAGGGCTTAAATGAGACTTAAGTGACGTGTAGACCTTGTGAATTTCACCCCTTATGCTCAGCACCTCTCAGGATCTGATTTACTCATTGATTAAACTGATTTATTTCCACCAGAGGCCAATGTTTTGCAAAAGATCTTCTGCATATTTACATTATGCCTAGCTCTGTTGTGTATTTGCCAGACAGCAAGGATACACACTATTCCAGAGAGTGGATCCAAATCTATGTGAGTGCATGGCGGTGTTGTCAACTCCCATAATTTTATCACATCTCATGATATTTGCTGGCTAGCTCAAAGACCCAGCTCCTAGCGTCACATGATTAGATGAGACTCTCAGATTTCATTTTTAAAAAAGTTTCTAGCTCTTGTGATTGCAGAGAAAAGCTTGAAAATATGACCCAGGTGGGGCCTAAATGCTCAGAAACCAGAAGCCAAATAAGAAGATTTCAACATTTATTATTCTTTAAAATCTCATTTTTAAAGCCAGTCTTATGATTTTGAGGGGCTGACTCACCATAGTGGTGCTGTCTGATTGCTTTGGGTTTTTTTGGCAGATTGCAATTTATGCTGGGATAACACCTGGATACTTGGAAGGAGATGCAATGTTCTAAAATGACAGAGTGTGTTATCACAGCTACTTATGGATAGCTGCAGCGTCTAGAGATGTGATCAGCTAGCACAGAATTGCTTGAACTGTTACCTCATTTATACTTGTCTGCTATGAGTTCATTAGAGAGACAAGGTGGGGGAGGAGATATCTTTTATTGGACTAACTTCTGCTGGTGAAAGAGACAAGCTTTCAAGCTATGTAGAGCTCTTTTTCAGGTCTGGGAAAGGTAGTCAGAGTGTTACAACTAAATACAAGGTGGAACAGACTGTTTAGCATACAGGCAGCTCTTTGTAAAAGTGGTAGCTCTGCGGCTCGGCACTGGCTTGACTGTTGGTCTCCCTGGCCTTGTGGTAAGCCTGCCCCAGGTCCTTTGCTTTCACGCACACTGCTGCTGATCTCTGTCATACCCCTTCTCCTGCATCCCCCTGCAATCTGCTCGGAGATGGCCACATTTCTACAGCTGGTCCATAGCTGGGCCTGTACAGACTCTTCTCCCGACATGCCAAGGAGATCTGATATTTCCTGTCTACTCCAGGCCAGAGCGCATCTGGAGCCTGTAGCCATCATGGTCAGCCAGGCAGTTGTACACAACAATGGAGGAGCTGCCAGATGTGCTCCCCAACCTGCACAATCAGGAAAAGGCATTTCAAAAGTTAGGGTGGTTTTAAAGGGCCCAGGGGAGGGCTTCCAGTCCTCATGACCCCCAGGCAGTGGAATTCACAATTGTGACCAGAGTGTCGGCCATTGTGGGACAGCTGCTGGAGGACTGTTAAGGTCGACACAGATAACGCCGTGTCTACGTTCACGTTGCATCAATCTCAGAACATTGACCATGGCTCAACTCCACTCGGGGAGCTGGTGTTCCTGTGTCGCCGTAAAGCGGCTCTTGCTAAGTGGGAGACAGACTTAAGGGCAGCCACATGCACAAGTAAGTCGATGCGAGGCGGGCTACATCTGCCTAACTCTGTAGTGTAGCCCAGGCCTAAGCACAAACAGCTACCTACCACACAAGGGCTCTGTGAACCTGACCAGTTTTTGACCGAGCCTTGTTTTGAGGAGGGGTGTGTGTTGTGTGGGGAGATCACACAGAAGCTGAAGACAGACATGAACAGAGACAGGGAGAGAGGGATCCGAAAGGAGAAGCTGAAAGCATGGTCGCTGAGTCTGGAAGAAACCTGGAAAGAGGTTCTGGGTCCGGGTGTAGGCTGAAAAGCGCGCCCGCGGTGCTGTGAGCAAAAGAAACTGTTTCCTGTTGTTTGATTCCTTCTGCGTTCAGAAACACAGGACTTTGTACATTCTTTGCCAAATAAACAAAACTGCCTCAAAGAAATACCTGATTATCTCCAATTCCTACTCCCAGCGGGATCACCCCAGGGCCCCAAACTTTGACGCAGGCTGAAACAGTGGTTTTCTCTGGCTTTCTCTACTGACAAACACAGTTTGTGCTCCCTGGTGTCTCAGCCTGGGGTCTCCTGAAATCCTGGCCTGGATGAGATATGAGCAAAGCTGGTTGCCAATTTTCATCAGAACATTTTTCAAATATAAAACAAAAATGGCTTTTTGACCAAAATAAACATTTTGCAGAAATTTTCATTTTGGTCAGAATCTGAAAGAAACCCCGTTTCCAGTGACCTATGTTTGGTTCAAGGTTTGGGGGGGGGGGTTGTTTTTGTTTTTTGTTTAGTATTTTTGGTGTTTGTTTTTTTGTAAATCCAACTTTTTTTTAACTGAAAACAGCTTTTCAAACAAATGGGGTTTGGTTTCAGTTTTTCATAAAATTTCCAGTATACATTTTCTGGTTTTGATTTTGGAAAAACCAAGTTTTTACTAAAAAAAATATTTTTTCAGATTTTTCTTATAACTGGTTTTTCTTTCTTTTTTTCCCCAGTTTTACATTAAAAATGGAAAAAATTCATGGGAAGCTAAAAGCAGGTTTTTCCCCCCAACAATTTTCCTACAAAAAGTAATTGGCATTTGTGGACCAGCTCTACACTATCCTCCTCCCTTTCCCCACCCTTTTAAAATCCCTCTGCTGTTCAGATGGACACGATACATTCCATTTTCTCTCCTGCACAGCTGTGTAGGGTTGATGCATCATGGTATCAGATGGCTGCCTTATTTGCTCCCACTACCTGGTGTTATGAACTCTTAAATCACTTACCTCCCACACAAGGGGATTATAAACCCGAAATTAGTTTACATTTGTGGAGCATTTGGGATTCTTGGAGAAAGGCGCTCATTGCTTAGTGCCTATTTATTAATGATCAATTCAGATCACTCCATTCGTCCCTCTTATTTGTTTTCATATGCTCCTACTTCAGCTACTGCTTCAGCTATTTCATGTGCATCTCATATGCTCCTTTCCCATGGCTCTTCCATTCCAAAGCCTGGAAGTAATGACTAGGCTCACAGAATTACTTAAAGTGCAATTATGGTCAGAAAAAGTGAGTGACCCCTGCTTACTCCATGTATTTTGTTTTCTGTTGAGTTTCTGAGTCTTATCTGCTGTCTTCAGAGACAAAAGCAAGTTTTTCCTCTTAGCACTGGCAGAGCTATTGCAGCTCTGGGACAGTGAGCTGGTTTCTAGTCTGGCTTGTACAACACAAATGGAATCTTTATTTCTGGGGATGATGTAATCAACTGACGGGGCCCGGATGGATTTTCATATCCCAGGAGAAGCGTGAGTCGGCAGCAAATTGAGATTTCGCCTTTTGGCTTGTACCCGAGCACGTTCCCTCTGGAGTCATTGAGACGAGAACCATGGAGCATCCACAGTATCGTCTACACCGAACCTCCTTTCAAAGCCTAAATGCACCCTAACCTCGGATTGCTCCTCTATGCCCCGTGTTATACAGAAGCTCAGGGGAGAGTCAATCTCCTGGACTTGCTGATATTCAGCAACAGAGATATCACAGCTAGAGCTGGGCAGGGTTTTTTCAGCAATCCTGCCTTGGCTCAACTAACTGCAATGGCCTTCTCTTGACAGAGCCCTGGCTGGGATGATTTAGTTGGGGATTGGTCCTGCTTTGAGCAGGGGGTTGGACTAGATGACCTCCTGAGGTCCCTTCCAACCCTGATCTTCTCTGATTCTATTTCCTGACTTCAGCACAGCAGCTTTGCACTTGCTAAGACTGTAACCTCAGACTAACCTGATTGCCTGGCAGGTGAGTAACATTTGGCCAGAGCCCAGTGCACTCTGTATTTTGTGCGACTTTAATTATTAATATGCTCCAGAGATCTACCTAACTTGCTTCAGTCTGTATTTATAATTGTTTCACCTAGCTGCAAATGGGGTCTGCAAAGACTTTGCTGAGTGGGTTAAAAGGTCATCTGGTGTTTCATCTTAGCTTCTGTGTATGACATATCTATCTTTTGCTGAAATGCTGTTTTGTAACTCCGAGATCTCATTGTGCCAAACGGTAGCTAGACAGTGAAACCAACTTAATTAAAGAATCCAAGGGAAGGTTAATAGAGTTAGATGTGTGTAGGCAGGCTAATGACAGCAAAGGAGGAGATGAGAAATGTCTGCAAGCTTTTGAAGGGTGTAAATTACATGCGTATAACGGGCAGAAATTGGCCCCAAGGCAGAAGAATTGTACCAGGAGGTGTAACTAGGAGTAATGACAAATAAAAAGATAAGGTGGAATAACCACCAGGATGTTTTTTCCTACTAGTGCATGTGGAATAGTTTGAGATGAAAGTCTCATTACATGTGGCATATAATCCTAAATTGAATGTAACAATGGAGAGAATATCTGAAGCATCAATACGCATCACTTGAAGGGATCATACAATATTAGGGTTGGAAGAGACCTCAGGAGGTCATCTAGTCCAATCCCCTGGTCAAATGAATGGAGATGGAAAGACTAGATGAGTAGTTTCTCTCATCTCTAACATCTATTATTGTATTAATTAGTTGAGTTGTCCTCCAGCTGGTTTCTGAACACACTGTGTACACATCTTGCAGAAGGGAAGGTAGCTATTTATACAGGAGGACAAGTAAATAACAAAGCTATTTATTATTAATGATTGTTTCTATATGGCCAATCAGGGATCCATTCCCATAGTGCTAGGGGAATGACCAGACAAATGATCAGAAGACAGTCCCTGCCCCAGAAGGTTCACAAAACTAATTTAATGACAAGATGCATCGGGTAGATAAAATAAACAAACAGCATGGGGATGGGGAGGAGGAAGGTTGTGGTAAATCTTGCATGGTTGGCATAGGAGGCTGAATTTCTGGTTATCTGAACGGGAATAAAGTGATTTGAATGGCTAAGAGAAAAACCCGGAGCGACTCCTTTAAAACCAATCGTATCTCAGGCAGTTAAGGGATAAAATGGATCTGGCTGAAATGAACAGGGTTGAACGGGATCTAATTCTGATCTCACAGGAACCAATGTCAATCAGGAGTAACTCCATTGAAATCAGTGGGATGACACCAATATGGAACCAGTTTTCTATGTTTGTACAGCACCTAAATCAGTGGGGCCTGGTCCATGACTGGGGCTCCTAGGTGCTACAGCAATACAAATAAATAACACATAATGGGAGAGAGCAGAATCAAGATCTAAGGGGTGGGGGGGCATGGGAAAGTATTTTCCCGGCTCCTGCTGGAGGTACAGACCTCAAAAAACTCTTATAACTGCTGTGCATAACTCTAGTATGTTGGTGCAGCTGCGGATGTCTTTGGTTCTTCCATCCCGCTCTATCTTGCTTTATATAACTGATTAACTTCCCAGCTTGGGTACCATCCGAGACTAAAAATACCACTGTCCGCAGCACCTGATTGTCTTATCAAGCAAGTTTTTGAAACCTGAACTGCTATTAAACTTGGGGTCAGAAAAGAAGTCTAGATGTGCTAAGGACATCTTTGGGAAGCCAAGCAGAAAATGTCACTGAGCATAAGGTGTTATGTACTTTAGGTACAAGAGATTATGTGGCAGATGAGGAAGTTAGTACAGTGAGACTTGCCTGAAAGCAGAACATCAATAACGGTTGTGATATGGCTAGGAAGACTGAGAAGAGCCAAGGACAGTCAGCCTATCATCTGATGAACTAGCAGCTCCACAGATCAGAACTTTGTTCACTGGCCTACAGCCCCTCTGGTGTTGCTCAGTGCTGTGCTAATGTAAAGAGCTGCACGCATCTGAGACCATGTTAAGAGGAAGCGAGTTACCATGCACAAGAAGTTGTATTGGTTCTGCAAAATCCAGGAACTAGAGTTAGGCAAAGCTCAGAATTTCTGTTCCATGGGAAATTCTGACATTTCCAAATTTCCTTCCATCCCAAATTAGAACAAAAAGTTGAAATGTTGAGATTTCCTGTGACACAAAATTGCTGAAAAAAATGTGTTTTGCAAATATTGAAATGGCTCTATTGAAGTGCTCTGTTTTGACTTTATCTTATAGGATAGCTTATGTGAAAATGAAGTGACTCCACCTTATCAAAATGAAACATTTAAATGATTTTTCATTGAAAATTTAGATAAAATCGACATGTTCCTCTGAAACTTTTTCATTTCAACGACTCAGCATTTTCTGGCAGAAAAATATTGACCAGCTCTAAGGACATGAGAATGGCCACACTGGGTCACCCCAGTGGTCCATGTAGCCCAGTATCCTGTCTTTGAAAGTGGCCAATGCCAGGTACTTCAGACGGATTGAACAAAATAAGGCAATTATCATGTGATAATGTACACTTACTGTTCCTCTCCCAGGAACGATGTTATGTGTTCTTGAGCAGCTCCCTCTCCTGGCATTTTAACTATTTTACGTATATACATGGAAAATGCTTCTTAACAGCCATCACTTGCACGCCGTGGTATAGCTCCCTAAGCTCCCAGGCGCTGATGTGGTGCTGCGAGTTGACAAGTCTCTTTGATGGGAACGTGGACCACTCTTATATGGGTTGGTATGAGTTTACTCAGGCCACTTCTAAGGGTTCCTAGCTATGAGACAGTGGGGCCAACCCCCCAGCCAGTAAGCTCCCGACAGTGACAAAATTTCTGTCCCTTTCTTCTGGGTTGTCTTTATTTAGCAAAACAGATCAGCGCCAACTCAGCTCAGAGCACATTGTTCACAGACTCTGTATTTCCTTCCTGAAACTCAGGATCTGCTGGCAAGTCTGTCCTAAAGCCTCTACTCCCGCTGTCTCTAGGCAGGGGCGGCTCTACCAATTTTGCAGCCCCAAGCAGCCGCCGCCAAATTGTCGCCACTGCCACAGCAATGGAGCTACCACTGAATTGCCGCCACCCCCGGAAGAGCCGGGAGAGCTGCTGCCGAATTGCTGCCGCGGGACACGGACTGCCACCCCATTCTCAAAGCTGCCCCAAGCACCTGCTTGGAAGGCTGGTGCCTGGAGCCGGCCCTGTCTCTAGGCATCTCCTGCCAGGAATGAGGCCTGCAGCTGAGTCTGGGACTAGCTAGTTCAGTCTCAAGGCGACCAATGAGCCCAGGTGGGTTACACCAGAACTGCCTGAGTGGTTGAAGGGAGCCAGTGGGCATGCTCTTGAGTTCAGCAGGTTGCTGGCTGCTCAGTGCTTTGCCCACAGCAGTGATCACCCCGGTGCCTGCCTCACTCCTCCATTGTTTTCAGTCCTTCTCCAGCCTTGTTCCCTACCAGCCCCCAGACCTTGCCCCAGCCTGATTCTACTTCACTCCAGTTTATCCTGGCTGAGACCCTCTCCTCTGGCTCCTGACTCCAGCTCTGACCCTACGCTCCAGTTCCTGGCTCAGACCCTCAGCTCTGGCTCCTGGTCCCTGACTTCAGCACTGACCCTGTGACCCTAAGAGCCCCACAATGCCAACTGGCACAGGGTACACGGACATGTAACAGCAACTCCTATCAGACCTGACAAACTCACTACACCTAACACATGGCTGTCATAGTATTTATCTATAAAGCATGTCATGCAGGGCATCGAATAACAGCTTTTATCATACTGGTCATCATAGGCATTGTGAGAGGTATGTACAGGTGTTGTGTGAATGTACTAAAATACATTTAAACTAGGTAACCAGGCAGGGTTGATGAACAAAGTTTTCCCAGACAAAGGAATGTTGAGTCATCTGTCTGCCCAGAGCTCTGATGTAAATTAATCAGGAAAAGCCAAATGCAATGGGAAGTCATTTACATTTGAGCTAAACAAGAAGAACCAATTAACTGGAGGATGAAAAAGCCACCTGGTGTCAGCACAGCAGGGCACAAGCAGCTGAGGAGAGGATCTGGGGGTACACTTCGAAAGGATAAATTTCAAAGGTTTTGTGGACTATAAGGAGTCAGGGAAGAACCCCTTTGTTATCCATCACCGCAGGAGCAAAAAGGGCGGCACTTTTTGCATCCATGCATGTTGGATCCTGGCTCGCTTTAGGTGGAAAACTTATCTTAGATAAAGGTTTTAGATGTCAAAAGTTGTGAATAGTCTCTTCAAAGCATATTCCCCTTTTGTTTTATCTGTGACCATCACTGTTTCCCTGATTCTACTCAATAGTCCCTTGAATCTGTGAATCTCTGTCCTGTGTTAATAAACTCATGCTCTTTTTACTATGAAGCCATCTCAGTTCTGTAATATGAAGTGTGAATCCGCAGCTGAACTAAACAAGCTGGTGTGCCCTCTGTCTTTTGGAGACAGCAAAGTTGGTAATTTCTGTGGGTGTCCAGGAACAGGGACTGTACACTACAGGGTAACGCTCTTCAGGGGGGCTCAGGGATTGGGGTGCAGCTAAAGTTAACCTGCTAGGTGAAGTAGAGGCTGGCAGAGCTTCCAAGGAACTTATTTGGGTGGCTAACAGACTGGAGTGAAAAGGAGTTTGCATCCAGGTTAGCACCAATGAGTCTCTCTCACTGAGGCGGGGGGGGGGGGGGGGCTAACAAGGTAACCCATAATCCTGGACATCCCATGAAAGCACCACAGACCATGACTCTGGCTCTGACCCTAAGCTCTGGATCTCGATCCCTCCTTGCTCCAGCTTCAACCACTCCAGTTCATGCCCCAGTCCTAACATCTCCTAATAAACCTATGGAGAGCCCCACCAGATCCTTCCCTTAACCCAATGCCTCCCTCTCTGATCGAGCCGGTGATCTCTTACTAGAAGTGTTGCCTCCAAGCAGTTGCCTCCAAACAAGACCCCTGGTCACCTGACTGCTGGTCAGCAGGGGCATTGGGTCATATGTATATGCCCATGATGGGGCTTAACCTCCATTGCCTGCAAGGCTAGCAAATACATTGAATTAGTCATGCTCTGCACCTGGGGGCAGGGGCTAGTAGCTCATAGGCTCCCAGCCAGAAGGGGTTGAGCTAAGCCAAAATGAGTACATGACAAAGCTCAGTTGAGGGGGAGGCTACAGAAGAGGCAAGTATCCCTGGCCGAGAGAAGCCCAGAATTAGGGTAATAGACAGAGATCATGGGGGCAGCATAAGCTCCTGTCAGGGAAGCCCCGAGATAGGATTTGCACAAGGACAAGGAGAGGCCTTCAGCAGCCCAACGGGCAGATTAATTATCCAGATTCATTTGCACTTGTTCGTGATACCCCAGAAGGGGCTTGAACGTTGTGACTTGGCGGGAGGGCTGAGCCACAAAAGTTCTGGAATCAGAGGCAGGCAATCAGCAGGAGGTGCTGAAGATGAAGATAGCAGCAACATCCTGCTTTGACACAAGGGGACGCTCCATGAGTGAGTGAGCTTCACCAGCGTGTCCCAAGTCCAGTGTGGTGTTACAGTGCGTCTCATGGGAGTTTCCATTGCTCTTTCTCTCTCTCTCTCTCTGGATTGCATATAAAGGTCATTCAGCTGTTTTCTCCTCACTGTTGGTGCACCCCTACTCTCTGGATTTGCATTTATGTCCCTGTGTAGGTGGGTCAAGAGGGAATCAAAATTACAGACTCAAAAGACCAGTGCTTTGGAAGGCGAGACCATAAGTTTGAAGACACACAAATTCACAACTACCCCAGCAAGCCCCATTATAATGACCCCTTTTTTAGAGTTTGCTTCAATAGTTTTTTTGGAGATGATAGGCAAGTCAGTGACATTTTCCCACAGAAGGATCATATTTCTCTACGGAAAAAAATAAGTAAAATTATTGCCTGGACAAACTCCAGAATTTTCATTCTGGAATCAAATTTAGCAATAACTGTTATGTAGATCTGTGCAGGAATCAGATTTTACATTTCACAGGAAATGTGGCAATTTCAATTTTTTTTCTTTCTGAAATGAAACTTTACTAAAAGAATTTGAAACTTCCCAGGAAACAACATTCTTAAGAAAAATCTACCGAAATGTGTTGTACCAATTTTGATGATTTTTATATTATTTTCTGTAATATGAAATTAAAAAAAAATTGAAATGAAAAGTCTTTGTCAAAATGGAAACTTCCATTCTGCAAATGTGTCTGATACACAGAGAGAGTTCATAATCAAAATTCCCTGGTGCCATGTTTTTTCAAAATGAAATTTTGCTGAAATCGAAACGTTTCTGCAAAATGTTTGGATTTTAACAAAATGACATTTTCTGATGGAAAAAAATGGTGTGACAAAAAATTTCTGACCAGCTCTACCCTTATGGTTCTGTTTCTGAGCTTCGCTGTTTCTTTAAATCTCTAAGGACAGCTGTTTTGTGTTCTATGCAGCTAAGGTACATCTCCACAGCATCTGAGCAGCCCACAATCTTTAATGTATTTATCCTCGCATACACCCCCATGAGGTAGGGATGTGCTGTTATCCTCTGTTTACAGATGGGGAGCAGATGCACAGAGAGACTAAGGCCTTGTCTACACTTGTGGAGGCATGTAGGGTATGTGTAGCTACATGCCGCAGTGAAAGGCGTCCACACTGAGGTGTGTAGCAACACATGGGGGGACAGAAGGGACAAAGGGAAGACAGCGGGGAAAGGCTCTGGCAGCAGGACATGATGCTACTGAAAGTTTCAGGGTTGATGGGAGAGGCTTTGCTTGGGCATGCAAGGAGCTGTATTGGGTAAAACCCTGGAGTGCTGCTCTATCTCTACTTACCTAAAGCGGGGCCTCACCATCTACCCTGCTATTTATACCCATGCTAGTTGGGCTTGTAGAGGTGATATCCTACGGGCCACCACAAGTGGAGACCCACTCAAAGGGGCTTGCCTGAGATCATACAAGAAGTCTGTAACAGATCAGGGATTTGAACTCAGGTTTCCCAAGGCTGAGGCAAGGGTGATATCCACCAGGCTCCCCTCCCTCACCAACGTTTGTCTTAGTGAAGATTGTTTGAGAGATGGGTCTCAGACACACTCTGTGGTCTCTCTCCTGTAGAGTTTAATTTTGGGCTTTCTATCTAAAACAAACTCATTCAGATGGAAAGGGTCTGGTAAACATAACACTATCTCCAGTCTCCTACTGATAATTCTACAGGTATATCCTCAATTTGGCCATTCACATCCCTTGTTCTTTATTTCCCAGGTGGAGGGTGGGCTTTGCATGACCTCCTCTGGCTCAGATACAGTATGCTCTTCGCTCGCTTCTATACATTGCTCCTTTATATGTAAATTATGATGCCCACTTTCCAGTACCCTCCATCATCCTGGCCTCCATTTGGAACAAGAAGCACATTAAGTTCTTCAGTTGATGTCAACAGCCTTGAGGACACCAGTGGTTAAAAGTCCAGCAGCTCTAGACAGAGCAAGGAGCAATGGTCTGAAGTTGCAGTGGGGGAGGTCTAGGTTGGATATTAGGAAAAACTATTTCGCTAGGAGGGTGGTGAAGCACTAGAATGGGTTATCTAGGGAGGTAGTGGAATCTCCATCCGTAGAGGTTTTTAAAGCCCGGCTTGACAAAGCCCTGGCTGGGATGATTTAGTTGGGGATCGGTCTTGCTTTGAGCAGGGGGTTGAACTAGATGATCTCCTGAGGTCTCTTGCAACCCTAATCTTCTATGATTCTATGGTTCCAGGAAATCTCATGAGGATGAGTTCATGAATAGCAGAAAACTTCCTTTCTGTGCCATGAATCTCTTAGAAATGTGTGTGTGTGTGTGTGTGTGTGTGTGTGTGTGTGTGTGTGAACACATACTACTCATTCAGCCTTAGGAACTGCACAGAGCTGCTGGGAAATGAGTTTGCAAGAAGCCACTTCCTCTTTCCCATGGTTAATATTTACTGACAAACAAAATTTATTTTCTTCCACCCCTCAGTACCCTAATAAAGCCACAACATACACAGAATCAAGAGTTCCCCATTGCCCGAGGCTTAAGGTCTTTCGTGTGAGATTTTTGTTTAAATGGGACATTGTCAAGAATCCCCACCACCACATTCATACAGATTTCCTTTATTTCTTTTTCATACTCAAATATGTCATTGTAGCTTTAGAAGCTTTTATTTTAGATTAATCAAAAGAACAGCAAGAAAGCATGTCACAGATCTAGTTGAGCGGCTCCCCTCCCCTAACACCCACCAGACAGCCAGACTCCTGTGAAGGGATCTAAATGTTTTAAGTCTCCAGAGTCCGAACAGAGTCCAGGGGGGCAGTTCCTCTGTCTAGTTTCTTTAAACTTCCAGAGAGCCAAGACCCCGCAGTCCAGCTATCTAGCCACTGGGACCAGACACACCCTCTCCCTGAACCCCAGCTGTCTGGGTGCTGTGGGGTTACAGGTCCACTCTTCAAGGGCATGTGATAGGTGGAACGCATAACACACATGTATGAGATTCTAAACCACCATTGCTCTTTACTTACAAGATAAAGCACAAGAGAGCACAGATCATTTAGATTTCAGAGTAACAGCCGTGTTAATCTGTATTCGCAAAAAGAAAAGGAGTACTTGTGGCACCTGAGAGACTAACCAATTTATTTGAGCATAAGCTTTCGTGAGCTTCATCATCCGATGAAGTGAGCTGTAGCTCACGAAAGCTTATGCTCAAATAAATTGGTTAGTCTCTCAGGTGCCACAAGTACTCCTTTTCTTTTGCAGATCATTTAGAAACAACAATCCCCCTGAATGCAATCCCCCTCGCCTTCTCTCACCCTTCCCTTGGGAGTCCTTGGCGTACCCTCTGGGTTCAGATACACAGGGTTTCCTGCTGCCTCATCCTGGTCCTGCAGCAGCAGCTTCCCTCAGCTTGAGCTGGTGAAAATAGCCAAAGACCCTGTCTAAGGCAGCTCCTGCCCTTTTATAACCTTCTAGTGTCCTCTGTCAGATGACTCCCTGATCAGCCTCTGCAAGGGATCCCACACTTCTGCCAGGTGACTTTGTTGCCCTTGACAAATAGCTTCTCCTGGCAAGGAGCCAGCCTATTGTCGTTCTTGAAAAGAAGAATTTTAATAGAAGAAACAATAAAAAAGAATCACCTCTGTAAAATCAGGATGGTAAATACCTTACAGGGTAATTAGATTCAAAACATAGAGAATCCCTCTAGGCAAAAACTTAAGTTACAAAAAGACACACAGACAGGAATATCCATTCCATTCAGCACAGCTAATTTTCTCAGCCATTTAAAGAAATCATAATCTAACGCATATCTAGCTAGATTACTTACTAAATTCTAAGACTCCATTCCTGTTCTGTCCCCGGCAAAAGCATCACACAGACAGAGGGAGAGAGCTTTGTTTTTTCCCTCCCCCCAGCTTTTGAAAGTATCTTGTCTCCTCATTGGTCATTTTGTTCAGGTGCCAGCGAGATTATCCTAGCTTCTTAACCCTTTACAGGTGAAAAGATTTTTCCTCTGGTCAGGAGGGATTTTAAAGGTGTTTACCCTTCCCTTTATATTTATGACAGTTCTCCTGGCAAGGAGCCAGCCTATTGTCTAGGTGTACAGAGAAATTCTTCGAATTGTTGTAAAGGACAAAATTAAAGCCTCTGTGAGAGCACAGTGTATGATGTCTCTTTTGGGATAACCCTGCACAGAACTGAACATAAAATGGCTGCCTCTCTCAATAGACAGCAGAATGTAGAGATTTAAAGATGCTGTGTGCAGAATGCATAGCAGTTCTTTAGCTAAACACACTAGGTCTGGTCTATATTTCTAATTACATTAAAAAACAACCACCCTACATTAAAGTTAAAGCTGCAAAGTCAAGCACTTAGAAGTCAGGAAATGCCATTATTAAGATTGCACATGCCATTTAAACTCATCCTCCTTGTATCTACGCCAGGAATCCTGCTTTCATTCCTCTGCTGTCAGCAAATAGTTGTGAAACCCATTGTCTAAGTGTGTGTCTCATCGCCCACCTCCTCCGGGTGGCTGGTCCCCAGAGGATAACAGTTTGCTGCTCCTAATAGTCACTCCATTTGCTGAAGTGGGAGACGCTGATGTGCAGATTAAGCAGTGTAGCATAACGGATACACTAAAGGGGGATAAGGTAAGGACATTTCAGCTTGAACAGCTGAAATTTGGAAATGTGATAAGCAATGGAAAATAAGGTCTTATAATGGAAACCATTAGGCAACCTTAATTACTGGTAATGCTGCCAGTTCTGTCTATAGTGCCTAAAGTTGTTCAGGTTTCAAAGTAACAGCCGTGTTAGTCTGTATTCGTAAAAAGAAAAAAGAAAAGGAGTACTTGTGGCACCTTAGAGACTAACCAGTTTATTTGAGCATGAGCTTTCATGAGCTACAGCTCACTTCATCGGATGCATAGCATATTGTGGAAACTGCAGAAGGCATTATATACACACAGAGACCATGAAACAAAACTTCCTCCCACCCCACTGTCCTGCTCGTAACAGCTTATCTAAAGTGATCATCAAGGAGGGCCATTTCCAGCACAAATCCAGGTTTTCTCACCCTTCCCCCCCCCCTAACAGACACACATACAAACTCACTCTCCTGCTGGTAATAGCCCATCCCTCTTTGAAACCTCTCTTTATAATGCGCATGATAATCAAGGTGGGTCATTTCCAGCACTAATCCAGGTTTTCTCACCACCACGCCCCCCCCCACACCCCCCTCCAAAAACCACACACACAAACTCACTCTCCTGCTGGCAATAGCTCATCTTACAATGTGCACAGCAATAATCCAAGTTTAACCAGAACGTCTTGGGGGGGGGTTTGTAGGAAAAAAAACAAGGGGAGATAGGCTACCTTGCATAATGACTTAGCCACTCCCAGTCTCTATTCAAGCCCAAATTAATAGTATCCAATTTGCAAATGAATTCCAATTCAGCAGTTTCTCGCTGGAGTCTGGATTTGAAGTTGATTCATGATGACAACAGCACCTCCTTTGTCAGCCTTTTTGATTATGATGTCAGAGTTGTTTCTGAGGCTGTGGATGGCATTGTGTTCTGCACAGCTGAGGTTATGGGGCAAGTGATGCTGCTTTTCCACAATTTCAGCCCGTGCACGTCGGCGGAAGCACTCTATGTAGAAGTCCAGTCTGCTGTTTCGACCTTCAGGAGGAGTCCACCTAGAATCCTTCTGCCTACAGACAGCCCCCCAACCTGAAGCGAATACTCACCAACAACCACATACCACACAACAGAACCACTAACCCAGGAACCTATCCTTGCAACAAAGCCCGTTGCCAACTGTGCCCACATATCTATTCAGGGGACACCATCACAGGGCCTAACAACATCAGCCACACTATCAGAGGCTCGTTCACCTGCACATCCACCAATGTGATATACGCCATCATGTGCCAGCAATGCCCCTCTGCCATGTACATTGGTCAAACTGGACAGTCTCTACGTAAAAGAATAAATGGACACAAATCAGATGTTAAGAATTATAACATTCATAAACCAGTCGGAGAACACTTCAATCTCTCTGGTCACGCAATCACAGACATGAGGGTCGCTATCTTAAAGCAAAAAAACTTCAAATCCAGACTCCAGCGAGAAACTGCTGAATTGGAATTCATTTGCAAATTGGATACTATTAATTTGGGCTTGAATAGAGACTGGGAGTGGCTAAGTCATTATGCAAGGTAGCCTATCTCCCCTTGTTTTTTTTCCTACAACCCCCCCCCCAAGACGTTCTGGTTAAACTTGGATTATTGCTGTGCACATTGTAAGATGAGCTATTGCCAGCAGGAGAGTGAGTTTGTGTGTGTGGTTTTTGGAGGGGTGTGTGTGTGGGGGGGGGAGGGGTGAGAAAACCTGGATTAGTGCTGGAAATGACCCACCTTGATTATCATGCGCATTATAAAGAGAGGTTTCAAAGAGGGATGGGCTATTACCAGCAGGAGAGTGAGTTTGTATGTGTGTCTGTTGGGGGGGGGGGAAGGGTGAGAAAACCTGGATTTGTGCTGGAAATGGCCCTCCTTGATGATCACTTTAGATAAGCTGTTACGAGCAGGACAGTGGGGTGGGAGGAAGTTTTGTTTCATGGTCTCTGTGTGTATATAATGCCTTCTGCAGTTTCCACAATATGCTATGCATTCGATGAAGTGAGCTGTAGCTCACGAAAGCTCATGCTCAAATAAACTGGTTAGTCTCTAAGGTGCCACAAGTACTCCTTTTCTTTTTTCTTTTTAAAGTTGGTCAATATTTTTTGAATTTCAGTTTTTCCACCAATTTTTTGCAATGTAAATTTAAAAGTCTCCAGCCATCTCAACACCCCCCACAACATTTTTAACTGTTTCTTTTTCTGCCCACTCTACTAACAACACTTCAGATAAGTACAGCTTTAAAAGACCCATTTTCTTTTCATCGCTTGCTTGCTTCTTCCTTGCATTTCACCCAGCTTGGGATGGAGAACCAGACGAGTGATTTTTCACTCTCTATTTACCATCAGTTTCACTATCATTTCTCCTACCCTGAGCACATTCCCATGACTTTCCTGCACCACAGCGGGAAGATTTACATATTTTTAAAGCATTTTCTCTGGCATTTTAAAAACAATCCTGACATTTTCTCGTAAAAATGCTTTGATGAGCAAAATTTTACAAAACCCAAGATGAAAGAAGCATTTCATGGTTTGTGCCATGAATTTTTCAAATGTATGGTTTTTATTTTATTTTTTTAATTTATTTAGGTGTAAATTAACTGGCAATGTTCCTTAGGATGGATAGCTGGGGGGGTTAGCTCAGTGGTTTGAGCATTGGCCTGCTAAACTGAGGATTGTGAGTTCAATCCTTGAGGGAGCCATTTAGGGATCTGGGCCAAAAATTGGGGATTGGTCCTGCTTTGAGCAGGGGGTTGGACTAGATGACCTCCTGAGGTCCCTTCCAACCCTGATATTCTATGATTCTCCATCTATTAATATGGCTTCCGCGTGTTCTTAGTTGATAATGCATGCAGTACAGTTCTTGGATGTCTAGAGTGCCTTTCATCTGAGAATCTCAAAGCCATTTGCAAATGCTAATTAACAAAGCTTCATCACAGCTCTTGAGTGAGGCAGGTGTGTTAGAATGAGATCTTAACAAGTGAGAGTGTTAATATCTTTACAAGAGCCAATGCAGATGAGCCCATCAGACGTATGGGATAATTGTCAACCCTGGGAGATTTTCTTTCCTTTAGTTGAACATTGCACATTTAATTCTGTGCAAATCCTTCCCTCTTGCAATGGAGCATGAGGACAAATCCAGTTGCTCTGTCGGCTGTTGCACTTTTTAAGGGAGGGATGTTTTCTTCTCAATTTGGAACCTTGGATTACAATCAGTGGTGGGTGAACCCCGAAGATGCAGATGCTGGGTTTGATCAGGCACACGAAAATTGGGATGCTTCTCTCAAACCCAGCATTACTCTCGGGTGGCTGAAAATACAAAGCTGGAAGTCTCATGAGCGCAGGATTTCTGTGAGCTTTGCAGAACTTTCACTTACAAACGTACCCACTGCCTTTCCCAATGCTATGTTGTCCCACACAGTTCGGGAACCTTCTTAGCCCCACTTCTATGCAACACTAGAGGGGTTTGGGTTTGACTGTTGAGGTTGCTAAGTTCCTATCTTATCTGGAACAGTCTGTGCGAAGGTAAAGGCTGTGCTTGTGCCCCCCACTACAGAAGGATGTGGACAAATTGGAGAGAGTCCAGCGGAGGGCAATGAAAATGACCCGGGGGCTGGGGCACATGACTTATGAGGAGAGGCTGAGGGAACTGGGCTTATTTAGTCTACAGAAGAGAGGAGTGAGGGGGGATTTGATAGCAGCCTTCAACTACCTGAAAGGGGGTTCCAAAGAGGATGGCTCTAGACTGTTCTCAGTGGTAGCAGATGACAGAACAAGGAGTAATGGTCTCAAGTGTCAGTGGTGGAGGTTTAGGTTGGATATTAGGAAAAACTATTTCACTAGGCGGGTGGTGAAGCACTGGAATGGGTTACCTAGGAAGGTGGTGGAATCTCCATCCATAGAGGTTTTTAAAGCCCGGCTTGACAAAACCCTGGCTGGGATGATTTAGTTGGTGTTGGTCCTGCTTTGAGCGGGCGGGGGGGACTAGATGACCTCCTGAGGACTCTTCCAACCCTGATCTTCTATGATTCTATGATTAAGGCACAGAAATAAAACTTAGGAAAGTGGGGTTCCCTTGTCTGCTTGGCCAGAGGCTTCCAGTTCAATGATGGGCAAGGCATGTAACAGGGCCAGCTATCGATAGGTGATGAGTGTCTGCAGCTCCCACTGAGTTTAATACTTTGCCTCAGTCTTTAATAAGGCTAATGAGGATCTTGAGGATAATGGTAGCATGACAAATGGAAATGAGGATATGGAGGTAGATATTACCCTATCTGAGGTAGAAGCGAAACTCGAACAGCTTAATGGGACTAAATCGGGGGTTCCCAGATAATCCTCATCCAAGAATATTAAAGGAATTGGCACATGAAATTGCAAGCCCATTAGCAAGAATTTTTAGTGAATCTGTAAACTCGGGGGTTGTACCGTATGATTGGAGAATTGCTAACATAGTGCCTATTTTTAAGAAAGGGGAAAAAAGTGATCCGGGTAACTACAGGCCTGTTAGTTTGACATCTGTAGTATGCAAGGTCATGGAAAAATTTTTGAAGGAGGAAGTAGTTAAGGACATTGAGGTCAATGGTAAATGGGACAAAATACAACATGGTTTTACAAAAGATAGATCGTGCCAAACCAACCTGATCTCCTTCTTTGAGAAAGTAACAGATTTTTTAGACAAAGGAAATGCAGTGGATCTAATTTACCTAGATTTCAGTAAGGTGTTTGATACGGTGCCACATGGGGAATTATTAGTTAAACTGGAAAAGATGGGGATCAATATGAAAATTGAAAGGTGGATAAGGAATTGGTTAAAGGGGAGACTACAGCGGGTCCTACTGAAAGGTGAACTGTCAGGGTGGAGGGAGGTTACCAGTGGAGTTCCTCAGGGATCGGTTTTGGGACCAATCTTATTTAATCTTTTTATTACTAACCTCAGCACAAAAAGTGGGAGTGTGCTAAAGTCTGCGGATGATACAAAGCTGGGAGGTATTGCCAATTTAGAGAGACCGGGATATCATACAGGAAGATCTGGATGACCTTTTAAACTGGAGTAATAGTAATAGGATGAAATTTAATAGTGAGAAGTGTAAGGTTATGCATTTAGGGATTAATAACAAGAATTTTATTTATAAGCTGGGGGACGCATCAATTAGAAATAATGGAGGAGGAGAAGGACCTTGGAGTATTGGTTGATCACAGGATGACTATGAGCTGCCAATGTGATGTGGCCGTGAAAAAAGCTAATGCAGTCTTGGGATGCATCAGGTGAGGTAGTTCCAGTCGAGATAAGGAGGTTTTAGTACCGTTTTACAAGGCACTGGTGAGACCTCACCTGGAATACTGTGGGCAGTTCTGGTCTCCCATGTTTAAGAAGGATGAATTCAAACTGGAACAGGTACAGAGAAGGGCTACTAGGATGATCCGAGGAATGGAAAACCTGTCTTATGAAAGGAGACTCAAGGAGCTTGGCTTGTTTAGCCTAACCAAAAGAAGGTTGAGGGGAGATATGATAGCTCTCTATAAATATATCAGAGGGATAAATACCGGAAAGGGAGAGGAATTATTTAAGCTTAGTACCAATGTGGACACAAGAACAAATGGATATAATCTGGTCATTGGGAAGTTTAGACTTGAAATCAGACGAAGGTTTCTAACCATCAGAGGAGTGAAGTTTTGGAATAGCCTTCCAAGGGAAGCAGTGGGGGCAAATGACCTATCTGGCTTTAAGATTAAACTCAATAAGATTATGGAGGAGATTGTATGATGGGATAACATGATTTTGGCAATTAATTGATCTTTAACTCTTCATGGTAAATAGGCCCAATGGCCTGTGATGGGCTGTTAGATGGGGTGGGATCTGAGTTACTACAGAGAATTCTTTCCTGGGTATCTGGCTGGTGAATCTTGCCCATATGCTCAGGGTTCAGCTGATCACCATATTTGGGGTCGGGAAGGAATTTTCCTCCGGGGCAGATTGGAAGAGGCCCTATGGGTTTTTCACCTTCCTCTGTAGCATGAGGCACGGGTCACTTGCTGGAGTATTCTCTGTTCCTTGAAGTCTTTAAACCATGATTTGAGGACTTCAATAAGCTCAGACATAGGTGAGAGGAGTGGGTGGGTGAGATTCTGTGGCCTGCATTGTGCAGGAGGTCAGACTAGATGATCATAATGGTCCCTTCTGACCTTAATATCTGTGTACCTATGTAACCTGACGTGCAGATTTGTGTATTTTAAAACAAGCTTATCTAGTCTGACCATCTGCGTAACCCAGGGCAGAGAATTTCACCCAGCTATACATAGAATGGCACATCTCCCAGTGTGATATATGTCATCATGTGCCAGCAATGCCCCTCTGCCATGTACATTGGCCAAACCGGACAGTCTCTACGTAAAAGAATAAATGGACACAAATCAGACGTCAAGAATTATAACATTCAAAAACCAGTCAGAGAATACTTCAGTCTCTTTGGTCATTCGATTACAGACCTAAAAGTTGCAATTCTTCAACAAAAAAACTTCAAAAACAGACTCCAAGGAGAGACTGCTGAATTGGAATTAATTTGCAAACTGGACACCATTAAATTAGGATTGAATAGAGACTGGGAGTGGATGTGTCATTACACAAAGTAAAACTATTTCCCCATGTTTATTTCCCCGCCCCCCTAGTGTTCCTCACACGTTCTTGTCAGCTGCTGGAAATGTCCCACCTTGATTATCACTACAAAAGGTTGTTTTTTTTCTGTCCTGCTCATAATAGCTCACCTTACCTGATCACTCTGGTTACAGTATGTATGGTAACACCCATTGTTTCATGTTCTCTGTGTTTATAAAATCTCCCCCCTGTATTTTCCACCGAATGCATCCGATGAAGTGAGCTGTAGCCCACGAAAGCTTATGCTCCAATACATTGGTTCGTCTCTAAGGTGCCACAAGTCCTCCTTTTCTTAAATCTAGCTCAGGCTGCATTTTTTTACCAGCTACATGAATTTGTCTATCTAGGGGCATGGGGCATGGATGGTAGTTTTGATGACCCCTGTAACAACCTATCTAGGGGACCTATCTGAGAAGCTTACAATAGGCTTGCCAGGCAGGGCAGTGTTATTATCCCCATTATACAGGTGGGGAACTGAGGCACGGAGAGGCTGAGTGACTTGCCCAAGGTCACACAAGAAGTCTGTGGCAGAGTAGGAAATTGAATCCAGGTCTCCTGCACCCTAACCATTGGGCTACCCTTTCTCATTAGGAAATGAGCTGGTCCCTGTTCCTGGTGGACAGCTGTCCATGTCATCAAAACCAGCATCATCAGGGTGACTAATGGATCACTCTTTCGTCAATCTCAGCAGAGAGAGCGGGAGTTAAATGGGCCCCGGAGGTGGGCACCTGATCAGGGCCCATTGGTGGGGTTAAAGTGTGGGGAGCTGACCCTGCCAATGCCAGCACTGCCCCAGTCTGTGAAGTACAGGAGGGCTTCAGTCACACAGGCGTCTTTCATCAGGCAGCATTGCTGGCTTTCATCTGCCATCTCCTGACCCAGAGGTCAGCCCTTCTTTTGGCATTTAAGGCCACGCCCAGCCCCCTCCACACCTCAGCGCGTGTTTTGCATATGCAAATATCACCCCCGCTGTGTGCTTTGTAATCTGCTGCGGTTCATGTGTTCTCCTCCAATTGGTTCACCAGGGTCCTCCTTGTTTGAAGACAAAGGGAGAGTGACAGCTAGGAGTCTGCTGAAGGAGTGGCATTGTCATCTCTGAGCAGCCTGGCTTGCTGATGACGCCCTAGGCTCCAAGGCGCTCCTGTCACTTTGAATTACCATCAGCCGTGCTCCACAGACGCGGAAACCTTTCACAGCAGCCGGCCCTGAAAACCATGAGACGTTTCTCAAGCTGCCGAATGCATTAAGTCGCTTTTGGGAAGTGACACTGCAAAGTGCAAAACAACTTCCCCACCGCTACCCCCTCCTCAGACAGGAACAACAGTTGCCTTTTGGACTGCAGCCTCATTGCTTGCTTCTTGCCCTTTAAGAACACAAGAACACCCCCCTCTCCTCCTCCCCACATACATACCCTCCACCCCTGCTCAGAACATCTGTTATTATTCATGCTAATGTCTCCATCCTATAGGGGCTGCAAATGGAGAGTTTTCTTCCTTAAATGCTGCTGGCAGTTAAAGGGGCACTGCCATGGTTATGGGGCCAAAGCAGTGATCTACAGTCCTTTGGTCGTGGTCCAGCTGGGAAGGGATTTCTGCAGTCTGGCTGTTGTGTAACCAGTTTCGCTGCATGTCCCAGTTGAATGGCTAAACTGTAACCATGGTTATCACACATGATGCTGCAGCTGGGACTTGAACCAGGAGCCATCTCTTTTGTAACCTGAGCTGGTCAAGATTCAGAGTTTCCATCCTGTGGGAAATTCCAAGATTTCAAAATTTGCTTTCATCCTGAACAGGGAGGAAAGATCAGATATTTTGGGC
Organism: Natator depressus; assembly: GCF_965152275.1. Taxonomy (NCBI): domain Eukaryota; kingdom Metazoa; phylum Chordata; order Testudines; family Cheloniidae; genus Natator; species Natator depressus. The sequence goes on from NC_134260.1 coordinate 5,243,498, forward strand.
AGAATAAAGTATTCTGAAAATATTTCGTATTGACCTCATCAGAATGTTTGGTTTTGACTTTATCGCTTTAACTTTTATGACAATTTATATGCACTAGAACAAAAAAGCCAGAACAATAAAGTTGAAATGAAACATTTTGATCATTTCCTGTGAAAGTTTCCATCTGTTCTGGTGAAACTTTCCTGCTTCGTCGAATCAGTATTTCCCGACAGAAAACTGTTCCATCAGACAATTTCTGAGCAGCTCTGTTTGTAAGCACTAGCTGTGCCCGATGAACAAAGAGAGAGACTTTGGGGTTGTCTTCACGCACAGCGCTGCATTGATGCAGCTGCACCGCTGTGGCACTTTAGTGACGACGGTCCTACGCCGAGGGGAGAGCTTGTCCCATGGGCGTAGTTAATCTACCTCCCCAGGAGGCGGTAGCTATGTCGACAGAAGAAGGGGGACAGGGAGTCTGGTATAACTGCATCGCTCAAGGGTGTGGATTTTTCACACCCCTGAACACCATAGTTATTCCGATATAAGTTTGTCTGGGACACCAGACAAGGTGGACCAGTGCTTGGAATTGGCACAGAAAATTCTCTTTCTTAGATGTCCGGCTCGCATGTCTTGCTCAGACACACTGATTGGCCAGATTTGGTAGCTGGGAAGGAATTTTCCCCCCACATCAGATTGGCAGGGACTTTGGAGGTTTCTTGCCTCCCTCTGCAGCGTGGGGCATGGATTGTTTGCTGGGATCATCTTGGTATATCACATCTAATCTATTCCCTGCCACTGGAGGGTCATCGGTCATTACTGGCACCTTGGTCTCTCCTGCTCTCTGCCTGTGGTACACAGCACTTTAGTTGCCTGAAATGCTTTAATCTAACCTGAGTTATTGGTCTTGCCACAGAGGCATCTGGGTGCAATGTATTGGCTTTTGCTATGCAGGTCAGGCTTGATGATCTAATGGTTTCTTCAGGCCTTAAGCTCTATGAAACTCTGAAATGTGAGCAAAGATCACACGAGGGAGTGAAATTTTACAGGCTCAGACTTCGTATTTTCCAAGCGGTGAAGAAAGATTTAGCTGCATGATGCTTGTTCTCATTAGCATCCATGGGAGTCCTGCAACTAAACCACTGTGCTTTGGAAGTACAGAGGGGCACTACGATTAGTAGTCATTACTGCAGAGTCATGCCAGCCGGCAGGTCTGAATTGCTCAGATCTAGCTATACGAGCAACAGGGAGGCTCTCATCGGAGTAAGCTTGGAGGACTGCGCAGGGCCTCTGTCTATTCAGAGGAAGTTTTGCCTTTTCATTCGTATTTATGCTATCCTTGCCCCACGAGGCATTCAGTCCAGTAGAATCCAATGCTTGAGCCCTGCAAAAACCTTTACCCAGCTCAGTTTTCTCAGAAATTGACCCTTTCACTTCCAAACTTCTATCTAGTTTCCAGTCTGTCTCCTCCTGGCTGGAGGAAATAGAACAAACAAATTTAAAGAAGGAAAAGAACAGTGGTGGAACGTCCTGTCCTGTCCATCCGTTTCCCCCCCCACCCCCCCCCACAGCAAGCACCTTCCACACCGAGGGATCCACAAATGCTTTTCAGAAAGGGAGTTCCCAGCTGTCAACAGGGGTCACTGACCCCACTCAAAACATGCAGCCACCTCTGGGCTGAAGCTTTGTAGTGGCTGCAATCTAGAGACACTACACATAGACTGCTACAAAATGTGAGCGACAATCCAACGGGCCAAGAGAAGGCGGAATGTAGAATGTCTGTGTAACCCCCCGCTGCATAGATACAGGTTTTATTGGGGGAAGCGGGCGATAGGATATGGGACCCTGACAACCGAAAGCTAGAGACTCCACCACCTGGGATCAGGGAGAATTTTGTTTGGTGTCTACAAGGAACAGGCCATTAGCTGCAGGTTTCAGCCACTAGGGGGAGCTAATCTACCACATCCTTCCTGGGTAGTCTGGAGCATTGGTTGTGAGGCCCTTCTATGGGGTACGTACAAACACGACAACGGTCGGCACTTACTGAACCCTGCAACCTTCAGCATCAAGCACACCTGATGGTGGCACTGAAGTAGCAGCAGGCTCTTATGTTTGCTGGGGAGCCCCTAGCGGGAGACGTGCTCACACATGCCAAGCCAGTGGTTTGCACGGGCAAGCAGGAAAGCAGTCTCCCCTATGGGCTCCAATAGCAAATGTTTAGGGCTAGATTGTGACTGCACCCAACAGTCCCAGTCTTCAAGCATGTGAGGCCCAATTTCCCTCTCATACCAACATCTGCCACTTGGCCAGTGAGCCCAAGCTGCCCCTGTGCTACCCCCACTCTTGCTATTTTTAGCATGCTAGCTTGAGCGCGCCTAGCATGGGTACATCTCCATCTCCTAGCTGGTGTTGGCGTTGCCACAATGTGGCCTCGACATCACTAGAGGAGGACAGAGCGCCATGTCGGTTGGGTTGCATTAACAATTAGCCCTTCCCTTTTCTTTTGGTTGCAAAAGCAGGATGTTATAGGTGACACACATTTCATAGCCTCTCTGCCCAGGAGTTTGCGACAGAGACTACAGGAGAAATGTAGGAAAGGCGCAAGGCAAATATGCCAAAGAGAATAAAACATCTCACCTTGCAAACAAAAGGGGCTATGTGGTCTTTAATGACCGCAAGTGGTCAGGTCCTCAGTGACTGTTGTATCTGAAAAGCACCTCTAGCATTCTGCTGGGGCGCCAGCTTGGATGGACTCAGCGGTAAAAGAGCCACCTGCTTGATGGGTCTGTTTATTTGCATAGCATGTATTTAAAGGGCTGCTCTGGCCACCCTGAGATAGAAACTTGCAGAGAGTTTTTAAAAACCCAAAACAAACACACAAATAAACATGGAATGGCCCAGGCCCCTTTCCTGCAGCACCTGGAGGTCTCCCAGTAAAGTACTGACCCAGCCACACCCTGCTTCTTACAGCATGGCCAGGCTGATGAGACCATAGCCCAAGGCAAGAGGCCTCCAAGGTCTAGCCTGTCCTCCTTCCAATTATATCTACACAGCTACAGGCTGTGTGATTCCACTCCTACTGCATCAGCACGTGTGATCCCTGTTTTACATAGATCCTCTCACAGTTCCGCTAATTTGTCACTCAGCCGTTCAGATTTCTCACTCTACATTTTGCATACATTTTATGATCATTTGGGGCCAGGTATTCAGCTAATGGAAACTGACTTCAGTGGCAGCTAGGGGATTTACTCCATCAGACGGTTTGGCCCTTAGTATTTGGTGGCCCAGCACTGATATCTCTATATCTGTCTCTCTATCCCCATACGTAACCATCTCTCTCTGTCTTAGGTAGTAGTATCTGAGCACTTCATAACCTTGACTATGACACATCTCCCTTGTCTCTTTTCTTTAGCAGCTCATTCTGAAAATCCCTTTATTGTGAACTGAAACATGCTTCGTTTCAGCAGGGTTCCTCTCTTTGTTCCTCTCATTAGCCTTTAATGTCTGTCTGCTTCTTCTGCACTTATCTCCTTGTTCCCCTCTCTACCAGATTGTTTATGCTGTTGAAACACATCCATATTGCCCATACTAAGCTGTATATTCATACTTAACCACACCGTGTCAATGATTCTTAGTCCTTCTTCTGCCGAGACATACCCATTTGGAATGTCAAATGAGACACTCTCTCTTTTCCCCATTACTCCACAGTCTTGTTGCCATAAAATAAAACAAATGCCAGGCTTATCTAGTGCCTTTCCTACTCAAGGCATCTCTGAGTTCCTCCAGACACTGGCACTACACTGACTACATGAGCAAAGGTCCAGAGAAAAGACGGTTGGGGTAATATTTTGAATTGGACCAGCTTCTGTTGGGGAGAGAGACAAGCTTTTGAGCTTTGCACAGAGCTCTTCTTCGGGTCATTCAGACATGGAACAGGAGAACCAGGTTTAATGGAAGAGGGGATATTCTACAGGGCCTAAGGTGGGTGTCTTCTCTTGCTGAAAACTAGTCTTTCTGAAAATCATATCCCACTTAAGTTGGACATCCTAATATCGAGGCTCCCAAATCACTATTCAGGCTTGAAATATTGAGCCAGAAAGAATAAAGTCTTGACTGAAAGATGGTATTTCTAACAGATCACCCCTTTAGTTCAGTGGGAGCTTCAATCCTGCATTGGAACTTGTCAGCTCTAATATGGGGGGCTTGCTTTGTGACTGGTTGAATTCAAATTTTAACTTTAAGCTAGAAACAAAGGGCTTTTAGCTGTTTATTTAATTTATTTATTGAACAGATTCTTTACAGCTAGTCCCCCAGCCTGCCCCAACCTTGTGCCAAACTGCTCCCTCCCCACTGGTCTAAACTCCCCATAGCACGTTCTCATTTTCTCTCGGGCATCTCTGCACTCAGGAGTGTAACCTTATTGTACAGGACTCTCAGCCCCCAGCTCTGGCAATGACAGCTTTCGAGGGAGCCCAATGTTTTGGGGCTACCAGCTGTGTCACTGATGAGCTAAGTCACATGACACCTGTTCCTGCCACCCCATTGCATGGCTGAAACCCTTTTCAATGTGGGACACAGATGCCCCTTGTGATGGCTGGAATGAATCCCTGGGGGAGCCTTCAATATTTCAAGCAGTCCAGTCAGCCAATGCTATTTTCTTCCATCCATATCCTACACTCTGGGGCCTGCGGTGCCCTCAGACAGCTTTGCCACTGTCACCCGTCTGAGTCTATACTGCCAAGCCCCCTGATTTTATCATGAGTCTGATGATTCTTGGTGTTTTCCTCAAGGCTCCAGCTCCCCCTCAGCTTCCAACTACAAACATCCGATGCAGTGAGCTGTAGCCCACAAAAGCTGAAGCTCAAATCAATTGGTTAGTCTCCAAGGTGCCACACGTCCTGCTCGTTCTTAAAACAAAAAAAGGTTCTAGTCTTCCTGGTTGTGGGAAAAAGCTTGAAAACAGGAACCCAGAAGGCTCAGTTACTCAAAGGCAAATTAACAGACCCCCAAGTTTATGTATTTATTTTTTAAATTTCATGGGTTTCGGGAGGACTAATTAGTAGAGCAGCCAGGCAATGCTGTATTTCCTGCACAAACCTCACAAGAAACCTTTTTTTTTTTGGTCAGATTTTTTAGCAGAATTCTTCTGGTTTTCTTACCCCCCCCCCCAAAAAAAAATTAAAAAATGGTTTTTGAGGTTTTGATAATATTTGGTTTGTTTTACAAAAACTGAAAACTTTTTAAAAAAAACAATAGAAATGGTCTCTTGAAAATGTCCATTACGTTGGGGAGAAAAATGCGGTTATAGCCAGTTCTAATAGCTAGCCCTGCACCTGGAAAGCTCTGACAGTCACTGATCTTCCGTGACCACCAATCTACCTCTCTAACTGCCCTGCAGTCCCTTAGAGCTGCAGCTCTTTGGCAATGCTTATCAAACCACATCTCCTTGAAACATGGAATTTCCATTCCATGGGAAATTCTGACCATGAATTTTTTTTTTCTGTTTCAAAATAAAGCGAAAAAGGAAAAATTTCAACATTTCCCCAGAATGAAAATACCACAAAATTTCAATTTGGGACTATTGAGATGTTTTGTTTTTAAACTGTTGAACTGCTTCATTTCAATTATCATATAAAACACTAAATGTAACATAGTATACGTAGCACCGTAAATGTAATAAATATTAATATTCTATATTTAAACACTTTAATATAATATAAACATTGAAATGAATCAAGATGAGAAAGCTAAAATGAAATGTTTTTACCTTATCAAACTGAAATGTTTTGATATTATTAATAATTCCATTCAAATTAACGTGTTTCTGTGTTTTGCAGTGTTGTAGCTGTGTTGATCCTAAGATTTGAGCGACACAAGGTGGGTGAGGTGATATCTATTATGTGACCAGTTTTTCCTGGTGAAAGAAACAAAGTTTTGAGCTCCACAGAGCTCTTCTTCAGATCCGAAGATAAATAAAAGTTTTTACTTCACACACCTTGTCTCTCTCGTGTTTCTGCTAAACATTTAGATTTTTGCAAAACTGCATTTTCTGACAGGAAACTGTTCTGTCAGCTCTAGTGTTGATCCACACACCTGCTTGTGAGGCTGGGCAAGGCTATTCTCCCCAGTTTACAGGTGGGAAACTGAGGCACAGAGAGGCCAAGTCACACAGGAAGTCTGTAGCAGAGCAAGGAATTGAATCAAGGCCTGCCAAGTGCCGAGAGAGCCTCTGCCCACTTGACCATCTTTTGACCCTCTCTCTAGCCAAGTAGCTGAGTTTTTGAGCATGTCTCTCCTGCAGCCATGAAATATGTCTCCATCATGGCCCAGTGGTGCCCAGATCCTGAGACCCAGAAAATGAAATAAAAGGGGGAAAAATCCAACGCAGTGTGGAGAGGATATTGGGTCAGTAGCATCAGCCTCGGACATCCACAGGGGAAGGTGAAAAATGAGTTATATGACAGCTCAGTCCTATTCAAAATAGAACCAACTGCAGGCTGCTGTGGTACAGGGGTGAGTGAATATGACTCTTTTTCTCTGGCCTGCAGGGAAATTGTCTGAAACACGCACTGAGCAAGTAGAATTCAGGCTGTGGAGAACAAAGCCCAGTGACCTGACTGCAGATGCAGTGAGAGGTGAGAGCATGGGACTGGGAGAGGTGCCTCCTGGGTCCTAACTCCAGTTCTGCTACGGACTGGCAGAATACTCCAGGCAAGTCAGTGGAAGCATGTGACTAAAAGAACCAGGCAGAGGAAAAGACGGGCTAATGAAGGAGAAATAGAGCTCAAGAACAGGTTGCAGAGTTGGAAAATGAAGAAGGGGCTCAGCAGGTGGTCACTGAAGGTGGAAGGGCAAGGAAGAAGAGAAGAGCGGCTAGTCCTATAGGAAAACGGGAAGAGTCAATGGAGGCTACACCAAATATGAGCCCCAGGATGATACAGGATGGGTTGAAGAAGATTACAAGGGAGAATAGGAATGGAAAGAACTTGCAGCCAGAGGGAACAGGGGATAGACTGGAGAATAGCACCGTCACCAGGAAAAGGCAGGTCTATGTGATAAAAAACTCTTTACTGAGAAGAATAGACAGGCCTGTAACCAGAGCTGATCCAGAGAACAGAAGGGTGTGCTGTCTTCCAGGTGCTAAGATACGGGATCTAGACCTGAGGTTGAAAAGGATCCTAAAGGGAGCGGGAAAGAATCCCCTAATTATCCTTCATGTGGGAACAAATGATATGGCTAGATTCTCACTGGAATGTATGATGGGAGACTATGCTAGGCTGGGGAAGACGCTTAAGGAAATCGAGGCACAGGTGATCTTTAGTGGGATTCTGCCTGTTTCTAGAGAAGGGCAACAAAGGTGTGACAAGATTATGACTATCAACAGATCGCTTAGGCAGTGGTGCTATAAGGAGGGCTTTGGGATGTATGGCCACTGGGAGGCATTCATGGACAGAGGACAGTTCTCTCGGGATGGACTTCATCTGAGTAGGGAGGGAAATAGACTTCTAGGATGGAGGCTGGCACAACTGATTAAGAGAGCTTTAAACTAGGAATTTGGGGGAGATGGTTGGGAGATGTCCAGGTAATCTCCATGCCGGATTTTAGCATTGAGAGGGAAGAAAACAAAGTAAGAAAGGGTACAGCCGTGGGTAGGAGAATGGCTATAAGGAGGAAGGGCAGTGTGGATACCAGTCTAATAGGTCATACTGGCTGTAGCATGTCCATGCCTAATCGGGTACAGAATGTGAGCGAGGCCAAACAGCAAAAATTAAGGTGTTTGTACAGCAATGCGAGGAGCCTAGGTAACAAAATGGAGGAACTAGAGCTACTGGTGCAGGAAGTGAAACCAGATATTCTAGGGATAACAGAAACATGGTGGAATAGCAGTCATGACTGGACTACAGGTATTGAAGGGTATGTGCTGTTTAGGAAAGACAGAAATGAAGGTAAAGGTGGTGGAGTAGCATTGTATATCAATGATGAGGTACAATGTAAAGAAATAAGAAGCGATGGAATGGATAAGACAGAGTCTGTTTGGGCAAAAATCACATTGGGGAAGAAAACTAAATTAATTGATCTTTAAATATTCACGGTAAATAGGCCCAATGGCCTGTGATGGGATGTTAGATGGGGTGGGATCTGAGTTACTACAGAGAATTCTTTCCTGTGTATCTGGCTGGTGAATCTTGCCCATATGCTCAGGGTTTAGCTGATCGCCATATTTGGGGTTGGGAAGGAATTTTCCTCCAGGGCAGATTGGAAGAGGCCCTATTGGTTTTTCACCTTCCTCTGTAGCATGGGGCATGGGTCACTTGCTGGAGGATTCTCTTCTCCTTGAAGTCTTTAAACCATGATTTGAGGACTTCAATAGCTCAGACATAGGTGAGAGGTTTATCGCAGGAGTGGGTGGGTGAGATTCTGTGGCCTGCATTGTGCAGGAGGTCGGACTAGATGAACAAACCCATAGCTCAGTGGTTTGAGCATTGGCCTGCTAAACCCAGGGTTGTGAGTTCAATCCTTGGGGGGGCCATTTAGGGATCTGGGGCAAAAATTGGGGATTGGTCCTGCTTTGAGCAGGGGGTTGGACTAGATGACCTCCTGAGGTCCCTTCTAACCCTGATAGTCTATGATTTCTATGATTTCTATGATCATAATGGTCCCTTCTGACCTTAATATCTATGAATCTATGAAAAAAAAAGAACAACTACAAAATGTGAAGTAACTGGCTAAGTGGGAGTACGGCTGACAAGGATTTGTGGGTTGTAGTGGATCAAAAATGGAATATGAGCCAACTGTGGTACAGTTGCGAAAAAGGTTAATGTCGTTCTGGGGTGTAGAGTTGGATGTAAGGCATGGGGGTCATATTTCCACTCTACTCAGTACGGGTGAGGCCTCAGCTGGAGCACTGCGTCCAGTTCTGGTACCACTCTTTAGGAAAGTTATGGATAAATTGGAGAGAGTTCAGAGAAAAGCAACAAAAGCGATAAAAGTTTTAGAAAATCTGACTTACGGGGAAAGGTTAAAAGATATTGGGTATGTTTGGTCTTGAGAAAAGAAGACTGAGGGGGCAGAGAGAACCATAGAATCCCAGGGTCAGGGGGGCCCTCAGGAGGTATCTAGTCCAACCCCCTGCTCAAGGCAGGACCAACCCCAATCTTTGCCCTAGACGGCCCCCTCAAGGGGTGAGCTTACAACCCTGGTTTAGCAGGCCAATGCTCAAACCACTGAGCTATCCCCCCCATGAATAACAGGGCAAGGGCTCTTACAAAGAGGATGGTGATCCATTGGTCTCCATGTCCACTGAAGGCAGGGCAAGAAGTAATGGGCTTAATCAGCAGCCAGGGAGATTTAGGTGAGATATTAAGAAAAACTTTCTAACTATAAGTTAAACTCTGGAATAGGCTTCCAAGGGAGGTTCTGAAATCCCTGCTATTGGAGGTTTTTAAGAACAGGTTGGACAAACACCTGTCCGGGATAGTCTAGGTTCATTTGGTTCTGCCTCAGAGCAGGGGGCTGGACTTGGTGACTTCTCGAGGTCCCGTCCAGCCCTATGTTTCTATGATTCAAAATTCTCCATTCATTTCCTTTGCCAATAATACACCTCCTGTGTACATATTCTGAGTAAATGGCTCTTATGTATTTCCTGTACCTGAGTAGTCCATAGGCATTTCATAAAGGCAAGTGCATTCTGCTCTCCACTAAGGGCAGATTCAATAAGGCACAGAGTGTTTGACAGAAAACAGCTTACCACGGAGCATACGTTCATTCACAGTGAAAAGCCTCTGCAATTACGAGGCAATTTACTTAAAAAGGAGAGCCCTTCCTTGTTTTGCACACCTAACCCAAGCCCTGTTGGATATTTCTGTTCAGTTTCCATGGAGATTCTTGCGGGTTTAATAAAATATATGAAATTATTCAGACCTTCCCCCCCACCCCCGCCAACACACACAGAAGAGAGCATAACCCACTGCAGAAGACAGGTGTGAGCTGCGGGTTCTGTTCAGAGCTGAGCAAAATTTGGAAATTCCACCTCACAAGAAATTCTGACATTTGGGACAAAAGGTTGAAATTATTTATTTATTTTTATTGAAATGGAAATTTCAAAAACATTCAATTTGGAGCTATTGAAAAGTTTTGGTTTTAGCATTTTCAGTTGAAATAAAACGTTTTGATATCCCCAAACTCAAAAGGTTGCATTTCAGGTTGTTGAACTGCCCTGAAATGCTTTGTTTGGAGGTAGTTAAAGCTTAAACTGCATTTTCCAGTTGTGGCGCACTGCCTCATGGGAGCTGTAGTTCAGGAGCCTGATGCCCCCAATTTCCCCCTATGGACCAGGCTCTCTGGCTGGACTACATCTCCACAAATGCACCAAGAGTGCTGCGACTCCCATGAAGCACCACAGAGCTCAGTGAGAGGGAAATCTGCTTTGCATCATGGGAGCAATCGGATTCCAGGGAGCCTAACCCATAGGAGAGAATGGATCCCTAAACTACAACCCCATTAGGCAATGTGCTTTGAGTCAATTAAAAAAATGAAATATTTAAATTCATGTCAAAGTGACCCAAAACAAAATATTTCATTTTGATTTTTTCCAACAGAAAATTGAAAATTTGGGGGAAAATCAAAATTTTGCCATGGAGAATTTCCCTTTTCCAGAAAGTACATTTTCCATCAGAAAATCATTCCCAGAGAAAGTTCCTGAACAGCCCCACCCAAACCTTTTTACATGCTCAGCTGCATGACACCCTTGTGAAGCAGGCAAGTATCATTATTTCCATAGAAGGGATGTGAGGCGACAGAGACTAAGGGCTTGTCTACACCAGTGGTTCTCGAACTAGGGCCACCGCTTGTTCAGGGAAAGCCCTTGGTGGGCCGGGCCAGTTTGTTTACCTGCCGCGTGCCCAGGTTCGGCCGATCACGGCTCCCACTGGTCTACACTACGCAGGCACAGCAACGGTGCTACAGCCCTGCCACTGGAGTGCCGTACTGCAGACGCTTGCTACAGCAACAGAAGGGATTTTTCCGTCCATGTAGCTAATCCACCCCCGCGAGAGGTGGTAGCTAGGGCAACAGTGTCTATACCAGTCTTAAATTAGCTTAACTATGTATGGGATGAATATTTCACATCCCTGAGCCTCATAGCTAGGTAGATCAAAGTTTTAGGTATATACCAGGCCTAAGCGACTTGATCAAGGTCACTCAAGAAGTCTGTAGCAGAGTAGTGAAGTGACTCTGCATTTCCCAAGTCCCAGTCAACACCTAACCACTAGGCCATCCTTCCTCTCAAGAAGGAATTTGGCCTGGGCTATATTAGGAAATTAGGTTGGCATAACTACATCACTCTGGGATGTGAGAAATCCACACCCCTGAGCCACACAGGTAAACGGACCTAACCCCCGGTGTAGACAGCGCTAGGTCAATGGGAGAATTCCCCGTCAACCTAGCTACTGTCTCTCAGGGAAGTGGATTAACTGTACCGAAGGGAGAACCCCTCCCACTGGCATAGGTTGTGACTTCACTGAACCGCTACCGTGGTGCAACTGCACCATGTTAAGTCAGGCAAGCCCTTTGACTGGAGCATATTATAGAGATTTTATCTGGCAGGAAGATATTAAAGTCTTTTAGGGCTTTGAGATCAGGCGTTCCAGAGAGCTGGGTGGGCCATTTGCCTCTCCCGTATACCCTCCTGTGAGCTAAGATTATTTTGGGGAAATGGGACTATGGTGAAGTAAACTGTTTACTGTCTACAAAATATTTCTCTCTGCTGGGGAAGCCTGTGTAATGTCAGAGTTAATGATCTCAGGGAAGGACATCATCCGTTCACTGGTGTCTCGGGTTGGCATGTGTCCTTGAACACCAGAGAGTTGGGTGGACCAGTGCTCCCACTCCCTTATGTCTAGAGTTGAAGACCTTGGTAGGGGCTGAAAGGTGGGACTTACAGCACCACAGAAGGTGGGTATTTCCTGAAGTTTTGGCTCCTTCTGCCCCCCTCCCCGTTTATCCACATAGGCACTGCCCGCAGGCTTCGTCCCTTGGAGAACAAGGGTAACATTTTCAAAACCTCTTCACTGACTTTGCAGCAGAGGTTTCATTTCCAGAGGTGACATAGACTCTGAGTCCCAGGTCCTCGAGCGTATTTAGGGGCACGGTCCCCATTGACTGCTGTGGCAGTTGGGCACCTATATAACTTTGAGGATCTCAGCTTAGGGACATGCTGTGAAGCTGAGGTTTCTTAGCATCACTTTTGGAAATGAGACTTGGGCTCCTTAAGTCACCGGGGTGCTTTTGCAAATGCTAGCCCGGGTCTCTCCCTCTCAATGGCAGCGAGCAGCGTAATTTTTGCTAGCTCTGCAGAACCACTCTGTTACTTTGGTTTAATGTGAAAACTGCTTTTCTTTGGTTTATGTCATCTAATATGTAGAGGGTTTACATGCCTTTGTTGGCAGATTCTCCCTCTTCTCCATTTTCCCCCCTTGTAACTCTGGGGAAAATACTGGGTGAAGTCTTGGCTCCATTGATATTAATGGCAAAACTCCCATTGATTTCAGTGGGGTCAGGATTTCCCCCTTTATACATGTTGTTTAGTTTTAATAATGAAATTGTGGTTAGGTTGGACTAACAGGACTTTTCAGCTCTAACTGCTAAGATTCTATCTGTTGCAAACTCTGTATTCAAGAATAACTTCTAAGAGACCCGCTACATTTACAGATTCTGACCCTACTCTCATGGAAGGCAATGGCGAAATCCCATTGATTAGATTTATTGTTTGTTTATATGTGTGGTTTATGGGTCAAATCCTGATCAACTAAAAGGGAAGCTCAGAATCCTGTCCCATCTCTAGTTCCAATGCTGGCTTTTTCTCCCCTTCCTTGGCTTGTATGAATGAGCTTTTGTCTTGAGGGGCTTTTAAATTTGACTTTTGCAGAAGCCTTTTTTCCTACGCTCACATAGATTTGCGGTATAATTTGGGCAGACATTTCTAGTAGTCCCTTTACGATCCACAGATCCTTTGCAAGGATCACATTTATCTAGTGCAAAGATTCACAAGCTGACAAGATGAGACAAAGGAGACAATTAATGTGAACTATTTTTATAAGGTAATTGCCACTTCAAACAATGTGCCAGTTTTACCAAAAATCAAAAGCAGAAATTCAGCTCTTCAAATATGCCGTCAAGTCCCCATGAACCACATTCTCAGGCCTAGCTCCCAAATCTGAATGTATTAATTTAAACCTTATCTAATTCACATTGCTTGTCTCATTATGTCCTTGCTGTGATTAACATCTCAGATGACACCATCTTTTGCTAAGGGATCTGAACTGTACATATTATGTTCTCTACCATCGTGGTGATATTTTCATCTGTTTACCAGCCAGTCCCCTGAAAGAGCCCTTTTCCTTTCAGAGAAGCCTACAGAAAAATTCCAGCCAAGGCATTTGTGATGTTTCACTCCATATTCTTTATGAAAATATGCTTATGATATGGATCTGACATAGCTGAGATATACTTCATGCAAGATAGCTCATATGAGATATCATTCGAAAGGGTATGATGTACTGAATGTGATTATCCAATTTGTATGCCTGTATCATTTCTGTATCTGAAGTTAGGAATCTTAACTATGTATCTGTATTTCAAATGTGTTACTTTGGGTGTCACCCCCAACCAGCCCTTCAGGTACAACAATGGAAAAGCCAGACAGGGCTAATGGGCCATTAGCAGAGACAATGGACTGGAAAAGAGCTTATTCTTCCTGTGGACGCTCCAGACAGCCCACGAGTAATGGCTGCCACAGCCCTGCAGAGACATGAGTCTGAGTCACCTGGGACTGGACCCACCCCCTGGAATGCCAGTTTCCCGCCATACACAAGAGCTATATAAGGCAGGGGAGTGACATCATTGGGTGTTCTCCTCTGCCTCCCCGCCCAAAGAGACACTGAAAAACACCTGGAAGCAAGAACTGAACTGCGGGGGGAAGGGTTGAGCCCAAGATGGAAGAGAGTCTAGCTAGTGAGTAATAATACCTGAGGTCTCAAGTTGTAAACCAGTGCAGCAGCCTTTTCAAGACTTTCTGTAATCTGCCTGCAACAATATCTAGGGTGAGAAATCACTATTTGTAACCAATTTCTTTAGTGAAAAAAGCTTAGTTTGCTTGTTTGGTTTTATTTGCTTAGTAATCTGCTTTGTTCTGTTTGCTATCTCTTTAGCCACTTAAAATCCACCTTTTGGAGTTAATAAACTTATTTCTTGTTTATAATATAATCCAGTTTATGTAATTTCTAACAGTGGGGCAAGAAGTCGTGCACATTTCTCTTCACATTGAGAAAGAGGGCAGATTTTTATGAGCTTGCACTGGGCAGATTTTTCTATACAGCGCAAGACAGTATTATTTGGGGTTTATCTCCCAAAAGGGGTGTACATGTGAGTGCTGAGGGAGTCCTCTCACACAGAACTGACTTCAGTCTGTGTCTGCAGTTGTGTCTCTACCTGTGTGTATGCTGCAAGAGGCCGGAGAGCCTAATTCAGCAAAGCATGGAGAGGGAACCCTGGCTGGTTGAGCAGCAGAGGCTCAAAGAAATCCCAGTACATCAGAATCCCAAAAGGGGGGATCCAACCCGTCACAGCATTTTCATATCCCTCAACCAGGAGGACCCATCATCCCACCTGCAGCCAGTGGGATTGCATGGATGTTCCCAAGAGCAGCATCTGTCCCAGTAATGGCTTCATTGGCTAGGGTACCATTGAGTACCATGCCAGTACAGGACAGTGCCTATTAGAGACAATCTGGCTGTGATGAATGTGGAGAGCCAGCTGGAAGAAGCTATGCTCCCCCACATCACAGTTTGTAAGAATTAGACCAAAAGCCCATGATGACTAAGCCCCAGGGGTTACATGTGTCCAAACGGCTGATCATTGAGTAAGTGCCAGCTATTGAAATGACTCCAGGCTGGCGAGTTCTGTGCTAATGGCTCTTCTCCCTTGCACAATTCCCTTCATACACACTGAAGCCCCTGGGGACTAGGGCACAGAGAGGGCCTGGTTTTCTGAAGTCCTGAGCTCCCACATCTCCAACTGAAGTTGATGGGAGCTCAGCACCCCTGAAAATCAGGCCCAAGGTGCCAGAAACTGCCAACTCGAGCCAGAGGCCCAGCGTGTGCTGTGATAGCCCCCCTCAGCACACGTCCCTAAAGGCCCTGCCCAGGTGGGTTTGGAGGGCTCGCCCTGTGCTCTGTTTTTTGTGCCATCCCTTCATAGTGGGGAACCAGAAGGAGTGCACAGGACTCAGGCTAAGACTGGCCCTTGCAGCACGAGGCTTACCAATGGCTTTCGTTGCCGCAGAATGTGCAACCCTTCCCCCTACACACTGAGGACAATAGGCATTCTCCTGAGTCAGTCCAACCCACCGGTACCAGTGGCGTGTAATACAGCTCCCTGTGTAACTGATCCCAAAGGCATGTGTGGGTCTCCTACAGCTGCTGGTTCTGGAACCTGGCTCTTTTGCTCAAGTTGAAAAGACCTATGCTTTTAGGTTCCTGGTTCTGCCCTGAGTGTCAGGTAAGGTGGCAGTCCTTGCATAAGGAGTACAGGGGGTGATCACTTATATGAAACATCCACTGATGGAAAAACAACGAGGAGTCCGGTGGCACCTTCAAGACTAACAGATTTATTTGGGCATAAGCTTTCGTGGGTAAAAACCCACTTCTTCAGATGCATGGAGTGAAAATTACAGATGCAGGCATTATATACTGACACATGAAGAGAAGGGAGTTACCTCACAAGTGGAGAACCAGTGTTGACAGAGCCAATTCAGTCAGAGTGGATGTGGTCCATTCCCACTAATTAATGAGAAGGTGTCAATACCAAGAGAGGGAAAGTTGCTTTTGTAGTGAGCCAGCCACTCCCAGTCCCTGTTCAAGCCCAAATTAATGGTGTTAAATTTGCAAATGAATTTTAATTCTGCAGTTTCTCTTTGAAGTCTGTTTTTGAAGTTTTTTTTTTTGTTGAAGGATGGCTACATTTAAATCTGTTATAGAATGTCCAGGAAGATTGACAGGTTTCAGAGTAACAGCCGTGTTAGTCTGTATTCGCAAAAAGGAAAGGAGGACTTGTGGCACCTTAGAGACGAACCAATTTATTTGAGCATAAGCTTTCGTGAGGTGTTCTTCCACTGGCTTTTGTATGTTAACATTCCTGATGTCTGAAAGGCCATCCGCTGAAGGCCAGTCTAGAGGGGGCAAAGTGGCTGCAGGTGTTAATGTTAAACAGTAGCTTTATTTGTTGAGAGTAACTTAATTGTGGGGTTATGAAGGGTGTGTCTACACTGCAGCTAACAGCAAGGTGCCCAGCCTGGGTAGACAGACTTGCACTAGGGGGGCTTGAGGTAGCACACTAAAAATAGCACTGTGGATGTTGCAGCTTGGGCTCTCAAGCCTAGGGGATCAGGTAAGCTTGAGAGCCCAAGCTGTAATGCCTACACTGCGATTTTTAGTGCACTAGCTGGAGCTCTGCTCACACAAGTCTGTCAGCCTGAGCCTACTCCCAGCTGGTGTGCACAAGATTAAATTGGCTCTGTCCTCGCTAGGAGGTGACAGACAGAGCCAGGTGAGCAGTTCACAGCGAATCTTTTATTCAACCCATTTCTCTTCTTTTTCCATTAGCCAACTGTCCATAAACATGCCAAGCAATTTACTCAAATGTATTGCTTATTTGGATGATTTACATGAACAGTTCTTGGTAGGTAGATGATTCACGAGCAGTTTGCTGGAAATATTGCTATGCAAAATGTAAACTGCTGTGCGTGGCCACCCAAATCACGTAGCAAAATTCTGTTCCAGGATTGGATCAGGATTCCCAGTGTGAATGCTTACAGGTACAAATTCAAACTTCCATTGCCCCAGATATTCTGCAAGATTAGCACAAAATCTGCCATTTGTTGTAAATAGCTTTGACAGCCAAATTCCTCCGCTAGATTAGTTGTCGAAAGGAAACACAGTAGTTGTATTCTCAGAGGCTGTAGCGAGGTGGTCTGGCTCCCCGCCGCCCCGGAGAGGGACGAGCGTCTCTGGATGCCAAAGTGGGTGGAGCCAGCAAACCCTGCGCCTGCCCCTCAGAGGTCAAGGCGCAGGACAGGAAGTATAAAAGCCCGACTCCAGAGCTTACTCGAATCACAGCCACCAGAGAGGCAGATGCTTATGGTGGAGCTTCTAGCTGGGAGACCACAGCGGTCGGCGGTCAACCCGAGGACTGGCCAGACCAGCCAATGCCTGAGGCTAGCCAGAGCCCAGAGACGCTGCCAAGCTTGCCACTCGCCACTTACCCCGAGGAGCTGCCAAGCCAACTGTGTGCCAGTTACCCCAAGGAGCCCATGGTGTGTGACCCCTTGGAGGACACTGGCCGGACCCAGGCACCTCTAGAGGGGGAAGTAGGAAGTAGCCTGGGGGCAGCCGACCCTAGTCAGGCTGCAACACCGCCAGAGCCGAGGTCAGTGTGTTGTGGCCAGGAACCCCGCTGACACAGCAGCGGGTCTTCTGCCGCTGCTAGGGCCCCGGGCTGGGACGTAGTGGAGTGGGTGGGCCTGCGTCCCCCCTGGCACCCATCTCACGGGTGGCAGTCTCCCCCTCTCCCAGGCCGCTCGGAGCCAGGAGCCTGGGTTTACTATTGGACTCTGCTCAGCTCCTGCCTGAGGGCCTGCGTCACTGACTATTGGTTGCCCTGCCCTGATCCAGGGCCTGGGCTGGCTAATACTGAACTGTGTGCTCAGCCCTGCCTGACGGTCTGAGCTATGGACTCTTGGCCCTGCAGCCAGGCTAGTTCCCCGACACACCTGACAGAAGTAGCGAGGCGGTCTGGCTCCCGGCCACCCCGGAGACGGATGAGCTGGCCGAACCCTGCTACAGAGGCTAAGGGAATTTGTTTAAAAATTTGAATGTGCACTCTTGGGCGAGTTATTTTCAGCATCTACCCAGCTCATTAATGTCCTTCTTTGCTTGTGTGCATTAGTTAGTAATAGGTGAATTTCAGAAGGTTTGGACAATCAGTTGAGAACAGATAAAGGAATGAGTGTGAGCTAACGTGGCAAGTGACTAATTACATCCCCTGGGTTAGTATCAGTATTTATTATTTATAGTGTAGCAGCACCTAGGAGCCCTAGGAGGAGTGCAGTAGGGTATGTGCGTAGCCCCCGACACCCGGTGAGTTTCTGGGGTGTGCTGGGAACGAGATTGCTTAGTGCAGAGCGGCAGCTAGAAAGAGGAGGGAACAGCTAGGAGTCTAGCAGGCTTAGACTGCACGGTGTTAGGAGCTGTACAAACACAACAAAAAGACAGTCTCTGCCTTCAAGAACTTACAGGAGCCAAAAGGTGGAGGCAGAGAGACTAGCAGGGGAGAAGAGGGAAGTAATTATATTGGTTCCATTCCCTACTCTGCCACTCACTGGCTGTGTGGTCTTGTGCACAACACTTTCCTATTCTGTGCCTCAGTTTCCCCATCTGTGAAATGGGGCTAATCATGTTTTATTGCCATGCAGGGGACTGTTGTGCTTCTTAATTAATCTTAGCTGAATCCTTCGATATCCTTAGACGCAGGCTGTTATGTAAATGTCTGATTGTTAATAGTGTTTCAGATTTGTTGGTAGCTTTTCTACACGTACAATTCCCATGCAAATAAATGAAAGTCTCACTGCTTATCTGTACACTTGCTAATAATGAGGGATAGTGATGCAAATGGATGAGTTTTTTGGGGTTGTCCTGATGGCCTGACCTCCTGTGGTATGAGCATAACACAAATCAGAGAACTCTCTGTTTCACAGTGAGCACAACACAAGCTGAAAAGGCAAATGTTTCCATCAGGAGCAGCAAAGAGTGTTCTTAAAAACTAAGCAATCATTTTTATAGGCTTTAAGTAGAAGCATATAAACCTCCTGTGCCTAATTACTGCTCCCCATTCCTTAATTATGGGGCACTAGTAAAGGAAAATAATCTCCATACTTTTTACCGCAAAGTCTAATCTCAGTGAGCAGTAATAGGAGTCAGTATTGAGTTATGGCATAGAAGACAATTTTGAGGCTTTTGATTAATTTTTACTTGTGCTAAATCACAAAATAATTAGAAACCAGTCAATCACTCTGGGAAATTAGGTTTTATAGCGCCAATGTAAAAAAAAAAAAGAAAATACTTTATACGCTTATAAATTCTTATTTGAACAGTATTAAATGGCCCCACAACTTGGTTGAGGCTCACACCTGAGATTCTGCAGTAAAGATCAGGGAAGAGAATTACAGAAGCTATTATGGACAGAAACAAAAGCATGTGTCCGTTTTTCCTGATTTATACCCTGGCCACCCACTAACTCTGTGGGTGTGTCTGAGTGAATGACATGGCTTCCAATGTATTGGATAAAAGACTTGACCAGTAGGGGGTGACATCATTCACTTTCCACTCCTGCCCCCCCAGTCAGTGTGTGGTGGTTAGATAATGCAAGAGAGCAATTTCGGGCTGACCAGTCTCTCCCAGGCTGCTCCAGCATGTGAGATGTCTCAGACACTCACCCTGAGTGGGTCTGGGGATGGAGCATGCACATAAATTGAAGTTAGGAAGAAATCAGCCTTTCCCTCCCTAATGTCTGCAACAAAGCCAGAAGGGAGCGCTGAGCTCTCACTCCTGCTCCGATGGGGGGGCTTAACATTCGCTGACAGCCACTCCCTGATGGCTAGGATATCATTCAGATCCTCCTGCTGCAGGAACACAGGCCCCTCGGCTGGAGAGAAAGGAGAGTCTCCGTGGCCTGTTAGCGCTGTATGACCAATGACACAGTTAATCTGTTCTGATTCTGCCCAGCAGAGGGTGACCCTTTCGTTACATAATAGGGGCAGGTTTGCAAATGTGGGTGCCTGGCGTTTGGTACTGAGGCTCCCAACACGATTTAGGAAACATCTCAAATACTACAGTCCCAGGAGCCCTGGGGAAGGCAGGATCCTGGCGTCAGGAGCAGGCTGGTGTACTGACGGGCACAGCAGAAGGGACTAGATAGGTGGCGCTAAACCAGGCATTTAAGTGCCTGGCGGTAGGGACTCAAACTTGAAAATCTGGCCACGAATAGAGAGGAGCCCAGCCCCTGATCGAGTCCACAATCCAAACCTGGGTCCTAAACCAGCAGGGGGATGCAAATCCAAATGACAAACCCTGAGTCTAAAGGCACCTAAGGGGGTTTAACTGCAATAATGCAAAGGCCTGAGATGCACAGGAGGGAGACCCCTGCATTTCCCATGCCCTGTGCCTCCTGCTGAACATTGCATTGCATGCTCACAGCTGCAAGGCTCTGACAGCCAAATGACCAGAGGCAAAGCTATCCTCCGCATACCTGCTTTCAGCCCAGGGTATCAGCCGGTGGAGAAAACAATGTGAGTCTTCACCCTGGCTCTGGCTGATGCTGCAGTGTGTGTGTGCAGAACAATATACAGGTTGGGCTGCGTGTCACCAGTCAGACACATGTCAATATCTGTCCCCACTAAGGAGTGGAGAGCTGAGCGTAGGACAGGGACTGCACACAGGATGAGGAGTGCAGTAGGGTATGTGTGTAGCCCCCAACACCCAGTGAGTTTCTGGGGTGTGCTGGGAAGGAGACAGCTCAGTGCAGAGCGGCAGCTAGAAACAGGAGGGAACAGCTAGGAGTCTAGCAGGCTTAGTCTGCACAGAGAGCAGGGGGCAGGGTCCAGAGAGGCCTCAGGAGGGGACATGGGGGATAAGGATCCATTACCTAAAACCCTCCATGGTGTGGAGAAGTATAAGTCCCATCCCGCAACCCCGCACTGCCCTCTGGCTCAGTGGTTCAAACACTTAGCTCCGTAGCGGCATACTTCAGCCCCTGCATCCTGGCAGCTAGTGCTGGATAAGAAAGGGAATAAACATCTTTGCACAAATCGGAGAGATTTTTGTCCTGGGTTTGGGGTTTTATTTTTGTTTTGTTTTTCTCAAAATTTGAAACTTCCATTACGAACAGATTCAGAGATTCCAAGATTCGGAGACCAGAAGGGATCTTCTAGTCCAACCTCCTGATCTCCAGTGCTGAAAAGTGTCAAGATAATGGGACAACTGGCCAGCCAGGCGAGGGCCAGGTGTGTGGGGAGGTAGCCTTCTGCTCCGTGCTAGTGCTTATCCCACATATTGCTGACCAGAGGACGACAATTCTGTTTTGCAACAACTTTCAAAATTTGTTTTTGTTCTGCATTAGAATAGAACCAAAAGCTTTTGAATGGTTTTGTGAAAGCAGAATTGCGTTGAAATGTCTGATTTCAGCTCTCGAGATTTTCTCTCTAACCTGGTGGGCTGGGCCCTGGCCTAGTCTGTGGGACACCCAAGATCACATATCGTGTTCTATCTGAATTAGATTAGAGTTTTTAATCACTCTGAGTTAAGCAGAGCAGGAACCAGACCCTGGGTCTTCTAACCACCAGGATCGAGAGTCTCTTTCCTGGAAAAAAACACAAAAAACCTCCAAACATAGCTGAAACTGACTTGGCTCCATGAAATGCGTTGCCACAGCAGCATATTCTGATGAAATTTCACTTAGTCAAAAAATGCTCAGACCAGCATCTCACCATGGTATCTGATCAGCTTGCAGATGTGCTTTAAGTCATGTGACTAATATCTGTCCTGTGTGGGTCTCTTGCAGTACTTTGCACTTTCTTTTGCTCTGATTTTCTCTCCCTTGGAGTAAATTTGGCGAAGACACCCAATTTCAGTACCAATTCAAGACCATTTAAAGTGGCTTGATCCAGTTTTTCCCCCAACACGAACGGTCACATCATCATCTAGTGTAGCTTTTAAAATTGCTGTCAGGCAAATGATTTTTTCTTAATCAAAACTTTGATATAACTCCAGGGAAGGAACATGGGGGAAACCATTCAATGAAGCCTTTCCAGACCCTTTTAGTGCTCAAATACTTGCAATGGCTTTCCTTGTTCTCTGTGTTTTAATAGAAGATGTTCCATGACTGGGCTCCACTACCTAGCTCTGCCCCTCAACTCTGCCCCTGCCCTGCACTTTGAGAGATTGCCACCCATCTGGCAGGGGGCAATGTGGGGCCCTACAGAGCAGCAGCAGGGAGGCACCCCTATACTCACCCCCCGGAACCAGAGTATCTGCGTCAGGGCACTCCACCTGCTATGCTATTTCCCTCAAGTTCCCTGCTGGGTTGGGGTGATGGCAGGCCTGCCGACAGAAATTCCAAGCCCCAGGCCAGGGGTTTCTCCTCTTGTCCTGTCTCTGCTGAATTCCTCAGCACCCAGCCCACCTACTGTCCTGGAATCTTCAATTCCCTCCTGCCCAGCAGGCAGACTGCCATTGAATAACAATGAGCTCCTGTTAACCTAGAAATGCCCTTGTTGGAAGGCAGGTGGGATCGCCAGGCTGTAGCTTTAGCCTGGAGCTGTGGGTGAGAGACACCACTTATGGTTTGAATTATAAGCACTGCCTTTGTTTAAGGCACACCAGTCGTGTAGTGAACAGCATGTTAACTTGTTATTCAGAAGACTTATTCCTGGCTCTGCCACTGGGTGATCTTGAGAGGCATGGTCTCTCCATGCCTCAGTTTCCCCCACCTATAAAATGGGGATACTGACCTCCTTTGTAAAGTGCTTTTGAGATCTGTGGATGAATAGAAGAGTTAGGTGGTATTGTTCTGACAGGGACCTTGGCACCATGCCAGCAGTGAATTCATCACTCATTTATAAATAATTTCTGGCGGTCAGAAAGTTCATCGAACTTCACCTCTCACACAGAATGCCACGGAAGGGCTTTCAATAATAAAAATACAGGAAAAAAGGAGTTTTGCGAAGAGAGGAAAATGGCAGAGAATGTTGAGATGTCCTCTGAAATGGAATAAGAAAGTTACAGTTAATCAAATATTAACATACTGCCTATCAGCTCCTTATCTGAAGAATTAGTTGTGATTAAGGGGCGCATACTGTTAAGTGATGTGTGGGAGGATTATGAACAAATCTCTATTGCTGCACAGGTATTTCAGAGCAACGTTTCAAAACTGTATCTCCTGAAATGTCTCTGAGTCCATTTCAGATTTAATGAGCACCTAATTGCCTGATTATTGATTATCACTTTGAAGTACACTGCTGTAATCATCATATCACTAGCAAATTTGCCATCTGCCTGTCTTGTTAACAGTCTGTCTATTTTCACCAAGAGCTGTCTTATCAAATGGAAACGCAGATGGTTTAGTTGAGGCATATGCCCTTAAAAAGGTTATAAATACAGAGAAGTTCAGAGTAAAACACCTTGGGGCCAGAGCTGGGTTTTGCCACTTGTCTGGGTGCATTTGTGTCACTCAGATGCACTCAGTGTGGTGCTCTGTCTCACCTAGTGGTGGCTGGGCCAGAGGTAGAGGTTCACAAGCCTACTACAGTATTAGCCCACAGAGCTGGGTTATTTATCAGTCTCAGCAACTAGAGGTTTGTGCTTTAAGATCCAGGGGATCCACATTCAGTCCCAGCTGCTAGCAACCCACAGCAACAGGCTTGGCTGTGGTTTTTGGATCAGGCCATTATGCCGACATGCATAAGCTCTGATGTTTGGCTCCAGAAGTGAAATGTTCCCTCCCACCCCCAAAATCACTCTGAGCCAATAGCATAGTCGAGCATAAGCAGAGTTTACTGCCATCGAGGGCATATGGAGTTTAGACTAGATTAGTTTACCCACTATTCCGAGCCCAGGTCTAGTTACAAACCATGGGCCTGTGTCCTCCAAGGAACTAGCCCACAGGGTTCCCACTGTCATCCCAGACCCTCATGGGAGTTCAGCTGGCCTCCATGTGCATACCAATTAGAGCACCACAAGCAAACCTAGGAACAGACCCTCACTAACCTTTGCAGAATTCAATGATTTTGTCATTTTGATGGATACAATCAGAGCTGATTTTCAAGCATTTTTTTCATTTTTTCTCAATTTAAATGGTCAAAATTGCACAAAATTGTGGGGTTTAAGCATTTTTTCCCTATTTTTAAAATGTCACAGTTATGGGAAATAGTGGGGGAGCGGTCAGACAGTATTTATTTACTAGGAGTAGATGTTGAGATTCAAGAAGTGAAAGATTTGTAACCATTAGAAGCCAAATTGTCAAAATCACAGGTCCAAATATACAAAGTAAATATGCTTAAATCAAACTCTGATTAATTCACAGGCAGCATTTTTCTTTCTTTTTCTCTCTGTAAATTTTGATTAGTTGCAATGGAAATATTTCCATCTGTTTGTGTGTGCAGGGTGGAATTTACTGACATTTACCGATAAAAATACCTAATCCTTCTGAACCTACTTATGCATCAGGGAATTATTTCATCCACCACTGCAATGGAGCCAGCTCTGGTGACTCTCTCAGGGCATAACCCCTCCAAGAGAAAATTAAAATGACAAGGACGCACCGTATATGAAGTATGGCCATTTCTACTGAATTTTATAGAGATACAGCGGACAGACAAAATAAATGCTTTACCGTTTTAAGAGCCCTACAGAAGACAAGAGATGGAAATATAAAGCACTGACTAGAAAAAACATTAGGCCTGATCTACACACATTTTTTGTACCCGTATACGTGTCTGTCAGGGGTGTGAATTTTTGCCAGTATAGTTAAATTGGTACAACCCTTAGGGCTGGTCTGCACTATGGGGGCGGGGATCAATCTAAGTTTCTCAACTTGAGCTACGTTATTCACATAGCTGAAGTTGACGTACTTAGATCTACTTACCGCGGCACCTTCACTGCTGTGTGTCAATTTCCCCTTGCACTTCTCGTTGAGGTGGAGTACCGGAGTCGACGCTAGAGCGATCAGTGGTCGATTTATCGTGTTTATACTAGACACAATAAATCGATCCCCGCTGGATTGATTGCTGGCCATCGATCTGGCCGGTAGTGTAGACAAGCCCTTAGTGTGAACACAGTATACTGCTATACAGGGCCCAGTTTCTCAAAGTTATTTAAGGACCAAACTCCTATTGGTATGGGAGTTAGGCGCCTAAGAGCCTTTGAGTTCAGGGCTAGGTGTCCTAGAGAGGATTCCCTGGTATAAAGGTGTCATAGGCCTTGTCTACACTACACAGGCTCTGCTGATCCAGCTATCCTGGTATAGCTATGCCAGAAGAATCCCTAGTATAGATATTCCGACTGAAGGGGGAGGTCTGCCAGGATAGGAACACTTACCTGCATGACATTAGCTAAGCTGGCAGAAGCTCTGTAACTGCCTCTAAATTTTGCTGGCATAGCTCACGGACTTGGCTATGTCAGCAAATCTTGGTAGTGTAGGCATGGCCTTATACAGGTACAGCTTATTCCCCTTACCATGCCGGAATTGTTATACTGGTCTAAAGGTACAATATGGGGAGAGGGTACTGCGTTAACTACACAGCCTACTTAAAGAAGGAATGTAACTTTTGTGTGCAGACAAGAAATAATTAGAGAGATGCAAGTCTGCTGCTGGGGAAAGGTAAATAATAATCCCCGAACTCATTAAAGCAGGCTGCGTAGGGAAAGAACACGCCTGCTGAGTCAATTGTCCCCGTTTGGAGCCAAAGCACTCGGAAATCCTGCCTCATGGGGAGCCTAGGACAAAATGAATGAAGGTCAGTAGAGAAATGATCAGTGAATGGAGTCTGCCAAACAGAAAGAAATGAAAATAGTCTTTAAAATACTGCAGTGGCCCCCAAACACTGCACTCTCATGAATGTGAGCTGGGTCGTTTGGGGCATTGCTGTAGCATATTGTATAACTCACTCACTGGTCAGCATGCATTACGCATCCCCCTCTGTGCCAGTTCCACAGAGGATATGAACCTGGTAGAGCCCCGGCTACAAGCCTAGCTCATTAGAGCCTCATGTGTCTACATCTGTGTACCTTACAGCTCCATACTACTGCCTGTCACCGTAGTCCCTTCCATGTAGAATCAATAGCAGTAGCAAAACGCCTAGAGGACTTCATGGAGTCTCTGGTACATCTCCCATTTAATAAGAACACCTGTTTCTTATATAGCATTTTACATCACAGGACTCAAAGCCCTTCACACTCTCTTTTAAATGTATTTATCCTCACAACCCCCTGGGAGATAAGGAAGCATTATGGTCACCATATGACAGAGGGGGAACTGAGTCACAGACGGGCTATGTGACTTGCCCCAGATCACACAGAAAGGCTCTGGCAAAGCAGGGAACTAAAGCTGGGTCTCCCATGGCCTGAATTCTCCCATCTTCAACCGCAAGTCCAGTCTCCTAATCCCTAGATCATCCTTCCCCACTTTGTGTCAAAACTCATCTGGGAAGGGGAGGGGGGTTATTTTTTTTCTTATTGGTAGGGGTTTAGGGCTGACGGGGGTATCAGAGTTGGGGTGTAGTGGCAGGAGAGGATATTATTGTGTTATTATTATGATGCAAAGGCTTTCTCAAAGAGGAAGATTTTGTGGCCTTCTCCCCTGCCCCTCAGTTGCTCTGTAACAATTACATTGAAAGGCAGATTGTCCCGGGTTCTGTTTCTGAGGAGGCCTGGAGGGTGAATATTCCATGCACGAATAGATGGACCCCAGAGGGAAAGGGGGAATACTTCTTTTAAGGGGTGAATTATCTAGGGGTGAACTGCCCTCTACACTAGTGGGTGGTGGTCAGAGGTCAAAGACTCTAAATACATTCCTCACTTTTTATCATGAAAGGAAGAGCCCATGTGAGTAGTGACCCTGTCAGCTTGTTTTCTGTGAGAAGAAGCTATAAGAAGCTGTAAGTGTGGATTTAGGAAATCTCTGAAGAGTTTGGACCCTTACAGGGAAGTGTACCAGATGCAAAGCGGACATCCCCAGAGACAACCTGGGTATCCTGAAAAGACTTTTGGGAAACTGGCAGGTTATTACATCACTGCCACCATTTGTAATTACAGACTCTGCCTCACCTGTGCATATATTTTACCTGCTTTCACCTCTCAATAACTATCATTCCTTTTTCTTAGCTAATAAACCTTTAATTAGTTTACTAGTGAATTGACTACCAGTGTTGTCTTTGGTGTAAGATCTAGGCTACTTATTGATCTAGGGTGTGTGACTGGTCTCTTGGGACTGGGATCAATCTGAACTTGGTGTGATGTTTGGTGTAAGTGACCTTTTATCCCAAAGCCCAGTTTGTTGGGGTGGCAAAATAGACTGGAGAGACTAAGGGGACTGCCTGTGACTCCATGGTAAGACTGGTATAGTGATCCAGGAGTTCATATTTTTTTACTGGCTTGGTGAAATCTGATTATAGAACACACCACCAGCATGGGGTATCTGCCCTGTTTTCTGACAGTCTGCCCTGAGGTAGGCACTCAAAATCGTGAGCCACTCCAGACAGTGTGACACGAGGGGTGTCATGCTTCCATTGGTGACCTGCGCTGGATGTTGCAAGTTATCCCCAAAATGCCTTTTAAAAGACACTGATTTAAACTTTGTTGCTGCATGCCTCCCTCCAGAGATCAAACACTATCTCTGCAAATCACCTCCCCTCTCATCTAGAATTTCCCTGCTGTGCCATGTACACTTCTGGAGACAGCCACGCTTGTGTGAGCTGATGCAGGACACTGGGTCGTCTGTGTCTTTTCTGGCTCCATCGATTTGCCTGCAGTGTTTCCAGCCAGTGTGGTGGGTACAGCTTGGTAACTTGCTGCCAGAAAACAATCCCTGTCACTTGGCTGCCTTAATGCACTGGTGACAGTTAACACCTGCTGTGTTCTTGCAGAATTCTGTGTCACCATGGCTTACAGCCCTGATCTTGGAATGGATCTTTAAACTGCTTGAAGTTTACAGGCTGTTAGCAGATGCATTAACATCTCCTTCTAAAACAGACCTTTCTCCTTTAACCAGTGCCAGAGACATGCTGAGTCCAATACCCTGGGCGTTGCAATTCCTTTGCAGTTCAGACCAGGAGGCTGGTGAATAAGGCAGGAAAAGAGTTGCTTTCTCCTAACCGTATTATTATGTTTATTACAGTCATGTCTAGGAGCCTGAGTCATGGACCTGTTCCCCATTGTGCTTAGGTGCGGTACAAACAAAGAACCAAAAGATAGTCCTGGTCTCACAAAGCTAACAAGTTACAAGTTAATAATAATGTATTAGACAAACACCTATTAGTGAGGCAATAATGCTTCTGTCCTTGCATGGAGCAAGAACCTTCACTTTGACCCTTTTCACAACTGTGGTTGTGAGTGCAGTGAATGCAGTATTCTAGGGGTGTAGCTACACAGGAAGCTGCATCATCTCCCCATCTCTGCGTGTGCAGCCCAAAATCTCAGGGGCTTTTCTTACTCTGGCAGATTTCACTGCAAAGGGTATGATTTTCAAAACGACCTAAGTGATGTAGGAGTCTAAGTCCCATTTTCAAAAGTGTCTTTGGCATGCAGGTCTGGCATAGTTAAAGCAGTACAGACCCAAAGCATGGACATGAGCATAATGGTATAAAAGCACTTTATACCAGCATAACTGTTCCCATACAAGAAGGGGAATAAGTTATCATGGTACAGGGCACTTTAATACCGGTATAACTGAATCCACATTTGGGCGTTGTGCCAGTGTAACTGTATTGGTAAAAAAATCACACCCTTGCACTTAGTTCACCCAGTACAACATCTGACCTGGCTTTAGTCACCTTTGCAAATGATACCCTGGCCCAAGTGACCTGCCCAGAGGCACACAAGAAGACTGTGGCAGAGCTGGGAATTAAATCCAGGTCTCCCGGGGCTTAGTCTAGCATCCTAACTACTGGACCATTCTTTCCCATCCTACAGATGCCCAAAGTAATTACATCCATATCTATTCCATCTCAGAAAAAGGTACATTGGGATTGGAAAAGGTATAGAAAAGAGCGACAAAAATGACTGGGGTATGGAACAGTTTCCTTGTGAGGAGAGATTAAAAAGACTCGGACTTTTCATCTTGGAAAAGAAACAACTAACGGGGGATATAATTGAGGTCTATAAAATAATGACTGGTGTGGAGAAAGTGAATAAGGAATTGTTATTTACTCCTTCTCATAAAACAAGAACAAGGGGGTCACCAAATGAAATTAATAGGCAGCAGGTTTTAAACAAATACAAAAAAGAAGCTTACAAGAAGTGGAAGATTGGACAAATGACCAGGGATGAGTATAAAAATATTGCTCGGGCATGCAGGAGTGAAATCAGGAAGGCCAAATCACACTTGGAGTTGCAGCTAGCAAGAGATGTTAAGAGTAAGAAGAAGGGTTTCTTCAGGTATGTTGGCAACAAGAAGAAAGTCAAGGAAAGTGTGGGCCCCTTACTGAATGAGGGAGGCAACCTAATGACAGAGGATGTGGAAAAAGCTAATGTACTCAATGCTTTTTTTGCCTCTGTCTTCACGAACAAGGTCAGCTCCCAGACTACTGCACTGGGCAGCACAGCATGGGGGGGAAGTGACCAGCCCTCTGTGGAGAAAGAAGTGGTTCGGGACTATTTAGAAAAGCTGGACGTGCACAAGTCCATGGGGCCAGATGCATTGCATCCGAGAGTGCTAAAGAAGTTGGTGGATGTGATTGCAGAGCCATTGGCCATTATCTTTGAAAACTCATGGCGATCGGGGGAAGTCCTGGACGACTGGAAAAAGGCTAATGTAGTGCCCATCTTTAAAAAAGGGAAGAAGGAGGATCCTGGGAACTACAGGCCAGTCAGCCTCACCTCAGTCCCTGGAAAAATCATGGAGCAGGTCCTCAAGGAATCAATTCTGAAGCACTTAGAGGAGAGGAAAGTGATCAGGAACAGTAAGCATGGATTCACCAAGGGCAAGTCATGCCTGACTAATCTAATTGCCATCTATGACGAGATAACTGGTTCTGTGGATGAAGGGAAAGCAGTGGACATGTTGTTCCTTGACTTTAGCAAAGCTTTTGACATTGTCTCCCACAGTATTCTTGCCAGCAAGTTAAGGAAGTATGGGCTGGATGAATGGACTAGAAGGCGGATAGAAAGCTGGCTAGATTGTTGGGCTCAATGGGTAGTGATCAATGGCTCCATGTCTAGTTGGCAGCCGGTATCAAGTGGAGTGCCCCAAGGGCCGGTTTTGTTTAATATCTTCATAAATGATCTGGAGGATGGTGTGGATTGCACCCTCAGCAAGTTTGCAGATGACACTAAACTGGGAGAGGTAGATATGCTGGAGGGTAGGGATAGGATACAGAGGGACCTAGACAAATTGGAGGATTGGGCCAAAAGAAATCTGATGAGGTTCAACAAGGACAAGTGCAGAGTCCTGCACTTAGGACGGAAGAATCCCATGCGCCGCTACAGACTAGGGACCGAATGGCTTGGCAGCAGTTCTGCAGAAAAGGACCTAGGGGTTACAGTGGACGAGAAGCTGGATATGAGTCAACAGTGTGCCCTTGTAGCCAAGAAGGCCAATGGCATTTTGGGATGTATAAGTAGGGGCATTGCCAGCAAATTGAGGGACGTGATCGTTCCCCTCTATTTGACACTGGTGAGGCCTCATCTGGAGTACTGTGTCCAGTTTTGGGCTTCACACTACAAGAAGGATGTGGAAAAATTGGAGAGAGTCCAGCGGAGGGCAACAAAAATGATTAGGGGTCTGGAACACATGACTTATGAGGAGAGGCTGAGGGAACTGGGATTGTTTAGTCTGCAGAAGAGAAGAATGAGGGGGGATTTGATAGCTGCTTTCAGCTACCTGAAAGGGGGTTCCAAAGAGGATGGCTCTAGACTGTTCTCAGTGGTAGCAGATGACAGAACAAGGAGTAATGGTCTCAAGTTGCAGTGGGGGAGGTTTAGGTTGGATATTAGGAAAATCTTTTTCACTAGGAGGGTGGTGAAACACTGGAATGGGTTACCTAGGGAGGTGGTGGAATCTCCTTCCTTAGAAGTTTTTAAGGTCAGGCTTGACAAAGCCCTGGCTGGGATGATTTAATTGGGGATCGGTCCTGCTTTGAGCAGGGGGTTGGACTAGATGACCTCCTGAGGTCCCTTCCAACCCTGATATTCTATGATTCAAACAAAAGGGAGCACTTCACACAACACACAGTCAACTTGTGAAGGCCAAGACTATAACAGGGTTCAAAAAAGAACTAGATGAGTTCATGGAGGATAAGTCCATCAATGGCTATTAGCCGGATGGGCAGGGATGGTGTCCCTAGCCTCTGTTTGCCAGAAGCTGGGAATAGGTGATGGGATGGATCACTTGTTCTGTTCATTCCCACTGTGGCACCTGGCATTGGGCACTGACAGAAGACAGGATATTAGGCTAGAAGGACCTTTGATCTGATGCAGTATGGCTGTTCTTACGTTCAGGGACCAATGGTAGACCACGAAGCTCTGTATCTTGGGATGCTATTTCTGGATCACTTCCAACCAGTGCCCTCTTTTCCCACAAAGTAAAGTTAATAACTAAAACACAAAGATATCGTCTTTACCTTCAGAGGGTCACAGCTCCCTTCTTTGTCGGCTAGGCCGGGTCACTGTCGCTAAGCCTCAGGCAGTGAGATCACCTATGTTGCTCCTCCCCAGGAGCTCAGAGTTCAGGTCAGCTCACCCCTACACCCTGTATGTGAGCTTCTCTGCTCCCTTTTTAACCTTCTCCTCCAGCTTCTGCATGCATCAGAGGTGTGCTGGGTGGAGCTGCCTGGGCCTAGAGCATCTCCTTAACCTCTTCCTCTCCATCACTGGGTTCTTATACCCCATTACACCCCCCAAAAGGCCTGGAATTAACTAGTCTGGCTACGTTCTGAAAGGGTCAGGTAAGGTGGACACACTTGCCCTTCATCAACCCACGATGCACCTGTTCTTTAGACAGATGGTTTTATCCTTCGACGCTGCCAAGCTGGCACTCTTCACCAGCATTACATTTTTAAAAATAAGATTTAATATATATATATATATATATATATGGCTTTTCCTAATAAAAAAACGAACAAAACTCCAGAATATTATTTATAACTACCACAGCTCAACATTGTTCAAAGGGGAAAGGATTTTTTTGTAAAACAAAATGCCCCTTTTTAAAAAAGAAAAGGAATTTTGCATACAAATCTGTTGACCTCTGCAACATTTTTCATGGCATTTTACATTAAAAACATTATTGACCTTTTTAGTTTTTCAACTAGCTTTACCTACATCCCTGGCCAAGACCCACCATGCCAGACTGGAACTTAATTCAGAATTCTAACCCAGTTTCAAACACAAAAACAAGGGGACATGTGATGTAATTAAAAGGAGGGAAATATTTCACACAACGTATAATTACCTGGTGGAACTCATTGCCACAGGAAGCCGTTGAGGCCAAGAACTTTGCAAGATTCAAAAAGGGACCAGACACTTATGTGGATTGCAAGGATATCCAGAATTAGCATAGTTAATACTAGCAGTGACCTTGGAGGGGATAATAGACCACATGCTTCACAGCTTAAGCCAATCACAGACTATTCGAGCCAGAATATGGCCTAGCTGGGGTGGGGGTGGAGGGAAATGATTATCCCACATCTGCTGCTGTGGTAAACTGTGAAATAACTGTATTATGTATGGATCTTGTGCATACCTTTGTGTTTGTTTATCATGAGTTACTTGCTATGGAGTTAGATCAAAAAAGGGACGTTAAGGGAACCAAACAGAAAAGGCAGCACAATAGATAAGGAATATCCCCCAAACCACAATAGCCAGGTTTAATAGCTGCAAAGAGGCAACTCCTCAGCCCCAACGCAGGTAACCTAGCTGTTTTGCCAAGGATAAGAACATGGAAATCAAAAGGCATTCATCAGTTAAAAGGTCCATTCTGCAGAAAGAGAGGGAGGAAGTTGTCAGCTGTTGCAGGCTGATGGCCCATCAGGATCTGCAGCTAGCAGGATGGAACCTGGTCCCCAAAAGATCAGGGGCTCCAAGGCTAAGTCATGTCTACAGAGGGGCTGGAGGAGAATGCCAAATATGGGAAGACAGGATGTTCATAGGTCTCTTTGATGTTTCAGATCCATTTCTCTGAGTGTGCATACCTTTTGGCAGATAAATCAGACTGTTTTGAAGAAACTGCTTTTGAGACATTGCAGGTGCCAGACTAGGCGTCAACATTGGAAAGCAGAGTGTGTAAATTGGAGACGCAGTTGGAGAGTGGCTGTATCGCTGGGTCCCACTCCAAAGGGAAGTGAAGGTCTGGGCCTGCCACCTGCAAGAGGTGCACTGGGGATGGGCTGTAAAAGGATCAGTTTACCCAGAGACTGTGGCACTGTTTACTACAGAGTTCTTATACCTGCCTTTGAAGCATCAGGTGCCATGTCAGATGTAGCATACTGGGCTAGATGGACTTGGGATCTGATCCAGTCTGGCTGTGCCTTTATCTCCTACCACTGTGGGACATGCTGTCTTGGGTGGGTGAAGACGCTGCTCTGCAAGGACAGTCCTGCTGTACATAGTGCAGTAACAGGACTCTTCCCAAGGGCTTGTTTCTGCACTGGGTGTGAAGACTGTTCAGAGCTGTGTCTGGTACCAGCCCTGGAGACCAGGTTTCTAAATTAAACACGGAGGAGGCTTTGCAGATGGACTGGGAATCTGTGTGATCTGATTCCTGGTGCTTTATTTCAAAGGGCGAAAAAAGAGCAGGTGAGAAGACAAAATTAATGCCAATATTTTTCATTAAAATCCTTGTGCTACAGAAATTTCTCAGGAGCCAAAGAAGCTGTTAAAATACAGAGCCAGACTCTGGCATGAAGGGAGTTGATCTTTCTTTCTGTCATGGTTACAGGGTGAGCAGCACTCCTCTCTCCTTTATTGTCTTTGAGTGCCTCCTCTCCGGTGTTAGGCCTCATGCCTTTTCTGATCTGAGGGTGGATTTTCACAATTGTCTCTCTCTAGTCTCAGCCCATGCCCGATGCTGCAGCATGCTGTGTATCAACCATTATCCCCTGCAAGTCTGACTCCATTCAGGCATCTGCAGTTCTCCCCTTCTGGAGTCTGTGACCAGTGGTACACAGTGACCCAAACATCCTTCTTCTGCTGAAAGTGTGGTTGATTTTAACAGGGGAGGGGAGAAGGATTTTAAAACAGTCCGTACATAGGTCTCTCTTACCTAGAGTCCTGCCTCTTACCAAGAGACCTCAGCAGGCCTAGCTTCTCCAGATACCTCATTGGTTTTCTGATGGTATATCTACACTGCAGCTTGGAGGTGTCATTTCCAGCCCGAGGGGACATACCCACACTAGCTTTGATCAAGCTAGTGCACTAAAAACAGCTGTGCACCCGCAGCAGTGTAAGACAGCCACCCACGTATAATCCTTTCCATGACTGTAGATACATACTTGGGGCTCTTTTTCAGCAATAGCTCAAGCACAGCTATCGTGTGTGTGTCTCCACCCACGCTGGGAATTACCCCTCCAGCTGCAGCCAGAGTCTCCTTCCACCTTGGCTCCCCTCTTTCCCTGGATCCGTGGCTTTTCGTTATCATTCACAGTAATTCATGATGTCAGTGGATCATCACTGGGCCAGAGAAGGGGAATGAGAATGACTCTGAGGCCTGGTGCTTAGGGCACTCAGCTAGGATGTGGGAATCCCAGTGCCTAATTAATTACAGCAGAAGCCCATTTATCTGACCTCCATTATCCAGCTCTCCGTATTAACCAAACAACCAGCGCACACAGGTCCGGATGCAGGTGATCTCTCCTGTGGTGGCTAGACAGCTCTGCAGCCTCGCACTTCCTTATTCTCCAGACTATCCAAATTTTTCATGATCCAATCTGGCCCCGGTCCCAATTAGATCAGATAAACGGGGTTCTGCTGTCCTCATAGAGAGGGGAACTACCTCCTCTGACCGTTTTGTGAATCCTTTGATATTTTTGGAGTCAAAATGAAGGAACGTTTTGTTTGAATATTACTGAAACACTTCAGTTCACTTCAAGTCAAAATCTCTTTGACTTTCAATTCACCAAAACATTCCAAAAAAATCATTTAAACTCAAAATGAATATTTTTAAAGATATTTTCCAGACTTGCTAGTGAACATCATTCACCCAGCTCTAATTCTTAGTAACATGTTTTAAAAGGGCTGATTGGAATCAGGATTAGGGCATGTGCTTCTCACCACACATCTTCCACCCCATTCTGTGTTTCTCCTTGTAAATCAGAGATGAATCTGATCCGCTGTGGATCACAATGGGAAACAGCACTGCAGAAGAACTTGGTGGCCTCAAATACCCTCCCAGAGGGTCCTGTCTTCATCACACTAACGTCTTAGGTCTAGGTTCACCACTGAAATGAAATGGCACTGAACAAACGGAGAGATACTTAACTATGTGCTACAGCTTTACATGATGTATCTTTGTAGACACAAACTAAATATTTCAAGCTCCATCGCTTGAGACTTTTAAAGACAAATTGGAGTCTCATAACACCATGAGAAATGCACAGCGTTGGCTCAGGGGCTGGACTACATGACCTAACATCACAGCTCTTCGCTACAGAGGGGAACAATGGGGCAAAATAGCCACAAACATTTACACCCATCCCATTTTGATCTGCGCACCTTCACATCCTTTTCTTTTGCTTGTCACGTTTTGTTAACTGCTTAATGGTCCTGTAAAACCTCGTTGGGGCCAGGAGCTGGGGTTTTTTAAATCAAGAATCCAAATCCAATTCATGGCAAAACAATATTCATTTTGAGCCGTAATCATTTATGGATAACGAGGTACTCTCTGTGACGCTGGTCAGCCAAGTGCCAGCTCTGGGCAAGGCCTAGGCATCAGCTGAGAACTTACAGACTCACAGCTGGAAGCCAGGTCGGCTCACTTGTGTGTTTGTATAGTAAGAAGTAGATGTTAAAAGGCATAAGAATTTGTTTAGTGTTTAAACATCATGAAAAATTGGAGGGATGTTGCCTGCATTGCTTTCATGCCTCTTCACCCTGTTATAACAGCAAACATTTGCAGTGTATATACCCCAACAACTAAGTAACCCATCAAACAAGGAAGAAGCCTGGTGTAATGCAAATGAAGAACTTCAACAGGAAAGTGCTAATTCCTAGGTCTGGGAGAGCAAATGGTCATTGTGTGAGAGATCAAAGATCAGACTTGTTAAGTGCATTCTTCCCTCCACCACCATGTAAAAGGGACATACGTGGGAACTGTTGCTGTCAGCTTGGTTTCTGTGAGAAGCTATAAGTATGGACACTGTGACAGGGTCAGGCCAGATGGCTACAGGAGAGTGATAGAAGGCAGATATATTAGCCCCAGATTAAGTAGGTCCCTTTTCCCTGGGTAAGGTAACAGGGAAGGTTCCAGAACAATCAGGAACTTTCTGGAAACAATTAAGGCAGACAGGCTGATTAGAACACCTGCAGCCAATCAAGAAGCTGCCAGAATCAATTAAGACAGGCAGGCTAATCAGAGCACCCGGGTTTAAAAAGGAACTCACTTCAGTTTGTGGTGTGCGTGCAAGGAACTGGGAGCAAGAGGTGCAAGAAGCTGAGAGTGAGAAGGCGTACTACTGGGAGACTGAGAAGTACAAGCATTATCAGACATCAGGAGGAAGGTCCTGTGGTGAGAATAAAGAAGGTGTTGGGAGGAGGCCATGGGGAAGTCGCCCAGGGAGTTGTAGCTGTCGCACAGCTGTTCCAGGAGCCACTGTAGACAGCTGCAATCCACAGGGCCCTGGGCTGGAACCCGGAGTGGGGGGGGCGGGGTTCCCCCATCCCTCCATCCCCCCAACTCCCTACTTGATACCGGAGGAGTTGAACTGGACTGTGGGTTCCACCAGAGGGGAAGGTCTCTGGCCTGTTCCCCAATCCACTAGGTGGATCAGCAGAGACTGTGGGGATTGTTCTTCTTCCTTTTCCCCATGCTGGCCAGTGATGAGGCTAACAGAGTGAACGGCAGATTTGAGCCACAAAAGTGACCAAACTGAGGGCTGCCGTGAACCTCTGAGGCGAGCAAATTCACCCATAAGCGCAGGACCCACCAAGGCAGAGGAGGAACTTTGTCACAACAGAAATAACAATTCTTCATCTCTGGACTGTTTGGATTCTAACAGGGCAGAATAACCAATTGAGAAGATGGAGATCCACCGAGTTACTCTGGGTAGCCCTAAAAAACTTCTGGGAAACTGGCAGATTACTACATCTCTGGTACCATTCGAAATTACAGACTGTGACTCACCTGTACATATATTGTACCTGCTTTAACCTCTCAATAACTCTCATTCCGCTTTCACAGTTAACAAACCTTGAGATAGTTTACTATAGAATTGGCTCCCAGTATAGTCCTTGGTGTGAGATCTAGGATCCAAATCGACCTGGGTGAGCAACTAGTCTCTTGGGATTGGGTGCAATGTGACTATTTTGTGATTTTTGTGTAAGTGACCATTTCTCACATAGTCCAGCCTGCCTGGGGCAAGATAGACTGGAGTGTCGAAAGGGACTGTCCAGGACTCCATTGTAAGACTACTGGATGGCTTTTGGAGTTCACTTTTGGTACTGGGTTGGTGAATTCTAATTATAGATCATGCCACCAGTTTGGGGTCACTGCCCTGAGGCAGGCACTCCTGGTCAGGAGCCACTCCAATCAGTGTATCACCCTTATCAGCCTCTTCTGAGCTCCCAATGAAATATCATTAACCTTCTTTGACAGAGAGGCAGCTGAAACACAGAGAAAATAGGTGATTTGCCATGGGCCACACAGGTAGCCTGTGACAGAGTGAGGAACCGAGCCCCAGTCTTCTGACTGCTAGCTGAGGACCTTAACTACAAGACCACCTCCCCTCCACCAAACATGCCTCCCATCTCCTTACTTCAGTGGCTAGGCTTAGAAGTCTGGTTCCATTTGCCAGAACCTACCAAGGGTTATAAATAGACTCTAAATGTCAGTCTCTGAATGGATTTTCTCTGCCTGAATTTATTTGTCGAATTGGCCATGCTGGTTTTGAAGATTTAATCAGTGTTTTCCATAATTGCCTCTTAGCAGAATGATTTCTCAGGCCCTGGGCTGAATCTCTGATCTGCTGGTGAACTATCCAGACGTGAGAGGAGCGTGGTAAAGAGCAGCCCCCCAGATTCCAACATATGAAAAATATATTGTGCGGAGGCTTTGCGTCAAGATGTCTCTGCACCCAGGACTGCTTCCACTCGCTCTATGTCTCTCGCCAGTGTGCTTTCACTTGTTCCATGTGCAGGATACTAACCAGAAAACCCCCCATCCCTCGGCCTCTGCTTTCAGCCCTTGCACAAGCAGTCACGGGCTAGGAGGAGATGCATGTGGCATCCTGGCGCCACAACAGTTCCTGAGGCTGCTTTTGCAGCTGGTAAATTTCAAAGCCATGTTTCAGGCTATGAATTTGAAAAGCGATCTCTGAATCACAAACTTAAAGGGGCAGTATATTGCTCTGGCCACCCTTCAGAGAGAAGCACTGGGTAATTGCTCCCCTTACAAATCAGTGTGGAGCTCCTTAAATATGCAGGAGATTAGCTTATACATTCTAGAGACTATTTTTTAGAGTGCTGTGAAAAATGCCCTTAACATACTCCGCTGGGTTAAAGAGACACAGGGGTTTCTATTACCTTTGGAGGGAATCTAAAGGCTCTGGTTCTGGGAGTGGGTGGCACAGAAGAAGTAGCCTGGGTGATCCTGCAATCAGCTCAGTGTGGGTGGAAGCCTGCAATCGTAAGGAGCCCCCTTGACTTAGGTTGACGTCTGGCACAGGTGCAAGAATCTGCCAGAAACAAGGCCCTAGGCAGTAGGCATGGGGAAGGTAGACATTGCTCACACCCCACCTGTCACATGGTGGGGGAAAGAGGACCTCATAGTATGGGCTTTCAGTGCCAACAATGCTACATTTACTGGAATTCGCAAAAAGGTTAGAACATAAGCCTTGCCAACATGCACTAGTTCAATCTATTTACGGTTGTGAGTGCTATCAGGATCAGCCACCTAGAAAGCATGGGCTGAATATCTGTCTACTAGGCCAGGTCTACACTACAGACCTATGTCCGTATAACTACGTTGCTCAGGGGTACGAAAAATCCACACTCCTGAGTGACATAGTTATATTGACCTTAACCGCCGTGTAGACGGCACCATGTCGACAGGAGAGCTTCTCCCATCAACATAACTTCCACCTCTCGGGGAGTTGGATTAACCACACCAATGGGAGAGCTCTCTCCCATCAGCGTCACATCTTCACTTAAGTGCTACAGTGGAGCATCTGCATTGGTCAAGCTGTGCCAAAGCAGCGTTTTAAGTGTAGACCTGCCCTCCGAGATGGTCAAAAAATTTTCAATGGAACATATTTTCATCAGAAACTGCAGTTTAGCTGAGATCAAACAGTTTCATGGCAACATGTCAATTCTGACAAAATTTTCAATGGGAAAAAGTCAGAATGAATCATGTAAACTTTCCCTTTTCATAATGTTGACTCGAAATGTTTGGTTGACTTGAAATGGTTGGGTTTTACTGTGGTAAAAATGTTTCCTTTTGACTTTATCATTTCAGTTTGCTTTGACTGTTTAAATTTTAGGTACATGCTATATTTAATATTTTATAGTATGTTATCATGTTTCAACATTATCAAAATGAAACAGTTCAACATCCTTGAAATAAAACATTTTGACATTGACGTAAAATGATTTGACATTATTGAAACAAAATGTTTTGATGTTCATGAGTTTCAATTTTGGGAAATTCCCATTCCACAAGAAAATTTACAAGTTAAGCTTTCCGTTCCTATTTTAAATTAAAACAAATTTTGAAATGTTGCAATTTCCCACAAAACAGAAATTCTGTTTTCTGACCAGCTCTCCTTATCTATCTACCTATCCGCCTGCAAATAATTAAGCAAGGGGAGGAATTATATCTAGTTGTGCAGGAGAGAAATCAAAGTCTTTGGGAGTTTCCTGTCAGGAATGATTTTGCATTGGTTGGAGAGGCATGGATTGGACTTCTACCTCTTCAGGGCCAGATGCAGCCTGGATTTAAACCATCTGCCACCAGTGGAAACAAGAATTCAATGAGAAGTCCATCAAAGGGCTGCAAATTTTTCTCTGCCAAGGGGCAATCATAGGGCATTGCACTAAATTAACTCTAAGTCACCAGTATGAACACAGTCCCAGATTTCAGAGTGGCAGCCATGTTAGTCTGTATCAGCAAAAAAAAACCGAGGAGGACTTGTGGCACCTTAGAGACTAACAAATTTATTTGGGCATAAGCTTTTGTGGGCTAAAACCCACTCCATGTTCTCTGAGTATATATATCTTCCTACAGTATTTTCCACTGCATGCATCCGATGAAGTGGGTTTTAGCCCACAAAAGCTTATGCCCAAATAAATTTGTTAGTCTCTAAGGTGCCACAAGGACTCCTCATTTTTTTTACAGTCCCAGATGATAGAGACCAAAATCTATTCCCCACTGATGCGGGTTAATTAGCGTCTGTGTAATGGCGAACTGGTGATCTCATATCAAAGAACTGCCATTGGCAGTTTTAGCAGACAGACTAATAAGCCATGGCAACTGAGCTGCTCTTTCAGCCTTCCCATAGGCAGACTGGTGGGAGGAAGACAGCAGCATTGCAGGAACCTGGCACTGTCATGCTATTTCCAACCTAAACTGAAACTGACAGGCACTGGGCATTTAAAATTTCTGCACCAGAGCATTGCAGATAAGTTTGGCTTTGCTTCAGATGCGCATCCTCTTATCGCTTCTCCCATTCCCACACATAGGGTGAAACCTGTCCTTTCCCTCTGAAATAATTTTTGGTTTTAGATTAAGGAAAACAACAAAAAGAAAGAACAAAAGTAAAGTCTCCGGTAGAGAGCACAGTGTGGTTAGGAGGAGACAATCCCTGAGAGCAGGTTATCTCATTACTGCCTTCTTCAGGGTTCTCGTACCTTCCTCTGAAGCAGCAGGTGCTGGCCACTGTCAGAGGCTAGTGGAGTTAGATGGACCCCTTGTCTGATCCAGCTCCTCTGTTCTGTGTGTGTCTCTGCTGTGACCTACAGCCAGGATTACTGTAGTTTATGTCTGCAGCCAGGCAGAGAGTTTAGCAACGTACAGGTGAAAACTGCAGCCCCTGTAATTTCAGGCTACACCCACTATGCATCCAAACTGAGTGAATAATGGAAGGTGTAGCCATTGTTATTGTTAACAAGGAAATGCTCATTATTTACTGTGATTATGCTGACAGATTGTGCCACACACTCTCAAAGAAACTGTGGAACCACCTGATCAACATCCTATACAGCAAACAGGGAAAGATTAAGAATGAGCTCTCAAAACTGGATACTCTCATAAAAAAACAACCTTCCACACAAACTTCCTCGTGGCTGGACTTTACAAAAACTAGACAAGCCATTTACAACACACACTTTGATTGTCTACAAAAGAAAAAGGACACTAAACTTTCTAAACTACTACATGCCACAAGGGGCCACAACAGTGGTTCCCTTAACCTACCCAGCAATATTGTTAATCTATCCAACTATACTCTTAGCCCAGCAGAAGAATCTGTCCTATCTCGGGGCCTCTCCTTCTGCCCCTACACCCCCATGAACATGATACAGTTCTGTGGTGACCTAGAATCCTATTTTCGACATCTCCAACTCCAGGAATATTTCCAACACACCTCTGAACAGCATACTAACCCACAGAGACCTTCCTACCAACACTATAAAAAGAAGGATTCTAAGTGGACTCTTCCTGAAGGTCGAAACAACAGACTGGACTTCTACATAGAGTGCTTCCGCCGATATGCATGGGCTGAATTGTGGAAAAGCAGCATCACTTGCCCCATAACCTCAGCCGTGCAGAACACAATGCCATCCACAGCCTCAGAAACAGCTCTGACATCATAATCAAAAAGGCTGACAAAGGAGGTGCTGTCATCATCATGAATAGGTTGGAATATGAACAAGAGGCTGCTAGGCAGCTCTCCAACACCACTTTCTACAAGCCATTACCCTCTGATCCCACTGAGAGTTACCAAAAGAAACTCCACCATCTGCTCAAGAAACTCCCTGAAAAAGCACAAGAACAAATCCGCACAGACACACCCCTAGAACCCCAACCAGGGGTATTCTATCTGTTACCCAAGATCCATAAACCTGGAAATCCTGGGCGCCCCATCATCTCAGGCATTGGCACCCTGATAGCAGGATTGTCTGGCTATGTAGACTCCCTCCTCAGGCCCTACGCTACCAGCACTCCCAGCTACCTTCGAGACACCACTGACTTCCTGAGGAAACTACAATCCATCGGTGATCTTCCTGAAAACACCACCCTAGCCACTATGGATGTAGAAGCCCTCTACACCAACATTCCACATAAAGATGGACTACAAGCCATCAGGAACAGTATCCCCGATAATGTCACAGCAAACCTGGTGGTTGAACTTTGTGACTTTGTCCTCACCCATAACTATTTCACATTTGGGGACAATATATACCTTCCAGTCACCCGCATGGCCCCACAGTATGCCAACATTTTTATGACTGACTTAGAACAGCACTTCCTCAGCTCTGGTTCCCTAATGCCCCTACTTTACTTGCACTACATTGATGACATCTTCATCATCTGGAGCCATGGAAAAGAAGCCCTTGAGGAATTCCACCATGATTTCAACAATTTCCATCCCACCACCAACCTCAGCCTGGACCAGTCCACACAACAGATCCACTTCCTGGACATTACTGTGCTAATAAGCGATGGTCACATAAACACCACACTATACGGGAAACCTACTGACCGCTATACTTACCTACATGCCTCCAGCTTTCATCCAGACCACACCACACGATCCATTGTCTACAGCCAAGCTCTACGATACAACCGCATTTGCTCCAACCCCTCAGACAGAGACAAACACCTACAAGATCTCTATCAAGCATTCTTACAACTACAATACCCACCTGCTGAAGTGAAGAAACAGATTGACAGAGCCAGAAGAATACCCAGAAGTTACCTACTACAGGACAGACCCAACAAAGAAAATAACAGAACGCCACTAGCCGTCATCTTCAGCCCCCAACTAAAACCTCTGCAGTGCATCATCAAGGATCTGCAACCTATCCTGAAGGACAACCCATCACTCTCACAGATCTTGGGAGACAGGCCAGTCCTTGCTTACAGACAGCCCCCCAACCTGAAGCAAATACTCACCAGAAACGACACACCACACAACAAAACCACTAACCCAGGAACCTCTCCTTGCAACAAAGCCCGTTGCCAACTGTATCCACATAGCTATTCAGGGGACACCATCCTAGGGCCTAATCACATCAGCCACACTATCAGAGGCTCGTTCACCTGCACATTTACCAATGTGATATATGCCATCATGTGCCAGCAATGCCCCTCTGCCATGTACATTGGCCAAACTGGACAGTCTCTACATAAAAGAATAAATGGACAAAAATCAGACGTCAAGAATTATAACATTCAAAAACCAGTCAAAGAACACTTCAATCTCTTTGGTCACTCGATTACAGACCTAAAAGAGGCAATTCTTCAACAAAAAAAATTCAAAAACAGACTCCAAGGAGAGACTGCTGAATTGGAATTAATTTGCAAACTGGACACCATTAAATTAGGCTTGAATAAAGACTGGGAGTGGATCATAGAATCATAGAATAACAGAGTTGGAAGGGACCTCTGGAGGCCATCTAGTCCAACCCCCTGCCCAGAGCAGGACCAATCCCAACTAAATCATCCCAGCCAGGGCTTTGTCAAGCCTGACCTTAAAAACCTCTAAGGAAGGGGATTCCACCACCTCCCTAGGTAACGCATTCCAGTGTTTCACCACCCTCCTAGTGAAAAAGTTTTTCCTAATATCCAACCTAAACCTCCCCCACTGCAACTTGAGAC
Source organism: Natator depressus (assembly GCF_965152275.1). Taxonomy (NCBI): domain Eukaryota; kingdom Metazoa; phylum Chordata; order Testudines; family Cheloniidae; genus Natator; species Natator depressus. The sequence continues at coordinate 5,287,319 of NC_134260.1, forward strand.
CATTACTCCTTGTCCTGCCATCTGCTATCACTGAGAATAGTCTAGATCCATCCTCTTTGGACCCACCTTTCAGGTAGTTAAAAGCAGCTATCAAATCCACCCTCGTTCTTCTCTTCCGTAGACTAAACAATCCCAGTTCCCTCAGCCTCTCCTCATAAGTCATGTGTTCCAGTCCCCTAATCATTTTTGTTGCCCTTCGCTGGACTCTTTCCAATTTTTCCACATCCTTCTTGTAGTGTGGGGCCCAAAACTGGACACAGTACTCCAGATGAGGCCTCACCAATGTCGAATAGAGGGGAACGATCACATCCCTCGATCTGCTGTCAATGCCCCTACTTATACACCCCAAAATGCCATTGGCCTTCTTGGCAACATGGGCACACTGTTGACTCATATCCAGCTTCTCGTCCACTGTCACCCCTAGGTCCTTCTCTGCAGAACTGCTGCTGAGCCATTTGGTCCCTAGTCTGTAGCGGTGCATTGGATTCTTCCATCCTAGGTGCAGGACTCTGCACTTGTCCTTGTTGAACCTCATCAGATTTCTTTTGGCCCAATCCTCCAATTTGTTTAGGTCCCTCTGTATCCTATCCGTACCCTTCAGCGTATCTACCACTCCTCCCAGTTTAGTGTCATCCGCAAACTTGCTGAGGGTGCAATCCACACCATCTTCCAGATCATTAATGAAGATATTGAACAAGGTCGGATGTGTCATTACACAAAGTAAAACTATTTCCCCATGTTTATTCCCCCCCGGGCACTGTTCCTCACACGTTCTTGTCAACTGCTGGAAATGGCCCACCTTGATTATCTCTACAAAAGGTTTTTTTTTTCTCTCCTGCTGGTAATAGCTCACCTTACCTGATCACTCTGGTTACACCCATTGTGTATGGTAACACCCATTGTTTCATGTTCTCTGTGTTTATAACATCTCCCCCCTGTATTTTCCACTGCATGCATCAGATGAAGTGAGCTGTAGCTCACGAAAGTTTATGCTCAAATAAATTTGTTAGTCTCTCAGGTGCCACAAGTACTCCTTTTCTTTTTTCAAAGAGTCTGAGCAATCTCGGGGCATGTCTACACTGCAATCAGAGGTGTCTGTGCCACTGACTCTTCACAGCTATTTTCAGCCAGGCTAGCTGCATTAAAGTAAGCGTGGGAATGCCTCCATGAGCTGCAGTCACACCTCCGTTTGCAGTGTGGATGTACCCTAAACCTCTTGAGCCAGCAAACTGGCTGGTCTCTTGTGATATTCCCAGCATGCTTTGTGTCCTTCCCCTCCCAGTCAGCACCCAGCAATGAGAACATGCTCAATGACCATGGATGTTTCTGAATCCTCAGGAAAGGGTCGATTTGGCTTTAGTTCTGGAAATAGATGAAGGTTAGTGATGGTCCATCCCCATTTTTTACAAGCTGATTTGTCCATTCCTGGTAGTGACTAAACAAAAGAGAAATGTGTCGGAGCCTGAACATCAGATTGGAACGGCCCCATCCCACTCCTCATACTGTGGGCAAATTTGTTTCCAAATCTGAATTGCACAGCTTATGCCTGTCTCTAGGGCAAAGCAGAGCACCAAAGGGGTGCTTCTGGATCTGAATCAAGAGCCAGCCTCCACAGCTGGGACTGCTAAGAGCTGATGTAAAGAACTTCACAGAGGAAGCCATTTGCAGTGCACAACAAGAAGTTTTCTCGGTCCTACAAAACCCAAGAACAACCTTGCATATTCTTAAGCATCATCTAATTGCTCCATATTCATTAACGATTTACCTATAAATAGACACAAAGCACTCTTGTAACAGGGCCCAACTCTGTAATAAATCAGGACACTAGAAGCAGAAAACAGCTTTCTGAAGCAACTCTTCCAACCTTTCCCTTTTATAAGCTCTGAGGAAACAACACAACGTGCTGATTTTTGCAGCACGGAAAAGGGGACTGTCATAAATATAAAGAGAAGGGTAAACCCCTTTAAAATCCCTCCTGGCCAGAGGAAATCTCCTCTCACCTGTAAAGGGTTAAGAAGCTAAAGGTAACCTCGCTGGCACCTGACCAAAATGACCAATGAGGAGACAAGATACTTTCAAAAGCTGGGAGGAGGGAGAGAAACAAAGGGTTTGTGTGTCTGTCTATATTTTGTCTTTGCCGGGGATAGACCAGGAATGAAGCCTTAGAACTTTTAGTAAGTAATCTAGCTAGGTACATGTTAGATTATGATTTCTTTAAATGGCTGAGAAAAGAATTGTGCTGAATAGAATAACTATTTCTGTCTTTGTATCTTTTTTGTAACTTAAGGTTTTTGCCTAGAGGGGTTCTCTATGTTTTGAATCTAATTACCCTGTAAGGTATTTACCATCCTGATTTTACAGGGGGGATTTTTTTTTTATTTCTATGTACTTCTATTTCTATTAAAAGTCTTTTTGTAAGAAAACTGAATGCTTTTTCATTGTTCTCAGATCCAAGGGTTTGGGTCTGTGGTCACCTATGCAAATTGGTGAGGCTTTTTATCCAACATTTCCCTGGAAAGGGGGGTGCAAGTGTTGGGAGGATTGTTCATTGTTCTTAAGATCCAAGGGTCTGGGTCTGTAATCACCTAGGCAAATTGGTGAGGCTTTTTACCAAACCTTGTCCAGGAAGTGGGGTGCAAGGTTTTGGGAAGTATTTTGGGGGGAAAGACGTGTCCAAACAGCTCTTCCCCAGTAACCAGTATTTGTTTGGTGGTGGTAGCGGCCAATCCAAGGACAAAAGGGTGGAATATTTTGTACCTTGGGGAAGTTTTGACCTAAGCTGGTAAAGATAAGCTTAGGAGGTTTTCATGCAGGTCCCCACATCTGTACCCTAGAGTTCAGAGTGGGGGAGGAACCTTGACAGGGACAAATTCGGAAAGCATTTCAATCAGCTCAAGACTGGCGTGTGCAAAAAAAATTGAATCTAGCAACGGCATGGTTCTATGTTTCGTGTAAAGTTTCCTTTGTCACTCTAGCCTCAAAACCCAAAGGCACTCAGAGACTAGCTCTGTGTCTAGCAGGCTGCAGTGTGGAGTGGTATGAATGTACAGTAAATACGCAGCACTGATAGTGGAACTTTTTAAGATGAATCCGCATAAGTCTCTGAAGTTAAAAAATGTGAGTCTTTATTATATATGATGCCATGTCTTTTACACTCCAGATAAACCTGCCTGAAAAAATAATCTGTGTAGCTGGATTACTAACTTCCACATATTTATACAAAAGCAAAGGAGTACCCAGGCATACACAATGGATAACCAGCGTTATTTCAGCACCCACAGGTAATACAGAAGCAAAGATCTGTACAAATCCTTCGTGTTTTGTTTTCAAGGAGGGCACGACTGAAAATACATTGTAAGTGCTCATGTTTGATGGCTATTAAAAGGGCTTAGGGATACTTCAGTTCAAGTTCTTAGGCTCAAAGCAGGAATCATTCAATGAGATCCTCTGGCCTGTGTTATGCAGGAGATCAGAAAGGACTTGAAAATCTGTGATTCTATATCATGTGCCCATGAGTTCCACAGGTTAACAATATGTTACATAAAGAGGAATCTATGAGATGGGTGGATGAAATCAGATCAGAAAACACTGTCACTGGATTCTTTAACTGAGGAAAATCTGACAAAGGTCATGCAGCTGTGAATCAATTAATCCTGGGTATTTATTTAGCCCCAATTACTACACCATGTCAGTACCTTACAACCTTTAACACATTTAGCCTCATACCTCCCATCAGGGTAGGCAGCGCTATTACCCCGTTTCACACAAAAGAAACTGAGGCACGAATGACTCATCCAGAAGTCTCCAGCAGCAGAGGGAACTGAATCCACCTGTTGTAGGTTACATGCTGGCACATTAACCGCTGGCCCACCCATTCTCTCTCAGCAAGTATCGGCTAACCCAGTTTGGGCAATAAACGAACCCGCTTAAATCCTTTGTCCATCTGCGGGACTGACTCCAACGATATTTTGAGCTTGGAAAAGACTTTTGTTAACTCTTCATGCCCCGTTGGGCTCTGGCCGGTGCTGGGAACAGACATGCAGCCTGGCCCCCCAGCATGTGACCTCACAGCCCCATGGCACTGCCATGAGGGTTGCTGACAAGCTGTCCTGTAGTGGCTGATGAGTGTGAATACCAGCCTCAGGGCAGGCTGGTAAGAACCCGGGCACAAACGCCAAATTGGCTGTGAGTTCTACAGTTAGATTTCACCAATCGATTATCAAGTGTAAACCCCCTGCTAACAGATGGGGAAACTGAGTCACAGAGCGGGGACATGGCCTGCTCAGAGTCAGCTGGTGGCAGGGGCAGGCACTAAACGCAGCTCTCCGGACTCCCAGCCCAGTGCCTTAACCACAAGGCTGGCCTTCTGCCTGTTAACAGGAAGCCTGACCTTTGAGCCTGACTCTGATCTCACTGACCTGGGTCTCTCCCAGGAGTAACCCCATTGACTGCAATGGGAGCTGCGAGTGCTCAAAACCCCCATGAATTAGGCTTGGGGTGAGGCTGTTTTGAGCTGGGCAGCCAAAGAACAGAGGCTCTACAAATCAGTTTACCTCTGAGTATTTCAGGCTCGAGTCTGCAAAGTGAAGAGCACCAAGGAGTTGAAAGGAGTCAGCATCTCTCAGGATTGGGCCCCAGTTGGCGACCATGGCCAGTTGAGCTAATTCTATCCCGGGCTCTATTCGGAGCACCGGGGCTGCCAGGTGAGGATGGGGATGAACTCAGCAGCAGCTCAAGAACTGTCTCAAGTTGCAATGGGGGAGGTTTAGATTGGATATTAGGAAAAACTTTTTCACTAAGAGGGTGGTGAAACACTGGAATGCGTTACCTAGGGAGGTGGTAGAATCTCCTTCCTTAGAGGTTTTTAAGGTCAGGCTTGACAAAGCCCTGGCTGGGATGATTTAACTGGGAATTGGTCCTGCTTCGAGCAGGGGGTTGGACTAGATGACCTTCTGGGGTCCCTTCCAACCCTGATATTCTATGATTCTATGATTCTATGATCCTGCAGGAGGAGACTGGGTGGGAGGCAGAAGCAACTTCCCTCTACCCCAGAATGGGAAGCAGACACAGCGGGGTCTTCACGCAACCCCCCAGCCAGGAGCCGGTGTCAGGGTTACCCCACTATAGTGGGGGAATGTGCAGCGGCATCTTCCTCCAGGGAAACAGAACTTCTCTTCTCCAGGTGAGGCCAGGGGAAATCAGGGGGCAAGATCCATGAAGAATAGAGTTTAAGGCTCCAAGGTGCCACCAGATCCTCCAGTCTGACCTCTGGGCTAACAGAAGCCAGAGGACGTCACCCAGGGGTTCCTGCCTCAAGCCCAGAGCTGATTTTTTGCACCCAGTCCTGGTGTCAGGGCCTCCAGGGAGGGGTCTGAGGGCCCCCCTCCGACGGGCCACACCATCTGCTGGTGGAGATTGGGCCACCAGCAGAGCCCAGTGCAGGCAGGCAGACATCCTTTGCCCTGCAACATTCTCTACAAGTTCTGCAGCCTTTCCCTGGCCCTACCGCATCCTGCTGCCCTACCAGGTTGTGCCTCACCGCCAGCTTCCCTGAGTCATCTGCCCCGTCCCTCGAGCCTCCTCCCAGTCCCGGCTGTCCCTCTGTGCAGGTTCTCGAAGGCCACAGGCACCGCAGTCGACCTTAGTCCAATGCTCGCTGGGCCCGCGTGACCCCTGCTGACAAATTAAGCTCTGCAAGAGGCCCTGAGGGCTTCAGACAGCTGGCAGGGATGCAGCCCTGGGAAGGGGGAGCAGGGACCCAAGTGTGAAACTCTGGAGAGTGGTGGGCTGCTGATTGGCAGAGACTGGCTGGCAAGTGGGGAGCCAGGGGCACACTTTTCCCCTAAGCATCCCCTGTAGATTGCAGAACTCCCAGGCTTACCCCATCCCAGAGGTCTCTGGAGCTTAGAGGCTTCCTGCCTACTTTCCTCTTTGTGCATGTCAGAACCAGTGATAGTGGCAGATGCTCCATGCCTTGTGGGAAGCCAGGACAACAAATGGCTCATTCTTTCGATGCCCGGCCCCCTCCAGCAAGGCCGGCAGCTCCCATCGCCTTCACGTCGCTTCCCTCGGTCAATGGCAAAGCTCCCTGTGAGTTCAGGAATGAAGAGCGGGATCCCAGCGAGGCCCAGCTAGCAGGAACCAAGGGCCCCGTTGGCAAAGGGAACAACCCGGCATGACAAGATGGCTGAAGGGAGAAGCGAAGGGATTCAGACTAACATTTGCTGCATCAGGTTTATCAATAAACATGCACAGTTGGCTGGGTCTGGAGGCTGGCACCCAAAAGCAATGCTCAGCCAGGCGGCATGTGAACGTGCTCTTGAGCGCTGACGTTACGGCAGGTTTGGGATGCGCTGAAACAGCATCATCCCAGGACAGGGCCTGATTGTTAAAATGAAAAGGGGGCAGCTCCATGAGTTGGCTCTGATCATTTTGGTGAAAGAGATGGCATACTCGTCAATTTCCATGTCACCGCTGAAAGCTGCAGTGTCCTTGGTAATTACTGAGTTTTAACTATTTACCAGCTGGGGCTGGGTTAATCTGCCCCCTGGGGCATTCAATGGGAGCCGAGTGAACTCCTTTGGGAAGAGATGCTGTAGTAGAGAGGGTAGCAAGAGGGAACAGGTCACAGATAGGAAGGGACCATGGGTTGGTGTTCCAAGAAGGAGGAGTGCTAGGCAGAGACGGGCTCCACCTAACGAAGAGAGGGAAGAGCATCTTCGCAAGCAGGCTGGCTAACCTAGTGAGGAGGGCTTTAAACTAGGTTCACCGGGGGAAGGAGACCAAAGCCCTGAGGTAAGTGGGGACGTGGGATACCGGGAGGAAGCACGAGCAGGAGAACACGAAAGGGGAGGGCTCCTGCCTCATACTAAGAAAGCAGGACAAACAGCAAGTTATCTCAAATGCCTATACACAAATGCAAGAAGCCTGGGAAACAAGCAGGGAGAACTGGAAGTCCTGGCACAGTCAAGGAATAATGATGTGACTGGAATAACAGAGACTTGGTGGGATAACTCACATGACCGGAGTACTGTCATGGATGGATATAAACTGTTCCGGAAGGACAGAAAGGGCAGAAAAGGTGGGGGAGTTGCATTGTATGTAAGGGAGCGATATGACTGCTCAGAGCTCTGGTATGAAACTGCAGAAAAACCTGAGAGTCGCTGGATTAAGTTGAGAAGCGTGAGTAACAAGGGTGATGTTGTGGTGGGAGTCTGCTATAGACCACCGGACCAGGGGGATGAGGTGGATGAGCCTTTCTTCCGGCAACTAACGGAAGTTACTAGATCGCAGGCCCTGGTTCTCATGGGAGACTTCAATCACCCTGACATCTGCTGGGAGAGCAATACAGCGGTGCACAGAAAATCCAGGACGTTTTTGGAAAGCGTAGGGGACAATTTCCTGGTGCAAGTGCTGGAGGAACCAACTAGGGGCAGAGCTCTTCTTGACCTGCTGCTCACAAACCAGGAAGAATTAGTAGGGGAAGCAAAAGTGGATGGGAACCTGGGAGGCAGTGACCATGAGATGGTCGAGTTCAGGATCCTGACACAAGGAAGAAAGGAGAGCAGCAGCATACGGACCCTGGACTTCAGAAAAGCAGACTTTGACAACCTCAGGGAACTGATGGGCAGGATCCCCTGGGAGAATAACATGAGGGGGAAAGGAGTCCAGGAGAGCTGGCTGTATTTCAAAGAATCCTTATTGAGGTTGCAGGAACAAACCATCCCGATGTGTAGAAAGAATAGTAAATATGGCAGGCGACCAGCTTGGCTTAACAGTGAAATTCTTGCTGATCTTAAACACAAAAAAGAAGCTTACAAGAAGTGGAAGATTGAGCAAATGACCAGGGAAGAGTATAAAAATATTGCTCGGGCATGCAAGAGTGAAATCAGGAAGGCCAAATCACTCCTGGAGTTGCAGCTAGCAAGAGATGTTAAGAGTAACAAGAAGGGTTTCTTCAGGTATGTTAGCAACAAGAAGAAAGTCAAGGAAAGTGTGGGCCCCTTCCTGAATGAGGGAGGCAACCTAGTGACAGAGGATGTGGAAAAAGCTAATGTACTCAATGCTTTTTTTGCCTCTGTCTTCACGAACAAGGTCAGCTCCCAGATTGCTGCACTGGGCAGCACAGCATGGGGAGGAGGTGACTAGCCCTCTGTGGAGAAAGAAGTGGTTTGGGACTATTTAGAAAAGCTGGACGAACACAAGTCCATGGGGCTGGATGCGTTGCATCCGAGAGTGCTAAAGGAGTTGGCGGATGTGATTGCAGAGCCATTGGCCATTATCTTTGAAAACTCATGGCGATCGGGGGAGGTCCCGGACGACTGGAAAAAGGCTAATGTAGTGCCCATCTTTAAAAAAGGGAAGAAGGAGGATCCTGGGAACTACAGGCCAGTCAGCCTCACCTCAGTCCCTGGAAAAATCATGGAGCAGGTCCTCAAGGAATCAATTCTGAAGCACTTAGAGGAGAGGAAAGTGATCAGGAACAGTAAGCATGGATTCACCAAGGGCAAGTCAGGCCTGACTAATCTAATTGCCTTCTGTGACGAGATAACTGGTTCTGTGGATGAGGGGAAAGCAGTGGACATGTTGTTCCTTCACTTTAGCAAAGCTTTTGACATGGTCTCCCACAGTGTTCCTGCCAGCAAGTTAAAGAAGTATGGGCTGGATGAATGGACTATAAGGTGGATAGAAAGCTGGCTAGATTGTCGGGCTCAACGGGTAGTGATCAATGGCTCCATGTCTAGTTGGCAGCCGGTATCAAGTGGAGTGCCCCAAGGGTCGGTCCTGGGGCCGGTTTTGTTCAATATCTTCATAAATGATCTGGAGGATGGTGTGGATTGCACCCTCAGCAAGTTTGCAGATGACACTAAACTGGGAGGAGAGGTAGATACGCTGGAGGGTAGGGATAGGATACAGAAGGACCTAGACAAATTGGAGGATTGGGCCAAAAGAAATCTGATGAGGTTCAACAAGGACAAGTGCAGAGTCCTGCACTTAGGACGGAAGAATCCAATGCACCACTACAGACTAGGGACCAAATGGCTCGGCAGCAGTTCTGCAGAAAAGGACCTAGGGGTTACAGTGGACGAGAAGCTGGATATGAGTCAACAGTGTGCCATTGTTGCCAAGAAGGCCAATGGCATTTTGGGATATATAAGTAGGGGCATTGCCAGCAGATCGAGGGTCGAGATCGTTCCCCTCTATTCGACATTGGTGAGGCCTCATCTGGAGTACTGTGTCCATTTTTGGGCCCCACACCACAAGAAGGATGTGGAGAAATTGGAGAGAGTCCAGCGAAGGGCAACAAAAATGATTAGGGGTCTGGAACACATGACTTATGAGGAGAGGCTGAGGGAACTGGGATTGTTTTTAATCTGCGGAAGAGACGAATGAGGGGGGATTTGATAACTGTCACTGTCTCCACACCTGCTGTGCAGGTTGGTGCTGCCTCGTGAACCCCCAGTTAGTGCTTCCCTTAATCACTCCCTCCCCTCTCCCAGGCAACAGGTGTTCCCACCCACTCCCCTGGTGCTTTCCCTGCTGTTCCCTGCACCTCCCCTTCTGAGTCCATGGGCAGTGTGTCATAGAAGCATAGAATATCAGGGTTGGAAGGGACCTCAGGAGGTCATCTAGTCCAACCCCCTGCTCAAAGCAGGACCGATCCCCAATCAAATCATCCCAGCCAGGGCTTTGTCAAGCCTGACCTTAAAAACTTCTAAGGAAGGAGATTCTACCACCTCCCTAGGTAACGCATTCCAGTGTTTCACCACCCTCCTAGTGAAAAAGTTTTTCCTAATATCCAACCTAAACCTCCCCCACTGCAACTTGAGACCATTACTCCTTGTCCTGTCCTCTTCTACCACTTAGAATAGTCTAGAACCATCCTCTCTGGAACCACCTCTCAGGTAGTTGAAAGCAGCTATCAAATCCCCCCTCATTCTTCTCTTCTGCAGACTAAACAATCCCAGTTCCCTCAGCCTCTCCTCATAAGTCATGTGTTCCAGACCCCTAATCATTTTTGTTGTCCTTCGCTGGACTCTCTCCAATTTCTCCACATCCTTCTTGTGGTGTGGGGCCCAAAACTGGACACAGTACTCCAGATGAGGCCTCACCAATGTCGAATAGAGGGGAACGATCACGTCCCTCGATCTGCTCGCTATGCCCCTACTTATACATACATGGAAGGGCCAGGCTGGTCGCAAAGAGCAGATCCTTGGCCCAGATCCCCTGCAGCGGAATGTATCTAGGGGCTGGTCCATTCAAACGCTCTAGGGAAGCACTGAGCAGAGAGCAGCTCTCTGCAGCCTGGTTATTTTAGCTGAGTATAGAAGCGGACCAGCTGGGGCTGGCAGGCCATGCAGGCAGGGGCTGAGCGTATGGGGGTTTGCACTCAGTGGATTATGACAGAAGATGGGAGCCAACCTCCCAGTCCCAACCTCAGCACGCGAGGACAGAGCTGGGTGGGAAATGGGTTTCCCGTCCCATGAACGTTTTCAAGATTTCTGATTGTTTTCCTGTCCTGAAATGGGACGAAAAGTCAAAATTTTGGAAATGTTCATCAAACCGATAAACTGAAAAAACCTATTCAGATAGTCCATTAGAGCACTTTGTTTGGATAACTTTTCGAGGGTTTGGTGTGATGTTGACATTTTTAAAAGTTTAAAAACTTTTTTTTTAGAATAAACGAGCTAAAATTTTGAAATACTTTTCAATTCAGCAAGGTATTAGTGAGCGTTCCTTGCTTGCTTGCTTTACTGCAGTGGTTCTCAAAGTTTTGCACTGGTGACCCCTTTCACACAGCAAACCTCTGAGTGTGACCCCCCCCTTTATAGATTAAAAACACTTTTTAATATATTTAACACCATTATAAATGCTGAAGGCTGACAGCTCACGACCCCCCATGTCATAGGTGCCGACTCCGTGGGTGCTCCAGGGCTGGAGCACCCACAGGGAAAAATTAGTGTGTACTCTGCACCCGTCGGCAGCCAAGCTCCTCCCCTGCCCCACCTCCTCCTCCGCCTCCTCCCCTGAGCATGCCGTGTCCCAGCTCCTCCGCCTACCTCCCAGCGCTTGCTGCCGCCAAACAGCTATAGCAAGCTCCGGGAGGGATGGGGGAGGAGCGGGAACGTGGCGTGCTCAGGAGAGGAAGCGGGGAAGAGGCGGGGCTGGGGCGGGGATTTGGGGAAGGAGTCGAATAGGGGCAGAGTTGGGGTGGGGACTTTGGGGAAGGGATTGGAATGGGGACGGGAGGGGGCGGGACAGAGGTGGAGTCAGGGCAGGGCAGGGGGCAGAGGGGGATCAAGCACCTACTGGCGCCTTTAGAAGTCGGCACCTATGCCCCACGTAATAACCTCGTGGTGCCCTGAGAGGTCACGACCCCCAGTTTGACACCCCCTGCTTTACTGCATGCCTTACAGACGCTTCTCTTTGTTTGTCAGGCACCTTGCGGGCTAGTGACAAATCCTCAAAGGTATATAACTCCCATTGAAATCAGTTGCCGAAATACCTGTAAGGATCTGGGCCAAAGTCATCACTCCTTGTACCACCGTGAGAAAAGCATCAGGGCGTGGTTGTTCCTGGTTTGTAAAGCCCTTTGGAGAACGAGTGGATATTTCCACACACACACTTTGTAGCTGTGACACTCACGTCACTGCATCCAGTGACACTGCCCGGAGTCTGCAGCCCGGATGCCCCTGTGCCCCCCCTGAAGTCATGAGCGTTTTCGGGTATGGCTTGAGGTGTACCGCAGAACTCAATGGTGGGAAGGATAGAACTGCCTCCAGCATCCCAGCTCTGTGTATTCTGATGCAGGCAGCCTAGTCCTGGCTGGGCTTTAACGATGGCTAATGAGAATCCCAAACGACCTCAAGTGCTCAGAAATATAATGTCGCTTCGTTAACTTCAGTAATGGAAAATACTTAAACCACAAAACCCTGGCTCAGATCAGTCCCCTGGAAAATGTCTATTTGAGACTGAGCTCCCTCTCATTCATGCAGGTGTATACCCGTAGTGACTCCACCAGGGCCCAGAGAGCTGCAGTGGTGTAAAAGCTGCGTCAGTGACTTCTGAGTCAGGCCGGTTCCTTTCATTTTTTTGTATTGTTCTGGGGGGTGGGGGGAGGCAAGCCTGGGTTATAGGTTGGGTTCAAACCTCATTGAAACTGCTGTGTGAACACAGCCTTCCGAGATGATCACTGTAAGAGCCAGTTAAGGAGCCCCACCTACACCAAGTCTGCCCAGAAACTAGTATCATGTGGACAGAGGATTCCACTGTGTATTGTTTGACCGGCTGTGTTAGTGGGGCAAAGACAAGCTGGACTGTACACAAGACATGGAGGCTTGGTTACACTTGCAGCTTAGAGTGTCACAGCTGTGTCGGTCAGGCGTGTAAATACACCACCACCATCCCCCCGAGACATAGCTATGTCAGCAAAGCCCCCAGTGTAGACATGGCTAGGTTGACAGAAGAGTGCTTCTGTCCACAGCTAGAGTCATTCAGGGAGGTGATATTCCTGCACTGGCAGACCATCTTCTTCTGGTGGCTTAGTCTGTAACGCAGACATAATCTGAGGGTGTCTCAGAGAGGCTGAATAACTTGCTCCAGATCACACAGGGTGTCTGTGGCAGCACAGGGAATTGAACGTGGGTCCTCTGAGCCCCTGGCTACCACGCTAACCACTGGACCATCCATTCTCTTCACCTTTGTGCTGCTTACATTCATTCAAAACACTGCAGCAAAGAGCATCCTCTTGGCTCATCACTGACCATGTTCCCCCCTCTTCACCTCTCCACTGGATGCCCCTTCTCTATCACATCAGACACAGACTACCTGTCTTTACTTGCAAGGCTCTCCAGGACCTATCCCCGCCCTGCCTAACTTCCCTCTTGTGCTGCTGAGATATCGACTCCCATCATCAATGCTAGCCTTCATCACCCACTAGTGACATTTCCCCAAAGAACCTTCCTGCTTTCTCCCATGATGCACGGGAGGAGCGCCGCATAAACCCCCGTAAGGCCAGTGCATCATTTGCCTTAAACCCACCTTTGCTGTGATGCTTGTAAAATACTCATCTGTGGTTAGGCACCTGATACGTACTGACCAGTGCTCATTGCATTGATCAGGATCACCCCATTGTTACCTTATGCTGATTCCCATCTACTCTCTGCATCCTCCATCTTATACATAGCCTGGAAGGTCTTTGGGGAAGGAACCATTTTTGGGCTATGTTTGTACAGTACCTAGCACAATCCTTGACTGAGTCCCCTAGGCGCTACTGCAATATAAATAACAATGAGTGGGATCCAGGACTCCTGGGTTCTACCCCTGACTTCTCACTCACTGCAGGACTTTGAGCTGCTCAGTCAGGCCCAGATTCTCAAAGGTATTTCTATTTGCCCATGGGAGTTAGGTACCCAAATACCTTTGAGGATTTGGGCCTAAGGGTAGGTCTACACCTAAAAAGCTGCATTGGCACAGCTGCACCAACGCCTCTCTGCCACTGTAGCACTTAAGTGAAGATGCTTCTACACCAACAGGAAAGATCTCTCCCATTAGCGTAGTCGGCATAGTTAATCCAGCTCCCTAAGAGGAGGTAGATACGTCAACAGGACAAGCTATACCGACATCGGTTTGTGTGTAGACCTGGCCTTAGTCTTTCTGTGCTTTCTGTAGGATGGGTACAATTACACTCCCATTCCTCAATGGGGGTTGTGAAGGTTTAATTAATTAACTATTCACAAACTGCCATTAAATCTTTCATAAGGATCAGGCAATGGCAATCTCTACACCAGACAGGAAGAGTTCAGCAGCTTGCAGAATTGGGCCCTGGGTTGTTGTGTTATGAATAATGCAGTGAGTTGTGGTTAAATTGTCCTGCAATGCTTTGGTATGAAGGGGTGTAGTTCCCACTCTGAGTTCACATACGCACGGTTGCTTTGCCTTGGGAAAGGAGCTGGGAATTCCATGTGGCAGGACAGGACGTGACAAGTTGTCCCCCAACACACACACACACACACACACACACACACACACACTGCACTATTGCATCACTCTTAAGCCTTCATGTCCGGATCTATTAGCAATTAGCAATTCTAATTTCAAATAGTGGCACTAATTGTTGGGGTTTGTTTTAATTGGCCATGCTCTTATTGATTTTACAAGCTACACGATGTTCTCCCACCTCTGGGCCAGCAGTGCTGGAAGCTCCTGCTGGGAGCTGCTAATGAAAATATATCTCAATTAGCAAGAATTCCCACTGAAACCCTTGAAAATCCAATACTGCTGATTAGTTTGTTCAAAATCTTGTTAAAAAGTGCTTGGCGATTTCCCCAGTAATATTAAGATGCAGATCCTTGTGCTGGGCTCGCAGCTAATCTCCCCATCCTGTTTTTCCTTCCGAGCCTGCAGCAAGGTTAAGAACTTGCAGAACATGGGAATTAATTTGCCAGGACTTTCCAAATTATCCTCAAGGGAGAGAAACATTGTTCTGGTTTTGCCCACTGTTGTTTGCAGCATTGCTGTAGCCTTATTGGGTCCCAGGATATTAGAGAAACAAAGTGGGTGAGGTAATATATTTTATTGGATCAACTTCTGTGCTCTTCAACATATTCATACATATTCATATATTCAGCATATACAGCCCTGTGCGACATATTCATAAATGATCTGGGAAAAGGGATAAACAGTGAGCTGGCAAAATTTGTAGATGATATAGTTAAGTCCAAAGTAGACTGCGAAGAGCTACAAAGGGACCTCACAAAACTGGGTGACTGGGCAACAAAATGGCAGATGAAATTCAATGTTGATGAATGCAAAGTAATGCACATTGGAAAACATAATCCCAACTATATATATAAAATGATGGGGTCTAAATTAGCTGTTACCACTCAAGAAAGAGATCTTGGAGTCATTGTGGATAGTTCTCTGAAAACATCCATTCAATGTGCAGCGGCAGTCAAAAAAGCAAACAGAATGTTGGCAATCATTAGAAAAGGGATAGATAATAAGACAGAAAATATCATATTGCCTTTATATAAATCCATAGTACGCCCACATCTTGAATACTGCATGCATATCTGATCACCCCATCTTAAATATAATGAATAACAAAAATGAATAGGGATACGGAATAACTTCCATATGAGGAGAGATTAACAAGACTGGGACTTTTCAACTTGGAAAAGAAACGGCGAAGCGGAGATATGATAGAGGTCTATACAATCATGACTAGCGTGGAGAAAGTAAATAAGAAAGTGTTGTTTACTCCTTCTAATAACACAAGAACTAGGGTCACCAAATGAAATGAATAGGCAGCAGGTTTAAAACAAACGAAAGGAAGTATTTCTTCACACAACGCACAGTCAACCCGTGGAACTCTTTGCCAGAGGATGTTGTGAAGGCCAAGACTGTAACAGGATTTAAAAAAGAACGAGATAAGTTCATAAGACATTACAGGATGGGCAGGCATGCAAAACCATGCTCTTATGTATATTCTGTTGATGAAAGAGACAAGCTTACAAGCTACACAGAAGAGCTCTGTCTAGCTTGAAAGCTTGTCCCTTTCATCAACAGAAACCGCTCCAAGAAAGGATATTACCTCACCTTCTTCATGCCCATGTCAAAAATGTGGCAGTGGGTACGTCTACACTGCAATCAGGAGGTATGATTGCCGCATGAGTGGACATACCTGAGCTAGCTTTGATCTATTGATCTTTGATCAACAGCAGTGAAGGCACAGCAGTAAGGGATGGGCAGCAGCACAGACTAGCCACTTGAGTACGTACCCAGGGTTGCGGCGGAGCTTGTACTCAGGTGGCTAACTCGGGACACCTCCTACACCGCCACAACCACACTGCGATTTTTAGCAAGCTGCCTCCAACCAGGCTAGCTCAGGTCTGGACACACTTGCTGCCATCACACCTCCCGATGGCCGTGAAGACATCCCCAGCATGAGCAATCCTCTGACAACAGGCCAGATCCAGATGTGAGATGTGAAAGGTGGCATGAATGAGATTCCCTCGGACCCATCGACTGACATCTCAAGGACTCATTGTTGATGCAACTGATGAGCCAGGAGCCAGTGGAAGGTGCAGGAGGGTTATGGCTACTCAACAGTGTTTCTTGCTACACCCCTCTTTTTCCACCCCTCAGTCTCTCTGATTGATATCAGTGTAGGCGTAACCCTAGGGAACAAGGTGTGTTCTTACCCCATTTTAGCTAACAGAGGGTAATTAAGATAAGGTTAAACCCTAGTGAAGGCAAGGCAGTTCACAGTTATACCATGGGTTAGCAGGTCCAGGTAAGCCTTAGGCTCCCCCTAGTGACACATGACATGAACCAGATTTGGAACTGGAGTGAGGGCAGGGACTTGTAAATTACATGCTGGTGAGTGTGTGTGTGTGGGGGGGGGTGACCCTAAACCAGTGGCTCTCAACCTTTGCAGACCAGCTGAGACCGTTGCTCCATTGTGCCAGGTGCTGTATAAACTCGGAGTAGTAGACAATCCCTGTCCCCAAGAACTCGCAATTGAATAGATAGACAGACCCAGGGTAGGGGACAGGGCTGCAGTGCAGGAACAGAGCCATCCATGTGATAGCGGCAAACAGCATGTTAGCTCCATGGGGTGGGTTACGTTGTTGTTGTTTTTTTTACATTACAGGCCAAACCAGAACAAAAACAACAGCTGGCGAGAAGGGAATGTGACTGGACTGGGGAAGAAGATGCCTTGGAAATGCAGATGGCTTTTTATTGTGACGATGCCTCTCCTGAAAGCAGCTTCCCAACATGCGGAAAAGCCTGATTGCAAAAGGCACCTCTGAACAGCCATGGCATAGATACGCCACCTTCTCCTCCCCAGATCTTCCTAACTCCCTATGGCCAGTCCACTCCTTTGGCTCATGCTAATTTTGACATTTCTGTAGCGTCGGCTTGTCATCACCAGCTCCTCATTTAACCTCGCTGCAGAAATGCCTCCTGCATCTCAATGAGATGGACTGGAGTTTAATTACACACACAGGCAGCTGGATGCTGGTGCCTTCGTTAGCGGCACGTCTCAATTTTTGTGAGCTTGCTGGATTATTTTTTTCCCCCTCCCTCACAATCCATTTTTTTGATCCGGCAGCCGGAGGGACATTTGGAACATTTCATCAGCAAATATTTTTGTGTGCAAAACAAATCACTTAGTACAGGGAGGTATTTTTTGGACAAAGCAATTAACTTGGGGAAGTTGCCGCCAGTGCTGGAGGGCGGATGGAGGCTGCAGATTCTCGCTCGCTCCCCTGGCCAGCGGTATGTAGTGTCCTGGGGCTGTTCAATATTATCCTCTTAACATCTCTGGTGCTCTTTGGATCCTCACAAATCTAGGGCTCAGGTTCCAGACTGCACGGTGCTGAATTACTCTGATTCCCGTTGAAGTCATAGAATCATAGAATCATAGAATATCAGGGTTGGAAGGGACCCCAGAAGGTCATCTAGTCCAACCCCCTGCTCAAAGCAGGACCAATTCCCAGTTAAATCATCCCAGCCAGGGCTTTGTCAAGCCTGACCTTAAAAACCTCTAAGGAAGGAGATTCTACCACCTCCCTAGGTAACACATTCCAGTGTTTCACCACCCTCTTAGTGAAAAAGTTTTTCCTAATATCCAATCTAAACCTCCCCCATTGCAACTTGAGACCATTACTCCTCGTTCTGTCATCTGCTACCATTGAGAACAGTCTAGAGCCATCCTCTTTGGAACCCCCTTTCAGGTAGTTGAAAGCAGCTATCAAATCCCCCCTCATTCTTCTCTTCTGCAGACTAAACAATCCCAGCTCCCTCAGCCTCTCTTCATAAGTCATGTGCTCTAGACCCCTAATCATTTTTGTTGCCCTTCGCTGGACTCTCTCCAATTTATCCACATCCTTCTTGTAGTGTGGGGCCCAAAACTGGACACAGTACTCCAGATGAGGCCTCACCAGTGTCGAATAGAGGGGAACGATCACATCCCTCGATCTGCTCGCTATGCCCCTACTTATACATCCCAAAATGCCATTGGCCTTCTTGGCAACAAGGGCACACTGTTGACTCATATCCAGCTTCTCGTCCACTGTCACCCCTAGGTCCTTTTCCGCAGAACTGCTGCCTAGCCATTCGGTCCCTAGTCTGTAGCGGTGCATTGGATTCTTCCATCCTAAGTGCAGGACCCTGCACTTATCCTTATTGAACCTCATCAGATTTCTTTTGGCCCAATCCTCCAATTTGTCTAGGTCCTTCTGTATCCTATCCCTCCCCTCCAGCGTATCTACCACTCCTCCCAGTTTAGTATCATCCGCAAATTTGCTGAGAGTGCAATCCACACCATCCTCCAGATCATTTATGAAGATATTGAACAAAACCGGCCCCAGGACCGACCCCTGGGGCACTCCACTTGACACCGGCTGCCAACTAGACATGGAGCCATTGATCACTACCCGTTGAGCCCGACAATCTAGCCAGCTTTCTACCCACCTTATAGTGCATTCATCTAGCCCATACTTCCTTAACTTGCTGACAAGAATACTGTGGGAGACCGTGTCAAAAGCTTTGCTAAAGTCAAGAAACAATACATCCACTGCTTTCCCTTCATCCACAGAACCAGTAATCTCATCATAAAAGGCGATTAGATTAGTCAGGCATGACCTTCCCTTGGTGAATCCATGCTGACTGTTCCTGATCACTTTCCTCTCATGTAAGTGCTTCAGGATTGATTCTTTGAGGACCTGCTCCATGATTTTTCCAGGGACTGAGGTGAGGCTGACTGGCCTGTAGTTCCCAGGATCCTCCTTCTTCCCTTTTTTAAAGATTGGCACTACATTAGCCTTTTTCCAGTCATCCGGGACTTCCCCCGTTCGCCACGAGTTTTCAAAGATAATGGCCAAGGGCTCTGCAATCACAGCCGCCAATTCCTTCAGCACTCTCGGATGTAACTCGTCCGGCCCCATGGACTTGTGCACGTCCAGCTTTTCTAAATAGTCCCTAACCACCTCTATCTCCACAGAGGGCTGGCCATCTCTTCCCCATTCTGTGATGCCCAGCGCAGCAGTCTGGGAGCTGACCTTGTTAGTGAAAACAGAGGCAAAAAAAGCATTGAGTACATTAGCTTTTTCCACATCCTCTGTCACTAGGTTGCCTCCCTCATTCAGTCCATGGGAGTTAGGCACTAGCCTGCTTAGGCACTTTTGTCAACCCCACTAAGTGCCTATTTGAATCTTCAGGTACCTAAACTCCTTTGAAAATTGGGCCCAGGGTGGGCTATATCTCAAAGGATTGGACCCTCACATCAAAATTGCCATAAATGACCATAGAGTTTGGGTGCCTTTGCCTTTTGTAGCTCATCTTGGAGAATAAGGATGATCCAATGACTAGGACATGAGCCCAGAATTCATTCTGGCCCAAGTTCCAGCCCAGAACTCTAGCCCAGAACTTCAGGACACTCGTCCAGAACTTGTTCTGACCCAAGTTCCAGCTCATATTAGCACCTTGGATAGATAGAGAGATCATGAGACACCTCGTGTCCTCCAGGCTGGGACCATCAGGCTGGTTCCCGGTACCAGCAGGGAACATGCCTCTTGTATTTGCCATATAAAGGGCATTCCTATTAGGATGCTAGAGAACAAGCCAGACCTCGTGACAATTCACCAAGGGCCAGATCTGAATAGGCACGCAGCAGCACAGATCTCCAGAAAATGGGAATTCCACCTCACTAGCGATTTTGATATTTTGAAATCTGGGTTCATTGCAACTAGGAGCGAGAAACAAAAATTGAAAATTTGCTGTGAGAGGGAATGAAGCCTCGGCTCTGGGGCCATCCACACGGTGGGCTGCCCTGGAGCCGCAGACCCTGGAAACCCTGGGGTCCACCCAGAGGGCTACCCCAGGGCTACAGGAGCCCAGGCTACCGAGGGGCTGGCAGGAAACCAGGCAGGTCAAAGTCTCTTTGGAGGCAGGGTTCTGTCGGAACATAAGCGACATGGAATAATCTCCACAAAATGTTTTGATTTTGCCAGATCAGCAAAGTGGAGATTGGCAAAAGCCGCTAAGTGGGTTAGGCTCCTAACTCCCTTTGGAAACCAGTGGGAATTAGGGACTTAACTCAGGTGCTTTTGTCAACTCCAAAAGATGCCTACCTTTAGATGCCTAAATACCTTTGTAAATCTGGACCCCACTATTTATAGCACTAGGAAGCCAGAGCTTCAAAAATGCTATTCCCCTGTGACACCACAAAAAGTAGATACAATTCAGATCCTTTTCTTTTTTGTTTACACAGTGCATAATGAATCCTCGCTGCCAAGGTAGGTACTGAGTGGGATTCAAGAGAGGACGGGACCTTGCCTGACCTTTGCATGAAGAAGATTTTTTTTTTGTGGGACGGAAACTCCATTGTCTGACCAGCTCTGTTTGCAAGCTTCTTGGGGCAGGGACTATCTCTGGCCCAGTGTCTGTGCAGCTGGGACTCCTCTAGGCACTGCTGCAATGAACCAGCAATGAACAAACCTGGAGAGTGGTTAGCCGTTTTTTTCCCTTTGTGGCACATTGGTGGGTGGGTGGTTTTGCAGAGATGGCTAAGCCATAACTTCCTCTGGGCCAGCAGTGCCACCACACGACGGGTGAGCAAAGGAGCCAAGCAAAGCTCTGACAAAGACTGTTGCTCTTCTCATTGGCTAGAGAAATACCAGGCAGAGCCTTTAAAACCTGGGTCCCTCTCTCTGTGCACTAGTGGGGCAGGACGTTTCCAAGTCCTTTGGAGACAGCACCTGACTGGCCCACTCTGAGTGCTGAGGTTTGTTCCTAGCTCCTGCCAGTCCTGCTGCCTTGTCCTATCTCTACCTTAGACAAGATGTGTAGGTGGCTAGGGGCAGCCGATAAGCTGCATTTGTGGGGCCACGCTCTGGAGACACAGCAACAGGGGTGGCACACAGCACCTCCATGCAGTGAGGCTTGAGAGACCGTGTGCACTAAGCACAGGCCTAGAATGCTAAATTCTAGTCCTGCTGTGTCACTGAGCTTCTGGTCAACTCACAACTGCTCCGTGCCTCAGTTTCTCCTTCTGTAAAACAGGGATGATAGTACTTTGTTGTGTTAATTCTGTGTTGCCTAAATCTGACCCAAAGCTTCCAAAGTCCTTTACAAACTATTGCCTAAATCCTGAAACCTTTACTCAGGTCTCACTCAGCCTTTATTCAGGCAAACAGCTATTGACTTTGGGGGAGTTTTGACTCAATAAGGACTTATTAAATATTGGGCAAGGATTGTAGGAATTGGCCCTATATCTATATCCAGGGATCACTTCATTCCCCCCTGAAATGCAGCCCTCTCTGGGGTGGAATGTGCTTAACAGTGCACCGGAACAGGACAGAACAAGCAGTGAAAAAGTCCATGTCTAATTGAAACTATCCACTGATGAGCATGGCTGGCCAGGCCTGCTGTGAGCAGTTCTGCAAGACCCAGTTGGTATATGCCATCCTAATTCATCTGTGTTAATGACTAAACTCCGCAGTCTCGCAGCTTCCTGCTCATTACTGCCAGCTACAATTACCATGGGGCTTTAACAGAATTAAGACATTAACGAATAGACACGTCTATAAATAGAAGATTTCTTTATTATTATTTAAATCAGGCTCAATCAGCTTCTGCCATCCCTTTGATCTATCTTATCAGACCGCAGCTAATCCCATTAAACCAGATTTTACTCATTGGGCACCCAAAATGCAAGGGCAGAATGCCTGTGAGTGACAGCTGGAATCAGAGAGATTAGGCAAAGAGGGGAAAAAAAGATGTTAAATGGAATAATGCAATTTTCCAGCCAGGCCTTACACAGAAATAATACGTGGCTGTCTACTGCTTTGCCAGAGAGCAGAGAGAAGCTGAAAGGAAATTAAACTGTCTCCCAGCGTGATCTTAACTCACACTTTTGCATAATAAATTGGAACAGTTGTTACTTATCTGCTGGCATTTTGCGGTGTTTAATTTCAGGGTTAGACTCATTCTCCTCTCAGTTCAATAGCTGCCTGGAAGTAGCAGAGACAACCCCAGCTCTTGCATCCTTCCAGCTGCTGGGCTTGCTAGACTTTGCTGGCTCTTTTTGGAGATCTGCTGAAACTTCACTGTGATTAAAGGGCACTTGCAAAGTTGCAGCTTCTGCCAGTTGCAAAGGCAAGCGTCTCACGGGAGGTGATGAGTGGAGCTTCTCCATGTTCAGCGGGGCTGGCCATGCACAGCTAAGGGATCTCTTTAGCATCCTGCCGTCCTTTGTGGGTAGGTAAAGTGGGATTGGGGTTTGAGGGAGCTCTTCTTGCTGACTTGCGCTGAGACAATAAATCAGCATGTTGCTAGAGGGTGCTGCATTGCATGGTTCTGGGGAGGGGACTCGGTAGGGGGTGCTCTCCCCTGTGCAGACCCCACTGCTCTAGCTTGGTGCTCGGGGTGCTGTGGTGCTGTGTGGAGTGCTCAGTAGGGGGCGCTGTACCTTCGGAGTCCGTGCTGCGCTCAGTTCCCCCGCATGGTGCTAAGGGGAGCTGTGGTGCAGGGAGCAGAGCGGCTGACTCAGAAGAAGTCACTTTCATTCTGGAGTCCCTGCTAACCACAGTGCCCCAGTGTGGCACTAGGGGGCACTGTGCTGCAGGGACAGGTTTTGAGACACGTTTCGTGACACCCAAGAGTTCTGCCGGTGTGTGTGTGCATGTGTGTGTGTGTGTGGGGGGGATTTCATTTATTTTCACACCTTGCTGAGCTGCTCTCCCAGGGGTGACGCCCTGGGCGATTCTGGACACTAGGTGGGCTCTACCAGCCATTTAAATCACCTCCAAAGTGTAGCCCCAGCCTGCGGCCCCCATCCTCTCATTCCTGAGCTATAAGGATCTACGGCATGATGGCAGGTGCTTCTTCATCACTGGCACCAGGTGCTACCAGGGGGGAGCCTGGCGTGCAGCAGCCATCCTTGCTGCATGGATGACCTTGCTGGGGCACCCGGGCAGTGCGTGGGTCTTTTCCTTAACAGGGTTTTCTTTGACGTTTCAAATGCTGCAGCCTGAATGATGCTTGTAGTTTTAAAAGGGAATAAGATGCCTAATGCAGCTGATGTTTGCAGATAAGTTGTACGGTTCCTTAGAGGCCTGAGCCTGGCTGAGCTATAACTCCAAAGACAGAAGCTGTCAAGCCCTCTAACAGCTTCATATTCAGAGGACGCAGGGTGGGGCACCAGAACCAGCCGCAGTAGGTTAGGCGGCTGAGACAGCTCTGTGATCAATGACACGGTTCATGAGGTAGGATCAGTGTGGCAGGGAGCCCCAGCTATGCGACTCTGCATGACAAGGCAGACAGCTTTCCTCTTCACACTGCAAACATGAGCCTAGGGCTTGTCTGAATGGGTGCTATTCTGGAATAGCTACTCCTGATTAACTCCATGTGTGGACCCTCTTACTCCATTTTATTGTCATTAATCAGGAATAGTTAATCCATTTCAAGTTCACACCCTGCCTTCTTCTTGCTAATTGGACTGCTGAGTCTTGGGAAATGTCTTGTTTCCATTTTTCCTTTGCTGAGATCACATTTTAATGCCCATCTAAGGCAGGAATGCCCATTGCTATTCATCTGGCTTTTGAATTTTTAACAAATGTTTCCGGCGATCATTTCAGAAAATCAATATTTATAGAAAGATGTGACCTAACAGCTCTTCAGTTAGTCTGATACCTACGGTCACCCACTAGAGCCCATTTTCTATCAAACAGATGGGCGATAAATTTCATTGGGATGATTTGTTGAATTCCACAGGTGAATAAAAAAGATACTGGAAATTACGTATTCATTAGGGGCAAAATTCCCCACTTGTGCTGAGGCCTGGCACAAGATCTATGAAGCATTAAAGTCTCAGTCATAACCCTCAAAATGGGGTTTATAGGACTCAGAGGCCTTGTACTAGTTCTCTGCACGCTGATGAATTTCACCTTATTAGAGCTGAGTGCATGATTCATCATAGATCATTTATTTAACAAATGTTGCCTATTTCCAATTCACAGAACACTCGACCAGTAAACCAACTTCCTAAAAAAAAGAAATTTAATTAGAATTTATTCAACTTTTTCTTTTTTCAAATTTGTTTCACTCCATGGGTGGTTTTCAAATCAATATTCAAAATTTGAGATGCTATTGACTCAGCATTTCCAACTGTCATGATTTTGTCATGAGCCTCATGCTATTTGGTAATTTTCTTAAAGCTCCAGCTTCTGGAGTCATGTTATTATGTGAAAATCTCAGCTTTCATTTAAAACAACAGAACAAAGGATATCTCTAGCTCTCGTGGCTGGAGAAAAAAGTTTGACACTGCAAGCTGAGTGTAACCCTAAAGGCTCAGAAATCAGAAGGCAAATAAAAATAATGCCAATATTTATTATGTTTAATATCTTGTTATTTTTAAGGCAATATCATTTTGGGGGGTGGCCTGACTTATGAATTTTAAAGGTTTGGGGTTGATAATATAGGAGTTGTTGAGAGTTACGTAGGTCACGTGGTATTGTTTGTTTTCCCTGGTAGTATGAATGTAACTCTTATGGCAAAGGATTTAAGAAGAAATCTCATACAAAGGTTGATGCAGAAGAGGTGCAGCCACTGCTGAAGAGTTTTTAATGTACAAGCTGAATGACCGTTTTCAGAGCTTTTGGTGCTGAATCCACACAAGTCTGTCCACTTTCATTGGTTGATAGTTTTCCGTCTGGTAAGAACTCACTTATCAATAGACACAGCTGGGAAACTCTTATGTCTTTATAGATGTAGTTGTGAAATCCTCACTTCTGTATTGTTTTGTCATTATAGTTCCCACTTTGCTATTGTTTATTGGAATGGTCTCTGTCTGGTTCTGTGATTGTTTCTGTCTGCTGTATAATTAATTTTGCTGGGTGTAAACTAATTAAGGTGGTGGGATATAATTGGTTACCTAATCATGTTACAATATGTTAGGATTGGTTAGTTAAATTTCAGTAGAATGATTGGTTAAGGTATAGCTAAGAATATTACTATATAAATTAGGGGCAAACAGGAAGTAAGTTGGGATTTGAAAATAAGGAAAAAGGAACTTGTATTTAAGCTTGCTGGAAGTTCACACCAATAAACATCTAATTGTTTGCACCTTCGGACTTCGGATGTTGTTGCGCTCTGTTCATGCGAGAAGGACCAGGGAAGTGGGAGAGTGAAGGAATAGGCTGCCTTGCCTATTGTATTCCCTTTTTTGGCACTTAGTTAAACCTCGTTAGCCAAATGTTAATCAATTAAAGATAAATTAAACTAGTAAGTACACATTTTAGCACAGAACTAAGCATTTTGTACCATGATTTTAGGCTCAGGTATTTTGAAAATGCAGCTTCTTAACAGAATTGTTTGAGCTCTTTCGTATGAATACTTTAATAATTTTAAAACCTTTTGTGTTGCATTTCTTCAGTTTTTCAACCCAAACTAGTCACTGAATTTGATTCAAATTTGCAAATAGTTTTGGTCGATCTGAAACTGCATTTTTGAGCAAATAAACTATTTCTCTGAAGTATTTTCTTTCTCTAGTGAAAATACTTGAGAATCGCGTTTTTTTAAAATATTCAGCCAGTTTCACTCATCATGTCACCCACCCTGTCAACGCAGGACCATCTTCTACATTATAGTCACCAGCATTTTGACCAGTCTAGTCTTAAATGACTCAAGTGGCGTGGCCATTTTCATTTCCTAGGGGACCTATTCCACAATTTGACAGAGCTAAACAGTCTTTTGCATAATATTCAGCTTGACGTTCCCTTTGCTCCTTCTGTTTCCCCTTCTTACTTACTTTATTTCCTTGCCCCCAGTTCCAACATGCTCTTGGGTCTCCTGAAACAAGGCTGGTGTTGTGTGACTCACATTGCACAGTGAGATGGATTTAGGGCTCTGAATGCCTCCCGCAAGAAGCTAAGTAGATGAATGAAAAGAATGCCAATTATATTTCACAGGAAACTTCCAAAAATATTGATTTTTAAAAAAATTCCTATCAACCTTTTTTAGTGTTTTTAGTGGAAAAACACTTTTATATTTTGAAAACCGCTTTCCATAAACACATTTGGTTTTTAAAACTGAAACCAAAACAACAACTATTTTTACTGAAAAACAAGTGTTTGCAGGTCTTTTTTCTTCATTTCATTGGGAAAAAAAAAAACTTCTCTCTCTCCCTCACCCCACTGGAAAATTTACACTTCAATGAAAATTCTTGTTGAGAAAATATTTCAATGAAAATCGAATGACCGGCTCCAGCACTTGGCACTTCACGGTCTGGCTTCATTCTTGGACCTCCCTCATCATTGTAGTATCTGAGCATTTTCCAGCTGTGCTTGTATTGGAAAAGGAAGATAGAAGATGCATCCCTGGCACTTGGAGAGGAAGGTGGTGACGGTCCTTAGCTCTTGCGTAAGCTTGTTCAACAATCTGGGATTGGCCACCGAGAAAGCTCTATCTCCCACAGATGAGCTTTACCCTGTGGTAGTCCTGGCTCTATGCAATGAGTCTTTGGCCATTGACTTGAATGGAGCACAGCCAGTACCTTAGAAAGGACACAGACTCCCATTCTGAAAGGTCAGTGACAGCTGTCCAAGCATCAGAGCCTCTGTCTCTCCTGTACTCTGCCTGTGGACATAGTTTAGTTTCCTGAGGACTGAACTGTTTTTGTCAAACTAAAATAACTGAACTGAACAGAGGAGAAACTGGGTGAAATGTAATGGCCTGTGATAGATAAGAGATCAAACTAGATGTTCCAATGGTCCCTTCTGGCCTTGCTTTGAGCAGGGGGTTGGACTAGTTGACCTCCTGAGGTCTCTTCCAACCCTAATCTTCTATGATTCTGTGATTCTACAACCCTAAGAGAGTCTCTTTTATTGGACAGGCATCTGTTGGTGATAGAGATAAGCTTTTGAGCTCCACAGAGCTCTTCAGAGGGTCTGTCTGAAGCGGTGTCCCACTGACAAGTGAAATATGTAGTAGCTGCCGTACATGCCCTGGCATCAAGGGATGTCAAATACTGAAACCAAAGAACTCGATAAGAGAAGTAACAGGAAAACAATGTTTCCCTGGGCACCGCTTTCACCTCCCATTGTTATTCATTGAAAGAACTTTCCTTTCCCTGCCTGGCCTTGACTGCGGCATTCATTTGATTATGTTAGCTACAACTGCCTGGGCCCAGGGGAGCTGTATTCAGGCAGGGTTTATGGCAACTTTGAAAGAAGTCTACATATTGAGCACTCCTCTGTTGCTACATCCCTCCTACCAGGCTGATGAATCCAAGAAGCACCTGTCCTCTGAATCGATGTGCCCCTCACTAGGAGAGGAGAGATCTGACAGGTTTATTCCCTAGTGCCTGAACCCCAATGAGTATGCATGGCCTGTGTATGGTCCTTATGGAGTTTAAACTGGGGGAAGGAAGGGAGTGGAGCAAAACTGATCAATAGCCACTTTGTAACAACCAGAGGACTCCATTGCACTTCCTCAGGAGTCACTGGTCACGCATGTGCATGCACACACGGGGCGGCAGGTTTGTATAATTTTTGGTGGTGCCCAGAACAGGTCCAAGTCCCCCCCGCACACACACCTGCCTTGTAAATCGATATACAGTAACTCCTCACTTAAAGTCGTCCCAGTTAACGTTGTTTTGTTGTTACATTGCTGATCAATTAGAGAAGCGGCTCTCAAACTTTTTTTCCGCAGACCACCTGAAAATTGCTGAGGGTCTTGGCGGACCACTTAATGATCTTTCCAAACGTTGTTTGTACCGTTAGCTCACTATTGTAAAACGCTTTGGATAAAAGTGCTATATAAAAAAAAATATTGTGGAGCCCGGGCACCATGGGCCCATATAACTCGCCACCCCTGTGCACACATTCTTTATGGTGTGAATCTCTAAGGGGCTTTCCACCAGGCCAATGAACCTGCCGTTACTTGTGGTGCTGACTGTATTTATTGTTTTCTGTTAGCTGCACCTGTGGAGTATAGAAAACTGTTAGAATTGTAAGCTGTCACTTTAAATTATCGGGGGTCTTCCTGGTCCTGCTTGCAGGCTAGGCAGCTCTTTAGGGAAGTGTGTGATCTGGATCATCTGCTGTTATTGGTCCAGAGTTATGTGGGGTAAAGAACAGCTAGCCTAGAGTTAGGTGGGGTGAGCTCAGTGTCTCTGGTTAGGAAGCAGCCTCCTTGTCCCTCTGTTTTGGGGTCCTTTTGTGTTATCATTCTGAATTCTAAGAAATAAATTAGCTATGTTGTAACCACCCAAGAAAAGTATTTTATTTTTCTAATCTAATTTCTCAGTGTGTATGCTATGAACATAAGAGTGGTAGACCTTGAGCCACTGTTGTCTGAGCTATGCAGAGAAAGCATGACAGTCATATTAGACTCTCCCAGCTCTCCTAGGGGGTGGATCTGCTACAGAACTGTAGCTAGATGCAGTGTCTCATGGGTTTGTTAAAATGCTTTCTAAGCTCTCTAGGAGAGGAGCTGTCTTTTGGGTCTTTTTCTTTTGTACAGCACCAGGCACAATGGGGACCTGAGAGGGAGCAGTGGGGTACAGCTCTGTTGGACCCAAGACTTGCTGGAAAAGCTGGCTTGGAAACTGTCTGCTGTCCCTTCCTGATGTGTTCAGGGAAACAGGACTTTGTGTATGTTCTTTATAAATATACAGGATTGCACCAAAGGTGATACCCGACTCCTTTCAGTTCCTCCTCCTAATTGAAATAAGTCATCAAGTCCTTGACTTTTGGCTAATCACTCAGGCTAAAGGTGTAACAATATAACAGAACTGTTTTTTAACCTTTTCCTTTAAAAAGTACCGAGGAAATTACATACAAAAATACAGTAAAATATTGCTAAGATTGTAAAGTAAAGCACTCGAAAGTTTGGAAATACCAGAATTCAGGTTGCCTGTGAAATCTTAGTTATGTCCCCTTGTGCATATGCATCATGATGGTCTTCAGTTACATGAGCACATGCTATCTCTTCCACAAGGTCTGTGTGAAATGCTAGAGCAAGACATGGATGATGCATGAGCAGTGCTATTAGAATGTCCCAGTTATTTGGCAGCAAGCTAGAAACAAGTTGTAATCAGCAAAGCATAGATGGGAAGTGGCAGCTTTCAATAGTTCATCATAACTTGTCCAAATCTGAACAGTTTTTTTTAAAGGACCAGCAAAAGACACCTCCTTGATATCCGGGCTACCTCCTGCCACATTTCAAGATCTGGTTGCAAACCAAGGGGGCGTTAGAGATCTTCAAAAAACAGTCACAAAAATGTGCATAATGAAAAGATTATAAAACATGGTCTGGCTGCTTTTTGAAGAACTCTGGCACTTCTGTGGTTTGCAACAGGGGTTTGAAATTTGGCAAGGAGGTTGTCCTGGCCTCTGAAAAGTGCCTTTGGCTAGGTCCATGAAAGTCACTTCAGATTTGGACAAGCTATGAGCTGTTGAAAGTTTATCTATCTATCTATCTATCTATCTATCTATCTATCTATCTATCTATCTATCTATATAAATCAGTAATTTGTTTCTAATCCTATTATTCCTAAATATAGTCCAAATACTTATCAACAAACTCTTAATGCATTATTTTCTGAGCTTGACTAAATAAGCAAAAGGTAAATCTACTTCTAATGTAAGTAAGTTGTCGTCATGCAAGATATATATGCAATTACTTTCCCATCCTCATTAAAGTTTAATGAATGCTTAACTACTATTTAACTTCAGAGTAAAAGAAAGTTAATTAGATAGATGGAAGATTTTATTTTTGAAAATACCTTTTCCCCCCATATAAGTGTGATAAAGGTCATTGAACAAACTTGCTTTTGAACTTGGGGAGGGCGGGGAGTGGGGAGAACCTAAAGATTTTGTGCAAAGACATTGAGAATGCAAGTGGAGTATATTAATAAAAATTCAATTATATACTTATTGCGTGTGTAATTTTCTACTAATTGCATTGGAGCAAGATTTATCTCTTAGATGGGCATTAAATCTCAGCCAGAAAAACAGATCAAGATATTTAATGAGGTTCTGGTAAAAGGTTGCTATAAAGTAGATTAATTTGTGCTAGGGGCATTCTGAATGAGTTGACGCCGAATATCACATTAGATGAGGCCCCCGAAGGTAGAATGCATGAGTACAGAAGCAAGTGGACAAGTGCTTTGTGGGTGAAATTCACCCCTATTCGTACAGAGAACCCCAAGAAGGACCACTTGAAGCCCATTTGCATGACCTCAACCAAGACACTTCCCAGGAACAGATATAAAGATAATACTTTCTCCTAACTATAGCACAAATATGGCCACCAGTATTTGGCTGAGCACCTCAAAATCTTACTTAACACATTTATCCTCACAACACACCTGTCAGGCAATGCTGTTATCCTCAGATGGGGAACTAAGGCCTGGGCTACAGCTGAAAATTAGACCAACCTATCTGGTGGACGTGATACACCTTGACGTTAGCAAAGCTTTTGACATGGTCTCCCACAGTATTCTTACCAGCAAGTTGAAGAAGTATGGACTATAAGGTGGATAGAAAGCTGGCTAGATCATCGGGTTCAATGGGTAGTGATCAACAGCTCAATGTTTAGTTCACAGCTCATATCAAGCGGAGTGCCCCAGGGTTCAGTCCTGAGGCCAGTTTTGTTCAACATCTTCATTAATGATCTGGATGATGGGATGGATAGCACCCTTAGCAAATTTGCGGATGACACTAAGCTGCGGGGAGAGGTAGATATGCTGGAGGGTAGGGATAGGTTCCAGAGTGACCTAGACAAATTGGAGGATTGGGCCAAAAGAAATCTGATGAGGTTCAACAAGGACAAGTGCAGAGTCCTGCACTTAGGATGGAAGAATCCCATGCACTGCTACAGGCTGGGGACTGACTGGCTAAGCAGCAGTTCTGCAGAAAAGGACCTGGGGATTACAGTGGACGAGAAGCTCGATATGAGTCAACAGTGTGCCAAGAAGGCACAACAGTGTGCCAATTGTGCCTGACTAATCTAATCGCCTTCTATGAGGAGATTACTGGTTCTGTGGATGAAGGGAAAGCAGTGGATGT
This sequence comes from Natator depressus, assembly GCF_965152275.1. Lineage (NCBI taxonomy): Eukaryota > Metazoa > Chordata > Testudines > Cheloniidae > Natator > Natator depressus. The sequence goes on from NC_134260.1 coordinate 5,318,401, forward strand.
ATTGTTTCTTGACTTTAGCAAAGCTTTTGACACAGTCTCCCACAGTATTCTTGTCAGCAAGTTAAGGAAGTATGGGCTGGATGAATGCACTATAAGGTGGGTAGAACGTTGGCTAGATTGTCGGGCTCAACGGGTAGTGATCAATGGCTCCATGTCTAGTTGGCAGCTAGTGTCAAGTGGAGTGCCCCAGGGGTCGGTCCTGGGGCCGGTTTTGTTCAATATCTTCATAAATGATCTGGAGGATGGTGTGGATTGCACTCTCAGCAAATTTGCGGATGATACTAAACTAGGAGGAGTGGTAGATACGATGGCAGGTAGGGATAGGATACAGAGGGACCTAGACAAATTGGAAGTTTGGGCCAAAAGAAATCTGATGAGGTTCAACAAGGATAAGTGCAGGGTCCTGCACTTAGGACGGAAGAATCCAATGCACCGCTACAGACTAGGGACCGAATGGCTCGGCAGCAGTTCTGCGGAAAAGGACCTAGGGGTTATAGTGGACGAGAAGCTGGATATGAGTCAACAGTGTGCCCTTGTTGCCAAGAAGGCCAATGGCATTTTGGGATGAATAAGTAGGGGCATAGCCAGCAGATCGAGGGATGTGATCGTTCCCCTCTATTCGACATTGGTGAGGCCTCATCTGGAGTACTGTGTCCAGTTTTGGGCCCCACACTACAAGAAGGATGTGGATAAATTGGAGAGAGTCTAGCGAAGGGCAACAAAAATGATTAGGGGTCTGGAACACATGACTTTTGAGAAGAGGCTGAGGGAACTGGGATTGTTTAGTCTGCAGAAGAGAAGAATGAGGGGGGATCTGATAGCTGCTTTCAACTACTTGAGAGGTGGTTCCAAAAAGGATGGTTATAGACTATTCTCAGTGGTAGAAGATGACAGGACAAGGAGTAACAGTCTCAAGTTGCAGTGGGGGAGGTTTAGGCTGGATATTAGGAAAACTTTTTCACTAGAAGGGTGGTGAAACACTGGAATGCGTTACCTAGGGAGGTGGTAGAATCTCCTTCCTTAGAAGTTTTTAAGGTCAGGCTTGACAAAGCCCTGGCAGGGATGATTTAATTGGTGATTGGTCCTGCTTTGAGCAGGGGGTTGGACTAGATGACCTCCTGAGGTCCCTTCCAACCCTGATATTCTATGATTCTATGATTCTAAGACTAATGGCATATTGGGCTGCATTAGTAGGAGCACTGCCAGCAGATCGAGGGAAGTGATTATTCCCCTCTGTTCAGCACTGGTGAGGCCACACCTGGAGTATTGTGTCCAGTTTTGGACCCCCACTACAGAAAGGACGTGGACAAATTGGAGAGAGTCCAGTGGCATGCAACCAAAATGTTTAGGGGGCTGGGGCACATGACTTATGAGGAGAAGCTGAGGGAACTGGGGTTATTTAGTCTGCAGAAGAGAAGAGTGAGGGGGGATTTGATAGGAGCCCTCAACTACCTGAAGGGGGGTTCCAAAGAGGATGGAGCTTGGCTGTTCTCAGTTGTGGCAGATGACAGAACAAGGAGCAATGGTCTCAAATTGCAGTGGGGGAGGTCTAGGTTGGGTATTAGGAAACACTATTTCACTAGGAGGGTGGTGAAGCACTGGAATAGGTTACCTAGGGAGGTGATGGAATCTCCATCCTTGGAGGTTTTTAGGCCTGGCCTGACAAAGCCCTGACTGGGATGATTAGTTGGGGTTGGTCCTGCTTTGAGCAGGGGTTTGGACTAGTTGACCTCCTGAGGTCTCTTCCAACCCTATTCTTCTATGACCTCTGAGGGCTGTGAAATTTGTGGCCTGTGCGACATAGATAGGTCGACCTAACCACTAGTGCAGATGCAGTTAAGTCCCTGGAAGATGTTTCTATCAGTCTAGCTACTACCTGTCAGAAAGGTGGGTTAACTACACAGACGGGAACACCCCTTTTGTCGATGCAGGACACATCTACACTACAGCTGCAGTGCAATAGCTGTGCAGGTACCCGCAAGTGCAGAGAGGCTGAGTGGTTTGCACAAAGGTCTCACACAAAATCAATGGAAGAGCAGGGACTTGAACCCAGGTCTCGTCCGTCCCAGGTGAGCACCTAACCACTGGACAATCCCACCAACCTTCTGTCCATTTTGTCTAGTTAGTTTTTAAATTACAGGGCAGGGACTGTCTTCCACTGTGAGGCTGTAGAGAGCCCAGCACAATGGGCCCTGGTCTTGGTAGGTGCAATACAAATAAATAAACATACCCCTAAAATAACCCTAATCATAATAAAAGTTGATGGGCCAGATGGCATTGCTCTCCGCCTGCGTGATGCGTGGGCTGTTGCAGGGAGAGCTGCTCTGATGCCCACTCCCCACGACATCCAGATGCTGGTTAGATGCTTCAGGAGGTGCGGCAGAGCAGCAAAGCCTGCTGCCACGTTGATGGGCACAAGGCCAAGTCCTTAGCCATGCCCCCAGCCTGGCAAGTAGGGTTGCCAAGCCTCCAGGATTGCCCTGGAGTCTCCAGAAATTAAAGATGAATCCATAATGAAAGAGTATGTCATGTGAGGAAACCTCCAGGAAGACGTCCAAATAAAATTGGCAACCCAACTGGCAAAGCCATGTCCCTTTGGTGTTATGGGGGTGCTTCTGGGCATGCTAGCCAGCCCCAAAGCATAATTGTCAGTGCAGAATCTCAAAGGTTTTTAGTGCCATTGATTTCTGTAGCATTCATGCAGGGTTCATGCACTTGGCAATATTCAGGGCACACCTGGAGTGTTGTGTAGGAGCAGTGCACACACGGCTCCTCTCAAGGGCATGAACCTTGGAATCTCACCCAGAGGACATGAACCGTGGGAAGCCTCCCAGGACTGGGCTCAAGGCCCGAGAGCAAGGAATGCGGTAGATAGAAATTGGTAAATAAGAATATTAAACAAAGCCAGTGTATTCCTTTTATCGGTTGGAGTATGTAATGCACAGGAGGAGGGAGAGAAATAAAAGAGATGGTGGAAAGCTGACAGGCAGACCAGCCCGTCAGCAGACCATCCTGCTTGCTTGCTTAAAGCCTTGTTCTGTCTTGTATTTGGACCGCAACAGATTTCAATGGGAGTTAGGCACCTAACTCACTTGGAGGATCTAGACCTATGATCATAGGTTGGTATGATGCCTGCCTCCCGCATGGAGCTGCTGGGGTAAAGGCAAGAGGCTCGCTATTCTCTCCTAAAATCAGTAGGGCAGCGAGTAGATCGCCCTGTGCCCCGCCATCCATTTCCTCATGAAAAGTGCCTGGTTTTTCCCTGGCAGCCTCAGAAGCAGCCCCTCCAAAGGGAGCTATCTGCAGAAGATCTGATTTCCCGAGGCTCACGTATCTTCCTCTAGCTGGATGCAGGCTCCTGCGAGGCCCTTTGGAAACAGCCATTGATTCAGGTAGAGACTTGGGATCTGAACGACGTTCCAGTCTGGCTTGAGACGTTGAGGCCGTTCTGAGAGGCGCTACAAATCCCATTTTAATTCTTCGCCAACTGTACGAACTGGTGTTTTCCCCCAAGCTCAACCCAAGAGGTGATAAAATGGCACTGAATCTTCACTGCCTTACTTCTTCCCCCTAGCTGGGGCACACACGCACACACACAGGTGTGTGCTCTCACAGAAGCATACACGGCCCTGTATACACGTACGTACATGTGCGCACACACACACACACATACACACACCTGCTTTGGTGTTTAATTATTACTCTGGGCACAAGATGCTTGCCAGGGATCCTCAGTAGTCAGTGCTCCAGTTAGAGCTGGAACTATAGGCTAGCCCCCTGGCCCCACCCCTTCCATGTGAGGCCCCGTCCCTACTCCCCCTTCCACCACCCTCGCCCACCAGAAATCTCAGCCCCACCCCACCGTGGTCGGAGGAACACCAGCCCACCCACCCCAGACACAGTGACTCCAGGCCACCGGCTGGCCGGAGCACTGGCCCGACCCCCAGGCCAGCCCGAGCACCATCCCGAGTTGCCCTGGCTGCTGGCAGGCCCGAGCTGCCAGCTAGCCGAGCCTGAAGCTGCAGGCAGCCTGCCTGAGATGAGCCCCCGCTGCCCCAGCGGAGAAGGGGAGCAAGGGCGGGGCCTTGGGGTAGAGCATGGGCGGGGCCACAGCCAGGGTTAGGGGAGACTTAGCCTCCCCGGCCTATTCTGCAAGCCGCCCATGGCTGCTTCTGCACCCCTAACCTGGTCTTCTGCAGCCCCACCCCAGACCCGCTGTCTCCAAAGCTAAGCCCCTTAAAGGCATAGTTCCCAGTACCCTTGCCATCCACCCATGCGCACTGGGAAGCACAAAGCCATTGGGCAGGTGTTTATCAGACAACACCCACCAGCATGCCCCTTGCGGCAGCAGGGGCAAAAAGCCCTGCAGCCAAAAGCCTCACAGCCCAACGTTTGTGCTTTTCAGATCAGCGCCGGTCTCTGTGCTGAGTTACAATGGATCCTATTAACTCGCCTCGTCCCCAGCCCAAGGGCCCAGACCTCTCCAACGGGAAATGATCTACGCAGGGCGAAATAGGCCTGCAGTCTGGCAGGAGAGCCAATTAAATTCCGGATGAAGACTATTGTCATAGACAAGACTGGCGCTCGGAGACTAATTTAAAGCACCAGACAGGGCCAGCTGAACTGCCCTCCAGAGCCTTCCCCAGGGGCAGAGCTGTAATTAACATCTCTTTAGAGACATGCTTTTTTGCGGAGTTATTTCCATTTCCCGTTGGCTGAAAACACGGCACTTTATTATCTTCCTTTATTCTTCTCTTTCTCCCCTCCCCAGCTGGGTACTTGGCTAATGAAATTGCATGATCAATAGGTCACACAGACTAATCCGAAGTCTGGCTAAGCAAGTCTGGTTAGCGCATAATTCCCTCTCCACCACCTTCAGCGGACTGGCAGGAAGGGCGGGCTGGCTGGCTCATTGCCGTCTTTTGGAGGAGTTAGCAGGGATCATCCACTGGGAGATAAACATCTGAGCACCATAGATTCACAATCTTTACAGCATTTATCCCAGGTGTGGGCAAACATTTTGGTCCGAGGGCCACATTGGGGTGCAAAACTGTATGGAGGGCAGGGTAGGGAAGGCTGTGCCTCCCCAAACAGCCTGGCCCCCACCCCCTATCCGCCCCCTCCCACTTCTCACACCCTGCCTGCCCCTCTCAAAACCCCAAACCCATCCAACCCCCCTGCTCCTTGTCCCCTGACCGACCCCTCCCGGGACCCCCGCCCCTAACCACCCCCCGGGACCCTACCCCCTATCTAATCCCCCCCGCTCCCCATCCCCTGATTGCCCCCCCGAACCTCTGCCTTATCCAACTGCCCCCTCTTCCCTGTCCCCTGACCGCCCCCTGCAGGGACCCCCACGCCTAACCACCCCCCGGGACCCCACCCCCATCTAAACCCCCCCACTCCCCATCCCCTGACTGCCCCCCCAGAGCCTCTGCCCTATCCAACTGCCCCCTGTTCCCCATCCCCTGACTGCCCCCCCGAACCTCCACCCCATCCAACTGCCCCCTGACTGCCCCCCAGGACCCCCTGCCCCTTATCCAACCCCCCTCCCCGCTCTACACCCTGTTACCATGCCGCTTAGAGCAGCATGTCTGGCTCTGGTTGGGCGGGGCGGTGGCCAGACATGCTGTCGTGCTGCCCTGCATGAGCAGGCAGCCCCGCAGCCCAGAGCGCTGCCCGCACAGCAGCGGGGGAGGGGGGACAGTGGGAGGAGCCTCCCGGGCCAGGAGCTCAGGGGCTGGGCAGGACGGCCCCGCGGGCCGGATGTGGCCCACAGGCTGTAGTTTGCCCACCTCTGGTTTATCCTCACAACAGCCCTGTGTGGTAGGGTGGTGTTGTTATCCCTACAGATGCGGAACTGAGGCACAGGGAGGCCAAGGCCCAGAACCTGTAAGGTATTGAGGTACCTAACTCCCACTACATACCTCGCAGGATATGGCCTAAGTCACCTGCCCAGGGTCATGCAGGAAGTCTGTGCTGGAGCCAAGACTTGAAACCAGGATTCCTAGGCTCTGAGCAATGGGCCTTCCTGGGCATATTCCACACCATCACACGTCGGGGGCATTGGTGGATCCCGGGTCCAATAACAGCATCAGCCAGCCCAGAGCTAAAGGGACGGGGGAAGCTCAGTGACTGATTGAACTGAGGATAGCACATGTCATGTTTAATTCCAGCCAGCTTCATGCGCTGTATCCACTCAGCATCACTGAAATGCAGCCCCCTCTGCAGCCAGCACACAACACTCGAGCGGGAGCTGCCCTGCCACAGGCACAGCTGGATTTAACTCTCTCCAGATCTAGGGGCTTTGGTTCTGGTATGGTAGAAGTAAGGGCCTTGAAATCCAAATCAAGCTCCAAACAGCACCCAGCTGCAGGGGTGGTTAGAACCTGGGTTTGGGTTTGAGCTCATCTCTCTGCAGCTAAGCGCTGGGGGGAGGAGGGGATTCCACACAAGGACACAGTTTTCAATCCAATTAAACCATTTTCTACAAAGCAAATTTGCTGCTGCGGACTCTTTGACACCAGTGCAGTGACTCTGAATTTGCATTGTGTAGCATTCATGCAGGGTTCATGCACTTGGCAACATTCAGGGCACACCCGGAGTGTTGTGTAGGAGCAGTGCACACACGGCTCCTCTCAAGGGCATGAACCTTGGAATCTCGCCCAGATGACATGAACCATGGGAAGCCTCCCAGGACTGGGCTCAAGGCCCGAGAGCAAGGAATGTGGTAGATAGAAATTGGTAAATAAGAATATTATACAAAGCCAGTGTATTCCTTTTATCTGTTGGAGTATGTAATCCGCGGGGGGAGAGAGAGAAATAAAGGAGAGGGTGGAAAAGCTGACAGGCAGACCAGCCCGTCGGCAGACCAGCCTGCTTGCTTGCTTAAAGCTTGTCCTGTCTTGTATTTGAACCGCAGCAGCATTGTCTGGCAGGTTCATCTCTTCATCCTCATTGTGTGAGGTGTCTTGTTTGCATCTGACTGTCTCATCAGAGGGTTCATTATTGTGTCCTTTCCTCTCAGGAGAAGATGCCCTCCAAATAAAGCCTCTCAGGCAAAATAACTCAGGGTAGCTTCTAAATCAGGCTCTGCGGGGAAGACAGAAGCAAATTGGGAGTTCCTCATGTTAGATGTTTATCCACTGCGTCTCAATCCAATGACAATGTCTGCAAACAGGCACACGCAACGAGCTGTCGAGGAATTCTGCTGCTATGACAGATGAGTCAGCCATGCTGAGAAGTACATCACTTAATTGCGTCGGTTGTATTTGGGTGTCTCTCCAGACGGAGGAGGCCGGCGCCGTACTCCCTGGCCACGAGCAGCAGCCAACACATCCGACAGATCCCAGCAACTGCAAAAGAGCTCGTGAGTAATGAGAGGTCAGAGTCTGCTCATCACCCAGAATGGAGAACACATCAATGATGGGCCAGTCAGGAGCCAATCAAATGCACTATGACTATTCCAGCCACTGTCACCCCAAATGGGCAAAGTGGCTATGGGGTTACTCAAGCCCGGCACTTGTAGGTCTTAAGTCCAGCAGAGCAGAAGAAAAGAAACTACGAAAGGTGCAAATAAGAACCTGAATTCCAGAGAAGAGTGGAAACCTGTCTACATACACAGGTGCTTATATGGCCCTCAACACCACAGCATCAGAGCACCACCCAAACATTAGCTAATTTATCCTCATAGCATCCTGTAAGGAAGGGAAGCCGGAACTGAACGTAAATCACTGGAGTCCTATTTAAGCATAAAGGATAAGAACATCCCTAGGTCCATGTAATTCACTGAGGATACTCTATGGGAAGCAGAGAGAGAAACAATGACAAAATGCAAATGACTTTCCACTCCTGATCCCCAGTCTCCCAGTCACTTCAACTGGCATCTAATGTCCTGTTTATCACATTTCCTTTGCACCCCTTCCATGCCACCAGCTCCCGGTCAGGGACTGCCTCATTGTGGTTTCCTGATAGCACCAAGCACATTGTCAGTCTCATGAATAACAAATGGAGTCTCAGCGTGTATGATACCATAATGACTTGCACTCGAGAAATAAGGATGAATGGATTACTAACTGAGGATGGAGGGATGGATCACGCATTAAGGATCTCTCCATCAGGACGCACATAAGCATGTTCTATCCAGTGGTGCCTCTACCTCTCCTCCCTTTCACTTTCAGTGTTGACAATGAGGTTTAATGTTGTCATGAGAGTCTGAATGCTGGCTATTAGATAAATACATATCAACAGCTGTTCATACCCATACCAAAGATTGTTAATACCCAAAGCATTAAGACTAAGCTGGCAAAAAGCTTTTGGGAAGGTAATTATGTGGGCCAAGGGCTGATAGATTCACTGGGATGGTGCCAAGTGTTGTAATGACTATGGGGAAGGTTGGGGGAAAACAACCTTCCACAGGGAAGAGAAATTATCCTTGGAGCAACTTTTTCAACTGGTCCTCAAGGCATCACAGGAACCTGATCAGCTGCCAATCTGGAACAGTGAGATTAGACGAGGAGTAAAGAGGTGACTCCTTCATTCCAAAGGAAACAGAGACGTGGCCAGTTCGCCCATCATGGGCAATATATTGTTTATGGACTAAATACTACAGAGGAAGGTACAAGTCACCCCCTAGTGGGCAATTAAGGAATAACATGAGAACATTTCTTCCAAAATCCCATCAGTGCTAGTTTGGTTTAAACCCCCAAAGCAAAAGGATCTATATCCCTCCTAAAACAAGGATCACATAACTTAGCATGCTCTCATGATCCAGATAAAGGTCCAGTTTTCCCTGCACCCCATCCAGCATGAGTTCCATAGGTTAATTGTGACATATGTATCAAAAGTTATTTCTTTTTATCGGCTTTAAATCTGCTGCCATTCATTTTCACTGAATGTATTATGAGACAGGATAAATATGAATGTTATTTTCTATACCTCCGTTTGTTATTTTGTATACCTTTATTGTGTCCCTCTCATTCATCTGAGCTCTAAAGTAAACAGTCTCTGTCTCTTCCATCCTTTTTTGGCCTCAAATCATTTTAATTGCCTGTTCCCAAGCCCTTTCTATTTCCTTGCTTAGATGGAGTGATGTGACCTGGAGCCAGGACATCATGGCCTAAGGTGAAATTAGTTCCTTGCTGGAGACATAGTGCTAAATGCATTCAAGGCAGAGCAGGGATGTGGGGCTGTGCTTTAGACAAGGAGTGAGGGTCACTAGGGATGTCTCTATTGGCATTGATTATATCAGGAAGGTTCCCAGATATGATGGTGATGGGCAGCTGTCCACAACCTTAAGATCATAGACTCATAGGACTGGAAGGGACCTTGAGAGGTCATCTAGTCCGATCCCCTGCACTCATGGCAGGATTAAGTATTATCTAGACCATCCCTGACAGGTGTTTGTCTAACCTGCTGTCAAAAATCCCCAATGATGGAGATTCCACAACCTCCCTCAGCAATTTATTTCAATGCTTAACCACCCAGAGGTGTCACTGCACCTGCTGTTAGGCCACATGGGACCCAAAAGCTGAGCACATGTATGAGTTGAAGTGAGATGGTTATTTACTCTGTTAGCCTTTATTTGCTTTAATAAAAACATTGTAATATTGTGGCTCTTGGTGATTTAGGGGGCTAGTAATGGAGATATTTATGTCTAGCTAGCTATACGTCTAGCACGTATAGACATGTAAATACATTTGCCAGCCATCACTGGCGTCTGAGGCCCAGATTTTTAAGAAGCTTAAGTTTCAATGGGACTTAAACTCTGTGGCCCAGATTTGTAAAGCATTTAGGCATTGCTGTGCTCAGCTCTGCAGTACTACCTGAGTTAGGAGCCTAAGTCACCAGTTCAGATATAGCCCAGCCTGACACTACCAACAGATTTCCCGTTCCCATATGACAGCTGTTCTGTGTGCAGCATAAAATGAGTTCATGAGATCAGTCCACTTCCCAGCAGAGTGGTAGCCTGCTGGTCCAAAAGTGCTCTGCAGAGGAGCATGAGTCTGACTGTGGTGGTCACACAAGAGTGTGGAGATGTTATGAGAGGGCTCTGCAAGTGTACGTGTGTGAAGAGTTAACTGATAAATGGCACTCAAGAATATGCAACAACGGTCTTGGGTTTTGCAGGACCAGTAAAACTTCTCGGTGTTGTATGCTGCAGATGCCTTGATGTGTGCTGTCCTTGACATCAGCTTTTGACACCTACCTCATGAAAAAGTGGTATTAATGAGTTAGCATTTCCAGCAAAGGAAGGGTTAAGGAGATTGGGGGGTCCCTCCAGCTCAGGGCATGGGCAGGTGTGAAAGAATTTTGCCCTGCTGCTGCTCATGCTTTGTCTTTTCTGTTGCAAAACAGAGGACATGACTATCTAGGGCTTTCAATCTAGCATTAAAACTGGTTGGGAATTTTCTGTCAAAATCATTTGGGTTGGGGTTTTTTTGTTTGTTTTTTACAGAAAATGCGGTTTCTTCCCTTGACCAAAATATTTCCCTGGGAAAATGTCAATTTTGCCAACATTTTGCATTTTTTTGTTGGGCAAATCAAAACAAAATGTTTGTGCAGAGTCAACATCTGCATCCACCTGTGGTGCCTCATGGGAGTTTTACTTCCAGTGCCTTATGCTTCCATTCTCCATTATAGCGCATCATGGGAGTTGCACGACCATGGTACATCATGGGCGATATAGTCCAGCCAGGGAACATGGCCCATAGTGGGAGAATGCAGGCATGAGGTGCCCAGACTACAACTCCCATGGGACACCATGGCAGCTCAGGAAGACCTAGTTTAATATCGAGCCAACCGGAAATCAAAGGTTTGGACATGTTAACATTTATTTTTTTCAGAATTTTTTTGTCCTGCAAATGTTTTGAGATTTTGACTTTTTGTCCTGATTCAGGGTGAAAATAAATGTCCACATACTGGGATTTCCCATGAGATGGAAATTCCAATTTTTGATCCGCTACCCAGTGTCTTTTACCAGCACTCTAATAATATTCAGAGAATCATAGAAATGTCGGGCTGGAAGGGACCTTCAGAAGTCATCAGTCCAGCCCCCTGCACTGAGGCAGGACAAGTAAACCTAGACCATTCCTAACAGGTGTTTGTACAACCTGTTCTTAAAACCCCCAATTATGGGATTTCACAACCTCCCTTGGAAGCCTATGCTGGAGCTTAACTACCTGGATAGTTAGAAAGTAGAATACAGTAGAAATAAAGTTAGCAAATGATAAGATATTCCATGCACCTGATCTGTTTTCCCTTGAATACAGAACAAGAGGTGAAAGGTTTTGATCTTTCCCCTTTTAAAGGATTCATTTGTTGTCTGCATCCAATCATATGAATCATTTGAATTCTGATTAACAAATTCCTCTGCAGTTATCACATGGCACAGAGCAATGCTGTGAAAATAAGGAAGGGGCAGCTGAGGTGAGACACTAGGAAAATATTCTTAACAGTGAGAACACCTGGGCACTGGGAAACATCCCCCCAGAATGTGTTGGAAGCACCATCACTACAGAGAATCATGACAGGCCTGATTAAATGTCAGTGTGAATGACAGAGGTATAACTAGATCTCTTTATTTCATACATTGTGGCCTGTGATATAGAGATCTCTACCAGGGACACTGGAACGGGGGGTTGGGGGGGGGTCACTTTTCTCCACGGACCTGGCTCCCTGCCTCTCCTCTTCCCCTCTGAGACCCTGCCCCCTGGCCAGGCCGGAAGCTAGAGCCTGACTTGAGTAAGAGCAGCCTAGGCAGCTGTGGGGAGATGTGGACCCTCCATCTGTGGGGGGCAAGGGGCCTGAGGGGCAGGGACTTGGGCTGCTCATGGTCCCCCACCCCCACCCTGGGCAGGCGGAGGGGCCTGGACTCCCCAGCCCGGCTCTGGCTTGGGTGGAGCCTCAGGGGCCGAAGACCCCCAGACGGGCCATGGTAAAAGCTGTGCAGGCATCTGTGGGGAGCTGCGGACCCTCCACCTGCCCTGGGCGGGGGTTCAGGGGGAAGGGCCACAGACTGGGGGCTGCACTCAGGCCCCCCACCCTGGGCAGGTGGAGGGGGCCGGGCTCCCTGGCGTGGCTATGGCTTCCAGCTTGGCCAGGTGGCAGGGCCTCAGGAGGAAGACAAAGGGCAGGGGCAGGGCTATGGAGGGGGTGGGGCCTTTTGCCCCCCCTTTATGAAGAATCCATCCCTCTTGGTCCCCACCTAAGTCTGTGTCTCTGTCATTTCAGCCACTATGGTTTCTTGGCACCATTGTCAGTAGTACAGTCACTCTAGCAATGCTAATGATTTTCTTCTAGTTTTGAGATCACCTTGGAAGGGCTTGTCAAGGTCCAGGGTCACTGCACCTATATGCCATGTCTGTAGTCCACCCAGGACTCCCCCTCTACGCCTCTGGCTCCCCAGATGTTGCTTTTCTTGGTTGGAGACACACATCTTTCTCCCTTCTAACTGGGGAAGTTCCAGGCTGCACAGTCCCCTAACTATGCTGTGATATCCCTGGCAAAAGACCGGCTGCCTTAGCAGGCTTCTTTTGCCTTCTCTTCAGAGATGGTTAGCAGGAAATTACCACACAGCTCTTTGTAAGCAAGCACTTTATATTCTTAAGGTAAAAGCAACATAGAGAAAATATTAAAAACACCTACATGCATGCTAAAAAACTTACTAGATATCACCCCCCGCCCCCAACTCCAACTTGGGTTCTGGCAGGAGAGCAGTCCTTCAAACCTCACCCAGTGGTTTTCCTGTGGTTTCAAGTTCATCACATCCTTTTCTCGGAATAAGAACACTTTTTAAAAATTTAGTCCATTCTTCATACAGTTCGGGGGTCTTTGTTCTGGAGTTTCCAGGGGGAGATAATCAGTAGATAATGGGTTTCTCTCCCCCAGGCATAGCTTCAGAAGGTCTCCCAAGTACCTTCTAGGAAACCCACTTCACACATATTTTCCCAAACAGTTCTATGATGTTCCTAATGCTTCCCAGAGATTGCACTGATCATGTCTTTCTCCTAAAGAAGTTCCATACAATCCCCCAGTTAGTAGTATGATAAAGTTCCTCCTCTACCTTGGTGGATCCTGCGCTTATTGGCGGGATTTTGCTCGCCTCAGAGATTCACAGTAGCCCTCAGTTTGGCTACTTTCATGGCTCAAATCTGCCGTTCACTCAGATAACCTCATCACTGGCCAGCATGGGGAAAAAAGAGTAAGAACAATCCCCGCAGGTTCTGCTGATCCACCATATGGGTCGGGGACCAGCTCAGAGACCTTCCCCTCTGGTGGAAGCTCCTGTGTTGGGTCAGGAGTTGGGAGGTTTAGGGGGAACGCGGGCCTGCCCTCTACCCTGAGTTCCAGCCCAGGGCCCAGTGGACGGCAGCTGTCTAGAGTGCCTTCTGGAACAGCTGCGTGACAGCTACAATTCCCTGGGCTACTTCCCCATGGCCTCCTTCCAACACCCTCTTTGTCCTCACCACAGAACCTTCCTCCTGATGTCTGTTAACTCTTGTACTCCTCAGTCCTCCAGAAGCACGTCCTCTCACTCCCAGCTCCTTACTCACACACCTCACTAACTGGAGTGACAGCCTTTTTAAACCAAGTGTCCTGATTATCCTTAATTAATTCTAGCAGCTTCCCAATTGGCTACAGCTGTCCTAATTAGCCTGCCTGCCTTAATTAGTTCTAGAAAGTTCCTGAGTGTTCTGGAATAGTCCCTCTTATCTTACCCAGGGGAAAGGGACCTGCTTAACCTGGGGCTAATACATCTGTCTTCTATCACTCTCCTGTAGCCATCCAGCCCGACCCTGTCACATATCCCCCACTCCCCCCGGCTCAACACCATGGGGTTGGGCAACTTGGGATGTCAGGCAATGTACCCGTGACAAGCCATCTGCATTGCCATTATGGCTTCCAGCCCAGTGTTGTATGGTGAATTGGAAAGGTTGTAGGGACAGGAACCATCTGGTCACCCTTGCGTTCTTCTCTTTATTTCGCTGCATCCACTGGAGAGGTGCATGGTCAGTCACAAGGGTAAACCGTTGTCCCAGAAGGTAATATCATAGTGTTTCCATGGCTCATTTCACAGCAAGGCACTTTCTCTCAACCACTGCATACTTCTGCTCTCTCCGGAGGAGTTTCTTGCTGAGATAGAGGATTGGATGTTCTTCGTCTCCGACCATCTGTGATAGCACAGCTCCCAATCCTACTTCAGATGCATCTGTTGTTAAAATGAATTCTTTTTTGAAGTCTGGGGTTATAAGCATGGGGTTACTGCAGAGGGCTGTCTGTAGATCCGTGAATGCTTTCTCTGCGGCATCTATCCACTTCACCATGTCTGGACCATGGGCTTTTATCAGGTCTGTCAGGGGACTTCCTCTGGTGGCGAAATGGGGAATAAATTGCCGGTAGTACCCCACCACACCCAGGAATGCCCTGACTTGCTTTTTCCTATTCGGCCAGGGCCAATTTTGGATAGCTTCCAGTTTGTTTAGTTGGGGCTTAACCATGCCCCTTCCTACAATGTAGCCAAGGTATTTAGCCTCGGCTAGCCCTATAGCACACTTGGCTGGGTTGGCTGTGAGGCCAGCCCATCTTAGAGTGTCCAGTACCACTTTCACCTTTTCCAAGTGGGTCTCCTAATCAGGGGTGTGAATTATCACATCATCCAGGTACGCAGCTGCATAACTGGTATGGGGCAGCAGGAGCTTGGCCATAAGACGCTGGAAGGTGGCAGGTGCCCCATGCAGTCCAAAAGGAAGAACAGTATATTGAAACAGACCCTCTGGTGTCGAGAATGCCGTCTTTTCTTTCGCATCTTTGGCAAGGGGAATCTGCCAGTATCCCTTTGTTAAATCAAGGGTGGTCAAAAATTGGGCATTGCCCAGGCAGTCAACTAACTCATCGATGCGGGGTATTGGGTATGCATCAAATTTGGATATCTCGTTCAACTGGCAAAAGTCATTACAAAACCTAGTGGTGCCATCAGGTTTGGGTACCAACACAATCAGGCTAGACCATTGACTTTGGGACTCTTCGATGACTCTCAGTTCCAACATCCTTTTTACCTCCGCCTTGATCTCCTCCCTTTTTGCTTCTGGGACCTGATAGGGCCTTAAAGTTACCTTTGTCCCAGGGTCTGTGATAATGTGGTGATACGCTTTGGTGGTCCGGCCTGGTTTGGTTGAAAACATGTCCTGGTATCGGTTGATCATTTCAGTTACCTCCTTATTCTGGTTTGGTGTCAGATCAGGGGATATCCTGATCTGCTCTTGTAGGTTATTTCCCGGGATCGGGGCCTCTTGGGCCACTACACATGCCTCTTGCTGGTGCCAAGGTTTCAAGAGGTTAATGTGATAAATCTGTTCTTGTTTTCGGCATCCTGGCTGCCGCATCTCAGATTGGCAGAGACTCTCGGGGTTTTTCTCCTTCCTCTGCAAGATGGGGCATGGGTCACTTGCAGGCTTAAACTAGTGTAAATGATGGTTTCTCTGTAACTCCAAGACTTTAAATCATAATGTGAGGACTTCAGTAACAGCCAGAGGTTAGGGGTCTGTTACAGGAGTGGGCAGGTGAGGTCTTGTGGCCTGCGAGGTGCAGGAGATGATCATGATGGTCCCTTCTGACCTTAAAGACTATGAGTCTAATAATATATAAACATTTGCATTTTTAATTCAATGAACTCCGAAGCTGCTTATACTGAATTCAGTAAGAGTTAAACTTCATTCAGTAAGGTATGTCCAGGATACTGTCATATCTGTCACAGGGTGAGCTGGGATTTCTCCAGAGGTCCTTGAAACTTTGATAGCCACTAATGTGATAGCATCTCTCACCAGATAATCCAGATAGCAGCTCTGGCAGCTGATTACAAGACCAGCTGTCATTTATTTGCTCATCCACCTGCCTGGAATTATGGTTGCCAAGTAATCTAATAGGCTGGCATAGCATGGACAAGTGAATGGAAAGAGTCTGAGACATACTAAAGTGTCTCTGTGCATCAGTCATTCTTCTGCCTGTAATAACTGCTGTGACTTTCTGAGGGAGCTCTGGCTGACGAGCCCAGAGCACAGGGGGATCTGCTGCAGTGCGCGGCAGCTTGCTATCCATCCTAGTACTGTGGCCAAGAAAGCTTTGCCAGGAACATGCCAGCACACACAGATACCACCAGACTCAGCACTCTGTGACCAGACTGGGCTTGGGAGAAGGGAGAAAACTCCCTGAGCTTATCTCACCATGGGGAGGGAAAGCAGCAAGTCGTACCACGTGTCCATAGCCAAGTTTAACACAGAGCAGGTGCTGCTGAGTGAAATCTGAATTCTTAGTCAAGAGAGTTAGAGTTGGCAGTGTTGGAATGGATGAGAGTCAGCCAATCCAGAACGGTTCTGTGCTGGAATCAATTCCACAAACGCTTGCCTGCACTGGTGTCTGGAGTCACATCTCCATGGTATGTTGGATTTGTTTATAGTCTCCGTGTTCAATGATCTGTAAGGAGAACGTGATGGTCGTGCTTGCAGGATCTGCCTCCCTTGGGAGCACTGGGCTCCAAGGTTGTCAGGCCTTTTGTTTGTTTGCTTTCTGTTAATACCATTCTTCTGAAGAAATAACTAAATGAAGAACTGCATCTCTCAAATGCACACAAGTGCTTAATGTTCAGATAACCCATTGCCCAGCAGCAACCATGCACTCTGCATACATCCGTCTGGTAATATGCAGCTAACCTTGTTGTGTATGCTTGTTAGGATATAGATATTCAGGCCTGTCTGCAAAAGCCTGTACTTTAAGAATTTAGGGGTATTCTTATCACTTGGCTAGTTCTAGAGGTATAAAAGAAAGAATCAAAATCACTGTCTGCTGGTGTAAGGGCCCTCTCTTACTGTGACAGTTTGAGGCCCTGTTCTTAGGCTAAGGCCTTTGGCTAAGCAGCAGAGGCAGCCATAAGCCAGGAAGCGAACAGTCACATCCTCACATTCCAAACTAGTCACATTGAAAGAAGGTGCTATTGGGCTGTTAGGAATACAATCCTGTCCTGAATACAATCCTGTCCTGATAATTCCTATCACCTCCAGAGAAAGGGAAGTGCCTAGAAAATGTAAAAGGAAACTTAGTTTGATAGCATCCTGTCTGGCAAGAACTCACTTATCAATAGCTGGGATGTGAAATCCTCACTTCTGTATTGTTTTGTCATTAGAGTTCCAACTTTGCTATTGTTTGTCTGTATAATCTCTGTCTGGTTCTGTGATTGTTTCTGTCTGCTGTATAATTAATTTTGCTGGGTGTAATCTAATTAAGGTGGTGGGATATAATTGGTTAGCTAATCATGTTACAATATGTTAGGATTGGTTAGTTAAATTTCAGTAGAATGATTGGTTAAGGTATAGCTAAGAATATTACTATATAAATTAGGGGCAAACAGGAAGTAAGTTGGGATTCAAAAATAAGGAAAAAGGAACTTGTATTTAAGCTTGCTGGAAGTTCACCCCAATAAACATCGAATTGTTTGCACCTTCGGACTTCGGGTATTGTTGCTCTCTGTTCGTGCGAGAAGGACCAGGGAAGTGGGAGAGTGAAGGAATAAGCTCTCTAACAATGCTCACCCCTGGACAGGTGCAATGCCCCACTGAAGTCTGATTTAAGGCTCTGATACAGCAAAGCTTTTAAACAGGTGAACGGTTCGGGACAGCACGCATGCTTGAATTTGAGCACAATCCTAAATATTTTGTTGGTTTGGGGCTTAAAGCCTCTGTCCTTTTTCTCACGTAAGGATCAGAAAAACACCTTCCCTTTCGATTTTGACAGTGCCTTTGTTTTATAACAAAGAAGTAGCAGAATTGAACAATTAAGAGGACTTTGCAAATTATTTTTTGAGAGAATTCCAATTACCCTTTTTTCCTTTTTTAGTAAGAGCATTCTGCCTTGCCTCATTTTGAATATGATCCATTATGCTTAAAAAAAGAAGTGTGTGTGTATGTGTAACTGCTTGATTATAATAAGAATCATATCGTAATAATTCTCTTTGTTTAATTCTCTTTAACACCAATACACTTGAAGATCTTTTTCGTACCTCATCCTCCATTGTGATAACTCCTTGCCTGTATTTAAGTTGAGTGCTTTGTACTTCAGCAAATTTGTTTAATCGATCCGTTCCTGAATACTGGTTCTGCAAATTATTTTTAAAATACAAGGTGCACATCACTTCACCTTTTCCTATTGAATTGCTCCCTGTTTCTTTTCCCTTCCTTACCTGACTCCCAAGATGAAAACAATTTTTAAATAATATTTCAGTCCACCCTTAAAATAGGCAAGTAAATTAGACAGTTGTTTCAAGGTGAGATTGTTCCCCCTAGGTAGAACCCCAGCATAAGACCTGTGGATCTGGTGAATCACATTTAAGACCTGTTTTAAGGATATAGGCCCTGAACCAACACAGTAGTTAAGCAGACCTTACGTGCTATGGTGAAGAGGGATAGACATAAGTTTGTGCTTAAAGTTAAGCATGTGCTTAATTGCTTTGTTGAATCAGGTCCTTAAACATTACAGATAAATGCCTTTTAGATCAGATAAGTTGGCTACACTTCATAATGCGGGTACATTAGTGGCATTATGTAACTACAATATGGGTTTAATGTTTGACCCTATAATAACCACAAATTCATGTATCTGGAAGATTTACTTAATGCCTGAATTACCTTTTTAGCCTCATACTTAATACATACATTTTATAGAATCGTGGTACATTAACTTAATGGAGGCTCTCCTGTAATTGTTCTGAATTTATTCCTTTGATACATGAATTTACTACAAAATGCTATGGTCAGAGGTTTAACTGCATGGCTGAATAACTGTCATTTGAAGTGAATCCATATTCCTGTGTGTATGCCCTAATCAATCAATGTCTTTACATTGGCATTTGGACTCTATTACTCTTTTTTAAGGCTACGATTTAGTAACAGAGGTCGCGGAAGTCACAAAATTACTTCTCGTGTCTTGCTTACAACACTCCTGCTAATACATCTGTAGCAAGGAGGCATGGCCCTCCTCAGACACAGAGGGAACACTGCAAGCTGCTTGGTGGGTGGAGCCAGGAGGGCCATGCCCCCCATGAGGGAAAGAGAAGGGTGGGACTAGAAGGGGAAATATAAAAGGCCGGCCGGCCCAGAAGCTCAGTTGGGAGGAAGCCACCAGAGGAGAGAGTGGAGTGGAGCTGAGCACCAAGCCGAATTGCTGTTACCCCAGGGACCAGAGTGACCATCCAGGGAACCCCGAGACTCTCAACATGGATGAACTGCTGCCTCTACCCTTGGCAGTGTGCCCCTGGAAGATTGAGGATGACCCCTGGATCCAGGTACACCTGAGGGGGAGAAAAGGAAGCAACCCAGGGGAATCAGGCAATAGTCTGGCAGAGAGTGAGCCTACAACATCCCAGAATGATGTTTGCTTTTTTGGCAACAGTGTTACACTGTTGACTCAGATTTAGGTTATGGTCCACTATGACCCCCAGATCCCTTTCCACAGTACTCCTTCCTAGGCAGTCATTTCCCATTTTGTATGTGTGCAACTGATTGTTCCTTCCTAAGTGGAGTACTTTGCATTTGTCCTTATTGAATTTCACCCTGTTTACTTCAGACCATTTCTCCAGTTTGTCCAGATCATTTTGAATTTTAATCCTATCCTCCAAAGCACTTGCAACCCCTCCCAGCTTGGTATCCTTGGTATCTAACTTCCAGTGAAGTTAGATGGTATTTAGCCTGCTCAAGAACCATAGGATTTGACACCTAGATAGAGCTGGTTAGAAATTCTCCAACAAAATATTTTTCACCAGAAAATGGTGATTTATAGGTTGATTTTGATTAATCCTCCCAATTTGAAAAAATTGGGGGAAAAACAACAAGTTTTGAAATTTTCAAAATATCCTGTTCCAACATTTTTAAATGAATGTTGGATTTTCAGTTCAAAACAACTTTTTGTTTAGAAATTTCAGTTATATTTAAAAAAGGATATTTTTAAAAGGGTCAAAATCACAATGAAACAATTTGAAATGATTAAAACAACATGTTTTGGTTCCCCAATTTTATTTTATTTTTTTCTGATTGTTGGTGAAATCCCCCTAAATTTTGACTTTTTGTCCCAGTTTGGGATGGGAAAAAGTTTCAAAAACTCTCACAGGATGGGAAAACTATCTCCTGCCCAGCTCTACACATAGGGTCTAAACCTGCAAGGTGCTGAGCACTGTCAGATTTATAAATTTCACGGGACCACTGTAATCATCTGCTCTGATCCCCCTGTATAACACAGCCCATAAAGCTGCCCCCAAAATAATTCCTAGCACAGATCTTTCAGCAGAGCATCCAATCTTGATTTAAAAGTTGCCAGAGATGAAGACTCCACCATGATCCCTGGTAAATTGTTACAATGATTAGTTACTCTCACTATTAAAAATGTGTGCCTTATTTCCAGTCTGAATTTGTCTGGCTTTAACTTCCAGCCATTTGATTGTGTTATACCTTTCTCTTCTATATTGAAGAGCCCATTATTAAATATTTGCTCCCCATTACTTACAGACTGCAATCAAGACCCCTGTAATTCATTTCCTATTGGCTTTAATTATGGTGTTCAGCACCTTGCCGGATCACGCCCTTCATTGGTAAAAAGAGTGGGAGAAAGTCCCAAAGTTGAGCTGATCATTTAGAATTTTCAGTGAAAAATAAAACCCCAAAGTATTTCAATTCAGAAATGCTGCTGTAGTGCCTCATGGGAGCTGTAGTTCAGGTGTCTCATGCTTTCATTCTTTTCTATAGGCCGGGATCTTACTACAGAAAATTCTTTCCTGGGTGTCTGGCTGGTGAATCTTGCCCACATGCTCAGGGTTCAGCTGATTGCTGTATTTGGGGTCGGGAAGGAATTTTCCTCCAGGGCAGATTGGAAGAGGCCCTATGGGTTTTTTGCCTTCCGCTAGCATGGGGCACGGGTCACTTGCTGGAGGATTCTCTGCTCCTTGAAGTCTTTAAACCACGATTTGAGGACTTCAATAGCTCAGACATAGGTGGGAGGTTTATTGCAGGAGTGGGTGGGTGAGATTCTGTGGCCTGCGTCGTGCAGGAGGTCGGACTAGATGATCATAATGGTCCCTTCTGACCTTAGTATCTATGAATCCCTAGTTAGACTACATCTCCCATGATGCACTATGGTCTCCATTCATGATGCAGGAAGGTGATTGCATCATGGCATGGCATGGCCATTCTGCATTATGGCAGATGCAGTCTTTCTGCGGAATTTGTCCCTTAGAGAATAGACTCATGAGGAAAACAAACTACCACCTGCATGAAGAACCATGGCAGGATAGCCAAATTGGTATACTATGGGTTTGGGGCATTTGGTTTCTCACTGAAAAATTGAAGTGCTCTGTGGAAAGCAGACTTTTTTTTCAAGAAAATTAACTGAAAATCCAATTTTCTGTTGAAAAAGTGTTTTGACAATTTTTTGACCTAACCAAAAGGAGGCTGTGTAATGTCATCCATTGTAAGTCATCATCAAGATTTGAACCTAGCCTGTGAGACCATAGCACACACTTTTACCAGTTGAGCTAAAAGACGGATTCCTCTAACTTAGAGCAGAACTGGGCTGTTATGCTTTATATGGGGTAGTCACTAGAGAACGCTGTAATGTGGACCATACAAATATGTCCCGGGGTACTGGGCTCAGTGGAAAATCCTGCAGTTGTCCTGGTAATCTGGCTTTAGTGTAAGCTAACAGATCCTGAACAACCCAAAGACTGAAAGGCGTTTGTGTAAGTGTTCATTGAACAATTACATTCATAAATTGCTGGAGATCATAAATTGCTGGAGATTGTTCTCTCTGCCCTGCTCTTACTCCATTGGGGGTGGGGGTTGGGGTGCTTTAGCTTTCCGAGGTTGCTTTCTTTAACTTGATGTTTTTTAAAGGAAAAAAATTATCACACCATAAAAGAAATGAGATTTAATTTCCATGAAATTTAAATTCCAAAAGCTCTGCATAGAAAATGGGGCTAATTATGATCCAGGTGAGCTGAAATGCTTGCATACTTGTTTAATCAGAAGTAGTCACTCTGTCTGCCTGTGCTTCTTTTCATAATGGGTAATGATGACATGCAATAGCAAGCTATTAACACAGCATAATTGGGAGAATGATATGCAATGGTTTTGCTCTGCTTTGCGAGGTGATAAGGCTGGCAAACTAGACGTATTGGCCAATTGTAACACAGGTAGCATTGTAATACACGTGGCAAAGGTCACATTGTTGTTCCATTTACTATCCATCTTTGTCTAAATTCCATTTCAGTTATTCAATCTCCTGTTAATACAACAACCAGACATTGAGTACAGGGGAAA
This sequence comes from Natator depressus, assembly GCF_965152275.1. Taxonomy (NCBI): domain Eukaryota; kingdom Metazoa; phylum Chordata; order Testudines; family Cheloniidae; genus Natator; species Natator depressus. The sequence goes on from NC_134260.1 coordinate 5,340,750, forward strand.
TTTACCCCAGTGCAGAGGTCCAACCCAAGGGCTTCAAACCATATACGTTTTTAATATAAAGTGTAAGCAGGACATAGGGCCTTGTAAAGAGCCCTCCACAGAGTTGTGAATTACACCTTATAGACCTCACGTCAAGTACTAATCAGCAATTATTGTACAATGAACACTATGCATCCTCTGCTTCTACGTGCCCAACACTCAGGTAATAATAAATAGCTGTAATGTAGCACTTTCCATCAGTAGATCTGGAAGCACGTTATAGAGGAGGTCAGTGTCATTATACCCGTTTTACAGATGGTGAAACTGAGGCAAAGTGATTGACTCAAGGTCACCCACCAGGCCCGTATCAGAGCCGAGAATATAACCCAAATGCATTATCCACTGGCAATATTGCCTCCTTACATACCAAGTAAATTTTATATATAGTGACAAAGTTCCTGCTCTACCTTGGTGGGTCTTGCCCTTATTGGTGATTTGCTTGCCTTGGAGCTTCACGGCAGCCCTCAGCTTGGCCGTTTTTCTGAACCCACAGTCCAGGTCGACTCCTCCTCTGTCTGACCAGGAGTTGGGAGGATTTGGGGGGAACCCGGGCCTGCCCTCTACTCCGGGTTCCAGCCCAGGGCCCTGTGGAATGCAGCTGTCTAGAGTGCCTCCTGGAACAGGTGTGCAACAGCTACAACTCCCTGGGCTACTTCCCCATGACCTCCTCCCAACACCTTCTTTATCCTCACCACAGGGCCTTCCTCCTGGTGTCTGATAATGCTTGTACACCTCAGTCCTCCAACAGTCTGCGTTCTCACTCTCAGCTCCTAGTGCCTCTTGCTCCCCGCTCCTCACACGCACACCACAAACTGAAGTGAGCTCCTTTTTAAAACCTAAGTGCCCTGATTAGCCTGCCTTAATTGATTCTAGCAGCTTCTTGATTGGCTACAGGTGTTCTAATCAGCCTGTCTGTCTTAATTGTCTCCAGAAGGTTCCTGATTGTTCTGGAACCTTCCCTGTTAGGAGACGGAATCGTTTCTTTGCTCGCTCCTGAGCTATCTGCTTTCCTTTCTTTCCTGCAGCCCCCTGGCCCAGATTTTTCACACTTTTCCTTTTGCTTAGTTTCCCCCCCCGCGTTTGGGCCGGACGCTTTGTTTTTTTGGTTTCGTTTTCTCCCGCTTTTCTGAGCTGCGTTAGTGTGCTGGCCGGTTGCCAGCACCCCCCCCCAGACGCCTGCTTTTGGACTTTGCTTTTTGCTTAATTGAAACCCCCAGAAGAGGGGGGGAGGACTGCCGACCCGCTGTCCAGAGAGGGGAGTGGACGCCCCCAGACCCAGCCGTTTTGTTTTTTGCCTGGACTTTTTTCTTATCACTACAACATTCCTAGCTGCCGAGAGCCTTGGGACAGAGCCAACAGCTGCAACAGATGCCAGAGGCCGGAGAACTCGCCCGAGCAGCCGTGAATCATCGTGGAGAGAAGCCGTAAGACTGAGGGATTTCCTTTGAATTATACCCTCGGGGGGGGGAGTTGACTGCGTTCCAGCTGCGTCTGTGGCGGCACAGGGGTGTAGCAGGGAGCTACCCCCAGATCCACCGGTGCCCCCAACCCCCCCACCACTACTACGACTATCACGGCCCCCGCTGCCTCGTCCCTGCTGGCGATCTGCCATCTGCCTTCGGATCCAGCTGTTTGCTTTGGACTTTGCCTTTCGAACCGGACATAACAACCAACCAAACGAGACTCTTTGGACAAGTGTGGTGGGTCGCCCTCCCTCCACCCCCACCCCCCGGATTGTTTATCCCATAGTTTACCCCTACTACCGGACCCCGATTTTTGCCCCCCCCCCTTCTTCCGGTGTCTCCCTGTCTCTCCCTGCTTACAATGGCAGAGATGGAGAGACGCAAGGCCCCTCCAATGAAATTGGTTGTCCCTTCCCCATCTACCCCCCTGCCCACCCCTCAAGATTTTCCCACCGCCTCCATTGTTAGAACCCCTGCCCCCGCCCCCACTGGGGCCTCGGCAGTGGGAGGCACCGGGGCAATTACTACTGCTGCTTTGGTTTTTGCCCCATTAGATTCTAGGAACCCCCCCCCGGTTCGACGGAAGGGTCGGGGCGGGCCGAAAGGAAAGGGCCCCGCTAAAGCCGCTGGGCCCTCCATGGCAGAGGCCGCCCCCACCACTGTGGCCTCATCATCGATCGTGGCACCCCTCCCAGCTGTTCCCTCCACCAGCTCTGCGACCGTCCCTCCCCCGGCCCCCAGGACGTATGCCCGGGCGGCGGCAGGCTCCCCCTCGCCTGCCGCCTCCTCATCTCGCCCACCCACTACCTCCGCTACCATCACTAGCGCCCGGGGCCCTCTTCCCGCCCTGACCAGGAAGCACGGTGTCCGTTGCCTCCTGGTGCCCGCCTCGCCCCACGTGGAAGCATACGTGCAGGCGTTGGCGAAGGTGGTAGGACCCATGGCCATTGTGGCGGCCTCCAAGATGTATGGGAAGGTCGTTTTCTTCCTGGCTTCGGAGACTGCCGCCCAGGAGGCGGTGGAGAAGGGCCTAGTGGTAGGAGGGGTGTTTATCCCCCTAGAACCGCTAGAAGATCTGGGCGTTCGCCTCGTCCTCACCTCCGTTCCTCCCTTTTTACCTAATGTTACCCTGTTACCCGCTCTTTCTGCCCTGGGGAAACTTGTTTCTGCTATTAGCCCTCTCCCGTTAGGCTGCAAGGACCCCGCCCTCCGTCACGTCCTCTCGTTCCGCCGGCAAGTGCAGATTTCACTGCCGGCGGGGGTGCGTGACGGAGAGGCGCTTGAGGGGTCCTTCCTAGTTCCCTACCAGGGAGCCCGCTATAGGGTCTTTTATTCCACCGGAGAGGCCCGGTGCTACCTCTGCCGCTCGGCGGGGCATGTCCGTAGGGACTGCCCTTTGGCCCGGGGGAGAGAGGCACCTGAGACCCCCGAGACCCGGCAGGATATCGGCCCTGTCGTTGCCGACACCCCTGGCCACCCGGCACCTGAAACCACCCCTCCTCCCACCCGATCCAACGCTGCCCCCGTCCGGGCCCAAGAGGTATCTTTCCAACAACGCCCGGGCGACCACGGGAGTCCCGCTCTTGCTGTAACCACCTCGGCAGAGCCTCCGGAGGAGAGTGTGGCACAGCTATTACCAGGTGCAGGAGAGGGCTCGCCCCAAGGAGAACCCCCCGCCCCTCCTGCTGCCTCACCGCTATCCCCCCGAACCCCTGAACCTTTGCCTCCGCGCCCCGCTCCGCCCCCTGCTACTCAACCCCCAGATGATGCTATGGAGGGCTGGACTGTAGTCCAGGGGAAGCGAGGCAAGCGGAGGGCTCGAGCCCCGCTGCATCCATCTGACGCGGAAGCCCCCCGGAAGACCAGGAAGGGAGGTACTGACCTTGAGCCTCCCGCCTCGGCCACGAGTGAGATCCATTCGCTGGTGTTGGGAGGTGAAGATAGACTGGCATTGGAGGGAGGAATCCCCCCTCCGCGAGGGACCCTCCCCTCCGAAGCCCCGGAGGAAGCCCCTTCTAACCGGATACCACCTGAACTCCCTACGAACCCCGACGTGACCGTTGAGGCGGGCCCTAGCGGAGAGGCCCCCAGGGTAGTAGGAGTCGGCCTCTCCTCTGTGTATGCAGAGATTGAGGCCCTAGATTTGACCCCGGTCACCCAGGGAGGGGATGATTTACTGCCGGCCAGCCTCGTTTTAGGCAATCTCACCCCAGGCCCCCTTTCCCCATGTTCTCTCCCCCTGACTGCCTTTCCGGGTGAGCACCCCACGGAAAGTGGTTTATCACCTGATGCCATGGCTGCCATGACCACCCCGAAGCCAGCATCTAGCATTGCTCGGAGCCCCCTCCCTTGCCCCTTAACCCCCGACCCTGCTCAGGAGGCATCTTCTTTTTGCTGCTCGCCTCCTGAAGCCCAGGGCCTTACCTCTGCCCCTGTCCCCACCCCTGTCCCGGTTCAATTTCCCTCCTCCTGCAAGGCTACTGCCGCCCCTGGGGTTATTTCTTTTCCGCCTTTTGCAGACCCCCCCCAGGGAGCAGTCTTTACGTTTTCTAGTTGCGACTCATTAGGAGTTGCGCTTTTCCCCCTGCCATCCCCTTCCACTCCAAGGCACGAGATGGATTTAATAACCCCAGCCTGTCAGACGCCCCGTCGGCGGTCCGCACCCTGCCTACCCGCCTTAGCGGACCTCGAGGCTGTATTAAGAACCCCATTGGGGAGTACCCCGGAAACCGTAACCCCATCCCCCCATGAGCTGCGGCATGCACTACGGCAGTTCTTAGAGCACACCCGTGGTGCCCGCAATAGGGCACAGCTGGCTCTCCAGCGATGGGGGGACTTCGATCAACTTGTTCAGGCCGCAAGGGCCCTTATGAAGGAGGGCAGAGGGCAAGGGAGGCGCGGTGCTGCGGCCTACGAGCGGGCCCGCGGCTTCCGGAAGGAGCTACTTACTTATGGGATGGGACACGGGTTGCTACGCGACCCGCCGGGGGCCATGAGCACCCCCACCAATGAGAACTCCCCACCCCCCCGGCCCTCCGCATGACACCTCTCATTATTGTAACCCTGAATACCAGGGGCTGTAGGATGGCTCTCCGCAGGTCCCAGGTGCTCTCCTACCTTCGGGAGGGGGGGTACTCTGTGGTTTTCCTGCAGGAGACCCACACGGACCCAACCGCCGAGGATAGGTGGCGGCTGGAGTGGGGGGACGGGGTATACTTCAGCCATTGCACGACCTGGCAAGCTGGAGTGGCGACCCTGTTCTCCCCCGCCCTGCGGCCCGAGGTGCTAGGGGTCACTGAGGTCGTACCGGGCCACTTGTTGCACCTCCGAGTTCGTCTGGAGGGGCTCGTGGTCAATCTTGTTAATATCTATGCCCCGCAAGTGAGTTCACAGCGGCCACAATTCTACCAGCAGGTGTCCGATTTTCTCGGCACCCTAGACTCGCACGAGTGCCTGATCCTGGGAGGGGACTTTAACACTACCCTCGAGGAGCGGGACCGCTCGGGGGCCGAGCCGAGCCCGGCCGCCGCGACCATTCTCCGAGACATAGTCGATTATCACTCCCTAGTGGACGTCTGGCGTGACCATCACCCAGATGACACTTCCACGTTTACCTTTGTCCGGGTGGAGGCCCATCGGTCACACCGCTCTCGGTTAGACCGTATTTACCTATCCCGTTTCCATCTTTCACAGGCCCACTCCTCCACCGTGCGGCCGGCCCCTTTTTCCGACCATCATTTAGTTACCGTCACGGTCTCCCTCCGTGCGGAGGGACCGGGGCCGGCCTACTGGCACTTTAATAACAGCCTGCTGGAGGACGAGAGCTTTGTGATGTCCTTCCGGGAGTTCTGGCTGGCCTGGCGGGAGCAGTGGCGTGCCTTTCCCTCGGTGCGGCGCTGGTGGGATCTGGGGAAGGTGCGCGCCAAGCTCTTCTGCCGCAACTACACTCGGGGCGCCAGCCGACGGAGAAATGCAGCGATAGAGCAGTTGGAACGGGAGGTCTTAGAGCTGGAGAGGCGCCTGGCCGCCAGCCCCGGGGACCCGTCCCTCTGCGGAGCGTGCCGGGAGAAGCGGGAGGAACTTCGAGCCCTCGAGGACCACCGGGCCCGAGGTGCCTTTGTCCGGTCCCGCATCCGCCTCCTTCGGGAGATGGATCGCGGCTCCCGCTTCTTCTATGCCTTGGAGAAAACGAGGGGGGCCAAAAAACACGTCACCTGCCTTCTAGCGGAAGACGGCACCCCCCTCACGGATCCGGAGGAGATGTGTGGGAGGGCCCGTGACTTCTACGCAAGCCTTTTCTCCCCGGATCCGACCGATCCTGGCGCTCGCGGGGTGCTCTGGGAGGAACTCCCCACGGTCAGCGTGGGCGACCGAGACCGGCTAGAGCTGCCTCTCACCCTGGCCGAGTTCTCGGAAGCCCTCCGCCGCATGCCCACCAATAAATCTCCGGGCATGGACGGGCTGACCGTGGAGTTTTACCGCGCGTTCTGGGACATCCTCGGCCCAGACCTAGTCACTGTCTGGGCTGAGTCTTTGCAGGGCGGGGTCCTCCCTCTGTCGTGCAGGCGAGCGGTGCTTGCCTTGCTGCCGAAGAAGGGGGACCTCCGCGACTTACGAAACTGGCGTCCCCTCTCACTCCTTAGCACGGATTACAAAATCGTAGCGAAAGCAATTTCGCTGCGGCTAGGGTCCGTGATGGCGGACGTGATCCACCCAGACCAGACCTATACTGTCCCGGGTCGCAGCATTTTTGACAACCTCTTTCTAGTCCGAGACCTTTTGGAACTCGGGCGGAGAGACGGTCTGTCGTTCGCCCTCCTGTCTCTCGATCAGGAGAAGGCGTTCGATAGAGTGGATCATGGGTACCTCCTGAGCACCCTGCGGGCGTTTGGATTCGGACCTCAGTTTGTGAGTTTTCTCCGGGTGCTGTACGCCTCCGCGGAGTGTTTGGTTAGGCTCAACTGGACCCTGACCGAACCGGTCAGCTTCGGGCGAGGGGTGCGGCAGGGGTGCCCCCTCTCAGGCCAGCTGTACGCTCTGGCGATCGAGCCTTTCCTCTGTCTCCTCCGCAGGAGGTTGACGGGGTTGGTGCTGCGGGAGCCGGAGCTGCGGCTGGTCCTGTCGGCGTACGCCGATGACGTCCTCCTCGTGGTCCAGGACCCGGGCGACTTGGCGCGAGTGGAGGCATGCCAAGCCATTTATTCAGCAGCCTCCTCCGCCCGAGTCAACTGGGTCAAGAGCTCTGGCTTGGCGGTGGGGGGCTGGCGGCAGGTAAGCTCCCTCCCACCCGCGCTTCAGACCATCCGGTGGAGCGCCGGCCCTCTGCTCTATCTCGGCGTTTACCTTTCTGCCACGCACCCTTCTCCGCCGGAGAACTGGCAAAATTTGGAAGGCGGCGTGATTGAGCGGATCAGGAAATGGATGAGGCTACTCCGATGTCTCTCCCTTCGGGGGAGAGCACTGGTGCTCAACCAACTAGTCCTGTCCACGCTCTGGTACCGGCTCAACACCCTAGCCCCGGCCCCGGGTTTCCTGTCCCACCTCCGGAGATTGATTCTGGAGTTCTTTTGGTCAGGATTGCACTGGGCCCCTGTTGGAGTTCTTCATTTGCCCCTGAAGGAAGGAGGGCAGGGCCTGAAGTGTCTGTACACTCAGGTCCGCGTTTTCCGCCTCCAGGCCCTGCAGAGGCTCCTTTATGGTGCAGGTAGTTCGACGTGGAGCATATTGGCGCACGCCTTCCTACGCCGCTTCCATGGGCTCCGATATGACCGGCAGCTCTTTTATCTTTGTTCGAGAGGTTTTCCGCGAGACCTCTCCGGGCTGCCGGATTTCTACCAGGACCTCCTCCGGACCTGGAAACTGTTTTCAACCACCAGGTCTGTGGCGGCCATCGTGGGGGCAGATCTCCTCACGGAGCCCCTGCTACACAACCCCCAACTTCGTGTGCAGGCGGCGGAGTCCCGCACGGTGCGCCAGAGGTTGGTCCTGGCGGGAGTTACGAGGGTCGGGGACCTCCTGGACTACGACCGGGGAGACTGGCTGGATCCCCTGACGCTCGCTCGACGCATGGGGCTCTCCAGCCTTCGCACCCCCCGGCGCGTGCTTCAGGAGGTGGAGGCCGCTTTGACCCCCGCTGCTCGGGCTTATGTCAGCCGAGCCTTGCGCGAGGGTGCACCCCGCCCATCCCTTACCCCAGGCCCACCGGACCTTTCCATCGGGCCCCTACCCTGCCGATCCCAACACACCCCTCATCCTTTCACTGCAAGCCGGCTGCATGAATTGCAACCGGTCGGTTTTCAAGTTGCATCGCGGCAATATCTATATACACTCACGCTCCATACCCTTCACGCCCGCACCCTGGTGTCCCGCCCCGACACAAAGTGGCGAGATCTCCTGCCACCCTTGGAGGGGGAGCAACCTCGGTGGGCCAGCCTGTACTCCACCTTGGTCCCGAGGCCCGTCGGGGACATCAGTTGGCGGCTCCTTCACGGGGCCGTGAGCACGGGCGTGTTTTTGACACGTTTTACCTCCGTTCCGGAGACTTGCCCCTTCTGTAATGTGAGGGAAACCCTGGCGCACGTCTATTTAGAGTGTGCCAGATTGCAGCCTCTTTTTCGGCTCCTCACAAACATTCTTTTGCGCTTTTGGCTTCATTTTTCCCCTCACCTCTTTATCTATACACTCCCCATCCGTGGCCCCACCAAGTCGCGGGATCTCCTGGTTAGCCTCCTCCTAGCCTTGGCTAAGACAGCCATTTATAAGACCAGAGAGCGGAGGTTGGCTCATGAGGCGTCCTGCGATTGTAGGGCCGTTTTCCGATCCTCAGTACATTCACGCATCCGGGCGGAGTTCCTCTGGGCGGCGTCCACCGACTCCCTTGACACCTTCGAGGAGCGGTGGGCGCTGTCCGGGGTTCTCTGCTCGGTGACCCCGTCCGGTTCCCTCCGTCTGACCCTCTGATTGAGGGACAGAGCGAGAGACGCCAGCCACAGCCGTTAGCTGCTGTGAATACCATCATTATTGTTATTTAGGAGGGGTCTTATAATACATGGATGTGCCCCCCTCCCTCCCAGCCACCCACCCCGCAGCCGTGCCCATCTTGTCGGGCACTCTCAGGAGAGGGAGGGTCGGTGACCCTGGGCGCGGCACTAGGTAACTCGAGGGGGTGGAAGACCACGAGTGTCGAGGAAGCCCCCCCGCTCTAGGCCACCAGGTAACTCAGGAGGGTGGAAGACCACGAGTGTCGAGGAAGCCCCCCCGCTCTGGGCCTGGGCTAGCCTGACCACCTCTCCCTCCTGAAAGCTGTTGTGTTATACCTTCTGATTGCGTTGTTTTGTTGCTAAGTTTTTCTTTATCTTTTTGTAATTTCTGTAACTGTTACAAATAAATTTCTTTTCTGTTTAAAAAAAAAAAAAAAAAAAAAAAAACCTTCCCTGTTACGGGAAACGGGACCATCCCTCGCTTGCTCCTCAGCTATCTGCTTTCTATTCTTTCCTAAAGCCCCCTGGCCTGGGCTTTTCTTACTTTTTGACCCTGCTTCAGTTCCCCGCCCCCCCACCGACCGGGCCAGATGCTTTTTGTTTTGTTTTGTTTTGTTTTGCTGTTTTTTGCTGCCGTTCGTGTGCTGGTCGGTTGCCAGCTTGCTGCCAGCCCCCCCCCCCACACACGCCTGCTCTCGGACACTGCTATTTGCTCCAGCTGAAACCCCCGGAGGAGGGGGAGAGGACTGCCGACCCGCTACCCGGAGGAGGGGAGTGGAAGCCCCCAGACCCAGCCGTTCTGCTGTTATTTCTAAACCCGTACTGAGCTAGGAAGATTCTTCTTATCTCTGCAACATTCTTGGCCTGCTGAAAGCCTCATTACAAAGCCGGAAGAGAAGATAGCCGACCGAAAAAATCACCCAGGGAAGCTACGAACCATCGTGGAGGGGGCCGTAAGACTGAGTAACTTTTGAATTGTACTCTCGTGTGGGGGGAGTTTGACCGTGTTTTAATTGCATTCATAGGGGCACGGGGGTGTGGCACGGAGCTGCCCCCCGATCCATCGGTGCCCCCCCCAACACTACTACGACCGTCACGGCCCCCCCGCCGTCTGTCCCTGCTGGCAACTTGCCATCTGCCTTTGGATTCAGCTGTTTGCTTTGAATTTTGCTGTTTCGGACCACTCACAACAGCCGACAAAACGAGACTCTTTGGACTAACGTGCGTGGGTCCACGTTCCTCCCCCCCCCCCCCCCGGACTGTTTACCCCACAGTTTGCCCCTATTACCAGACCCCAATTCCTGTTTTCCTCCCCCGTCCAGTCTGACACATTGGCACCCCCCCTGCCCCTGCCTGCAGCCCAGCAGGGAGGAGTGGTCAATCTGCTTCCCCCTCCCCCCTCCTCCTTCTGGTGTCTCCCTGTCTCTCCCTGCTCACAATGGCGGGGAATGAGAGGGGTGAGGCCCCTCTAACAACCTCAGTTGCCCCTCCCCCACCTACCCCCCTACCCAACCCCCAAGCCCTCCCCCCCACCACTGCTGTCAAAACATCTGCCACCGCCCCCACTGGGGCATCGGCAGCAGGAGGCACCCGGGCGATTACTGCCGCTGCAATGTCCACCGCCCCCCCAGATTCTAGGACCCCCCCCCAGTTGGCCGGAAAGACCAGGATGTGAAGAAAGGAAAGGGCCCCGCTAAAACCACCAGGCCCCCCATGGCAGGGGCTGCCCCCACCGCTGTGGCCTCGCCATCGACCATGGCGTCCCTCCCCGCTGTTCCCTCCACCAGCTTTGCGACGTATGCCCGGGCGGTGGCCCCCCCGCCCCTGCCTGCCGCCTCGTCATCTCGCCCACCCACCGCCTCCGCTACCATCAATAGCGGCCGGGGCCCCTTTCCCACCATGAGCAGGAAGCATGGCGTCCGTTGCCTCTTGGTGCCCGCCTCGCCCCACATGGAGACATACGTGCAGGCATTGGCAAGGGTGGTAGGACCCACGGCTATCGTGGCGGCCTCCAAAATGTACGGGAAGGTCGTCTTTTTCTTAGCATCAGAGGCTGCCACCCAGGAGGCGGTGGAGAAGGGCCTGGCAGTGGGGGGGGTGTTTGTCCCCCTGGAGCCGCTAGAGGACCTGGGCGTTCGCCTAGTCCTCACCTCCATCCCTCCCTTTCTACCCAATGCCGCCCTGTTACCCGCTCTCTCCACCCTGGGGAAACCCGTTTCCATCATCAGCCCTCTCCCGTTGGGCTGCAAGGACCCCACCCTCCGTCACGTCCTTTCGTTCCGCCGGCAAGTGCAGCTTCTACCGCCGGCGGCGGCGCGTGACGGAGAGGCGCTCGAAGGGTCCTTCCTAGTCCCCTACCAGGGAGCCCGCTATCGGGTCTTTTACTCCACGGGAGAGGCCCGGTGCTACCTCTGCCGCTCACCGGGGCATGTCCGAAGAGACTGCCCTTTGACCCAGCGGGGAGGGGCACCCGAGACCCCCGAGACCCGGCAGGACATCGGCTCCATCGTTGCCGATGCCCCTGGCCGCCCGGCACCTGAAACCACCTCCCCTCCTGCTCGATCCACCGCTGCTCCCGTCCGGACCCAAGAGACACCTCCCCTGCAACGCCCAGACGAGCAAGGGAGTCCCACCCTTGCTATTAACAATCCAGCAGAGCCTATGGAGGAGGTTGCAGCAAAGATATTACCGGGTATAGGAGAGGGCCTGCCCCAAGGAGAACCCCCCGCCCCTCATGCTGCCTCACCGTTACCCCCCCAAACCCCTGAACCATCGCCTCTTCCCCCCGACACGACCCCTGCTAACCAACCCCCAGACGATGCTATGGAGGGCTGGACCCTAGTCCAGGGGAAGCGAGGCAAGCAGAAGGCTCGAGCTCCGCTGCACCCATCCGATGCAGAGGCCCCCGGAAGACCAGGAAGGGAGGCACTGATACTGAGCCTTCCGCTATGCCCACAAGTCAGATCCATCCGCCGGTGTCAGGAGGGGAAGACAGAATGGCATTGGAAGGTAGAATCTCCTCTCCACGGGAGACCCTCCCCTCCGAGACCCCTGAGGAAGCCCCTTCTACCCGGATACCACCCGAACCCCCCGCGAATCCTGAAGCGACCGTCGAGGCGGGCCCAAGAGGAGGGGCCCCCAGGGTAGCAGAAGATGACCTCTCCTCCATGTATGAGGAGATTGAGGCCCTAGGTTTGACCCCGGTCACCCAGGGAGAGGATGATCTACTGCCGGCTGGCCTCAATCTGGGCAATCTCATCCCAGTCTCCCTTTCCCCATGCTCCCTCCCCCTAACCGCCTTCCCGGGTGGGCACCCTACAGAAGGTGGTCCACCACCTGATGCCATGGCTGCCAAATCCACCACAGAGCCTGTGCCTAGCATCACTGGGAGCCCCCTCCCCCACCCCTCAACCCTCGAATCTGCTCAGGAGGCACCACCTTTCAGCTGCTTGCCTCCCGAAGCCCAGAGCCTCGCCTCTGACCCCGCCCCCCCCCCCCCGTCCCTGCCCAATCCACCTCCTCCTGCAATGCTATTGCCACCCCTGGGGTTATTTCTTTTCCATTTTTTGTGGATTCCCCCCAGGGAGCAGCCTTTGCATTTTCCTGCCACGACCCATTAGGAGCTGCAATTTTCCCTCTGCCATCCTCTTCTACCCCAAGGCGTGAGATGGACCTAATAATTTTAGCCTGTCAGACGCCCCGTCGGTGGTCCGCACCCTGCCTGCCCGCCTCAGCGGACCACGAGGCTGCATCAAGAGCCCCACCAGAGAACAACCCGGAAATAGCAACCCTACCCCCCCATGAGCTGCGAAATGCATTGTGGAAGTTTTTAGAAAACATCCGTGGCACCCGCAACAGGGTACAGCTGGCTCTCCAGCTATGGGGGGACTTTGATCACATCCTCCAGGCCACAAGGGCCCTTATAAAGGAGGGTAGAGGGCAAGGAAGGCGCGGTGCTGTGGCCTATGGGCGGGCCCGCGGCTTCCGTAATGATTTACTCACTTACGGGATGGGTCACGGATTGCTGCGCGACCTGCCGGGGGCCGCGAACACCCCCACCAATAAGGAACCCCCATCCCCCCAACCCTCCGCATGACGCCTCTCATTATCGCAACTTTGAACACCAGGGGCTGTAGGATGGCTCTCCGCAGGTCCCAGGTGCTCTCTTACCTTCGGGAAGGGGGGTACTCTGTAGTTTTCCTGCAGGAGACCCATACGGATCAGACCGCCGAGGACAGCTGGCGGCTGGAGTGGGGGGACGGGGCCTACTTTAGCCACTTCACGATGTGGCAAACTGGAGTGGCGACCCTGTTCTCCCCCAACCTACGGCCCGAGATGCTGGGGTCACTGAGGCCGTGCCGGGCCACCTGCTGCATCTCCGAGTCCGTATGGAGGGGCTCGTGGTCAAGTTTGTTAATATCTATGCCCCAACTACGAGCCCGAAACGGCCACAATTCTATCAGAGGGTGTCCGACTTCCTCGGCACCCTAGATTCTCACGAGTGCCTAGTCCTGGGAGGGGACTTTAACACCACCCTCGAGGAACGGGACCACTCAGGGGCCGAGCTGAGCCCGGCCGCTGTGAACATTCTCCGAGAAATAGTTGAATATCACTCCCTAGTAGACGTCTGGCGTGACCACCACCCAGATGACACTTCCACGTTCACCTTTGTTCGGGTGGAGGCCCATCGGTCACACCACTCTCGTTTGGACCGTATTTATTTATCCAGTTTCCATCTTTCACAGGCCCACTCCTCCAACATTTGGCCGGCCCCTTTTTCCGACCATCATTTAGCCACCATAACAGCCTCCCTCCGGGCAGAGAGGCCAGAGCCGGCCTATTGGCACTTTAACAACAGCCTGTTGGAGGATGAGGGCTTCGTGACGGCCTTTCGGGAGTTTTGGCTGGCCTGGCGAGAGCAGCGGCATGCCTTTCCCTCGGCGCGGCCATGGTGGGATCTAGGGAAGGTGCGCGCCAAGCTCTTCTGCCGTGACTGCACCCGGGGCACCAGCCGACGGAGAAATGCAGCGATAGAGCAGTTGGAATGGGAGGTCTTAGAGATGGAGAGGCGTCTGGCCGCCAACCCCGAGGACCCGTTCCTCTGCGGAGAGTGCCGGGAGAAGCGGGAGGAGCTCCGGGCCCTCGAGGACCATCGGGCCGGAGCTGCCTTTGTTCGATCCCGCATCCGCCTCCTTCGGGAGATGGATCGCGGCTCCCATTTCTTCTACGCCCTGGAGAAAACGAGGGGGGCCAAGAAACACGTCACCTGCCTTCTAGCAGAAGATGGTGCCCCCCTCACGGATCCGGTGGAGCTGTGTGGGAGGGCCCGTGACTTCTACACAAGCCTTTTCTCCCCGGATCCAACCGATCCTGGCGCTTGCAGGGTGTTCTGGGAGGAACTCCCCACGGTCAGCGTGGGCGACCGAGACCGACTAGAGCTGCCCCTCACCCTGGCCGAGTTCTCGGAAGCCCTCCGCCGCATGCCCACCAATAAATCTCCGGGCATGGACGGGCTGACCGTGGAGTTCTACTGCGCGTTCTGGGACATCCTTGGCCCAGACCTAGTCACTGTCTGGGCTGAGTCTTTGCAGGGCAAGGTCCTCCCTCTTTTGTGCAGGTGAGCGGTGCTCGCCTTCTTGCCGAAGAAGGGGGACCTCCGTGATTTACGAAACTGGCGTCCCGTCTCACTCCTTAGCACGGACTACAAAATCGTAGCGAAAGCAATCTCGCTGTGGCTAGGGTCCGTGATGGCGGACATGATCCACCCAGACCAGACCTATACTGTCCCGGGTCACAGCATTTTTGACAACCTATTTCTAGACCGAGACCTTTTGGAACTCGGGCGTAGAGACGGTCTGTTTGTCCTCCTGTCTCTTGATCAGGAGAAGGCGTTCGATAGAGTGGACCATGGGTACCTCCTGGGCACTCTGCAGGCATTTGGATTCGGACCTCAGTTTGTGAGTTTTCTCCAGGTGCTGTACGCTTCCGCAGAGTGTCTGGTTAGGCTCAACTGGACGCTGACTGAACCGGTCAGCTTCGAGCAAGGAGTACGGCAGGTGTGCCCCCTCTCGGGCCAGCTGTATGCTCTGGCGATCGAGCCCTTCCTCTGTCTCCTCCACAGGAGGTTGACAGGGTTGGTGCTGCGGGAGCCGGAGCTGCGGCTGGTCCTGTCGGTGTACGCCAATGACGTGCTCCTCATGGTCCAGGACCCGGGGGACTTGGCGCGGGTGGAGGCTTGCCAGGCCATCTATTCGGCAGCCTCCTCTGCCCGAGTCAACTGGGTCAAGAGCTCTCGCTTGGCAGTGGGGGACTGGCGGCAGGTGAGCTCCCTCCCACCCACGCTTCAGACCATCCGGTGGAGCGCGGGTCCACTGCTCTACCTAGGCATTTACCTTTCTGCCACGCACCCTTCTCCACTGGAGAACTGGCAAAATTTAGAAGGCGGGGTGATAGAGCGGCTCCGGAAATGGACGAGGCTACTCTGATGTCTCTCCCTCCGAGGGAGAGCACTGCTGCTTAACCAACTAGTCCTGTCCACGCTCTGGTACCGGCTCAACACCCTGGTCCCGGCCCCGGGTTTCCTGACCAACCTCCGGACATCGATTCTAGAATTCTTTTGGTCAGGAATGCACTGGGCCCCTGTTGGATTTACCCCTGGAGGAAGGAGGGCAGGGCCTGAAGTGTCTGCACACTCAGGTCCGTGTCTTCCGCCTCCAGGCCCTGCAGAGGCTCCTCTATAGTGCAGGTAGTTCGACGTGGAGCATACTGGTGCATGCCTTCCTACGCCGCTTCCAAGGGCTCCGATACGACCGGCAGCTCTTTTATCTCTGTCCGAGAGGTTTTCCGTGAGACCTCTCCAGGCTGCCTGTCTTCTACCAGGACCTCCTCCGGACCTGGAAACTGTTTTCAATGACCAGGTCTGCGATGGCCACCATGGGAGCAGATCTGCTCACGGAGCCCCTGCTACACAACCCCCAGCTCCATGTGCAGGTGGCACAGTCCCGCTCGGTGCACCAGAGTTTCATCCTGGCGGAAGTCACAAGAGTCGGAGACCTCCTGGACTACGACTGGGGAGACTGGCTGGATCCCCTGATGCTCACTAGGCGCATGGGGCTCCTACCCCGTAGATCCCAACAAACCTCTCACCCTTTCACTGTGAGCTGGCTGCATGAACTGCAGCCGGTCAGCTTCCAAACCGCGCCAAGGAAACATCTATACACACTCATGCTTCACACCCTTCACACCCTCACCCTGGTATCCCGCCCCGATACAAAGTGGCGGGACCTCCTGCCGCCTTTGGAGAGTGAGCAGCCCCGGTGGGCCAGCCTGTATTCCACCTTGGTCCCGAGGCCCGTCGGGGACATCAGTTGGCCGCTTCTTCATGGAGCTGTGAGCACGGGCGTGTTTTTGACGTGGTTCACCCCCATCCCAGATACTTGCCCTTTTTGCAACATGAGGGAAACCCTGGCACACGTATATTTAGAGTGTGCCAGGCTGCAGCCCCTTTTCCGGCTCCTCACAAATATTTCATTACGCTTTTGGCTGCATTTTTCACCTCACCTTTTCATTTACACACTCCCCATCCGTGGCCCCACAAAGTTGCGGGATCTCCTGGTTAACCTCCTCCTAGCACTAGCTAAAACAGCCATCTATAAAACCAGAGAGAAGAGGTTGGCCGATGAAGCTTCCTGCGACTGTAGGGCCGTTTTCCGATCCTCAATACACTCACGTATCCAGGCGGAGTTCCTCTGGGCGGTGTCCACCGACTCCCTTGACACCTTCGAGGAGCAGTGGGCGCTGTCCGAGGTTCTCTGCTCAGTGACCCCGTTTGGTTCCCTCCGTCTGACCCTTTGATTGAGGGGAAGAGCAAGAGACCCCAGCCCCAGCCATTGCCGCTGTGGATACCATCATCACCACCACCTAGGAGGTGCCCTTTCACACGTGGGTGCACACCCCCCCCCAAACTGCCCATCCCGCAGCCTTGCCCATCTTGTTGGGCACTTTCAGGAGAGGAATAGTTGGTGACACTGGGCGTGGCACTAGGTAACTCGAGGCGGTGGAAGACCATGTGTGTCGAGGAAGCCCCCATGCTCTAGGCCCAGGCTAGCCTGAACACTTCTCCCTTCTGAAGGCTGCTGTGTTAGACCTTGCATTTGCTTTTGTTTTGTTGCATAGTTTTGCTTTTTCCTTTTTGGTGATTCTTTGTAAGTGTTATGCAAATAAAATTCTTTTCTGCTTCAAAAAAAAAAAAATTACTCTCCTGTAGCCATCTGGCCCGACCCTGTCACAGTAGTGAGATATAGCCCCAGAACCAGGGCTCCTCTAATTATTAGAGGTGTTCCGATTGTTTTTTCCCCTGCAGAAAGTGTCAACTTTTTGTTGAAATACTGAAAACTTGAAAAAAAAAAACCACCCATATTCATATTTTAGCCATTCTTGACTCAATAGTTTCAATTTTGGCTGAAAAATTATTTGTTTTGGCTAAAATTCAAAACATTTTCAGGTCTCAGGGTGTTCAGTTTTCCAACATAAAATCAAAAAATTTTCAAGGAGAGCAAGAACTCTGTAAAAAAAAAAAAAAGAAAGAAAGTCAAAAACCCAATTTTCCATAGGAAACAAGTTTTGATGGAAAACGTTCAACTAGTCCCGGTAATTATCTACAGAGCTTGGACAATGATCACACAAGCTTCTCCCACACACTCTACTAAATCCAGAGTCACTCCCTTCACTTGTAGAGAAGAATCTAGTCTGGACTCCATGGCCAATGTCCCTCCATGCTGATGTAGAGGCATGACAACAACTAGGAATGAGAAAGAAAGTTCAGCTTCCTGGATCAAAGTCCAAGTTGCATTGTATAGCAAAGACACAGGACTCGGCTGTAATGACTATGGTGGGGATCCTTTACTGAGGCTGCTGGACAGCGATAGCCCATGTGGTTCTCTCTGGCTCTGTAGTTTTTCCTAGAGTAACACATCCTGTGGTGCCTGGTGATATCGCACCTGGGGTGAAACCCTGGCTCCTCAGAAGTCAATGGCAAAATTTCCATTGGCTTTTATGGGGTCAGGATTTCATCCATGGTCCCCTGAAATCCAGGCCTGGAGTATGCACTTACAGAAGGGTCTGCTGATTGCACCAGCCTGACATTGAGGGTTCTTAGGTCTGCGCTAAAGTAGCTGTTTCTGCTGTAGATGCTGTAAAGCAGTCTTGCCTAGGTAATGCCCTGCAAATCTGTGGATATCCACATCCATGTTTGCAGACCATGGATTGGATGCAGATACAAATTTTGTATCCTCACAGGGCTCTATGCCTTGGTATCTGGAGATCAATGTGTGAGTGCTGGGAAACAGAAAGATCACAAAGACAAACCTGCCTGCATTGTCAGAGCCTTGTGCTGGTGATTAATGCATCTCTGTGAGTTTCTAGTTCTCCAGTCATTGATGTTCAGACAGCAAGAAATCAATGTGGCCAGGATGAGGGGCAGCTGAGCTGTGCTGTAAAGATTTGCTTTCCTGTCCTTTCAACTTAACCATGTCTGTGCCGGCCCCCACTGTGCAATAGGGTCTCCCATGCCAAGGAGGCTTAGATCAGATCAGCACTTGGGTGGGAGACCGTCAAGGAAAACATGCTATGGAAAGCGGCCCCAGCAATCCAGTAGGTGGTTCTCTTCAGAGACTGAACTATCCATCTATGGATCTGGTCCAATCCAGTGTTTCCCAAAGAAGTGACCTTCCTTTTTTCCCCAACCGGGGCACCACTGATGGCTCACACAAGCCCCCATTTAGTAAGGTGTTTGAGTAGAAGTTTGGGCCAGTGGTTAACACCTCAGCTTATGCCTTCAGAAATTTGGGTTTAAGTCCCTGATCTACCAGAGCCTGCAATTGGGCCAGAGAGTTTACCAAGCTGACCTGCATTGTTTCCTTGTTCTGTCTTGTCTCATGCTTGGATTGTAAGCCCTTTCGGATAGGGACTGTCTTTTTCTTCTGTGTCTGTCCAGCATTTAGGGTCCTGTCTCATGACTGCAACTCCTGGGCGCTGCCATAATACTACTAATAATTAATACAGGAGAGTGAAAATTCTAGTGTATAGCTCCCATAAGCCAAAGCTTCCCCGCAGCCAGAGAAGGCCACTCTGTCTAGCGTATGATTCACTGCTTTCGCCTTCAAATAAAGATCACATGTAGGTCTGATTTCAATCTCTGACCTTTTCTCCTGGTAGCATTTTCCCTTCTAGCCTTCTCTCCCTGCTGGTGTCCATGGCTATAACCCTTTGTCCCAAGCAGTCAGAATGCCCATGTTGGTGAGGATGTTCCTGCCATAACCTTCGTCACTTGGCTTCACTAACAGACCAGCCTCGTTCTTCCCAGTGCTCAGCACTCCAGTGAAGCAAAGGAAATGGATCCCACAGGTTGCATTGTTCCTTTTTTTGACAAAGGACGTTTGGTGTTAATTGCTTTATAACTATACTTCAGAGCGTACTAAATGACCTGCTGTATATTTTGCAACAGCAAGGAAGCCTTAGTGGTGGCAGCATGCTTTCTGCTATTCATTATTTGCTGAGACGTGTGTGGTGGGGGGTGGGAATGGCTGCCAGAATTTTGTGTACACATTTTGGGGTGTATGGCTTTGTGAGGTTCTGCTGTACAATCCATTGATATTGTGGCTTTGCAAACAATCATTAATGAAGCCTTGCAACCTACTTATCTATATTTTATGTATTTATTTTGATTTAAATAACACACCGTTAACCTAACACACCATTAATACTGTCATAAATATAAAGGGAAGGGTAAACCCCTTTAAAATCCCTCCTGGCCAGAGGAAAAATCCTCTCACCTGTAAAGGGTTAAGAAGCTAAAGGTAACCTCGCTGGCACCTGACCAAAATGACCAATGAGGAGACAAGATACTTTCAAAAGCTGGGAGGAGGGAGAAAAACAAAGGATCTGTGTCTGTCTGTATGCTGCTTTTGCCGGGGACAGAACAGGAATGGATTCTTAGAACTTTTAGTAAGTAATCTAGCTAGGTATGTGTTAGATTATGATTTCTTTAAATGACTGAGAAGAGTTGTGCTGAATAGAATGACTATTCTTGTCTGTGTGTCTTTTTTGTAACTTAAGGTTTTGCCTAGAGGGATTCTCTATGTTTTGAATCTAATTACCCTGTAAGGTATCTACCATCCTGATTTTACAGAGGTGATTCCTTTACTTCTATTAAAAGTCTTCTTGTAAGAAAACTGAATGTTTTTTCATTGTTCTAAGATCCAAGGGTTTGGGTCTGTGGTCACCTATGCAAATTGGTGAGGATTTTTACCAAACCTTCCCCAGGAAGTGGGGTGCAAGGGTTGGGAGGATTTTGGGGGGAAGACGTGTCCAAACAACATTTCCCAGTAAACCCAGTTAAAGTTTGGTGGTGACAGTGGAAATTCCAAGGGCAAAGGGTAAAATTAATTTGTACCTTGGGGAAGTTTTAACCTAAGCTGGTAAAAGTAAGCTTAGGAAGTTTTCATGCAAGTCCCCACATCTGTACCCTAGAGTTCAGAGTGGGGAAGGAACTTTGACAAATACAATAAAAATCTCAGCAGCATTAACGTGATCAGTCCAACAGGAACTCAGTCAGCCAGCCACCTATAAAACCCCCCCTCTAAATCTAGCTTTCTGCCTGACCCCTATCACCATAGCATCTGAGTTCATTAGCAGGTTATATTAATCCAATTCACTGATGGTTAAATAGAGGAACAGCAGTTAAAGATCACACAGCAAGCCAGGAATGGAACTGGCTCCGAACCCCAACTTCTTTTTTCTGTTTCTTTGCCTCCAACTATTTATTAAAGCTATTTGGAAATATTTGATTGAAATCGTTTTTTGACACACAGTGCTGTGTTTGTCAAAATGGACGTGTTTAAAAACACATATTGATTTTGACAAAAATGCATGGTGGTTTTGTTGCCAGCACCCAGTGCCCAGAGGCAAAACAACAGCAGGGGTTCGTTACCCGGTATGCGTCACTCAATAATCACAATGGGGTGGAGAAGCAGAAAAGTTTATTTGCAGCTGCAAACAAGGTACAGGGAGAATAGAATCTCAAATCCTGCACATCAGAGCAGGTCATTACACACACTTTTATATTCCTTAATGCTACTGCACTACACATTAGCCAATCAAAACTTTACACAAATACTCTGCCTTCCTTATATGGGTTACAACAATATTTATTTCCTGCAACCTCTAACAAGCATTCCTAGCAACTTAAACAACCAGCACATTCTGTCTGGCCTTGTAGATGTCTCTCCTATTATCTCTAACTTGGCGTCAGCAAACCTTACACTATAAGGCATTATCTGCGGCTGCAACATTGTTTTAAGAGCAAAAGAGCTTACTCAAACCAGCCAGGCCTGATTCTATTAAGGGGGGTTGAGAAGAAGCCCTTAGGCCTTCAGCAGGGAGACCTCTTCGACCCTTATGGCCTTCCATCCCCTCAACTTAACTAGTGGCCATGCCCTGGGGTCTCCAACAGTTTTTTACGTCTTTGTTTCAACATGACTTTTCAAAACTACATTCATTTTTTTAATATGTGAAATATTGATTTTAAAGTTTGGAAAAGACACAACGGGAATGAAATGTTTTGATTTTATCCAAACAAAATGATTGGATCGTCCCAAACTGAGTCTTTTCTTTTGGAATTTCATTTCACAGGAAATGTCTACATTTTGGGGTTTCGTTCGATTTCAGAATTTTTGAAATTGCGACATTTCCAGGGAAAGGGAAACTCCAGTTCCCTCCCAGCTCTACTGTTCATTAATTATTGAAATATCAAACACAACAACATCACTCATTAATAATAATATACAGTATTATGAATAAATGTATCATGATAAATATACAAATCTGCTGTACATATGCACTCTGTGCTGAACAAACGACTCTACAAAAGAGATGACATTTTACAGAATATTAAATCTAACGTGATGACACTCAACATAATGTGGAAATACACAGTAGCTCTACACGGTCCATGAACTGCTAGCCCACACCCTCATTACTAGACCACATCCCGTCTGTATTCCCTTCCTAATGGAGGAGGGAAATTGACTGGGTAGCGTCCTTACCATGATGCAGCGACACACAGAAACATGATTGTTCCTATCACGAATGGCCAGCACAGCTGACTGAGCACTTTAAAGGAACTATCACCCACCCATGCTGGAAACTCCAGTTGGGAACAGATTCATGGCCCTATTCTCTGAGACATGGGGCTGGAGCATTATGGTTTCCATCCTCTAATGCTCTCTTGGATTCTCTTCTGTTTTGTTTTTTGAGTGAATTTAAGAGGGCAGCAGATGTCTGCTTGACAGCCTGGGGGACTAAACTTCTCTCTTAGTTACCTTTAGAACTGGTAATGCAAGGGCAGTATGAGAACTAACTGTCCTGGGCTACAACAGTCCCTACCCATGTGCCTTCTCAGACCTCCATTAGCAGTGACAGCAGAAATCCAGTCTCCATGGCTCACTGCACTCTTCATTGCTCGGCTCAGATAGCCAACAAGGGGCCCAGTTAGTGACAGGAGCGCCTGCTCCCTAGGGACTGATTTGAGATTGTCTCACCCATCTGTAATCTGCTCTTACTGGCCCCGGATGATATGCAAACCAGAGTGTCTCTCATCAGTCCCCTATGCCTTCCAGGCCTCCTGACCTTGAATGAACTGATATCCATCGTGGAAGAGGGGGATAGGGAATTGGAAATAAGCTGAATCTAAGGAATGGAAGAGGAAACAAGATGCCCACTCTTTGCTATGGGCTTTGTAACCCGTGCATCATTATTCAGGTTACACTACTTGATTTCCCAAGGCACATAGTGAATTTTATAGCCATGTAACGACTCTGTAATTCCATGGCAAATACTGTGAGAACAATAATCATTCATCTGACTTGGTAATTATACTTGTAGGAGATAAAACAACAATTTTTGTATTTATGTGTCATGCCCAACAGAGACAAGCAAACTCTGGTTGGCTTCCAACTTCTCATCTGTTGGTGAGCCAGACACTTTGTGCCATTGTTTTAGTTCAAAGAGCTAAATAAGACAATCAGTAGACTGAGCTCTGCCAATTTCAAAAAGCCCTCGAGCTCCCTGCTGTGCAAACTGAGAGAGCAACGATGCTAGTGGAAATCAGAGAAACTGTTTGGATTGAAGCCTCATTCTGAGAACCGTGGGGAAACCGGAAAAGGTTTGGCAGTCGGATAAGTACAGCAAGCAGAGCTGGTTGGAAACCAGAATTTCTGTTGCAGAAGAGAATTCCAACATTTCAAAATTTGTTTTCATTACAAATCATAAGAACATAAGAACGGCCATACTGGGTCAGACGAAAGGTCCATCTAGCCCAGTATCCTGTCTTCCGACAGTGGCCAGTGCCGGATACTTCAGAGGGAATGAATAGAACAAGGCAATTATCATGTGATCCGTCCTCTGTCATCAAGACCCAGCATCTGGCAGTAAGAGGCTTAGGGACACCCAGAGCATGCCCCTGACCATCTTGGCTAACAACCATTGACGGGCCTATCCTTCATGAACTTATCCCATTCTTTTTTGAATTAGAACAAAGAGTTCAAATTTCCTGCAGAACTGAAATTCCAAATACTGTTGATTCACAACCATCAAACCATTTTGTTTTGAGAATGCCAAATCATTTCATTTCAATACTGTTGAAACATTATTGTATAACATAACTTCAAATATTCACAATAATATATGGTATTACGATTAATAATTTCATATAATATAAAAGTCTAAGCTGAATGAACTGAAACATGAAAAGAAAAGGCGGACTTGTGGCACCTTAGAGACTAACCAATTTATTTGATCATGAGCTTTCGTGAGCTACAGCTCACTTCATCGGATGCATATTGTGCAAACTGCAGAAGACATTATATACACAGAGAACCATGAAACAATACCTCCATTTCCAGCAGGAGAGTGAGTTTGTGTGTGTGTGTGTTGGGGGGGGGGGTGAGAAAACCTGGATTTGTGCTGGAAATGGCCCTCCTTGATTATCATGCACATTGTAGGGAGAGTGGTCACTTTGGATGAGCTATTACCAGCAGGAGAGTGAGTTTGTATGTGTATGGGGGGGTGAGAAAATCTGGATTTGTGCTGGAAATGGCCCACCTTGATTATCATGCACATTGTAGGGAGAGTGGTCACTTTGGATAAGCTATTACCAGCAGGAGAGTGAGTTTGTGTGTGTGTGTGTTTTGTTTTTTTTGGGGGGGGGGAGGGGGGTTGAGAAAACCTGTATTTGTACTGGAAATGGCCCACCTTGATTTTCATGCACGTTGTAAGGAGAGTGGTCACTTTGGATAGGCTATTACCAGCAGGAGAGTGAGTTTGTGTGTGTGGTTTTTGGAGGGGGGTGAGGGGGGTGAGAGAACCTGAATTTGTGCAGGAAATGGCCCACCTTGATTATCATACACATTGTGAAGAGAGTGGTGACTTTGGATGGGCTATTACCAGCAGAAGAGTGAGTTTGTGTGTGGGGGGGGGGGGCGGAGGGTGAGAAAACCTGGATTTGTGCTGGAAATGGCCCAACTTGATGATCACTTTAGATAAGCTATTACCAGCAGGAGAGTGGGGTGGGAGGAGGTATTGTTTCATGGTCTCTGTGTATATAATGTCTTCTGCAGTTTGCACAATATGCATCCAATGAAGTGAGCTATAGCTCACGAAAGCTCATGCTCAAATAAATTGGTTAGTCTCTAAGGTGCCACAAGTCCTCCTTTTCTTTTTGCGAATACAGACTAACACGGCTGTTACTCTGAAACCTGAAACATGAAAGTCAAAACAAAACAGTTTACCTTATCACAATGAAATGTTTCAACATTATAAAAATGAAATGATAAAGGCAAAATGATTATTTGGACATTTTCCCATCAAACACAGCATCAAAATCAATGCAAAATGTTTGGATTTTGATAAAACTGTGTTTTCCAATGGAAAACTGTTGCACTGAAAACATTTGACTCACTCTACTAACAAGCACTGTGTTAGTCACCAGCAGAGGTTGATCCCAGACCCTCCACCACCAACAGCAAGTGCTTCTCCTGTCTGAGCTAAAGAATTGCACTCACTGGCCAAGAGAGGTAACAGAGTCGGTTCATCTGTGGATTGGTAGAACATAAGCACCCAAAAATGTGAATGCTCATCCCGAGAGTTCCCCTCTGCCTCCTCCTAGAGGTCAGAATTAGCCTCCCTGTTGTTCTGTCCCACTGGGGATGGTGGGACCGCTTTTCCCTTCTGTCTCCTTCATGCCAGCAGGGTCAAATGGGCATCTCCCTTTCTTTGCTGTCCTCTATCCAGTGTCCCCAGTTAACATTTTTAAAACAGTGGGTAATGCATTCCCATTCATACTAAGTCATACAAATATCTGCCCTTATCTGCATGGCCTAGTGATGTTCTAGGAAGAAGGTACCTGGGGACTAGGTTTGTGTGTGTGTGTGGGCGGGGGGGGGGGGGGGGGGACTTGAAGGGAACAAATAATAGGCTCGAATAAAACAGGAACTGGCCTGAAACTTCAGTGCTGTTGTTGATTTATGTTACCCTTCCCTCCACTGTGACTGAGACTAGAGTGGGGTTCCTGGATACTCCAAGAGCTGCTGTTCACATGGTGTTTCCATCGCATGGAGCACCAGGCACCAGATTCCAGCCCAAAGACTTAGGGCCAGGCCGTCTTCTGAGTTGCCTAGATCTTCGGGGCAAGAAGGAGCTGTCACAGAGCCACTTACAGCTTCCTGATTGTGGCTCCATCCCCAGTGTAAGCCGGTGTGGCCACAGGGCTGCTCTAAGGCCTCATGACTGTCACTAAGGAACCACCACCAGCAGAGGACCTGCAAAGTGGCTCTGCATTTTGTCCCACCTCCTGCTGTCCTCCACCTCCTGCCTCCCATTGTGGCACCTGTCAAGGTGGGGGGTCAGTGGCATAGGAGTCAACTTCATGGCAGCTAGAATCCCTCCCCAGCACAGGAATTCTCTGCTGGCAACTGTGGCTAGATTCCTTCTCCTTTATGCCACTTGGGGGCTACAAAGGGGTCGGGCCTGGGGGAAAGAGTGTGGCCCAGTAGGAATTAATTTGAAAAAGCTTCCAAAATGTGTACAACCCTCCGCCCCTCTATACCTCTCACAGGCTTGGCCCTCTTCGTTTCTCTGGCTGTGAGTTGCAGCATTAACCTGTGGCAAACTCTGTGGTCACCAGATCCAACACTCATGAGAGAGTATGGGTGGACCCCCATTGATTTCAATGGATACTGGCTCTGGCTCAAGTTGCTCACGTAGGCATTCAGGAAAGGTCTCTCTTCCTCCTCCTTCTTTACGACGTCTCATGAAGGCCTATTGCTGCTGCTTGGGAGGCCCCTGGTGGAATGAGAGATGTCCCATGGAGATCCTTCCCCTGGAAGGTCTGTGGTTGTAGATGGTCAGCTGTGAACTGCTCATTGAATTGACACAAGTTGAGCTGCCATTGGCAACAGCCTTTCTGGAGAACAAGTGAGCAGCACAATATTAGACTGATGAACTCAGGGCTTTAAGGACTCTGATGGAGAAGTGACCGCACCTCCCAAAGTGTCACGAGGAACTTGGGGGGGTGATCCCCATGAGAATGTGGGACCCAGATACCACGATGAGGGGCATATTAGACATAGCAAGCAGGAGACAGAGAGATGTCCAAAAACACCCTGGTGACACCTGCAATACTACAGAAGAACCACAGTTGCAACAACCCCTGTCTCATCTGTGAATCTCTCACCATCACCCAGAGACAAGGTGGGTGAGGTAGAATCATAAAAGATTAGGGTTGGAAGAGACCTCAGGAGGTCATCTAGTCCAATCCACTGCTCAAAGCAGGACCAACCCCAACTAAATCATCCCAGCCAGGGCTTTGTCAAACCGAGCCTTAAAAACCTCGAAGGATGGAGATTATATATAAGGATGGAGATATAATACCTTTTATTGAACTAACTTCTGTTGGTGGGAGAGACAAGCTTTCGAGCCACCAAGAGCTCTTCTTCAGGTCTAGGGAACATACTCGGAAAGTCATAGCTGAAAAGAAGGTGGAACCGTTTGTTTACATAAGTAGTTAGCACATATTCTAAGCTACCCTTCAAGGTCGAGTGGGGTGTTAACACTTCGGCAGTCACAGGACAAACGTGGGTTACAGATTGTTGTACTAACCCATAAATCCATAAATCCAGTGTCTCTGTTCAGTCCATGATTTTTAGCGTCTAGTAGGGTTATGAATTTAAGCTCCCAGCCTCATCTTTTGAAAGTTTTGTGCCGTTTTCCTTTGAGGAGGAGGACTGATAAGTCAGCTGTCGAGTGATCACCTAGTGAAAAGAATTCATCCACAGAGGAGGGATAGCTCAGTGGTTTGAGCATTGGCCTGCTAAACCCAGGGTTGTGAGCTCAATCCTTCAGGGGGCCATTTAGGGATCTGGGCCAAAAATTGGGGATTGGTCCTGCTTTGAGCAGGGGGTTGGACTAGATGGCCTCCTGAGCTCCCTTCCAACCCTGATATTCTATGACAGGTGATATGATGTTTTGTCATTTTCCTGTGAGAGTTCATTCGAGGACATAGGGATTGTCTGTTTTCACCCACGTAGTTGTTATCGGGGCACTTAATGCACCGGATGATGTACACCACGTTGTGTAGGACCCAGGTGTGTTGTGAGGGGCGTTGATCATTGTAGCACTGGAGAGATGTCCACAGGTTTTGCATCTGTTGTTCTGACAGGGTCCAGTGTTGCTTTGAGTTGGTGTTTCCTGGTCTGCAGGGAGCTTGCTTCTGAAAGATATCACTCACCCACCTGGTCTCTCTAATATCCTGGGATTGACATGGCTGCATAGAATCATAGAATATCAGGGTTGGAAGGGACCTCAGGAGGTCATCTAGTCCAACCCCCTGCTAAAAGCAGGACCAATCCCCATTTTTTGCCCCAGATCCCTAAATGGCCCCCTTAAGTATTGAACTCACAACCCTGGGTTTAGCAGGCCAATGCTCAAACCACTGAGCTATCCCTCCCTTCTCCCATCTATTGCATACCACCCTCACGCAATCCATTATGGCGTGCCCAGGATTCCCCATGACGTCTTGGCTCTGTCTTAGCAGGAATGTTAGGAATGTGGGAATAGTGATAAACAAGCAGCAACGCCAACCCATTGCACTCCACGAGTCTGACTAATTCAGCCCTTCAATGTTTATATTGTTGTTGAAATTAAATCAATGAATGTTCACTTCACCGATGGCATAATCAAATATTAACAGCTAAGCAGACTGAAAACTCCCTGCTAGGATCCGCTGGAGAGAAAGAAAATTGCGCCATAAACAAGAAGGGAATGTGTTAAACGCCACCAGGGCATAGAGGGCTGTCTCTGCCCATTGACCTGCAGAGAGACAGGGCTCCTGCCGCAGCATGAGCTGGTGTCAGCTACATAAAAAACAAACAAAAAAGAATCCCACAAATCTCAGCCCTAAGGAAAGCGTTTTGTCACTCTGATTTATGATGCAATCTGGAGTATTTGTGTTGTGGTTGCTTGGGGGGTGTTCAGGACGCATCCATCACAGAGGGCAGCTGCCTAATAAACTCAGATAAATAAAAGGGCAAGATGTTGCCTTTTGATCCTCCACTCCCTTCCCAAAATGGTCAGCAATGAGTCTGCTGTTCATGGATGTGAGAGTCACAGAGCTAGATGGTGCCACTAGGGGTCACAGACTTTTTCACCCAAACTCTGCCAAGGTATCTTGATCCTGATCTGCCACACCCACTCCTATTCTATTCCTGGGCTCCCACTCCCCAGCTCTGCCGGTGCTCCTCAGTGCCATCCTGCAGTGACCCCTGCTAACCAGTCCTGAGTTCCCTACAGGTCTCTGCCCATGCACCCGGCAATACCCCCGGCTATTCCCACTTTGCTCTGCTCCAGTATCTATCGATCCAGCTATCTATCGATCCATACCCATAAATACTCATCTGTCTATCACAGTTCCCAAGTTCACTGATCCCCTCGCAGCTTCCTGCAGGGCAACCCTTTTTGCTCATGTCTCAGGTCTCTAGCAACCAGCTTACTCAGGACAGAATCCTGCAGACCTCTCCCTCCAGGCCGGGGACCTAAGCTGAGAACTCCTGCAATTCACTGTGACCACCTCAGCACACCTGCAGTCCAGTTCTCTTGGGGCAATGATGGGGTTAACCATTAACAGTCAGCCTTCATAAAGCAAAGTACTATTTATTCAGAACAAAAGCATGACAGAGAAAACAGATCTTTAAAGGAACAAACTGCTTACTCACATGCCTTGCTTACCAGGATGTCAACCGTCTTCCACCTGGAGACCCTGATAGGTCTAAAATACTTTAGAACCTCAACAAGGCCTGTCTCTCTCGGTCAGTCTTAAGACGGTTAACTTGGGGACAGAATGTGAGTATCCTTCTCCTTAGATCAGGGCTGTCACTTCATATAGTTTTTAGTCCTTTGTCTTCTTAGGTGGCTTGAACCAGGCCTAGCCAGTCTGAACAGGGGAAGTTGGGGGTGAAACTGCAAAATAGACTGGTTACCGCCATTGTTTCGGTATCTGGGAATATGCATAAATTATCTCTTGTTGACTTTAGTTGCTGTAGGAAGCATCCTGTGATGGTATGCATCGCCTCTTGTGAGTGCCTCCTGTTGGCTGGGTACGATCCTGAAGTCTTGCCTTTCTCTGCTCCCAGTGCTCCCTGTTGGCTGTGGCCCATACCAGCTGGGTTTTCCATGGCTCAGCCCTCTGGCCAAGTCACTCAGTTAATAGGTGAATGGGTGGATGAACCCCTTCCCAGGTAAAAGATCCAACAGGGCCTGTCCCTGTGCCTTTGTTAATGTCTCTAGCCCTGTCTCTGGGCTCAGTTCTCAGCCCCTTCTGGGCTAGCTTTAACCCCATGCCTACCCTGGTAGAGAGCAGGGCCCCCAGGGCTTTCTCCCCAGAGACTCTTTGCCTTTCTCAGTTCTTATTGCCCCAGCTCCCCAGCCAGGTCATGCATTCAAGTTCAGCCCCCTTCTGGGGTAACAAAGTCCAACAAATAGTTGGTCCTTGGCAGGGTCTTCAGCCCCGTTCCTGAGTCCTTTAAATTCCAGCCCTGTGCTTTGGCATGAAACTTGCCCCCTGCCTGGGGTTGTGGCCACTCTGCCAGTGGCCAGTGGCAGGACCCGGGTCCACCCACTACTCCCATCCCAACTCAGGGACCCTAAAAAAAGCATCCATGTGTTGCTTCCTTTAATAGTTGCTGCTGCTACATTCCCTGGGCCTTTTCCTACATAGCCCCTTTCTCTTCACCCTCACCTCAGGCCTGACGTTCCTAACTCCTCTCCTTCCTCGTCGAATGCCAATGCCACCAGTATACATCTCCTGGTTCTCCCTTGAGCTCCAGCAAGGAGTATCCTCCTTACTCCTCTGGTCCCAGGCAGGAACTGACTGGCTCAAACCCTGCAGATCCTTTTAACTGTGCCTGGTGCGCTCTGATTGGCTGTTTCCCTGCAGCTTTTTTTGGCAGGCCTGGAGGACTCACCTTCACTGCTCCTTTCCTTGGGTGGAGTGTGGTAGGACCACAAGGCCTCCAGCAGGGGGCCTCAAAGGGCCTTGCACACCAAGCCACACATCCCTTATCTGACCCACTGAGCCAGGGATACAATTAGTAGCCAGTCCAGGAAGATATGGGTAACATTTATAAAGTTATCACAATAATCTTTGAATAGTCCATGTTTTCATAACATTCTATCTAATCTAATCTATCTATCTATCTATCTATCTAGTGTTGCGAGAAGTATAAATGAGAAACCCAGGGTCATTTCATTTTGATATTATTTTACCTTCCAAAGTTAAAATATAATCTGTTGAAGGCAATAGAGTTCAATATAAAGTGGAAGGTAACAGCAATTGGCAAACCAAGCTAGGATGCAGCTGGTCTTGTTTGGACACCCTGCGGTGAATAGAAAAGGAGTACTTGTGGCACCTTAGAGACTAACCAATTTATTTGAGCATAAGCTTTCGACCATGCCTAGTTATCAATGCTCCAGCTTAAATAAAGGGTGTTTGTTCTTGTAATATAAAAAAAAACAATTGTTTTTACAATGAGCTCTTACAGTTTAACCTATGCCTCCCTGCTGCCCCTGTGAATGAAATAGCCTCGAAGTACCAGCCTCCCTGCGAATTCTCTGTGACCATGGAGCCAGAGCAGTGCAGTTAACCTCTCTGGATGATGTCCACTGTGTTTCTACCCTGATGGACACAGACAACAGCTGTTCTAATAGCCCAGATTGGGAACAAGACAAAACATCCCCATTTCCTTAAGGACACTCTACGTTCTCTCATAGCTAATGGCTGTCCCCTAAGAATCACATGGCTCCGGGCTGGTTAGTGGAGACAGCATGTTCCAGAACGCTGTTTTGGTATGATCTACTGAGTGCCCCACCCTTGCCCTTCAACCCCCTCCCTACCCTCCATGGTGTGCCCCCTCAACCCTCCTCACCCCACTGCCTCCAGGTTAGGGCCACCCCCAGCCATATGCGTGTAGGGGTGGGATTAGAGAGGAACATGGGAGCTAGGGGGTGGGGTTAAAGCAATGTGGAAGCGGAGTTAGAGGGTCAAGGTGTCAGGGATTTCTGCTGTTCTGGGACTCTGCCATTTAGGACTGCACCACGCAGGCTGATTTCCATTGAAGAACATTTTGTTCCCATGAAGAAGAGCTGCCATTCTCACTAGGCAAGATCTGCACCCCTTTCATAGAATCATAGAATATCAGGGTTGGAAGGGACCTCAGGAGGTCATCTAGTCCAACCCCCTGCTCAAAACAGGACCAATCCCCAACTAAATCATCCCAGCCAGGGCTTTGTCAAGCCTGACCTTAAAAACCTCAAAGGAAGGAGATTCCACCACCTCCCTAGGTAACTCATTCCAGTGCTTCACCACCTCCTAGTGAAAAAGTTTTTTCTAATATCCAATCTAAAGCTCCCCCACTGCAACTTGAGACCATTACTCCTTGTTCTGTCATCAGCTACCACTGAGAACAGTCTAGAGCCATCCTCTTTGGAACCCCCTCTCAGGTAGTTGAAAGCAGCTATCAAATCCCCCCTCATTCTTCTCTTCTGCAGACTAAACAATCCCAGTTCCCTCAGCCTCTCCTCATAAGTCATGTGTTCCAGTCCCCTAATCATTTTTGTTGCCCTCCGCTGGACTCTTTCCGATTTTTCCACATCCTTCTTGTAGTGTGGGGCCCAAAACTGGACACAGTACTCTAGATGAGGCCTCACCAATGTCGAATAGAGGGGAATGATCACTTCCCTCAATCTGCTGTCAATGCCCCTACTTATACATCCCAAAATGCCATTGGCCTTCTTGGCAACAAGGGCACACTGTTGACTCATATCCAGCTTCTTGTCCACTGTAAGCCATAGGTCCTTTTCTGCAGAACTGCTGCCTAGCCATTCGGTCCCTAGTCTGTAGCCTATTGCCTATTGCCTTCTCAGTTCCTCCTGCCCTGAGGTTGTTCTGGAAAAAAAACAAAACCCTGGGAGAACAGATGTGGCTTGTAGATCCACATTCTAGTGAGCTAAGGTGGGAAGTAAGTCCCAGTAGAGTTCCAGAAATCTGGTAAGAAAGATTAAGGATGAGCTCTTGTGATTAGGGCTGAGCGGAGAACAAGGTTTCCAGTTCATGAGAAATGCAGAGGTTTGGGAATTTGTTTTTGTTTGAATGAAAATTTGGGTTTGTTGAATGAAACTGAGCGCTTTTAGAAAAAAAATTGCAAAAGAATGAGAGAGAGACCCACCCCCAATCAGCCAATCACCTGGTGGCTGGAGCACACACCTGTGATAAGGTAAACCAGGGATGTGTTTAAATATTTATTGGACCAGCAAGGGACGCAGGCAGATCAGGGACTTGAACAGGGTCTCCTACATCCTAAAGGTGTGGGCTAATCACTGAGCTATTCTGGTGTCATTTTTGCCCTCTGGCTTTGATCAGGTATCAGAAGTTTTGACATATCAGTATTTTCCATGAGAATAAGTTGTGTAGAAAAAATCCTGACCAGCAGATTCCGAAATTCATGCAGTGTTCAGATAAGCAGCCAGGCGTTTAGTTGCTTATTGTGACACCTTTGAAGGTACACCAAGCTATCTAGCGCCCCCCCCCCACAATCATCTATCTAGCCATCAGTGTGTGTGTGTGTCTCTCTCTGTTTCCCATAGATAAACCCCAACTTTCTGATCCCCATATCTCAATGTGATTGAAATCCATATAAAAATCAAATGAAATGAAATGAATTTTAAAATGAAACCCCTTATATTACGAAGGTTTCTGATGTCACGAGACCTTCATAACATCAGGGTTAGATTTGAAATTGCGTGAATGAAGCAAAGGTATTTCTCCTGATTTTGGCTGGGGCTGAGCAATACAGGTGCCATAAAAGCAGGAGAGGAGAAAATAAAATATGTTTGGATCTGAGTTTATTGACAGAGTTCGTACACAAAAATGTAATAACCCACAATGAACATGGATTCCTTCATATTGCTTAATAAGACAGTGCTGATGAGCTGCCAGTTCAATATAGACAAGTCGGCATAGATTGGTTCTCTTCCTACAATAACTTCACTTGTAGGCTTTTCCCCATAGTATTTCTCCTTTTCCCCATTGCTCGTTGCTTGTTCTCACTGACCAGCCCCAACAGAGATGACCTGCCTCTTGGATATTGCTTGAGAAGAATTCTGTTCCACTTGCTGTATGTATAACCTACAGGGGAGTGTGTGTGACAGGTGTTATGCTGATCCAGAGTTTGAGTTATTACAGCCAATTAGAGAGAATTGGTTCTTTATCTCAAGCTGTAGCTGCTTGTGCTGAAAGTTCCCCATTCAAGCCCCCCTGTGTTAGGCAAAGAGGGTGGTTGTCATGCATATTGTCATAAATATAAAGCGAAGGGTGACCACCTTTCTGTATACAGAACTATAAAATCCCTCCTGGCCAGAGGCAAAACCCCTTCACCTGTAAAGGGTTAAGAAGCTAAGATAACCTCGCTGGCACCTGACCAAAAGGACTAATGAGGAGACAAGATACTTTCAAAGCTGGAGGGGGAGGGAAACAAAGGGTCTGTCTGTCCGTGTGATGCTTTTGCCGGGAACAGATCAGGAATGCTCTTCATAACTCCTTAAGTTAGTAAGTAAACTGGCTAGAAAATCCGTTAGATTTCCTTTTGTTTAATGGCTGGTAAAATAGCTGTGTTGAATGGAACGTATATTCCTGTTTTTGTGTCTTTTTTGTAACTTAAGGTTTTGCCTAGAAGGATTCTCTATGTTTTGAATCTGATTACCCTGTAAGGTATTTACCCTGCTGATTTTACAGAGGTGATTCTTTTACTTTTTCTTCTATTAAAATTTTTCTTTTAAGAACCTGATTGCTTTTTCATTGTTCTTAAGATCCAAGGGTTTGGGTCTGTGTTCACCTATACAAATTGGTGAGGATTTTTATCAAGCCTTCCCCAGGAAAGG
Source organism: Natator depressus (assembly GCF_965152275.1). Taxonomy (NCBI): domain Eukaryota; kingdom Metazoa; phylum Chordata; order Testudines; family Cheloniidae; genus Natator; species Natator depressus. Next base: position 5,374,774 of record NC_134260.1, read on the forward strand.
GGGTGTAAGGCTTGGGGGGATATTTTGTGGGGAAGACGTCTCCAAGTGGGCTCTTTCCCTGTTCTTTGTTTAACACACTTTGTGGTGGCAGCATAGGGTTCACGGGCAAGGCAAAGTTTGTACCTTGAGGAAGTTTTTAACCTAAGCTGGTAAGAATAAGCTTAGGGGGTCTTTCATGCAGGTCCCCACATCTGTACCCTAGAGTTCAGAGTGGGGAAGGAACCTTGACCTGGTGGCAGAGCGGTGGGATCATTTTGAGATTTTTTTTTAGATCATTTTGAACCAGAAGCACAACAGGATTTTAAAAGGGTTTTGTAAAGGGTTATGCAGCAAGCATAACAAAGGATGTTCCTTTGTGAGCTGGAGTTTTCTGTACCTAAAGGCAGGGTAGTTAACCTCCTGCAGGGAAATTCACAAGTTTTTCACAGACCTGAAGAGGTGGGTTTTTTTGTTTCTTTGGTTTTTTTTTTTTTTTTTTAGCTAAGAGCACCTAGGGGATTTTTCTGTAGGCTGAGAATAGCTATCACGGAATATAGGTATCAGGTTACAGCACAACTAAATTTTACAAGCCAGTTTTTTTTTTTAACTCTCGGGTGTAAAGTTAGTTAAAAATAGAGAGGCTAAGATGACAGAACCCAAGGCAGAAAAAGCCAAAGAGGCTGCCCACAGGAGAGAAATGGAGGCAAAGGAACATGAAATGGATACTGCCCACAGGAGAACTATGGAGGTAAAGGAAAAAGAGAGTAAGCATGCACTGGAGATGGAGAAGGCAAAGACTCAGCAGAATATACCAACAAACCCTAGCAATCCTTCTCCAGGTACCACCTCCCATTCCAGAAAGTTCCCCACCTACAAGGCAGGCGATGATACCGAGGTCTTCTTAGAAAACTTCGAAAGGGACTGCCTTGGGTACAGCATCTCTACAGACCAATACATGGTAGAGCTGAGGCCGCAGCTCAGTGGACCCTTAGCTGAGGTGGCGGCTGAAATGCCTAAAGAACACATGAACAAGTATGAACTGTTTAAATCCAAGGCGAGAGTCAGAATGGGGATAACACCCAAGCATTCCCATCGGCGGTTCAGAGCCCTAAGGTGGAAACCAGATGTGTCATTTACCCAACATGCCTACCACATTGTGAAACATTGGGATGCCTGGATATCAGGAGCAAGTGTTAAATCTCCAGAAGAGTTGCCCTTCCTAATGCAAATGGAACAGTTCTTAGAGGGTGTTCCTGAGGAAATAGAAAGATACATCCTAGATGGGAAGCCCACAACTGTAATTGAGGTAGGGGAGATTGGAGCCAAATGGGTGGAGGTGGCGGAAAAGAAAAAAATTTGTCGCAGTTGGAGCGGATACCAGAAGGGACAACCTCCGACCTCATCCTACAACCGGTGACAGCCCAAAACCCCAACTACACACCAAGGAACACTCCAGACCTTATCGTCCTGCCGCACCGTTCTCCAGCAACCCACCTTGCCCCAGTGACCCGTCAGCTGGACGATGTTTTAAATGTAACGAGCTGGGGCATGTAAAGGCCAACTGCCCCAAGAACCCCAACAGATTACAGTTCATTACACCAGAATCACACCAGAGGTCCTCAGGCCCAGATACCTCCCAGATACCCTTGGAGCGGAGGGAAACTGTGAGTGTGGGCGGAAAGAAGGTCACCGCGTGGAGGGACACCAGAGCGCAAGTGTTGGCTATCCATGCTTCCTTAGTGGACCCCAGTTTAATCGACCTGGAGATCCAAGTAACAATTCAACCCTTCAAGTCAAACTCTTTCAATTTGCCTACAGCCAAGTTGCCTGTCCAGTACAAGGACTGGTCAGGAACGTGGGCTTTTGCAGTCTATGATGATAATCCCATCCCCATGCTGTTGGGGGAAGACTTGGCCAATCATAGAATCATAGAATCTCAGGGTTGGAAGGGACCTCAGGAGATCATTTTGTCCAACCCCCTGCTCAAAGCAGGACCAATCCTCAATTTTTGTGCCAGATCCTTAAATGGCCCCCTCAAGGTTTGAACTCACAACCCTGGGTTTAGCAGGCCAATGCTCAAACCACTGAGCTATCCCTCCCCCCAACTGAACTATCCCTCCCCCCAATCATGTGAAGCTAGCCAAGAGGGTGGGTATGGTCACCCACAGCCAGGCTAAGCAAGCTGTCACACCTAGCTCTGTTCCGGAAACTTCTACCAGGATCCAGTCAGAGGTAATGGAACCGGACCCCATGCCAACATATGCAACGATAGTAGTGGATCCAGTCCCAAAGACCCAGACAGAGCCAGTCCCAGAACCGGAACCGGCAGAACAACCAGCACAAGAACCATTGCCAGCAATGAATCCAGTACTTACAACCCCAACACCAGAGGGCCCTACCGAACCTGCACTGGCAGCAGCAAATAACCCTACACAAGAGGCTCAGCTGGAGCCTGAACCCCAACGTAGTGCACCAGCGGAAAGCGGTTCACAGTCAACAGAAACAGCCCCATCCCCTACATCGCTTCCAGAGGGACCAAGCCCAGATCCACAATCCAATGAGGAACTGATGTCTCCAGCATCAAGGGAACAGTTCCAGACCAAACAGGAAGCAGATGAAAGCCTCCAAAGAGCTTGGACGGCGACACGGAGCAACCCACCACCTCTCAGCTCTTCTAATCGATCCAGGTTTGTTGTAGAAAGAGGACTTTTATACAAGGAAACTCTTTCTGGTGGACACCAGGAAGACTGGCATCCTCAGAGACAGTTGGTAGTTCCAACTATGTACCGGGTCAAGCTATTAAGCTTAGCCCATGATCATCCTAGTGGCCATGCTGGGGTGAACAGAACCAAAGACCATTTGGGAAAGTTATTCCACTGGGAAGGAATGGACAAGGATGTTTCTACCTATGTCTGGTCTTGTGAGGTGTGCCAAAGAGTGGGAAAACCCCAAGACTAGGTCAAAGCCCCTCTCCAGCCACTCCCCATCATTGAGGTTCCATTTCAGAGAGTAGCTGTGGATATTCTGGGTCCTTTTCCGAAAAAGACACGCAGAGGAAAGCAGTACATACTGACTTTCATGGATTTTGCCACCCGATGGCCGGAAGCAGTAGCTCTAAGCAACACTAGGGCTAAAAGTGTGTGCCAGGCACTAACAGACATTTTGGCAGGGTACGTTGGTCCTCCGACATCCTCACAGATGCAGGAACTAATTTCCTGGCAGGAACTGTGGAAAGTCTTTGGGAAGCTTATGGGGTGAATCACTTGGTTGCCACTCCTTACCACTATAAAACAAATGGCATGGTGGAGTTTAATGGAACTTTGGGGGCCATGATACTTAAATTCATAAATGAGCACTCCAATGATTGGGACCTAGTGTTGCAGCAGTTGCTTTTTGCCTGCAGAGCTGTACCACACCCCAGTTTAGGGTTTTCACCATTTGAACTTGTATATGGCCGCGTGGTTAAGAGGCCATTAGAGTTGGTGAAGCAGCAACGAGAGGAGTTTACACCTTCTGCAGGAACTAACATTCTGGACTTTGTAACCAACCTACAGAACACCCTCCGAACCTCTTTAGCCCTTGCTAAAGAAAACCTACAGGATGCTCAAAAAGAGCAAAAAGCCTGGTATGATAAACATGCCAGAGAGCGTTCCTTCAAAGTAGGGGACCAGGTCATGGTCTTAAAGGTGCTCCAGGCCCATAAAATGGAAGCGTCGTGGGAAGGGCCATTCACGGTCCAAGATCGCCTGGGAGTTGTTAATTATCTCATAGCATTCCCCACCTCCAACCGAAAGCCTAAGGTGTACCATATTAATTCTCTAAAGCCCTTTTATTCCAGAGAATTAAAGGTTTGTCAGTTTACAGCCCAGGGAGGAGATGACACTGAGTGGCCTGAAGGTGTCTACTGTGAAGGGAAAAGCAATGGTGGCGTAGAAGAGGTGAACCTTTCCATGGCCCTTGGACATAGGCAGTGACAGCAGATCGAGGAGCTGTGCACTAGCTACGCGCCGACATTTTCAGCCACCCCAGGACTGACTGAACGGGCATACCACTCCATTGACACAGGTAATGCTCACCCAATTAAAGTCCAACCTTACTGGGTGTCTCCTCAAGCTAAAACTGCTATAGAACGGGAGATCCAGGATATGTTACAGATGGGTGTAATCTGCCCCTCTGGCAGTGCATGGGCGTCTCCAGTGGTTCTAGTTCCCAAACCAGATGGGGAGATACGTTTTTGCGTGGACTACCATAAGCTAAATGCTGTAACTCGCCCAGACAACTATCCAATGCCACGCACAGATGAACTATTGTAGAAACTGGGACGGGCCCAGTTCATTCTACCTTGGACTTAACCAAGGGGTACTAGCAGGTACCGCTAGATGAATCTGCCAAGGAAAGGTCAGCCTTCACCACCCATTTCGGGCTGTATGCATTTAATGTACTCCCTTTTGGGCTGCGGAGTGCACCCGCCACCTTCCAAAGACTTGTAGATGGCTTCCTACCAGGATTGGGAGAATATGCAGTCGCCTACCTTGACGATGTGGCCATATTTTTGGATTCCTGGGTAGAACACCTGGAACATCTACAAAAAGTCTTCAAGTGCAGAAGGGAGGCAGAACTAACTGTTAAGGCTAAGAAGTGTCAAATGGGCCTAAACAGAGTGACTTACCTTGGACACCAGGTGGGTCAAGGAACTATCAATCCCCTACAGGCCAAAGTGGATGCTATCCAAAAGTGGCCTGTCCCAAAGTCAAAGAAACAGGTCCAATCCTTCTTAGGCTTGGGCGGATATTACAGGCGATTTGTACCACAATACAGCCAAATCGCCCCACTGACAGACCTAACCAAAAAGAAACAGCCAAATGTTGTTCAGTGGACCGAAGAGTGTCAGAAGGCCTTTAACCAGCTTAAAGCGACACTCATGTGTGACCCTGTACTAAGGGCCCCAGACTTTGACAAACCGTTCCTAGTAACCACAGATGCGTCTGAGCGTGGTGTGGGAGCAGTTTTAATGCAGGAAGGACTGGATCAAGAATTCCATCCTGTAGGGTTTCTCAGCAAGAAGCTGTCTGAGAAGGAAAGCAAATGGTCAGTCAGTGAAAAAGAATGTTACGCCATTGTCTACGTCCTGGAAAAGCTACGCCCATATGTTTGGGGACGGCGTTTCCACCTGCAAACCGACCATGCTGCACTATAGTCGCTTCATACCACCACGGGAAATAACAAAAAACTTCTTCGGTGGAGTTTGGCTCTCCAAGATTTTGATTTCGACATACAACACATCTCAGGAGCTTCTAACAAAGTGGCTGATGCACTCTCCCATGAAAGTTTCCCAGAATCAACTGGTTAAAATCATCCTTGAGATATTAAAATATTGTTGGTCTTTATACACTTGGTAGTATATTTAGAGGTGCATGTGTCTTATTAACTCTGTTTTCTCCTAGAGCTCCAGGAAGAAATCATAGCCAGTGTTTCACCCTATCTGTGATTTGGAGGGTGTGTCATAAATATAAAGGGAAGGGTAACCACCTTTCTGTATTCAGAACTATAAAATCCCTCCTGGCCAGAGGCAAAACCCTTTCACCTGTAAAGGGTTAAGAAGCTAAGATAACCTCACTGGCACCTGACCAAAATGACCAATGAGGAGACAAGATACTTTCAAAGCTGGAGGGGGAGGGAAACAAAGGGTCTGTCTGTCTGTGTGATGCTTTTGCCGGGAACAGATCAGGAATGCTCTTCATAACTTCTTACGTTAGTAAGTAAACTAGCTAGAAATGCATTAGATTTCCTTTTGTTTAATGGCTGGTAAAATAGCTGTGCTGAATGGAATGTATATTCCTGTTTTTGTGTCTTTTTTGTAACTTAAGGTTTCTCTATGTTTTGAATCTGATTACCTTGTAAGGTATTTACCATCCTGATTTTACAGAGGTGATTCTTTTACTTTTTCTTCTGTTAAAATTCTTCTTTTAAGAACCTGATTGCTTTTTCATTGTTCTTAAGATCCAAGGGTTTGGGTCTGTGTTCACCTATGCAAATTGGTGAGGATTTTTATCAAGCCTTCCCCAGGAAAGGGGGTGTAAGGCTTGGGGGGATATTTTGTGGGGAAGACGTCTCCAAGTGGGCTCTTTCCCTGTTCTTTGTTTAACACGCTTGGTGGTTGGCAGCATAGGGTTCAAGGACAAGGCAAAGTTTGTACCTTGAGGAAGTTTTTAACCTAAGCTACTAAGAATAAGCTTAGGGGGTCTTTCATGCAAGTCCCCACATCTGTACCCTAGAGTTCAGAGTGGGGAAGGAACCTTGACACATATAATTAAGCATTGTTGTTCGTTGACTTTAACAAAGCTTTTGACATGGTCTCCCACAGTATTCTTGCCAGCAAGTAAAGAAGTATGGGCTGGATGAATGGACTATAAGGTGGATAGAAAGTTGGCTAGACTGTCAGGCTCAACGGGTAGTGATCAATGGCTCCATGTCTTGTTGGCAGCTGCTATCAAGTGGAGTGCCCCAAGGGTCGGTCCTGGGGCCGGTTTTGTTCAATATCTTCATAAATGATCTGGAGGATGGTGTGGATTGCACCATCGGCAAGATTGCAGATGACACTAAACTGGGAGGAGAGGTAGATACACTGAAGCGTAGGGATAGGATACAGAGGGCCCTAGACAAATTGGAGGATTGGGCCAAAAGAAATCTGACGAGGTTCAACAAGGACAAATGCAGAGTCCTGCACTTAGGACTGAAGAATCCAATGCACTGCTACAGACTAGAGACCGAATGGCTCGGCAGCAGTTCTGCAGAAAAGGACCTAGGGGTTACAGTGAACGAAAAGCTGGGTATAAGTCAACAGTGTGCCCTTGTTGCCAAGAAGGCCAATGACTTATGAGGAGAGGCTGAGGGAACTGGGGATGTTTAGTCTGTGGAAGAGAAGAATGAGGGTGGGATTTGATAGCTGCTTTCAACTACCTGAAAGGGGGTTCCAAAGAGGATCTCTCTAGACTGTTCTCAGTGGTAGCAGATGACAGAACAAGGAGTAATGGTCTCAAGTTGCAGTGGGGGAGACTAGGAAGGTGGTGAGACACTGGAATGTGTTACCCAGGGAGGTGGTGGAATCTCCTTCCTTAGATATTTTTAAGGTCAGGCTTGACAAAGCCCTGGCTGGGATGATTTAGTTGGGGATTGCTCCTGCTTTGAGCAGGGGGTTGGAAGGGACCTCAGGAGGTCATATTCTATGATTCTATGATTAAGGCATAGTCGGCAGTCTGTATCTGGATGGCTGGCGACAACATTGTTACTCTGGATTTAAGGGATATGTGTAGCCCAGACTGTGATCAAGCCAATTGCAACCATATTATGTGCATTGAGCCACCATGAATTAATAAAATAGAATACCACCTAGCTCAGGATTAATTTGAAGAGAGGCTTTTAGAACCAAGGTCAAAAGTAGCTGGCAGTTTCTGCTAATCAGAATGGGAGGAGGGGAAAGAAAGTAAACAAGTGAGACTGAAAACATTGGTGGTTGGAAGACCTTGAGTCTGAACTCCTCTGATATTAGACATTTATTGAAAGTTAGGAAAAGTGATGATCGAGTAGGGGTCATTATGACCTATGTGTTTTGCAGAAGTTAGTTATAAAAGATTAGCTAATAGAGTGTACTTGGGAGCAGTCCTCTGAAGTCAGCTTGAGAGACATTTTTCCTGACATATTTTCTCTCCGGCAGGTAAGCAACTGGCCACTGCGAACCTCTTGTTAATTACTCAACACCATTCCAGATGTTAGGTAAATATCTGGGATGTTCCAAACCTATTGCTTATGTTTGTGCATGCTTATATCTAATAAAGTTTCAGATAGAGCACGCTTACTTGCATTTAATCTCTAATTAGACAGAATTGCTGTGTTCCTATTGATTTATTCCTGACACTGCCTAGCATGAAATAGTTAAGTTACTCCTGCTGTGGGCTCTGAAAACCCTGGGTAACAACATGCCTTTGGGGATTTCATAATCCATGAATCCAACTGTTACATAGCTTTAAAATATGTGAAGGGCAAACACAATACACCTGCCACCACTCTATACAAAAAAATGTTTATTGCATTCTGCAGCACTTCTCCAGATCTGGGGAATGAGTGCACACCAACAGCAAAAACGTAAAACTTGGAAGGGAGATTATAACTAGGCCCTATGTGGCAGGTGTACCTGTCAGTAGTCTGCGGAAAAACACTTGTGATGTGTCCAAGATATAAGATTTTTTAAAATGTATTCTGTGCAGGCACATGGGATTTCGTGATGCAATCTGTTAATGGAGTGGCCATAGCTCTGTGCAGCTGTATGTAGCTTCGGCACGTTCATCGGTAGGTCTGTGTCTTGCTCTGTACTGGGTGAAGGTGCAGGGAGAAAGACCGAGCTAATTTCAGAGGTGTCATGGAGTGATGTGCAAATAACTTAATCTGCTGGCAGAGCTGAAATTTTGTGGACTTTTTGGTGAATCAAAAAGGTATAAAAGAATGCATTTCAGAGGATGAAATGTTTTATCTCTGTTTTAGGCATTTCAACATTGTTTGTTTGATTATTTCAATAAAAGCAAAGGAAATTTGGAAATGAAATGTTTCAACCCAAAAAATTTAAACATTTCATTTCAAAAATATCAAAATGAAACATTTTCAGAATCTTTTTTTTGCAACTGAAACAATTTGCCAAAATCAACATGAATTCACAAAATGTTTCAGTCGATCCGAATCTGCATTATTTGGTGAGAAAAGGTTTCAGCCAAAAATGTTCACCCCGTACTAGTCTCATGTCCTTCCACAGGATAATTATCTAGAGCTGTGTCTATGTAGGCCAGCCCTACATTTATTTCCTTACTTTAAAGTACATCACTATGCAAAGTTGATGTCTATTAATATAACATTTTTATATGGAATAGACAGAAAGAGATTCTGATTTCACTTATATCAGTGTAAATCCAGAGTAACTCCATTGACTTCAGTAGATTTACTTCCAGTTCATACCAGTGCCTGGCTAATAAATTCTTTTTTGTTAGTACAAGAGACATAGAAGGGAAATAGAATATTTTCCAGAGACCGTCCTTTGTGCCTCTTTTTTCACCCCACCCAACCTGCTATGAAAGTAAGGTTGCCTTCGTATCCTTAACGCTGCCCATTTATCATATGGAAGGACACAAGACTCTGCTGGAGACCAGCCTATTTCACCAACTGTAGAGCAAGACAGAGCCTTGCCCATGAACTTCCCTAAGCTATGCACAGTGCTGATTAATGTTAGTTAATAGATTAATATTAATAGTCTATTAATAGTCTGCTTTATGGGGCGGTGAGGATGGAAGTGAGGAGAGGCACCATTTTGCCTCAACCCTTATGGAGCCTATGGGAAGGGCAGATGAATCCACAAACCAAGCTGGCAGGGTCAGAGAGTGCTGCAGTGGGGGAAGCCCTGAGTGTGCCCACAATTGTAAGACATTCGGTGAGTCATTTCCCTTCCCCGTCCCTCATTTCCCCATCTGCACATCAGGGTGCGGATCCCAACCCTCCTTTTCAGGGGGCTCTGAGACCATTGGCTGAAAGATGCCATGTGATATGCAAGCTCAAAGTACTGCTAACGAATTGGTCCGTTCTCATTAATATTCTCTCCTGTTAAAAGGCGAACAGATCTGTACACACATGACCCACGGTGGTTCACCAAAGTTTAATCTTCCCTCTCATTAACCTTTGGCTGTACAAAACCGAGTGCTTTTGCTTCACTGGGTTCTTTGGTCTCAGTTTCCTTAGGTTCATGGCCTCCAAGCTTCCCTGTGAATGCTGGGTTCAAACAAGTCCAAAACCTCCAAGCACAGCTTAGTTGAAACTTTGCCATTTCACCTCTTTCTGCATCAAAAGTGCAAGAAACCATTAATTTTGTGTCAGTTTGACGTGACAGCCCTTGGATGAGGTTTGCTTTAAAGATGTTGAGGGTGTCATACATGTGATGGAGGACGAACGAATGAGCAAAAAAACCTCTGGACATTCTGAAGTTCAGTGAACAGTACGTAGCAGGAAATTAGCTGTAGGCACAGAGGAAAAGGGGTTACTCACCCTGACTTTCAGGCACTGCACTTTGGGTTTGTCTGCCTTCTCTTCTCTAATACCACCTTGTATGCCTTTAGGGTGTGTGTGAAACATCTTGGACTGTTTCTCGCTATTTAATGCACTCTCCCTGTCGCAGCAAACGTAACACCAATGTATACAAGGAGCTTCCTGTACAAAATTAGCATATGCAAAGGATACCTGCCCATATCCTAATGCGCCATTAGATCCCCAGCATTGCAAGAGTTCCATGAATCTGCCACCTGGAGAAAGCCTGGACAAAGCTTTTCCCCTTGTTACTTTAAAAGACAGCCCCTGGCATGGTAGTGACCCACCATGATCTGATGGCCGTTTGGTGGCACATTTGTAATGAAGGGTTGGTCTCATGTCATTGGACAAATAGCCACCTAATGAAATCACCCAGCGTTGGTAGTCTCTATAGCTTAGCTGTACGAGCCTGTGCCTTGTAAACTAAAGCAGGTGAGTTCAAATATCACTGAAGTCTTAAATGATGCTGTGATCAACTGCATGCTGAGGAAGGAGGGAGCAGAGATCCTGTCTCCCCCTTCACAGATGGACTCTCTAAGTAAGGGTTAAAGGCCCTTTGTTTATAGTGAGAAAAGGGAAGCTTGCCATGCAAATGAACAGGACTGTGAATCCTCTGCCTTTCATCAGCAACTAGTTGATGTCTAGGGCCTGATTCTTAGCAGGTGTACCTTGGTGCAGCTTGCTTACACCAGATGACAGTGTTGGGCCTCCTAGATTTTCTTGCTTAATATGGAAAACTCTGACCAACCAGCTTGTTGGTGCTCCCCCACCACACACACACATTCATTCACACACGCACACAACTGTAGCAGGGTGGTCACCTGCTCCAGCCTTAAAGGGCTTAAAACAGCCCAGGAGAGGGCTGGGGCTGGGAGCCAGCAGTTCCCAGGCTGATGGGGGAAGCAGGCTCAGCTGTGGCCATGCCCCAATCAGGGCTCAGCTGGCCCTTATAAGAGGGCAGTGGGCCAGAAGCAGAGAGAGTCTCCTCTAGCTGTTGAGTGAGATGGGCCTGGCTGCTGGGGAGCATACCAGGGTACCTGAGGTGAAGCAGGGCTGGGGAAGGCCAGAGGAGCTGGGAGGCTCCAGGCTGGAAAAGCCCTAGGCTGCAGGCCTGGCAGATGGCCTGAGACAGGGTACTAGGGTTGCAACAGGGCAGCTCACGGGTAGGCAGAGGCAGCAGGTCCAACCCCCGCTTTCCTGTGATGATTGGCTTATACACTGCAGTCTGCCCCAGTGTGTGGGGGCTCAATGGTGACTGGCAGTAGCCAAAGACTGAGGTGAGGTGAGGTGGGGATAGTGGGTGGGGGTTCCCCCTGGGAGGGGGATGACCCAGCTCTGGAGGGTACTGCTGGGGGCAGCCCCCAGGGAAAGGGGCACTGGGATCCAGGAAGGACATGGGGGGCCAGTGGCAGTGAGACACCAGCCTGCAGAGGGCGCTCCAGAGGCTGGAAGAGCTAATTCACCGAGAGACCAGCAGGAGGTGCCACAGGGGTGAGTCTCACACCATGACAACAACCCTTTCAATGCCTTTCCTCTTTCCCATCTCCGCTGAGTTCTAAGGCCCCATTTGCTCCACTAGGGGATGACTGGTCACATGAACAACCTGTACAAGGAAAAGCATGCTTTGCCACCTTCCATTGCTTTGTCTTTTGGACAAGGAGCACAGTTGTTAAATGGGTTAGCTTGCTCTCTGTTGAAATCAAAGCCTTCCCAAGCCTCTGGCGGAACAGCATTTTGATAATGATCATTTTGATGCCCTTCCCCCTTGTGGGGATCCGAGAATAATGTCTTGGGCATTGATGGATCATCTGGCATATGTGGGCATGTGGCGAGGGAGAGGCAGCGTCCCGGCAGCTAAATAACATTTTAATCAAAATGTTAACATGCAAGGTCACCTCCTCACCTGTAAATCTTCTTGATTTGTAACTATATTAAATGGTAAAATGAACTGTCGGGCAGCAAATAAAATATTTCTACTACAACAGGCTGCATCAGCTTACTGAAGTGCAATCTATGGAGCTGGGATGTCAGACACTAAAGGTGGTGGGGAATGCATCGGGGCGAATTTCTCAGGAGCAGATTTCAAACCACTGATGTAGAGAAATAAAGCAATCAATCAGGCTGGAGGGTAAGCAGGTGGTGGCTACTGCTCATGCTTTTAAAAGAACCATTTAATTCTTCTCTTTAACCTCCTTGCTGCTCTGCAGCTTGCTAGAGAATAGCCTGGAAGCCACATTGCTTCCATCCTCAGAAGCACTAAACTCATGTCGCCTGTGACAACTCTAGGGCTGGCTCTCCTCTCTCTCAGTCAACGTGGCAGCATGCTGCCAGAGGGTGCTGCATTGTGAGAGTCACCAGATGTGAGAAGAGACATGAACCTGAGGTCTTGGCCATCAGCCCCTACTGCCTAGGCCTATCTCTAATTTAGGTAATTAATTCTGGGTCCTTGAATATAGAGGAAGAATTGTCTAGAGGTTCAAAGCTAACCTTGGCCCTGAGAGACTTCTGTTCAATTCCCAGCTCTGCCACAGATTTCTTGTGTGAGCTTGGTCAAGTCTAGTTTCTCTATCCCTTAGATCCTTATCTGTAAAACATGGATAATAAACCTGCCCTGCCGCAGAGGGGGCTGTGAGGGGAACAATTTTAATTTTTTTAAAAGTAAAATCAGAAATTTCTGCTGAAAGTCTTGATGCAAATGAATTTTCCATGGGCAAAAAGCAAAACCAACATTTTCCAACTATCTCAACAAATGGTTATTTCCCTCGGTGGTAACGGACTCACCCTTTGGATCAAAATCAGGTGCAACTTGTCCCCCAGTTACCTGACCTGGCTCAGGGATACAGTAGGTTAACAGCCCTTTTACATGACGGACATCCACTTCCACTGATCCAGTGTGCGGTGAGGGGGTCCTACTACCCCTTTAAGGGGGGTCTGGAGCTCACAGCCAAAACAGCTGGGTATAATCAAGGAGCATCCTGCCCTATGCTTGGCATGGGGCTGCGTGTAAAGAGGAGAAGGAAGCAGAGAAAGGGGGATGGGAAGGAGTGCAGGTTGCTATGGCTTGCAGGCTCTCTTAGGCTCCTGGGCCCTAGAAATTTGTGTTTCTGATTATAAGTTTGGTTGTTCTGACTCAAGGCTGTGAAGGAAAGGCCTTATGAACAGATTTAAACTGACCCCTAGAACAATAAGCAAGCTAGGAACTGCTGGCTGGGCTTGGTTTGGGGGGCTTGTTAAAGAGGATAAGGACTTTTTTTGTTAGTTTGGGTTTGGCCTCCTTTTTCTCGGATCCAGTACACAATCCTCAAATTCAGACAGGAAAGTGCATTATTCACCGTCATTTACCATTCATGACTCTCCTTGGTTTGAAACTGCCAGTCATCCAGTCTGGGAACAGACTTGAAAATATGCATTTGAGTAGGAAAAGGATGGAGCAGGGGGTTGGAAATGGGATACAAATGGTGGGTGGAAATCGCATACAAAGCATTTAATCTCGGAGAGTCTTTTTGCTGAAGATGCTTCCTATCGTTCCAGAGAGTGGTTGTTCAGTCATGGCCTGTGTGAACTGAGTTAAGGATGCCAGTCCAAGTCCTCGTGGACATGTAGCCACAACCTCAAAATCACCATCATAACTTGGCCCTTTTTATTGGTGGTCCCAGGGCAATGAGTGAGTCCGGAGACTTGGTTCTTCCCGCAGAGATCAGCTCTGCAGATCAAGATTGCTGCACACTGGGGTGATGCCTAGAGGACTGCTGCCTAAGCTGTACTTGTCCTGTTACCAGACTGCACTCTGTCTCTGTCCATGTGAAACACTAGAATATACTGAGTTGGACCCACTGTTATGGGCTGGGTATAACTGGCATGTCAGAGCTACCCATGCAGTCTGCAGTCTGGTTTTCCTAGGTTAACTCATTACACAGGTTTACCGGGGTCAGTCTGCCTGCTTCAGAGTCATATGAGCTGGAGGTAGCTGTTACTATAGCAACTAACATCAGTTGTCCGGGCTTCAGCAGTTTTCCCAATGAAACACTCCCAGGTTTATTCTAAGGTACCTTTATCAGTCAATTATTAGTAGGTTGTTTAGAAAAGGCTGCAGATGCTCCCATATGTTTGGCATATTACATCTGACCATGGAGTGGCAGAGGGGATGAAAAGGGGTGTGGGTTTGAGCCGGCTCTTGCTGAGGTCTATATGGATTTTAGCTATTGATTTCAATGGGACCAGGATAGGGCCCTGCATTTTATTAAAACACAGCTGGTGGGGCAGAGCTAGCTGAATAGTTAGGGGCTAGTTTGGAACTCAGAACTTCTCCGCCATAGATTCCCTGGCGAACAGAAGCTAGAGACACTCAGGGCATGGAGTTGCATCCCTGACCATCCTCGCTAATAGCCACTGATGGATCTATCCTCCATGAACTTATCTCGTTCTTCCTCGAACCCTGTTATAGTGTTGGCCTTCACAGCACTGCCTGGCAACAAGTTCCATGGGTTGACTGTGCTTTGTGTGTCAATGGGCTACAGCCAGTCAGTGCAGGTATGTTGTCTTCCCCTGTTGGTGGAGAGGGGAGGTGGGGCAGACTGCTGTCTTGCAGGCCTCCTGGAGAAAAGAGTTTATCTTGCTTCATGCTTGTTTTTTTACTTTGAGTGCCACAGGATGCGTAGAAGTGTATGGGTGTGTCTACACCGCCAATCCCACAGCGGCGTGTCTCAGAGCCCAGGTCAGCTGGCTCAGGCTCACAGGGCTTGGGCTGCAGGGCTAAAAATAGCAACGTAGTCATTCAGGCTTCAGTTGGAGCATGGGCTCTGAAAGCCAGAGAGTGGGGGAGGCTCTAGGAGCCTGCGCTCCAGCCCAAGCAGGAACATCCGTGCTGTTCTTTTTAGCCCTGCAGTCTGAGCCCAAGCCAACTGACCCAGGCCCCGAGACTCTCTGCTGCAGGTTTTTCATTGAAGTGTAGACATAGCCCTTCAGTCAGGTCTTTAGGATAAGTCTCTGCAACCCAAAAGGAGTTGAATGCTGGATGGAACCATCTGGAAAACTGAAGCTGAGTGGGTTCTGCACCATGCAATGCTGGAAAGGGTTGCTCTGGTCAGGGTGTGCTGGAACCTGGGAATTATGGCACTCCCTGACTCAGCAGAGGTTCTGCAAGGACCAGCCCTCTATGGAGAAAGAAGTGGTTTGGGACTATTTAGAAAAGCTGGATGAGAACAAGGCCATGGGGCCAGATACGTTGCATCCGAGAGTGCTAAAGGAGTTGGCGGATGTGATTGCAGAGCCATTGGCCATTATCTTTGAAAACTCATGGCAATCGGGGGAGGTCCCGGACAACTGGAAAAAGGCTAGTGTAGTGCCCATCTTTAAAAAAGGGAAGAAGGAGGATCCTGGGAACTACAGGCCAGTCAGCCTCACCTCAGTCCCCGGAAAAATCATGGAGCAGGTCCTCAAGGAATCAACTCTGAAGCACTTAGAGGAGAGGAAAGTGATCAGGAACAGTCAGCATGGATTCACCAAGGTCAAGTCATGCCTGAATAATCTATTTGCCTTCTATGACGAGATAACTGGCTCTGTGGATGAGGGGAAAGCAGTGGATGTGTTATTCCTTGACTTTAGCAAAGCTTTTGACACAGTCTCCCACGGTATTCTTGCCAGCAAGTTGAAGTATGGGCTGGATGAATGGACTATAAGGCGGATAGAAAGCTGGCTAGATTGTTGGGCTCAATGGGTAGTGATCAATGGCTCCATGTCTAGCTGGCAGCTGGTATCAAGTGGAGTGCCCCAAGGGTCGGTCCTGGGGCCGGTTTTGTTCAATATCTTCATTAATGATCTGGAGGATGGTGTGGATTGCACTCTTAGCAAGTTTGCAGATGACACTAAACTGGGAGGAGAGGTAGATATGCTGGAGGGTAGGGACAGGATACAGAGGGACCTAGACAAATTAGAGGATTGGGCCAAAAGAAATCTCATGAGGTTCAGCAAGGACAAATGCAGAGTCCTGCACTTAGGACGGAAGAATCCCATGCACCACTACAGACTAGGGACCGAATGGCTCGGCAGCAGTTCTGCCGAAAAGGACCTAGGGGTTATAGTGGACAAGCAGCTGGATATCAGTGAACAGTGTGCCCTTATTGCCAAGAAGGCCAATGGTATTTGGGGCTGTATAAGTCGGGGCATTGCCAGCAGATTCAGGGACATGATCGTTCCCCTCTATTCGACATTGATGGGGCCTCATCTGGAGTACTGTGTCCAGTTTTGGGCCCCACACTACAAGAAGGATGTGGAAAAATTGGAAAGAGTCCAGCAGAGGGCAACAAAAATGATTAGGGGACTAGAACACGTGACTTATGAGGAGAGGCTGAGGGAACTGGGATTGTTTTTAGTCTGCGGAAGAGAAGAATGAGGGGGGGATTTGATAGCTGCTTTCAACTACCTGAAAGGGGGTTCCAAAGAGGATGGCTCTAGACTGTTCTCAGTGGTAGCAGATGACAGAACAAGGAGTAATGGTCTCAAGTTGCAGTGGGGGAGGTTTAGGTTGGATATTAGGAAAAACTTTCACTAGGAGGGTGGTGAAGCACTGGAATGAGTTACCTAGGGAGATGGTGGAATCTTCTTCCTTAGAAGTTTTTAATTTCAGGCTTGACAAAGCCCTGGCTGGGATGATTTAGTTGGGGATTGCTCCTGCTTTGAGCAGGGGGTTGGACTAGATGACCTCCTGCGGTCCCTTCCAACCCTGATATTCTGTGATTACTATCAGGGTTGGAAGGGACCTCAGGAGTCATCTAGTCCAACCCCCTGCTCAAAGCGGGAGCAATCCCTAATTTTTGGCCCAGATTCCCTAAATGGCCCCCTCAAGGGTTGAATTCACAACCCTGGTTTTAGCAGGCCAGTGCTCAAACCCTTGAGCTATCCCTCCCCCTGAAAATGGCAGCCATAGATGGCTTCTAGTGTTTTCCAGTTAGATTCTGGCAAACGGGGGTCAGCGCAGAAGGATGATCTGGATTGGAGAAAGAGCCAGGTTTCAGGAGGGGTCTAATTTGGTTTGACTCCCTCAGGCTGCTATGGGACATCACCACCCCCTCTGCATGTAAACTGTCATGGTCAATAAAGATCTCTTTCCTACAACTCTGCCTGCCACATCACTTGATGCTAACGCATTGTGCGGTGGGGAGGAAGTCTCCTTTTGCTCCTTCCACAGACGAGAGTCTGGCTGGGGATGCTGATTGGCTGAAGCCAGGTACAGATCGGCTGCTTGGGCCGTGTTGGCCACGTCACAGCTGTGCACGTATTCCCAAAGATGCCCAGCCAGGAGCAGTCGGGGAGGAGAATACCCCCGTTGGTTACACGTTGGAAAGATTCTGATGCTGTTTCTAAAACGTGGGGAGAAGGACTGGGGAGAGGATCTGCTGCCAGAGTGGAGGGCACAGAAACAAAAATGTTACTGAGTTTATCCAGTGGCTTTTGGCTAGAGCGGGACTGAATTAGCTTGGCCAAGATAGCACTAGGCCATTAGGTATTAATGGGCACTTGGCCTAAGTCCTCAAAGGTATTTAGATGCCTAACTCCAGTAATGGAGCCTTGGCCTGAAGGCCCACAGCTAGGGTGACCAGGTGTCTGGTTTTCGACCGGACGCCTGGTCAAAAAGAGACCCTGGTGGCTCCGGTCACCACTGCCGACCGGGCTGTTAGCTCCACAGCACTGCTGACTGGACTTAAAGCAAGCTACTCCTTACTTGTCCTGGCTCCGTGCTGCACCCCGGAAGTGGCCACCAGGTCTGGCTTCTAGGTGGAGAGGGGCCATGGGGCTCCACACACTGCCTCTGCCCCGAGCACTGGCTGTGCACTCCCATTGGCCAATGCGAGCTGCGGGGGTGGTGCATGCGGGAGAGAGCATCACGCAGAGCAACCTGCCAGGCTTCCACCTAGGAGCTGGACCTTCTGCTGGCTGCTTCTGGGGCACAGCGCGGAGTCAGGACAGGCAGGAAGCCACTGCGCCGCTGTCCGGGAGCAGTCGGAAGTAAGAATGTGCCCCAACCCCCTGCCAAAGCCCCCTCCCAGATCTTGAACCTCTTTGTCCAACTCCCAGCATGGAGCTCCCTCCTGCACCCTAAACCCCTCATCTCCGGCCTCACTCCAGAGCCTGCAGCCCCAAATGGAGGCTTCTGGATGCAACCTCGGAAGGCAGTTCCTCCAGGAATAAATAGCACACTTCATCTGTAGATTTCCAAGTGCTTTAAAAAGGTGGTCAGGATCATTACCCCATTTCACAGATGGGGAAACCTGAGGCACTGGGAGGGGAAATGACATGCCCGAGGTTACACAGCAGGTCAGCATCAGAGCCGGGAACAGAACCCAGCTCTCCTGAGTCCCAGTCCTGCTGGGTGGCTCACTGAGGTGTCTCTCCGTCATGTGGAGCTGGCCTGAGCCACCTGGTGTTGCTGCTCGCCCTCCCCCCCCCCCCCCCCAAACTTTGGGAGCAGAGGAACATTCTGGGGGGAGCAAGCGGTGACACCTGGCCGCTTGAGGAGGGAGTGGCACCTCCACCCACGACTCACCTCAGTGGGCCACCCAGCCTGTCTGGATTCGGGGGGGGTGCCTCACCGTCATTGATCCCGAGAGACACAGCACTGCTGTGCTACAGCAGCATAAGAACACAAGAGCAGCCAGACTGGGTCAGACCAAAGGTCCATCTGGCCCCGTGTCCGGTCTTCTGCCAGTGGCCAGGGCCAGGTGCCCCAGAGGGAATGAACAGAGCAAGTAGTAATCAAGTGATCCATCCGCTGTCACCCCGTTCCCAGCTTCTGGCACCAACCCTGCCCATCCTGGCTGATAGCCATTGATGGGCCTATCCTCCATGAGTTTATCTAGTGCTTATTTGAACCCTGTTATAGTCTTGGCCTTCACAACATCCCCTAGCAAGGAGTTCCAAAGGTTGACTGTGCATTGTGTGAAAAATCCTTCCTTTTGTTTGCGTTAAACCTGCAGCACTTCAGGGAGCAGTGCCAAATGGAAGAAATCTGGGCAGGGCACATGACCCCACATGTCCCTCCCCCCACACCCTGCATTGCCTCTGCATCACACCAAGGATCGATAGACTCAGCAATAAGAAGCAGGCATATCACAGGGTTGCCAGCTATGTAATATTTTAAAAGCGAACATTCCAGCTGGAGCGCTGGATCCTCCCATGCCCTGCCTCTTCCCCCAAGGCCCCACCCCTGCCCCATACCTTCCTGGAGGCCCCACCCCTACCCGACCTCGCCCCTCCATGCCCCTCTGTCTGGGTCTGGAGGGACTTGCCACAGCTGGGAGAAGCAGCCACCTGATGCAGGTAGGAGGCAGCCCCAGCTGAGTAGGGGCTGGTGCAGGTGATGACCTAGTGGCATGTCCCCTCTTCCACCCACAGTAACTGGACTTTAGGTGTCTGGTCAGGTCCCCTTTTTGACCAGACTTTCCAATTTAAACCAGGCACCGGGCCACCCTAACCACCCATCTCACTGATATCTGCAATTACTTGTATACAGTTTTTCTGAAAGCATTACTAACAGCTTGTGTTTCCATGAAGTATACACGCACATTCGTCAGCCCGTTTCTCAGCTCGGGGATCCGTGATTAACAGTGCATGTGAAAAGGGGTCTGCCAACAGAAAAGTGTGAGAACCTCTCCCCTCGACTAGCACCTTCTCTCCTTCCTGCCTGCCCACGTTGCCAGCCAGACACCCAGGCTTGCCGTTGGCCTTGCTTTTGGCTTTCTTTGTCCATCTGGAGCCTTTGCATTGATTTACGCTGACCTAATTACCCAGTCCTGCAGCAGGGAGCCATAGGACCATGTGTTGGCTCAGTGGCGCTGGGGGAGGAAGTCTAGTGCTGGAATGATAGGATATGACTAAACCCCTTTGTTTTCAGTTTAAAACGATTTTTATTGAAAAAATCCCGGGTTTTACAAAAAGTATTATTTTTTTCCCCAATTTTCACCTTACTTTTGCATCATTCAAGTATATTAAAAATAACTTGTTTTATTAGGAAAATACAGTACATTTCCTGAGATAGATGTATTATGATAATACATTAGTCTGTATGTAGCTGCAAAGCTGCCTGTTAAAGTAAGGCCATGTAGCAGATACACACAATAAGCAAACAGGTATGCACACAAGCTCTGAAGTGAGTTTGCATCCGAACGTACTGATGAATCTCACGCCCACCAGGCACGCATTTCAAGCCGTTAGCAGGTAACGGTTCAAAGATCGGACACACTAAAATGGGAAGAAAACAAAAATCGGTCTCGGAGTTCTGTGTTAGTTCTGCAGCAAACCACACTGAATTCTATTAATCAAAGCATTAATCTACTGAATACTTTTCCCCCTGTCCTTCCATCCACTCAAAAAAATCCTGAAATTTACCCTGAAAAATTATTAATAGCTTTTTCCACTGATTTTCACCTGTTGTTGTAGTAATAAACACCGATAAATTCCCGGGAAAAATTAAATGAAATAAAACCCCAAAACGAACGGCCCTAGATATGGGGCAGGAGGGAAACATGGGAGAGGCCACAGTATTGGAGAGGAAACTTGCATTATCTGCAGAGCTTGGATCCTTCCCATTCCACCTGAGGGGCAGAAGCAACTTGCTTCTTCCCATCCCTGCAATGCTTTGCTGGCTGCTGGCATGTCTGACTATGTCGCTGCTGGCAAAACCCAGGCCAGTCCCTTGCTCTCTCAGGAGGTGTAAGCCGGCTCTGCAGAAAGTCAAACAAGGGCCCCTAGGGCTTCTGGAGGCTGCTTGGACACGTGAGAGTGGGAGAAAATGAGGGCCTGCACTGCTGGTTGCCACTTATTTACCTTTCCTGATGGACTCATGTGGCTTGTTAACTCGATGCCCTACCTGTTGAGGCATATTTATGGCTAGCATTAACTGACTGAGTTTGGAGCAGGTCACAGGCAGTAATGGGCATAATACATTCTCACTGTGCTGCCCTCGACAACCCCAAATAAAACAGGTCTTTCATAACTGTCCGCCTGGAAATGATGTTGCTCTGCTTCTTTCCCCTGACGACGAGTGCACGGGCAGACAGACACTAAATCTTGAACCAATTACAGTGCTCTGCTCACAAGAAACTATTTATAGAAAGCTCTGTAGTCTCCCTGGCTGGAATAGCAAGGGCTGAATTCTTGGCATAGGACCTCCTTGGCTTTTAAACCTCTGCAGCTCTGTTAACATTTGGATTAGACGCCTGGCTAACCTGATGTCAGATCCAGTGTGGAACAAAGAATCTGGTTGCTAGCAAAGCTCTCTGAAAACAATGCAGTGCCGTCGTCTCTTCCCACCCACCCAAGCAGAGGTGACTTGACTTGCAGACCCCAAACAGCATCAGGATAAATGGAGAACGGACGGCTCAGCCCTATGTACAAGCAGCTTTTCTTTGACCTGCAGTTCCTCGCTGAAGTGTGACTATGCAAACCTGTTCTTTCTAGGCAGCTCAGCTCCCCACAGATATCAGAGACAGTGCAGCTGGCTTGACTGACTCAAATGAATTTTTACTGCTGTTTACCCTTGCAAGCCCCGCAGATCCGGCACAGCCCTGGGACCTGGAATTTAGCCTTTCTTGTGCAACAGAAACAGAATTGATGATGAAGTTTCTGCTGATTACATGAGTGCAAGAAGGCCAATGGCATATTGAGCTGTATTAGCAGGAGCATTGCCAGCAGATGGAGGGAAGTGATTCTTCCCCTCTATTCAGCACTAGTGAGGCCACACCTGGAGTATTGCGTCCAGTTTTGGGCCCCCCACTACAGAAGGGATGTGGACGAATTGGAGACAGTCCAGCGGAGGGCAATGAAAATGGTTAGGGGGCTGTGGCACATGACTTATGAGGAGAGGCTGAGGGAACTGGGGATATTTAGTCTGCAGAAGAGAAGAGAGACGGGGTATTTGATAACAGCCTTCAACTACCGAAATCCTAGCGGATCTTAAACATAAAAAAGAAGCTTACAAGAAGTGGAAGGTTGGACATATGACCAGGGAAGAGTATAAAAATATTGCTCGGGCATGTAGGAAAGATATCAGGAGGGCCAAATCGCACCTGGAGCTGCAGCTAGCAAGAGATGTCAAGAGTAACAAGAAGGGTTTCTTCAGGTATGTTGGCAACAAGAAGAAAGCCAAGGAAAGTGTTGGCCCCTTACTGAATGAGGGAGGCAACCTAGTGACAGAGGATGTGGAAAAAGCTAATGTACTCAATGCTTTTTTTGCCTCTGTTTTCACTAACAAGGTCAGCTCCCAGACTGCTGCGCTGGGCATCACAGAATGGGGAAGAGATGGCCAGCCCTCTGTGGAGATAGAGGTGGTTAGGGACTATTTAGAAAAGCTGGACGTGCACAAGTCCATGGGGCCGGACGAGTTGCATCCGAGAGTGCTGAAGGAATTGGCGGCTGTGATTGCAGAGCCCTTGGCCATTTATCTTTGAAAACTCGTGGCGAACGGGGGAAGTCCCGGATGACTGGAAAAAGGCTAATGTAGTGCCCATCTTTAAAAAAGGGAAGGAGGAGGATCCTGGGAACTACAGGCCAGTCAGCCTCACCTCAGTCCCCGGAAAAATCATGGAGCAGGTCCTCAAAGAATCAATCCTGAAGCACTTACATGAGAGGAAAGTGATCAGGAACAGTCAGCATGGATTCACCAAGGGAAGGTCATGCCTGACTAATCTAATCGCCTTTTATGATGAGATTACTGGTTCTGTGGATGAAGGGAAAGCAGTGGATGTATTGTTTCTTGACTTTAGCAAAGCTTTTGACACGGTCTCCCACAGTATTCTTGTCAGCAAGTTAAGGAAGTATGGGCTGGATGAATGCACTATAAGGTGGGTAGAAAGCTGGCTAGATTGTCGGGCTCAACGGGTAGTGATCAATGGCTCCATGTCTAGTTGGCAGCCGGTGTCAAGTGGAGTGCCCCAGGGGTCGGTCCTGGGGCCGGTTTTGTTCAATATCTTCATAAATGATCTGGAGGATGGTGTGGATTGCACTCTCAGCAAATTTGCGCATGATACTAAACTGGGAGGAGTGGTAGATACGCTGGAGGGGAGGGATAGGATACAGAAGGACCTAGACAAATTGGAGGATTGGGCCAAAAGAAATCTGATGAGGTTCAATAAGGATAAGTGCAGGGTCCTGCACTTAGGATGGAAGAATCCAATGCACCGCTACAGACTAGGGACCGAATGGCTAGGCAGCAGTTCTGCGGAAAAGGACCTAGGGGTGACAGTGGACGAGAAGCTGGATATGAGTCAACAGTGTGCCCTTGTTGCCAAGAAGGCCAATGGCATTTTGGGCTGTATAAGTAGGGGCATAGCGAGCAGATCGAGGGACGTGATCGTTCCCCTCTATTCGACATTGGTGAGGCCTCATCTGGAGTACTGTGTCCAGTTTTGGGCCCCACACTACAAGAAGGATGTGGATAAATTGGAGAGAGTCCAGCGAAGGGCAACAAAAATGATTAGGGGTCTAGAGCACATGACTTATGAGGAGAGGCTGAGGGAGCTGGGATTGTTTAGTCTGAAGAAGAGAAGAATGAGGGGGGATTTGATAGCTGCTTTCAACTACCTGAAAGGGGGTTCCAAAGAGGATGGCTCTAGACTGTTCTCAATGGTAGCAGATGACAGGACAAGGAGTAATGGTCTCAAGTTGCAATGGGGGAGGTTTAGATTGGATATTAGGAAAAACTTTTTCACTAAGAGGGTGGTGAAACACTGGAATGCGTTACCTAGGGAGGTGGTAGAATCTCCTTCCTTAGAGGTTTTTAAGGTCAGGCTTGACAAAGCCCTGGCTGGGATGATTTAACTGGGAATTGGTCCTGCTTCGAGCAGGGGGTTGGACTAGATGACCTTCTGGGGTCCCTTCCAACCCTGATATTCTATGATTCTAAATCCGCTGAAGATGCTCAGAGATTATGTGATGAGATTTGCATATAAACTTGGGGGGGATGTTTATGGAGACAGATAGATAGCAAGATGTGTATCCGGATAGATAGAGAACTAGTGCCATGGAGGACATAATCTGAAGGAAGCTGAGTGGCACATGTCACTGAGGGCTTTAACTGGGTTTCAGAATCCTTCTCTCTGGCGAAGATGTGCCCGAGGTGGAAAGAGCTCATGGGACTCTCAAAGCCCAGGCTGAGTTTTTGCCAGCCGTCTTTTTCCTTGCAAACACAGCGCGTTTGATCTGGTATCTTTGCGGACAGCACACATGGTAACGACACAGCCATCTTCTTACCGCCACCTTTGTAAGACATCTAGACAGCAAATATGCTTTGAATACATTGGTGATAAGTGACTATAGCTCCCTCTCCGCCCCTTTTAATCAACCTCTGCTCCCTGGCAACTCAGATTGCAACTCATCACCCCCCTGCCTATTTCAAAACTTCAGCTTCCTCGCGGAGCTACCAACAATGGGACACAATTTGCACATCCCAGCATGTGAGACGTCTTGTCTGGGGAGCATCAGTGAAAGGAAAGCTTCAGTGCTTGATAAGGAGTCTTCCAGCTATGCTTAGACCTTCATGTCATAGACTCCCATAATTTACTTGTAGCTGAAACTTCCATTTCTCTTTGTCTAGCTAAAGAGAACTCTGACCCAGATGACAGGCAAGAAATTCTGCCATTTTCCTGTGCTGAGTTCTCTGTTGTCGCCTACTTGTTAACAAAAAAGCAACGATGTGTACGGAAACTATAGGAGTTAAACCACCTTGAAATAGCTTGCTCTGAGACTCAGAATACAGGGGCGTGTGTGTGTGTATTTGTGTGTATAGATATGGGACAAAGCTCTTGATTCCCCAAAGAAGTCCAAAATATCTTTCACCCCAAATTAGAAATTGTATATTTGTCTGCATTATGAATAGACAACCTTAGTAAATATGAACGGTAAACTTTAGTAGTAGAAGTAGACCTGGAAAGACTCTGGTGCTCAAATTAGTAAACTAGCCCTACCTGGACTCAATAAAAAGGGGCTATCTGAATTGGATTCCACCCCAACACTGGCCATAACCCTTATCAATTTGGTTTGTTAGATTTCAGCTTTAAAATGGAACTGGCCCCTTGGCCAATTGATAAAACTGGCCCTCATTCATGCTTCCGCCTTTCAGAGCAGAATGATACCCCAGGTGATACGAACTTCTCTTTCCTCCTTCAAGTCTTATTTAATACCTCAGTCACTCTGCAACCAGACAGACAGGATAATTATCCAATACCATCTTCTGTTTGCAAATGACCCCAAATACACCCTCCCATCTGGCTTTGTTCCAGCTCTGAGAGCTGTCTCCTTACAGCAGCTATCTTGCTGAAGACAGAAAAGTAACAGGACACCTGCTGATTCCTAAAACTGGTGGTAACATATCCAGGAGACTTCTGACCCCAAGGGCCTGCTGGGAAGAAAAGTAACTGGGGATGTGCATGGATTCTAGTATTACACCAGAGGTGAATTTGCTTTTCGCTTTTTGCTTGCTTTTTTCATGCCTCAGGGAGACAGTCAGGGGGTGGAAATGGTGGCCCTTCAGTTCCTGAGTGCTAGTGACACTCAAAACCCAGCTGTGAAGGGTGGCTTGCCTCTGAAAGGTTGGTCAGCTTGAGGTTAGCCAACCCTGATGAGTAAAAGCCTCGGTTGGATCAGGAACTGCCTAGAGAGGGCGGTAGGTGGCTGCCGTGAAGGGGAAGGCCAGGAAGTAAGAAGGCGCATGCAGGGAAGACTCTGATACCACAGAGTTTGGAAGCTGCAAGGTGCGGCTGAGACGCTCCAGCAGAAAGAGCTGGGCCTGGCAGTTTTGTCTTGAGCAGGCTGGGCTAGAGGGAGAGTTCTGTGTGTGGCAGAAGAACCGGGGTTGGGTATGAAAGTTTGTGTTCTGGTTGTGGACTTTATGTTGGGGAATCTTAGGGTAGTTTTGAATCGTGACTGTTATTAAACCAGCCTGGTGGGGGGGGGGGTGAGGCGCTGATAGCCACAAGCAAGACGATGAGGGGGCTAGCCAGGGCAGTGCGTGCATGAGAAGGTGCTCAGTAATTGGCTACCTGGTTTCACTGACATAAAGGAGGGGGGCAGGTATTTGACTTATTGCACTGCCTGGCTCTGACCCTATTGTAACACAGAGCTCCTGGATCTCCTACAGAACCTTTTCCTGTTTGCTGAGAGCCCCATTCTCTAGGACCTTCTTTCTCTGCAATCCAATAAACCCAGAGGGGTGTTTACTGACAACTCCCATCAGAATGCAAAGAATAACAGTGATGATAATACAATAAAGTGTCTTTGTAAAGCGATGGGGACGAGCATGAATGCATCGGATGAAGTGAGCTGTAGCTCACGAAAGCTTATGCTCAAATTGGTTAGTCTCTAAGGTGCCACTAGTCCTCCTTTTCTTTTTAGGAATGTATTTAGCTCAGATCAATATTTATTATTTGCAATACCATAGCGCCCAGGAGCCTCGCTCACGGAGCAGGACCCCATGGTTCCAGATGCTGTACAAACATGGAACAAAAAACAGTTCATGCCCTGAAGAGTTTACACTCTAAAGATAAGACGAGAGAGAGAAGGGGCAGAGCTAGGAAACAACGAGTTAGTACTGCTCAGCATGACGGGCAGTTGTCACCAGCCAGCTAACCATTGTCACCTTGTGAATAGGCATCCTGGCAAAGGAGAAACATTGGAAGGGGGATAATGAAGTAGCCTTGCAGATGTTCACAGGGGCATTGTGGGGAGAATCACAAAGGTGCTTTGTCTGAGTATTTATCTGAGTGATGTGGCATCATGGGCTGATTGGAGGAAGCTTCTTCCTAGCCTGCCTTGCCCATCAGTCAGTGCTTGGCAGATCCCATGAAGCATGAGAGTTTCTATCCTGCCTTGTGTCTATTTTGCATCCTATCTCACGCAGCGGTAGATTCACATGGACATTGAATTCCTTTTGGACTCCTTGTTTTATTGGAAATGGCTCATTTCTCCCTCTGGGGAATATTCCCAAACCATTGCCCGGTCAGATTAATTAGCTCCCTGGTTGTGCTCATTAATTGCTTTGTTTTAAAGAGGACATGCAAGGCGGGAGGCTGGGCCTTAATAGGAACATGTAGCATTCTCTACTGCTCACTGAAGCTGAGATCGACTCTGTGCCAAGGGCAGTGGAAAGCCATGGCACCAATTTAAATCCCACTTAATCCCTGTTAAAAAAGAGTGTAAATGGGATTAAACTGTCTGCGGTACCTCTGGTGTCTTTAGTTCCCCAGCCACCCTGTGGTTGCTGCATCATTCCTTAGCACGGCATCCATCCACCCCTCCTCGGTCCATCAAATCAACCCTATTGCAGAGAACATCACTGCCCCAGCATAGCTCCTCCAATTAGGAAATCAAAGGTAAGAATGTGGGCGCTGCACTTTAATCTCTGCATGGCAGCGGCCTGCATTTATGTTGCAGCCAGTCTTCTGTTTTAATTACTAGCCAGGATAGATGGTTTTGGCTCAGTGAGTGCAGCAGAGGCCATCCCTCCCCCATGCTCGGCTGCAGCCAGTTCTCCAGGCCACTCGTGCCAGGCTTCCTTCTCTTGCACGGGGCTGATGTAAACCTCTCCGCGGCTTCGGTCTTTCTCCAGCATGAGGGACCCCAGTTAGAAAAAGAAGATGGATGCAGGGCAGCAAATGGGAGTGCGTTTGTAGTGGCATTTGCACATGCACAATCATTGTGCAGCACCCAGTTAGACATACAACTGTGGACACACAATTGCAGGCACAGATTTGAACTCTCTGGCATGCTGTGATCAACACTGAACACACAATGGTGTAACTAGCAGAAGGAATCTCTGCAGGAAGCAGAATAAAGCTTAAAAAATCCCAGTACCACATAAACATCAGTGAAGACAGTGTCTCTGTATTTGTTTTATAAATTATTTTTATTGCTTCAGGGCTATATTTATACAGCCAAGTTCCCCCTTTACCTACCTAGGAAAGGATATCCTAACCAGTTCTTGCAACAGTTCATTAAGGGTCTGCATTTTCCCTCATTTACTTATTTGTGATCAAATGGTCAAAGGTATTTAGGTGCCTAAAGATGCAGATAGGCTCCTAGTGGGTTTGCAAAAGCACCTAAGCAGGTTAGACATCTATCTGCATCTTTAGGCACCTGAATACCTTTGAAAATCTGGCCATGTGTCCCCAAGTCGCCCCACTGGGTTACTCTGTGAACATAAGAATGCAAGAACATAAGAATGACTATACTGAGTCAGACCAAAGGTCCATCTAGCCCAGTGTCCTGTCTTTCGACAGTGGCCAATGCCACATGCCCCAGAGGGAATGAACAGAACAGGTAATCACCAACTGATCCATCCCCTGTCGCCCATTCCCAGCTTCTGGCAAACAGAGGCTAGGGACACCATCCCTGCCCATCCTGGCTAATAGCCATTGATGGACCTATCCTCCATGAATTTATCTTGTTCTTTTTTGAACTCTGTTATAGTCTTGACCTTCACAACATCCTCTGGCAAAGAGTTCCACAAGTTGACTGTGCATTGTGTGAAGAAATACTTTCTTTTGTTAGTTTTAAACCTGCTGCCTATTCATTTCATTTGGTGACCTTTAGTGTGAAGGCGGGAATCACAATCAGACCCTAAAGCTTGTCCATTCAGTGAAGATGACAATGTTTCACCAGCAAGCAGCCTTTCCCTTCATAGGGAAATTGACCACACATGAGAAATAAGTTAAACCAGCTGCTTCTGCTTCCCAGGCACTGGCATGCCAAAGATCATTTATTTTTTCTGCTCATAAGGTCTGTGTAGAGCCATTTGGAAAATGGGGGCTTTTCAGTTAAAAAAAAAAAATTGGCTTTTTGTCACAAAACCAAAAATTTTCATGAGAAATAAACATTTTTGAGGAAAATTTTTGTTTAATCAACAACTCGGTCTTCTGTGGTGTTGTAGCCATTGTGGTCCCAGGATATCAACGAGACAAGATGTGCGAGGTAATATCTTTTACTGGACCAAGTTCTGTTGGTGAAAGGGACACGCCTTGATTCTGAAATGCAGCTTAGCGCCTCGTGGGACTTGAGGTTCGAGTGCTTTATGCTTCCCAGCCAGACATCATTTCCCACGATGCTCTGTGGCCGGGGTGCCCATCTCTGGATGCACATTATGCAGAGTACGTACCATTTGCAGCAGCTCGGCTGTCATGCTGGAGGGCCAGCAGGGCCAAACCTGAGTGGGCAGTGGGGCAGCCAGCACTGTTCCTCCTTGCTGCTGCTGTGGGGCCAGCTCCTGCACCAGCACTATACCCCGGGGGCCTACCCAGCCTTTGCCCACTTCTAGCAGCCTGCGTCCCCACGCAGGGATAGCGAGCAACACTGCACTTGGGTGGACCAGGCAGGGGCTGAGCGTGGCATGGACTGGCGGGTGAGGTGGCTGCAGTGGGGATGGCTCCACTGGGATTGACAGTGTGTACCAGGGGAAACATTTCTGGGGACATCCCTGCCATGGCCACACAATTGCCATGATGGACTGCTTCTCTTCAGCAGGATGGGAGGCTATGGGGCATCACAGAAGATGCAGTCTGACCAGAGAGCTCGGCTGACAGAGGAGAATGGGAGGTCCCTGAACTACACCCCCTGTAAGGCACGGCGGTGGCATTTCAGAAGAAACATTGACAACTTGAAATGTTGACAAATTCACTATTTTCCCCCCATTTTCATCGAAATTTTCCCTGACCTCTCCCTCCCCCATCATCTGGCCAGCTCTGCCTAAGATAACTAGAGGGGACAGCCCGCCCACACGAGCAAGGGGGAACACCCCCATTGAGCTCTGTCTCTGAAGCACCCACCCATTCCTACATATCAGACCTCTCTGGAGTATTGTAAAATTGCCAAGCCAGTCCTGCCAGTCAGTTTCCGGTGGTAAGATCACTTGAAAAGTAGCGCAATCTCTTTCGGAGAGCCCTGGCTTTTCCCTCTTGAGAGCAATGATCCTATATCTCATCTGAATTTCCCCTAAGCAGGAGCTATTGCCTGCAGCTGTGATTTGTGAGACAATCAAAGAGGTTGGGGCTCCTCTCTTCAGACATGTTCAGCCTTGGAGGCTGGGACGGATTAATGCAGGGGCTTTAGGGGCTGCGGCCCAGGACTTCGGGCTAAGGCAGGCCCCGCAGGCTGGATGCAGCCTGCTGCTTCTTTTCATCTGGCCCCCGGCAAGCCTCTGCACCCTGGCAAGGGGTGTTCAGGGAATCTCTGCACGCTGCCCCGGCTCCGCAGCTCCCATTGGCCAGGCCCACCACGGGAAGCAGCATGGAGCCAGGGCAGGCAGGGATCCTGCCTTAGCCCTGCTGCGCCATCGACCAGGAGCCACCCGAGGTAAGCGTCTCCTGGCCAGAGTCTGCACCCCACACCCCCATCTGCACCCCAAACCCCTGTCCCAGCCCTGAGCTCCCTCCTTCACCCAAACTCCCTCCCAGACCCCACACCCCCACCTGCACCCCAACTCCCTGTCCCAGCCCTGATCCCCCTCCTGCACCCAAACTCCCACCCAGAGCCCGTACGCCGAACCTCCTGCTGCACCCCAACCCCCTGTCCCATCCCTGGCCCACCCCAGAGCCCACCCCCCAGCTAGAACTGCATCCCCCCGCACCCCAATCCCCTGCCCCAGCCCTGAGCCCACGTCCCCACTCCAAACCTCCAAGGGCCCCCACAAAATCTAATAGCCCTGGGCCCACAGGAGAGTTAATTTGGCCCTGCTCGGAGGCTGGCTAGAGAGGCAAAAGTAGCTCACTTGTCTGGGCAGATAATGCAATTTATATTGCTAAAGAAAACCACTTCTGAGATCTGCCTGTTAATACCCATGTATATTTCAATGGCTCATCAATTCTGCCTGAATTTGCATAGACTCCTAGAGAATAACGCCAGGACAGACTATTAGATCACCTAGTCTGACCTCCAGTTTATCCCAGGCCGGAGAACCTTGCCCAGTAATTTCTGCGTTGAGCCCATAACATCTGGTTGAGTATTCGCATATCTTTGGGAAAGGCACCCGGTCTTGACTTACAAACGTTGTGTAATGGCGATTCCCCCCTGTCCCTGCTGCAGGGCACTGACGTCCTACACTCACTCAGCGTGGGGCTCACATGTAGAGACCAAGTCTGCTCCTAGCCTTTGCTAGAAGAGGTGGAGGTTCTGTTAGCGTATGCAGCAAAGGGGTGTGTGTGTACGTGTGCATTCGTGGGCACGTGCCCACAGGTCTTGGGTTCATCCCTGCTGCTAGCAACTTAGCCAAGGACTTGTTATTATGTATCCTGACTTTTCATATTGGGGGGATTGGTTTTAAGACTCATTACTTTAATTAAAGATGTATCGCCAACCTCCAGCACTGAAAAACCATGAGGCAGGCCCCCGAAGATCGTGAGATTTACAAACCAGTGCAAGGTTAGGTTGCTCACTGAAAGCTTCTGGCAGGTGCTGAAAAAAAAAATCAAACTAAATGACTAGATTAGAGGATTGGGCCAAAATAAATCTGATGAGGTTCAACAAGGACAAGTGCAGAGTCCTACACTTAGGACGGAAGAATCCCATGCACCGCTACAGACTAGGGACCGAATGGCTCGGCAGCAGTTCGGCAGAAAAGGACCTAGGGGTGACAGTGGACGAGAAGCTGGATATGAGTCAACAGTGTGCCCTTGTTGCCAAGAAGGCCAATGGCATTTTGGGATGTATAAGTAGGGGCATTGCCAGCAGATCGAGAAACATGACTGTTCCCCTCTATTTGACATTGGTGAGGCCTCATCTGGAGTACTGTGTCCAGTTTTGGGCCCCACACTACAAGAAGGATGTGGAAAAATTGGAAAGAGTCCAGCGGAGGGCAACAGAAATGATTAGGGGATTGGAACACATGACTTATGAGGAGAGGCTGAGGGAACTGGGATTGTTTAGTCTGCGGAAGAGAAGAATGAGGGGGGATTTGATAGCTGCTTTCAACTACCTGAGAGGTGGTTCCAAAGAGGATGGTTCTAGACGACAGAACGAGGAGTAATGGTCTCAAGTGTCAGTGGGGGAGGTTTAGGTTGGATATTAGGCAAAACTTTTTCACTAGGAGGATGGTGAAACACTGGAATGTGTTACCTAGGGAGGTGGTGGAATCTCCTTCCTTAGATATTTTTAAGGTCAGGCTTGACAAAGCCCTGGCTGGGATGATTTAGTTGGGAATGGTCCTGCTTTGAGCAGGGGGTTGGACTTGATGACCTCCTGAGGTCCCTTCCAACCCTGATATTCTATGACTACATACATACAGCCCTGTCTGTTTAGCTGAAGGGCATCCAGAGATATGGTTCTGAAATGCCCGGCATCTGAGCTACACGCCAGGTCTAAACAGGCTATAAAAAATCGAGGAACCAGCTGAAACACTACTTTACAAGCCAATTCATGCTATTGCATGGATTCCCATTTATCTCGCGCAGCAAGGCTCTGGAGGCTGTTTCAAAGGTGAGCTGGGGAGCTTTTTAAATTAACAACGGCTTAAGCTTGAAAGTCAATGAGAGACTATACAGAAGTCCAAGGCAGTAAGGGAAGGCTATTATATCTAGCTACAGGGAGAGTTGTAGGGAGGTATAATGTAATGATTCAAAATGAGAGTTAGACCAGGGTCCTGGGGCTAATACTCCTTCTTTTGCCAAAAACGGTGTGGGAACTTTAGTAACCTAGCTACTCAGGTCTTCAGTTTTATCTGAAAGTGCGTGCCTCCCTTAGCCCAGGGATGGTAACACTTTGCTACCTATCTAATGTACTTACTTGCCCCCCTTCCATTACCATTATGTATGAGCACATCAAATCTTTAATGTTTTTAGCCTCACAGCAGGTAGAGCAGTTCTATTATCCCCATTTCACAGATGAGGCTACAGCCCAGATTTGTAGGTGAGCTATTTAGGCACTGCTGTGCTCAGCATTGCAATGCCTCACTGCTTTAGGAGCCTGTGTCTTTTCAAAAGGGATTTAGTTACTTGACTCCCCTCCTCTCATTGGAGGTCTTGCACTGATGAAACCCCATCTTCTGTAAACATTTTATGATTAAATGAGGAACATACAGTAGAAATTGCCATACCAGTTCAAGCAAATCTTATCTGTTTGCTACATGGAGGTGTGCGAAATAATCACATCGAAATATGATGATGCAAAACTTCAGTTTCCCCCCTTTCTTTATAAAGGCAAAAAGTTTCTTTTATTCACATGGGGTCGGGGGGAAAACGTCATATTTTGCGATATTCTTTCTCAAAAATAGGCACTTTATCTGAAACTAGATCAATTTCACAGATGAAAAGGACTCGGTTGAAAGCCAAAATTGGCTCATTTTGAAGCAACAGTGGCTTTGCATTGACAATGCCTGAAATGGGTGGTGTTTTCTGGGGGCTGACATAGTAACATATGTGGTGTCAATCTCCCCCCCGCCCCTCAGGAAATCAAAATGTCAGGGTGGTGGGAAGTTGCCTGGAGCGAGAATGAAGCTGTTCCAGAAGGACCTTGTGTATTTCACCCCTTTCCCACCAGCTCTTTTTGAATTCCCCTTCGAGAACAGCCTGGATTAAAGACCATGCATCAATGGTGTGATGTGCTGCCCTGTCCCATGGGAGCCCTTTCACTGGGTCTAGGTGTGGGTAAGAGCTACTCTTGTGAGCAGAGGTGGCACCTGGGCCTGGATGTGATCAGCATTTGGCCCATTCGACATGTACAAGGCTCAGCGATGCACTGGACAATTGCACCCCCAGGGGGGAATCCTGGCGCAACCCTTCCTAAAGCTTCCAGGCACAGAGGGGAGTATGGTCAGCCCAGGTCTGCTTTGGAGTAGGCAACATGCCTCTCTCTGATCCCCACCAGCTCAGCTGTCTGGCATAGGAGGCCAGGACCACTGCTCCAGCTACTCACCACTTCTTTGGGTGGCTTTAACCCCTTGGGGCACTAGGAGGGAACCATCCTGGAGGTTAGGGCAGTCCCAGGACTGCCACCATGCCCTGTTGCCCTTCAGGGATGGGATGCCCACTCCTTGTTCCCTTTGCACATGCTCACAGTAGCTAAAACACAGTCTGCCCCCTAGGCTTGTCTCCCAGTGGAGCCTGGTGCAGCAGGCTAGCGGTTAAAGTACTCACCTGGTGGTTCTGGGTTCAAGTCCCTGCGCTGCTCAAGCCTTCCTGTGTGTGATCTCAGGGAAGCCACTTCAGGCAAAACTTTCTCGAGTGCTTCAGTTTCATGTTCAAAGTCATTTAGGAAGCGGAGGCTGGATTTTCAATGGGATTTAGGCCCCGAACTCCCTTTGAAAATCTGACGCTGAGTTTTAAAAATGGAACTGAGGCTCCCAAGTCACATCGGCACTTTTGAAAATGTCCTGTGTCTCTTTGTGCCTCAGTTTCCCCTCTTACAAAGAGCCCTTGTCTGCTTCCCAGGGGGGTTGTGAGGAAATAGATGGCAGATGGTGAGGTGCTTAGATAGCAGAGCAATGGGTGCTGTGACAGGGTAGCTCACCCCCTAAATGAAATTGGGCCCAGCTCTCCCTGAAGTCCAGGAGTGCCCCAATTTGGTGTAGCAAGGAGGGCGAGGTTGCCCCGGGGAGCTACCAGTGAGAGTTCAGAATGCAGAAAGGGAGCAGTGCAGCATGGGTGCTCAGGCACAGGGCAGGGCTGGGAGCATCGAGGGTTCTCGAGTCAGCAGCACAGCCAGAGCAGGGGGGTGCTGGCAGGAGGTCAGTGGGGGAGAGGACCACCCACAAATGTCCCCAGGGCAGAGAGGGCTGAAAGGGAGATGTCTGCTGGCTCTCTGAGTCGGAGAGCTGCAGGCAGGGAAATGATGGAGGGAGGAGCCCACTGATGTCTCGAGGGCGGAGCTGGAGCCATTCCTGGGAAGGAAACGGGGCAGAGAAGCATCCAGCTAGTGGGACTGAGGTAAGACCAGGTGAGAGATGTATCTGAGAGATGCTGGGGCTGTACTTAGTATTAGACGATAGGGACAAAGGTCCTGTTGGACTGTGCTGCTGTGATTCTGGTTTGTGGCAGAGTGACTTTTGATAATAAATTAACCCAGCAAAAAGGGCTAGTTATTTACGCCAAAAGCTGTACTGAGTTGATTTGAGGAACCCAGAGGGAAACTGAGGTGAGGGGCTGCTTGCAGGGCCACCCTGAGGCACCTGGAGGGTGCCCACATGTCCACAGGGGCCCAGAGAAGAACCTCAGAAAGAGGTAGCGAGATGAAAGGTGAGCAGAAGCAAGAGTGAATGGGTCTAACTGATTTGTGCACCTCGAGAGACAGAATTTGTGGTAGGTTTCAGAGTGGTAGCTGTGTTAGTCTGTATCAGCAAAAAGAACGAGGACAAGGACTCCTCGTAGAATCTGTGGTGTTGTTTTGGAGAAAGTGATGACGGCTGCAATGATAATCATCATAGCAATGATGTCACTTCCAGATTTACTAGTTAAAAGCTACGACAGCAATTTCTCGTGCAATAAATTCCAGGCAAATGCATATAAAACTAGCTGCTAATTACTTATAGATTCGGGTCTGTCGCTGAATGGTAATTCCCTCTCCTGCAGAGCTGTGTGTAATTGTTATTGGCCTGCACGTTGGCAGAGGTATGAATTATTACAGCAATCCAGCGTGGTGTTCTTCGGCTTATGGGAAAAGAAATGATCTGATCCCCAGAGTCAGCACGTCGGGTCCGCTGAGGCGCTGGCCGTGGGATGCATTGAGTCACCAAAGATGTCATAGACTTCAGAGGGCAACTGTGCTTCCTAACAATTGGAGGAGCCCTGCATTCAAATGCAAAGAGATACAGCCCTGTGCCCTGGAGAACCTGTGGCTATACCATTGTCAGTAAAGCGGGAGGCAGATTGGAACATAATTTTATTTTAGGGAGCGAATGTAGAAACAAAAGTGTATGTTTCCCTAAACATGCAGCACGACAGAGCAAAAACTGGGAGGAAAACAGGACAAAATTCACTTCTGACTCACTCCAAGGGGTCTCCTGGGGATCTTTCCGCAGGGCTCATTAGAAAACTAGGTGAAAAGCTCAGCTGAAATAGATGTGTCTCAGGTTCAACTCTAGAGCCAATTGGAAAATGGTGGGATGGGGGTGCGGGGTGTCTTTTTTTATTTCCAGGTGGAATTTCAGCTTAAATTAAAAAAAAGAAAAGAAAAGGTTTTGGATAGAAAAATGCCACTTTTTGCTGAAATCCAAACATTTTGAAAAATGTCACCAAATTTTATTGGAGCATTTTGATTACGTTGAAAGTCCTATTTTGACACTTTGGGAATGAAAAGCTTCTGTTTTTCAATTTGAAATGAAACTTTATTAGTTTTGACATAAAAACATTTGTAAAGTTGTTTTTTTAATCAAAATTGGAACAAAATGGTTTGATTTTTATCAAAATGAAACATTTTGGCCAACCCAACACCAATTCCTTCCTTGAAATTTTGTTCTAGGGGAAATTTGCCTTTGTTGGGTTCATTGGTTTGTTTTTGTTTGTGGAGAAAAAAATATCCCCAGAAAAATCACAGAATTTCCCACAAAATGGAAAATCTGGTTCCCGACCATCACTGAGCTTCTACGATTGGTGGAAACTCAGCCCCAGGTTCACTTGAGTCTTGGCCCCAGTCTTATTTAAAAATCAGTCTTAGTCTCTGTCAAGGTTCCTTCCCCACTCTGAACTCTAGGGTACAGATGTGGGGACCTGCATGAAAGACCCCCTAAGCTTATTCTTACCAGCTTAGGTTAAAAACTTCCCCAAGATACAAACTTTGCCTTGTCCTTGAACCGTATGCTGCCACCACCAAGCATTTTAAACAAAGAACAGGGAAAGAGCCCACTTGGAGATGTCTTCCCCCAAAATATCCCCCCAAGCCCTACACCCCCTTTCCTGGGGAAGGCTTGAGAAGAATCCTCACCAAATTGTACAGGTGAACACAGACCCAAACCCTTGGATCTTAAGAACAATGAAAAATCAATCAGGTTCTTAAAAGAAGAATTTTAATTAAAGAAAAGGTAAAAGAATCCCCTCTGTAAAATCAGGATGGTAAATAGCTTACAGGGTAATCAGATTCAAAACACAGAGAATCCCTGTAGGCAAAACCTTAAGTTACAAAAAGACACAAAAACAGGAATATACGTTCCCTCCAGCACAGCTTATTTTACCAGCCATTAAACAAAAGGAAATCTAACACATTTCTAGCTAGATGACTTCCTAACTTTACAGGAGTTGTAAGGCTGCATTCCTGATCTGTTCCCTGCAAAAACTTCACACAGACAGACCAACCTTTTGTTCCCCGCACTCCAGATTTGAAAGTGTCTTGTCTGCGCATTGGCCATTTTGGGTCAGGTGCCAGCGAGGTTACCTTAGCTTCGTAACCCTTTACAGGTGAAAGGGTTTTGCCTCTGGCCAGGAGGGATTTTATAGCACTGTATACAGAAAGGTGGTTACCCTTCCCTTTATATTTATGACAGTCTCTCTGAAAAGCTTTTCAGAGAGTACTGAATCTGACTGCAGTTACCGGTTGTACGTGTGATTTGGTAATGAATTTTTCTGACACAGCAAAACACCAATCTCCTGATATTCTTCCAAACACTGTGTCCCAGCAGTGCTGCCCATATTTTCAGAACCAGGTTTGGCTCATCACTTGCTTTCCATATGGTGGGCTGTTCCCTTTGTCTTCTATTTTCCAAAGAACTGGAAGGAATTTTCCATCCATGTCCAAAACTAGAGTCACAAAACCAAAGAATCTTAGCATTACTAGACATCTAGTCTTTTCAGACAGTAGTGATTTATCTCTGCTACTCTAATGAGCACTAGGAAATATTCTTATCCCTTTGGGTGGAAAGCTACAACATTTAGCCATGCATGAAGTTAATTTAGTGGCCTGAACTATCTGGCAGTTTTGCTAGTTATAGATTTCCCTCCTATAAGTTATTTGTGCTCTGCCTCAAAGTGAAAATTAAGGCAAAACCTTATTTATAGTCAGAAAGATCCCCACTTCTTAAGTATGCAGTTCCAAATGTCATACCATCCATCTTACAGTGAAAGCCCTAGCATTAATCCACCAGAGGGAATTGTTATTTAGGAGAAATTTGCAACCATTCAAACTGAACACAGTATATTTTTAAATGGAATTCCCCAAACATACTATGTTATTGCACACAGTTACTGTTTTTTGTGGTGTTGACTCCTTTTGATCAGTGTAGTCATTTGGTTTGCAAAATAAGAGTTTTTCTAGGCTGGGGTGAGGCTGGAGATGCAGGAAAAAAGTCATTGAAAATTTCAGCTACTCTATTAGCTGGTAAAGTAGCAAACATGGTGTGATGGATTTGGAGCAATAATTTATTAATACTGTCTGCTGCTCTGGCTACTGGGGTGTATTTTGTATGGCGATATTGGTTTACCCCAACAGGAGTTTGTCTGGAAAAACAGACATGAAGGAAAAGAATGGCTCAAGACAGCCACCTCTCAGCAAACACTCAAGGATGATTAAGGGACAATGCCAGAACCAGTCGCTTTGGTGACTTTGCCTCTGTCTCCTACCAACTTCAAGGACATCGTGGGCACACTTTTAAGATAAAGGACAGCGTTGGCACAAGCCCAGATGGGGACAAACTGGCTATGAAGAAATTTAGGCTTCAAATGAGAATGGTGTCGATCCTCAGAGGAGGGTGGTTCAAACCATCAGAGGAGGTTCCAGAACAGCCCACCAACAGGAACAGTGGGGGAAAACAATCTGACTAATTTTAAGACTGAGCTTGATAAATTTATGAACAAGATGATTTGGCTGGGCTGCCTGCTATAGCAGGGGGCTCTACTTGAGGACCCTGGAGGTCCCTTCTATGTATGTTCCTATGTAACCTACAAAACTGGTTTTCACCAGGACAGGAAAAAGCTTGCAAACACAGAAGAACAAAAGAACTCCCACAAGAGAGACAATGGTTCAGGGGAACCTGATTGCACTCCAGGACCTCTCTAGGGGTGTCGGATGAAGTTAGGCTTGCTGAGATCTCCGTCAGGAGACATGCAGGCAGACTTTATTGTTTTAAAATCTTCTTTCTCTAGTGCTTTATTCCTATTGCCAAAATGAATACTTTGGTTTCAGAAGGCTGTCAGATCACGGCATACTACTAGCTCTAGACTCCTGAGTTTGGACACAAGTAATTCTTCCCTTCAGTCAGACCCGCTGGGCAAGCATGGTGGATATACAGGGTGCTGAAGGGCAGGGCTCAGTCTCCGAGTGAGAGAATTACAAAATTCCATCCCAGAAGAGAAAGAGGCACGAGGCCTAAGAAAGGAGGTGTTTGAAGACATGACAGAGATGCAGCCAGCCCTGTAACTGTTATGTTTCACAGTATAAACACAGATAAGTTAGATAAAAACATAAAATACTCTTGCTGGAAGGCAGCAACATAACGTTACTTTATTTCTTAGAATTCAGAATCCTAACATGCAAGAACCCCAAACCAGAGAGAGACAAAGCAGGCTGCTCCCTAAAAATAGAGAGGCACAATTCTCCCATCACCACCACACACACACTCTAGACTGGTTGTGTACAGATTAACTGCTCCTTGGCCCAGATCACATGCTACCCTAAGTAGCCCCCTAGCCTGCAAGCAGGACCAGGAAGAGTCCCACAAAAATTAAAGTGGTAGATCCCAGTTTTCAATACACCACAGTAACTGAGGCACATTGCTCATAGAAGCACTCAAAAAAGCATTGCACAAAAACCATTTCATTGAAATTTCAAAAGTTTGAAAACTTGTAACCAGCTGCACTGGGGCTTTTGTCCCGATGGGGCGCCCCGACAAAAAGCGGACAGACCCACAGCGGGGATAAGCTGTTATTGCTCCAATGGTGCTAAACTCCAGAAGCACCATCCCAACTTTTGCCAGCTGAGGATTGCCCCCTGGTGTACACAGACTGCATGGGAATGAG
Organism: Natator depressus; assembly: GCF_965152275.1. NCBI lineage: Eukaryota > Metazoa > Chordata > Testudines > Cheloniidae > Natator > Natator depressus. The sequence goes on from NC_134260.1 coordinate 5,414,784, forward strand.
AAAAGGGCTTGCACCAGGCGAACTTGCCCTGGTCTGAAACCAGGGTGACAACTTCACCCGTGCAAGGCACTCCTCACACCAGTGTGGCAGGACTACTCTAGAAGCTTCTAAGACCTTGTGTTCCAGTGATTCCTATCATAACATATTGCTGAACAGCGTGTAATATGCCAGCTAATGTAATGTGGGCATGTGCACATGTGTATGTCACTGCCCTCTGCTGGATGGAATCAGACCTGCTTGTGCTGTCCTCTAGCAGTTGGATATTGCAAGGAGTTTAGAAGGCTTCCCACTGTTAGGGGAGGTGCTCAACCAGCTCACACAGTGAGCCAGTGCTCTTGGATCTTACATTCCCAACTTTCATCCCCATCGTGATTCAACTCACAGTTGCAAAGTCTGCATGTGTGTGTGGATTTGCTGTGAGTGGTGGAAGTCCGTGGGGGGCACTCAGATCTCATGGCAAAGGGCATCAGTGTCAGAACCTGGATAGACAGAGTAGCATCAATTCCCATATTAATCACCTGTACACAAAGTACTTGAACAAACTTGCCTTATACCGAGAGGGGGGGCAAACGTGAGGAAGAACTTTTTTATAAGTAGTGGAACATTCCCACCCATGGAATTCATTACATCTCATTAGCTTTGGTGCACTCAATTCTGCATCCTCCCCAGCAAATCTGTTGCAAGATCTATATGTATATCCTTAGAGGACAGAGGAATCCTTTATTTTAAACAAAACCCTTAAATTGTCATTTTTATTCAAGAAACTAGAGACTTAACCTTCATGTGCCTGCATTGTCTTGATGGAGTTCCAGCCATAAAAATCTATACAATACACAACTTCTGTGCTGATGGATGGGAAGCTGTAAATCTCATGGTTACTAGTGCCATATGGTTCCTTGCTTACTGCACTGATCACTTGGCAGCTATAAATCCTTGTCTACTTTTCTAAAAGGGCCCATTTGGGATGCTTCAGTGATATTTGGATTGTTCTCTGGGTATTCGGGTGCTTCTTAAAAAAGAACATTGCACTCCATCTCAGGAAGGGAACGAGACGTCTCAGCGAAGCCTGCAAAAGAATCCTAACATTAGCATGACCGTTATTCTTGCTGCCATCAGGGATCGTCGTAGGGATGCTTTGTCTCCAATGTTCCTGTCTCTGTGCTTTTCATTACCTAGTCTAAAGGACTGTGGGTCAGATGTACCTACAGATGCAAATACACACCTGCTGGGGTTTTCCAAAGCTCCTGGGGATCAGATCCTCAAATGTATGTAGGATGACTAACTTCCATCCATCTCAGTGCCTCCTTACTAAGACAGGTAGATAGAACAGCCTGTGTAATGCCCCACCTGTAATGGAAGCTGCTGGCTTGAAAGAGCAATGGGAGCAGTGCAAGTTGATTTAGTTGGGGTTGGTCCTGCTTTGAGCAGGGGGTTGGACTAGATGACCTCCTGAGGTCCCTTCTAACCCTGATATTCTATGGTTCCAGGGGGATACATCAACTCATCCAGATATTTGCCTAGTTTTACAATAAGCTACATAAAAAGCACTTAGCGAAGTCAGTCAAACTAAAATTTCATACAGACTGTGACTTGTTTATATGGCTCTATATACTATGCACTGAAATGTAAGTACAATATTTATATTCCAATTGTTTATTGCAGAATGGTATGGTAAAAATGAGAAAGAAAGCCATTTTTCAGTCATAGTGTGATGTGCCACTTTTGTATTTTGATGTCTGATTTTGCAAGCAAGTCGTTTTTAAGTGAGGTGAAACTTGGGGGTACGCAGGAGAAATCAGACTCCTGCAAGGAGTACAGTCATCTGGAAAGGTGGAGAGCCACTGTTCTGGAGAACTCCAAGGATTCTGAGGCCATTGAAGCAGGGGGAGCTCAAGCCCAGGATAGTATTCGGGCTTTTTTTCGGGGGGAACAGCAGGGAAGAGCAGGAGACAGCTTTCCCCCCACCCCATGCCCCATTGGAGCATTGCTACAAACCGGCAGCGGTAGAAACACCTGGTGGAGTCTGGAGGAAGGCTGCCCAGCACTGGGAGAGAGAGAAGCCAGTCGTGAGAGCGACAGCAACAGGCACCAGAAAACAAGTGACAGTAAGTAGGGAGCCGGTGGCTAGGGTCCCCAGAGCCTGAGCTGAGTCATTGAAAGGGCTCCAGGCCCAGAGTTGAAAGAGAGACGGTTCGGTTCAGGAGGGACAGAAAAGACAGAAATAATGGGAACAGAAGGGACGTCTCAGAAGGGGCAATACCTAGAATAGAAAAGAGAGTTGGACAAGGGAAAGTGAAAGGAAGAACAGTACAATTAAACAAGAGGGGAAATTAAGTAATCTAAGAATTTATTAGAAAAATATTATGAAAAAAGTAAAGCAAGAATGAAAAGGGAAGGAAATAAGAGAGAAACTGTCATGATAGAGAAACAGACTTAAGAAATAAAGGAAGGGAGCTGTAGCGAAAGTAAGAAAATAGGTACCCGTGTCTTTATTTAAGATGGAACTCAAAACAGGAAATAAAGATTGCACAAGAGGATTGCTCAGGAGATAACAAAACACCCGAACAGCTTTTCCTCCAAACACTGGACTTCTAGAAGCTAAAACCTGAGAAACCGAAAAGGGGATATTTAACTGGGGGGGTGTGGGGGCTATGGTCTATTGCCTTGTATTTTCTAATTGTAGCAGTTCCTGCTAAAACAACTTACCATATATACTCGTTCATTAGCTTGTTCATTTATAAGTCGACCCCGCAAGATGGGTAGGTAAAAATGGCAAAAACTGTATGACCCTTTCATAAGCTGACTCTATATTTCAAGGGTTGGCAGACTTTGGCTCCCGGCCCATCAGGGGAAGCCGCTGGTGGGCCGGGATGTTTTGTTTACCTGGAGCGTCCACAGGCACGAAGTCCCTCAGCTCCCAGTGGCTGCAGTTTGCTGTTCCCAGCCAATGGGAGCTGCGGGAAGCGGCGCGGGCTGAGGGAAGTGCTGGCTGCCACTTCCCGCAGCGCCCGTGGGCTGGGCATGGTGAACTGTGGCCAGTGGGAACTGCAGGGCTCCATGCCTGAGGATGCTCCAAGTAAACAAAATGTCCCAGCCCTCCAGCGGCTTACCCTGACGGGCCAGGAGCCAAAGTTTGCTGACTCCTGATCTACAATGACACTGTATTAGCTATTTAATTCAATAAAGCTTAAAATCGTCAACTTTTGATGTAGACCTGTTGATAAGCCGACCCCCGCTCTTTGATGCTTCATTGTTTTACCAAAAAAAATTCAGCTTATGAATGAGTATATACGGTAATCTGATTTACTTGTGATTATTCCCCACTTAATTGATTTCTGTTTTACCCCCGCTGACTGTGGTAAAACATAATGTAGACTCTAGATTGCCTTTGCATCTCCTTTTTGTTCTGATTCAGAACACCTTTTCATCAGGCTCATCACACACGGGCTAGCAATCAGCGCATAGGACTGGAACCAGCAATCTGTGGGTTAAAGTCATAGAGTTTAAAGCCAGAAGGGGCCATCCGATCATCGAGTCTGGCCTCATGTATCACAGGCCTCCAACTCTACCCAGCACCCGCACGGTTAAACCCAACAACCAAAATGAGACCCAAGTATCACAGCCCACGGGACAGTGGGCTATGTACCGATGTGAACCACACCCAAGGCCCCCTGCGATTGCAGGGAAATGGTTCCAGTTCCGTCTCTAAGGCTGAATGCTTTGATTGCTATGAGCCAAGTGATTAAATTTCCCCCATCTGTTAACACTTCCTAATTCACAGGGATGTTTTGATGATGTTACTGCTTAATATTTCCAGTGCATGTGGAAGATGAGGTATGCTGGGATAAGAGTTAAGATCTGATTCCCCCACGGAATGCATCAGGAAGAAACACGGAGAGAAAAGCTCCCTCTTCAAACACAAATGCTGAGATAGTGAACACAGGCGAATGATGCCCTATGTCTGGGCAAGGAAATTGCTTTTCAAAATGTTTTTGTGGTAACGTTTGCCACGCTGTGAAAATTCCCCTGTGAGCATAAGGCAGGACGACCAAGCATTCAAAACTCATGGGTCAGGCCCCCCAAACCATGAGATTTTTAAAAATACAATCATTTGGGTGTTCTTTTTTATATCCCTTCTGGTTTTTGAGCTTTAGGGTGTACATGGGTCACATCCACCAGCTTTTCACTGCACACAGGAGAGCGAAAACCTTTTTTTAATAGGTGACATTCTCACATATGAATTTGACTCCAGCTGTGGGGGCTTTCAGAAAAACACCAAGCATTGTCTGACTTGTAATGAAACAGCAAGATTTTGCAACACTATGTGCTTAGAAAGTTAGATGGGTGTGGGCTGGGGTAGATGGATTAGATAGTTTTCAACGAAATTATGTTATGGCCTGGGTCAATGCAGATGTGGATTTTCAAAGCCATGAAGAGCTGTACGAAACGTTCACCCCATAATTGTGTCCTTCCCGTCTGTAGATAGCATTTCAATTATAAGCAATTCTTCCACTAGTGGCAAGTCCTGGTCATTCTTCTTTTGATGATACTGCTGAATGCAAGATTTCATTCAACAATTTAAATTGTATAAATAACCACTGAGCAACAGGCCCTTCTAAAGATCTCCAGGAGGAGCCCCCCCTTCTTTTAAAGCACCCAATAGAATGTCAGGAAAATGCCACAAAAAAGCTACTTCTGCTTAGGGTTGACCTCCCAGCAGGGAAATGGTGGTCCAGTGATTAGAGCTCCTCCCTGAGTCTTGGAAGACCTGCATTCCATTCCTTATTGTGCTAATGTCTCCTTGAGTAAATTACTTAAACTTTCTTTGTCCCAGTTCTGGAGGATAATAGCATGGCTCTACCTCTGACCAATACTTTAAGGAGTGTGAGGTGCTCAGATTCAGAGATTATAAAGCCAGAAGGGACAATAATGATCACTTAGTCCAGGAGTGGCCAACCTGAGCCTGAGAAGGAGCCAGAATTTACCAATGGACATTGCCAAAGAGCCACAGTGATATGTCAGCAGCCCCCATCAGCTCCCCACCAGCTCCCAGCGCCTCCCGCTCCCCCTATCAGCCCTCCCCCTTCCTCCCCGCGCCTCCCGATCAGCTGTTTTGTGGCATGCAGGGGGCTCTGGGTGGGAGGAGGAGCAGCGAGGGCACGGCAGGCTCGGAGGAGGGGTTGGGAAGGGGTGGGGCAGGGGCAGGGCCTATGGCAGAGCCAGGGGTTGAGCAGTGAGCACTCCCCGGCACATTGGAAAGTTGGCACCTGTAGCTCCAGCCCCGGAGTCGGTGCCTAGACAAGGAGCCTCATAGTAACTTCTGAAGAGCCGCATGTGGCTCCGGAGCCCCGGGTTGGTCACCCCGGCCTCGTCTGGCCCCCTGTATTACACAGGCTATAGAACTTGCTTGAATTCATTCCTGTTTGAACTACCGCAGGCCTTTTAGAAAAAAATCCCTTCTTGATTTAAAAATTGCCAGGGATGAAGAATGCCCAACAAGCCTTGTTAAAATGTTCCTGTGGTTAAGTAGTCTCAGAGTTAAAAATGTGAGTCTTATTTCCACTCTGAATTTGTCTAGCTTCAACTTCCAGCCATTAGATCTTGTTAGACTTCTGTCCGCTAGACTAAAGAGCCCTCTATTACCATATTTTTGTTCCCCATGTAGGTACTTATAAACTGTGATCAAGTCACCCCGACCCTTCTCTTTGGTAAGCTGAATAGATAATGGATGGCCATGTCAGTACCTAAATTAGAGATAGCTGAAGTGGAGGGAATGACAGAAGCTAATACAAACAATGAACTGAATCGTGAAATAGCTATGTAGCTTTCACTCTGCCAAACTCCCACTGAAGTCAATGAGCATTTTGCCTGAAAAAACACTGAGTTGAGACCTCAAGATTTGCTGTATATGTATGCTTAAATGATCCCAGTTGTGTTCCCTAGCAAAGTCAATGGAAAGATTGCAATGGGAGAAAGAACAAGACTCTCCCATCTTTATTTACACTGAGTCATACTTTTCTACCTGGTTTCTCAAAGTGAAAAAAATGGGGCCAGAGCTTTAGTAAGGTAAAAGGCAGCAGAGTCTGGCCCTAAATAAAGAAAACAACTTGGATAGCTCAAATGATTGGTGACAGGCCGTAGAACCTTTCACTTCTGAAGTGACCGTTAGAATCCTGTTCTGATCAATAAGAAGGAAAGTTCAGATCCTCAGAGGTATTTAGCTGCCTGACTCCTACTGAAATTCATCCTGGCTCTGTGGGAGTGGATGTGATAGGATTCAGTGTGTGTCAGCCCAGTTCCTGAGGGGCAAGTCTCCATATCACAGATGCCAGCGCAGCAACTGTCTCTAATTGGCTCCTTCAGTAACAGACTCACTGGGGAGGCAAAGGTTGATGGAGCCCGTTGGTTTACGCTCCTCTTTCTTCTATCTCCAGCAGGTCAGAGCTGAAGCATGGCTGTGAGGTTAACAAGGGGACCAGAGCGCTGAAGAAAATACCTGGCGTCTGCACTAAGAACATGTACATTCAAGTCAGAGCAGAAAACCAGACATGGACTCGCTCCCCGTGATGAGTGGGTGTGATCCAACTGAAAACATTGGTGGCATTTTAAGATCAAACTTTATTTCAGATAAAAACGCATTAAAAAAAAAAAAACCCAGTTCAGGTATTTTCCTCACGCAGCAGGCAGTCACACCAGAGATCATTTAATGAGCTGAGCTGCTAAAGTTGTGTATTGATGGCTGAGGATAAAGCCAATTCCTGCTGCAACTTGGCAAGTTGGTACGGATAAATTCTAAGAGACGTGGGAGCCTGCAGTGTGAGCTCTCCAAGCTGTGCTGTTCAGTGGGTGCATTTATTTTTTGGCAGGTAAGATTTATGGACTTACAGGTGGCAGATCCTGGCATTGGACTCATCATAATCCCTGGGAAAGAAAAATACCTGATGGACACAGAAATTACAGCTGACTTCCTTCCATCACATTGATGCTCGGTACTTGACTTTGCTGTGGGAAAAGTGGCATACAGAATAGTAATGGGTTTGGGAATACCTACTTGTTAACTGAGTTCCTGTGTCTTTTTTTTTTAAAGCTGTCCAGGCATGGGGGAGTTTAGACATCTTAGTTAAAGAGGATGGAGAGCAATTTTATAGGCTACCTTAAGAAAAAAAATAAAAGTTCTCACGTAAATTTAATCCTGGTGAAAGTTTCTGGAGACCAAAGTCCTGTCTTCAGCTAGGGTGAAATTCAACCCTGCACTTCTCCAGAACACTTGACTGTCACTTTATCCATTACTGAAATTGCCTATTCTGGGATGGAACGTGGGATCTATTGAACTCTGCACAAAAGACGTGGAGATAAATATAACAGACGTGGGGGGAGAGGGGCAGACAGATACGGGAGATGTTTTCTTCTTTTTTATTTAGTATTTTCCCTTCTGGTTTTTGAAACGTTAGGCCTCATTTGGATCACGTGTTCAAGTTTTCTCTGCAGGCAGGAGGGTTGGAAACTTACTGCAACAATCAAAATTTTAAAAATCTGAAATACTCTTAGATTCTCATGACTCCTGAAGCTGGAGCTTTAAGAAAAAACACCTACTGTCACATAAATAAGAGCTTTACCTAATCTAAATCAGATGGGTTTCTAGAAAGCTAAATAAAGCTTTATTCATTGATAAACAGATCACCAAACAGGCGGAAGACCTGGACAAAATTCCAGATTGATAGCATGTGTGGACTTGTTTGTGACCTCTGTCATCTGAAGTGAGCTTCCTTCTTATCCAAATGACAAGCTTAACTTCTGCTAAGTACAGATGCATCCCAAACCACCTGAACGCTCTCCAGAGAAATGCCGGGATCTTGCTTTACGTGCTGATGACTCTGCGTACATTTTAATACATTAAGAAAATCCTTAAGGTTTCCTTTTATTTTCTTTTGTGTCTGGGTTTTTCTCCTAATGGCCTCAGACAACCACTGCAGTGCACAAAGTCTCTCCAGAATAAAAAAATAAACAAAAGAAAAATAAACTTTACAATTAATCTTGGGATTAATTAGTGGGGAGATGGAAATGCATGTTCCAAACCGCTCTAATTAAAGGCTGTGCAATTCATAGCCTCACAGTCCTGGAAGAGTAAAGAACACAGGGGGCCGGATCCCCAACTGGTGTAAATCTGCTTGGCTCCATTGACTTCAAAAGAGCTACATCAATTACACCAGTGGAGGATTTGGCCCATCCCACTCTGATGGGCTGTTTGAAGCAGTATGCTTCCAAAGGATTTATCCCGTTGATTCAGCAGGGCAGGCCAATATGACGCTTTATTGCTCTGAAAGCAAATAATTCCTTTACTCTCTTAAGGAGGAACACGGGGTTTGCTACAGCAAGAAGGGGACATCCAGGGCAGTACTCTGGCAGTGGCCAATGTTGGATACATCCAAGGAAAGCACAAAGCTCCACAGAACAACATAAATGTGTTCAGTATTGTCCCGTGGGAGGGGTATTTCTTTCTGAAGCCTGCATGCGGATAGCCCTGGTCATTTCATCTATGGGCTTGTCTCCCCAGCAAGCTAGTACACCAAGCTGCACCTGAACTGTGCTACAGCACTAGCCACATGGGACATGTGGCAAGCGGGAGTGCTGTAGATTCACATCCTGGCATGCTGTGCAGTAACGAGCCACGTAGACAAGCCTTTCGCTATGGCCTTCTCAAAAGGGACATGCAAAATAACCATTGGGGTGCAACCCAGAAGCCCTGACACATGTGGCCCCCTGACTTCTCCGGGAAGTTGATCAAGTATTTGCTGACATGGGGGCAAAAGACTGGACTTCCGGCAGCGAGGTGGTGTATTTCTAACACACTGTCGGTGAGAGCATAGAGCAGATCAGGACTTTTTTGACAAAACATCTTTTTAATCAAAAAGTACTGAATTGGTGAAAGCGAAACTTTTTTCCAGCAAAAGACTGGAGGGATGGGTTGTGAAAGGGTTAATGTGGGCCCGAGAGGCCAAATAACCCACCTAGTTGCACCTGGAGGGTGAGCCAGGCATAGTTAGAGATGAAGCCAGCTTGGGAGGAGCTGGGTAGTGTTATAAAGGGAGGAAACCTGGAGCAGAAGGGGAGCCCAGCATGAGAGGGAGGAGCCTTGCAGTCACTCTCTGGAGCCCAGTAGAAACATTGGCCCTGGAATCCTCTGCAGGGTAGAGAAACCTGGCAGGAGGCCATGGAGCAGCCTCTGGGACGGAGCAGGCTCTGGTGATAAAAGGGCAGGAACTGGTCTTCTAGGGAGAGAGACCCTGTGAGGTGTTCAAGGGAGGAACAGAGAGGGATGAAAGTTCAAGCCCAAGGAGGGCAGAAGTTGGCTTTATGTTTACCCTTTTGGTTTGGGATTTATTGGAGATTTCACAGGAGAGCCCTACTGGTGAGTCCTGGCCCTGCAAGAAGGGTGAGCTTACAGAGGTTGTGGGAAAGGCTTGGCAGGAAGGAATCCAGGACGGTGACAGCAAGGAGTCAGGTGGAGTGAGCCTTGACTGCCTGTCCTAGGGTCCCTGGGCTGGAGCCCAGTGTAGCGGGTGGGTCTGGGGACCCCTGCCAGCCAATGGGAAGGTGGCATGAAGCCCTTGAGATGGGGATATGGATATTGGAAGCCCTGAGAAAAGAATGGATGGACCACTAGGCCCCAGATCGAGGACAGCCAACTGGATGGATATTGTCGCACTTGCTGTTAACCTGGAAGGGATGGGAGAGCCTGCTATGCCACACCCAGCCACGAGGGGGCATGCCAGTGGTGAGTCGCTCTTCTACACTTGGTTCTGACTAATATTGCCATTAAAACAATGTTTACAAAAGTTTTGAAACTGTCAAAACTTTCCATGACAATAGTTCTGAAACAAAACAAAATAGCTTGTTTTCTGGCTCAGAAAGGACTTTGTTTTGTAATTTAAGATAACCAGAGTAAAATAACATTTTAAAAAATGATCCAAATTGAAATAAAAAGTTTCAAAATGATCAAAACAAAATGTTTCAATTGACCCAAAGCAATTTTTGTTTAGATGTATTTTCAGGTTGTGAAATTTTTTGGCGATTTCAACTTTTCATTCCTATTTGGGATGGGATTATTTATTTATTTATTTATTTACTGATTTTTATGTCTGGAAATTTTTCATTGGATGGGACAACAGTTTCTCACCCAGCTCTAACTGTGTGAGATTTTAATCACACGTACAAACTCATAGAGTGAAATTCTGGGTCCACTGAAGTAAGTGGAAGTTTTGCCACACTTTAACTGTTTGGGCTGTAATTTTCCATGCCTGAGGCTGAATTTTCATTTAAAATTTAGCAAAAACACTCTATTTCTGGGAATGAGATTAGGGGAAAATATGTTTGTTTAAAAATTCTTTTAACTGTTTCATTGAGAAGCTCTAGCAACCCCGTGCATGGGAGCAGGGACTTGAAATTTAGTGGGGGTGTCACTCTCAGGTCAAAGTGGTACCTTTTGCCATCGCTGTGAAAATCGACCCAATTTTGGACATTACAAGCTTCTGAAAATTGCCATTTGCTCACGTTCACTAGAGGTTTGTCTGAATTTGGCTGCTCAGTTCTCCCAAACCACCTGGACCTAATGGACATGTACTCAGCACAGCTAACTCGTACCACTGCTCACTTCTGCCTAAACTACACTACTATTTTTAGCACGCGAACTGTATCAGCACTTGTAACCCTTGCATCAGGCAAACAAACAGGCCGACAAAACTCACAAGGTGCTGAGATACTAAAGTGCTGAGCACCAGACGAAAAAATGCTAGAAGGGCAGAGTTCCTGGCCAGCCCTGCCCAAAACAGCTCAATCTGTTGAGCATATCAGAAAAAAAGATTGAGAGATGATTTGATTACAGGATAATCACAGGGAGAAAATACTGAGTACTGAAGGGCTCTTTAATCGCTCAGAGAAAGATATAGTGAAAACCAATGGCTGGAAACTGAAGCCAGACAAATTCAAGTTGTAAATAAGCCACATTTTCTTAACAGTGAGGGTGATTAACCATCAGAACAAACCACCAAGGGAAGTGATGGATTCTCCATCTCCTGATGGCTTCAAGACTGCGTCGCTTTCTGGAAGATGCTTTAGGCAAATACAAGTTACTGGGCTCCTGTCATAAATATAAAGGGAAGGGTAAACATCTTTAAAATCCCTCCTGGCCAGAGGAAAAATCCTTTCACCTGTAAAGGGTTAAGAAGCTAGGATAACCTCGCTGGCACCTGTCCAAAATGACCAATGAGGAGACAAGATACTTTCAAAAGCTGGAGGGAGGGAGAAAAAAAGTCTCTCTCTGTCTGTCTGTGTGATGCTGTTGCCGGGGACTGAACAGGAATGGAGTCTTAGAACTTAGTAAGTAAACTAGCTAGATATGCGTTAGATTCTGTTTTCTTTAAATGGCTGAGAAAATAAGCTATGCTGAATGGAATGGATATTCCTGCCTTTGTGTCTTTTTGTAACTTAAGGTTTTGCCTAGAAGGATTCTCTATATTTTAAATCTGATTACCCTGTAAGGTATTTACCATCCTGATTTTACAGAGGTGATTCTTTTACTTTTTCTTCTATTAAAATTCTTCTTTTAAGAACCTGATTGCTTTTTCATTGTTCTTAAGATCCAAGGGTTTGGATCTGTGTTCACCTATGCAAATTGGTGAGGATTTTTATCAAGCCTTCCCCAGGAAAGGGGGTGTAGGGTTTGGGGAGGATTTTGGGGGGAAAGATGTTTCCAAGCGGACTCTTTCCCGGTTATATATCTGTTAGACGCTTGGCGGTGGCAGCAATAAAGTCTGAGGGAAAAAGGAAAATAGTTTGTACCTTGGGGAAGTTTTAACCTAAGCTGGTAAAAATAAGCTTAGGAGGTTTTCATGCAGGTCCCCACATCTGTACCCTAGAGTTGAGAGTGGGGAAGGAACCTTGACATGGTGGCAGAGTGGTGGGATTAACTTGAAATCATTTTGAGATCAATTTGAGATTTTTTGAACAAGAAGCACAGATCTTAAAAAGGAATTATTTTTTTCCCTTTGGGCTGCTGAAAAGCAGGTCTTCGGCTGAAAGCAGTTAGAGTTTTTTTTTTTTTTTCTGCTTGGGGGCCAGAGCACAGACAAAAGGGGATTGTCTTTTGTGAGCTGGAGTTTTCTCTGCCTAAAGGCAGGGTAGTTAACCTCCTGCAGGGAAATTCATAAGTCTTCACAGACCTGAAGAAGTTTTTTTTCCCCTAAGAGCAACTAGAAGGGTTTTCTGCCTATTTACCTGGAGACAAAGGTGTTAGGTTTTTTTTTTTTTTTTTTAAGGATTTTTCTGTAGGCTGACAATCACTATCAGAGAACATAGGTATCCAGACAGCACAGCAAAATTTTACAAGCCAAGTTTTTTTTTGTTTTCTTTCTAACTCTCAGGTGTAAAGTTAGTTAAAAACAGAGAGGTTAGGATGACAGACTGCACTGTTCAACAAAAGCTGGAATTAGCCAGATTTGAGGCTGAGGAAAGATAAAAGGAACATGAAAGATGGGTAGAACTCAGACAGATGGAGATGGAGGAGAAGGAAAAAGAGAGGAAGCGTGCAGAGGAGGAAAAGGAAAAAGAGTAAGCATGCACTGGAGATGGAGAAGGCAAAGACTCAGCAGAATATACCAACAAACCCTAGTAATCCTTCTCCAGGTACCACTTCCCATCCCAGAAAACTCCCCACCTACAAGGCAGGTGATGATACCGAGGCCTTCTTAGAAAACTTTGAAAGGGCCTGCCTTGGGTACAGCATCTCTGCAGACCAATACATGGTAGAGCTGAGGCCGCAGCTCAGTGGACCCTTATCAGAGGTGGCGGCTGAAATGCCTAAGGAACATATGAACAAGTATGAACTGTTTAAAACCAAGGCGAGAGTCAGAATGGGGCTAACACCGAAGCATTCCCATTGGCAGTTCAGAGCCCCAAGGTGGAAACCAGACGTGTCATTTACCCGACATGCCTACCACATTGTGAAACATTGGGATGCCTGGATATCAGGAGCAAGTGTTAAATCTCCAGAAGAGTTGCCCTTCCTAATGCAAATAGAGCAGTTCTTAGAGGGTGTTCCTGAGGAAATAGAAAGATACATCCTAGATGGGAAGCCCAAAACTGTAATCGAGGCAGGGAGATTGGAGCCATTGGGTGGAGGTGGCAGAGAAGAAGAAAACTGGTCGCAGTTGGAGCGGATACCAGAAGGGACAACCTCAGATCACACCCTATTATCAGGGGCAGCCCAAGGCCCCACCTACCCCCAAGGAACCCTCCAGCCACCTTATTGTCCTGCCACACCATTCTCCAGCAACCCACCTTGACCCAGTGACTCGTCAGCTGGACGATGTTTTAAATGTAACGAGCTGGGGCATGTAAAGGCCAGCTGCCCCAAGAACCCCAACAGATTACAGTTCATTGCACTGGAATCACACCAGAGGTCCTCAGGCTCAGATACCTCCCAGATACCCTCGGAGTGGAGGGAAACTGTGAGTGTGGGCGGGAAGAAGGTCACCGCGTGGAGGGACACCAGGGCACAAGTGTCGGCTATCCATGCTTCCTTAGTGGACCCCAGTTTAATCAACCCAGAGATCCAAGTGATGATTCAACCCTTCAAGTCCAACTCTTTCGATTTGCCTACAGCCAAGTTGCCTGTCCAGTACAAGGACTGGTCAGGAACGTGGACTTTTGCAGTCTATGATGATTATCCCATCCCCATGCTGTTGGGGGAAGACTTGGCCAATTGTGTGAAGCTAGCCAAGAGGGTGGGTATGGTCACCTGCAGCCAGGCTAAACAAACCATCACTCCTAGCTCTGTTCCGGAAACTTCTACCAGGACCCGGTCAGAGGTGATTGGCCTGGGGTCCAGGTCCATGTCTGCAACAGCAGTAGTGGATCCAGTCCCAGAGACCCAGACAGAGCCAGTTCCAGAACCGGAACCGGCGGAACAACCAGCACCAGACCCGTTGCCAGCACTGAATCCAGTGCTTACAACCCCAACACCAGAGGGCCCCATTGAACCTGCACTGGCAGCAGCAGATAACCCTACACAAGAGGCTCAGCTGGAGCCTGAACCCCAACGCAGTGCACCAGCGGAAAGTGTTTCAGTCAATGGAAACAGCCCCATCCCCTAAATCGCTTCCAGAGGGACCAAGCCCAGATCCACAATCCAATGAGGAACTGATGTCTCCAGCATCAAGGGAACAGTTCCAGACTGAACAGGAAGCAGATAAAAGCCTCCAGAGAGCTTGGATGGCGGCATGGAGCAACCCACCACCTCTCAGCTCTTCTAATCGATCCAGGTTTGTTGTAGAAAGAGGACTTTTATACAAGGAAACTCTTTCTGGTGGACACCAGATAGACTGGCATCCTCAGAGACAGTTGGTAGTTCCAACTAAATACCGGGCCAAGCTCTTGAGCTTAGCCCACGATCATCCTAGTGGCCATGCCGGGTGAACAGAACCAAAGACCATTTGGGAAAGTTGTTCCCCTGGGAGGGAATGGGCAAGGATGTTTCTACCTATGTCCGGTCTTGTGAAGTATGCCAAAAAGAGTGGGAAAACCCCAAGACCAGGTCAAAGCCCCTCTCCAGCCACTCCCCATCATTGAGGTTCCATTTCAGCGAGTAGCTGTGGATATTCTGGGTCCTTTTCCAAAAAAAACACCCAGAGGAAAGCAGTACATACTGACTTTCATGGATTTTCCACCCAATGGCCTGAAGCAGTAGCTCTAAGCAACACTAGGGCTAAAAGTGTGTGCCAGGCACTAGCAGACATTTTTGCCAGGGTAGGTTGGCCCTCCGACATCCTCACAGATGCAGGGACTAATTTCCTGGCAGGAACTGTGGAAAACCTCTGGGAAGCTCATGGGGTAAATCACTTGGTTGCCACTCCTTACCACCATCAAACAAATGGCATGGTGGAGAAGTTTAATGGAACTTTGGGGGCCATGATACGTAAATTCGTAAATGAGCACTCCAATGATTGGGACCTAGTGTTGCAGCAGTTGCTCTTTGCCTGCAGAGCTGTACCACGTCCCAGTTTAGGGTTTTCACCATTTGAACTTGTATATGGCCGTGAGGTTAAGGGGCCATTACAGTTGGTGAAGCAGCAATGGGAGGAGTTTACACCTTCTGCAGGAACTAACATTCTGGACTTTGTAACCAACCTACAAAACACCCTCCGAACCTCTTTAGCCCTTGCTAAAGAAAACTTACAGGATGCTCAAAAAGAGCAAAAAGCCTGGTATGATAAACATGCCAGAGAGCGTTCCTTCAAAGTAGGGGACCAGGTCATGGTCTTAAAGGCGCTCCAGGCCCATAAAATGGAAGCATCGTGGGAAGGGCCATTCACGGTCCAGGAGCACCTGGGAGCTGGTAATTATCTCATAGCATTCCCCACCTCCAACTGAAAGCCTAAGGTGTACCATATTAATTCTCTACACCCCTTTTATTCCAGAGAATTAAAGGTTTGTCAGTTTACAGCCCAGGGAGGAGATGACGCTGAGTGGCCTGAAGGTGTCTACTACGAAGGGGAAAGTGCTGGTGGTGTGGAAGAGGTGAACCTCTCCATGACCCTTGGGCGTATGCAGCGACAGCAGATCCAGGAGCTGTGCACTAGTTACGCGCCAACGTTCTCAGCCACCCCAGGACTGACTGAACGAGCATACCACTCCATTGACACAGGTAATGCTCACCCAATTAGATCCCAACCTTACCAGGTGTCTCCTCAAGCTAAAACTGCTATAGAACGGGAGATCCAGGATATGTTACAGATGGGTGTAATCCGCCCCTCTGGCAGTGCATGGGCATCTCCAGTGGTTCTAGTTCCCAAACCAGATGGGGAGATACATTTTTGCGTGGACTACCATAAGCTAAATGCTGTAGCTCGCCCAGACAACTATCCAATGCTACGCACAGATGAACTATTGGAGAAACTGGGACGGGCCCAGTTCATCTCTACCTTGGACTTAACCAAGGGGTACTGGCAGGTACCGCTAGATGAATCCGCCAAGGAAAGGTCATCCTTCACCACCCATGTCGGGCTGTAGGAATTTAATGTACTCCCTTTCGGGCTGCGGAATGCACCCGCCACCTTCCAAAGACTTATAGATGGTCTCCTAGTGGGATTAGGAGAATATGCAGTCGCCTACCTTGACGATGTGGCCATATTTTTGGATTCCTGGCCAGACCACCTGGAACATCTACAAAAATTCCTTGAGCGCATAAGGGAGGCAGGACTAACTGTTAAGGCTAAGAAGTGTCAAATAGGCCTAAACAGAGTGACTTACCTTGGACACCAGGTGGGTCAAGGAACTATACAGGCCCCCTACAGGCCAAGTGGATGCTATCCAAAAGTGGCCTGTCCCAAAGTCAAAGAAACAGGTTCAATCCTTCTTAGGCTTGGCCGGTTATTACAGACCATTTGTACCGCAATACAGCCAAATCGCCGCCCCACTGACAGACCTAACCAAAAAGAACCAGCCAAATGCCGTTCAGTGGACCGAAGAGTGTCAGAAGGCCTTTAACCAGCTTAAAGCGACACTCATGTCTGACGCTGTACTAAGGGCCCCAGTCTTTGACAAACCGTTCCTAGTAACCACAGATGCGTCCGAGCATGGTGTGGGAGCAGTTTTAATGCAGGAAGGACGGGATCAAGAATTCCACCCTGTAGTGTTTCTCAGCAAAAAACTGACTGAGAGGGAAAGCAACTGGTCAGTCAGTGAAAAAGAATGTTACGCCATTGTCTACCCCCTGGAAAAGCTACGCCCATATGTTTGGGGACAGCGTTTCCACCTGCAAACCGACCATGCTGCACTACAGTGGCTTCATACCACCGCGGGAAATAACAAAAAACTTATTTGGTGCAGTTTAGCTCTTCAAGATTTTGATTTCGACATCCAACACATCTCAGTAGCTTCTAACAAAGTGGCTGATGCACTCTCCCATGAAAGTTTCCCAGAATCAACTGGTGTCAAGGTTCCTCCCCCGCTCTGAACTCTAGGGTGCAGATGTGGGGACCTGCATGAAAACCTCCTAAGCTTACTTTTACTAGCTTAGGTTAAAACTTCCCCAAGGTACAAATTAATTTTACTCTTTGCCCTTGGAATTTCCACTGCCACCACCAAACTTTAACTGGGTTTCCTGGGAAACGTAGTTTGGACACTTTCTTTCCCCCCAAAATCCTCCCAACCCTTGCACCCCACTTCCTGGGGAAGGTTTGGTAAAAATCCTCACCAATTTGCATAGGTGACCACACACCCAAACCCTTGGATCTTAGAACAATGAAAAAGCATTCAGTTTTCTTACACGAAGACTTTTAATAGAAGTAAAGGAATCACCTCTGTAAAATCAGGATGGTAGATACCTTACAGGGTAATTAGATTAAAAACATAGAGAATCCCTCTAGGCAAAACCTTAAGTTACAAAAAAGACACACAGACAGGAATAGTCATTCTATTCAGCACAGTTCTTTTCTCAGCCATTTAAAGAAATCATAATCTAACACATACCTAGCTAGATTACTTACTAAAAGTTCTAAGACTCCATTCCTGTTCTATCCCCGGCAAAAGCAGCATACAGACAGACACAGACCCTTTGTTTCTCTCCCTCCTCCCAGCTTTTGAAAGTATCTTGTCTCCTCATTGGTCATTTTGGTCAGGTGCCAGCGAGGTTACCTTTAGCTTCTTAACCCTTTACAGGTGAGAGGATTTTTCCTCTGGCCAGGAGGGATTTTAAAGGGGTTTACCCTTCCCTTTATATTTATGACAACTGGTTAAAATCGTCCTTGAGATGTGGAAAATATTGTTAGTCTTTATACACTTGGTAGTATATTTAGAGGTGCATGTGTCTTATTAACTCTGTTTTCTCTTAGAGCTCCAGGAAGAAATCACAGCCAGCGTTTCACCCTATCTGTGATTTGGGGGGCGTGTCATAAATATAAAGGGAAGGGTGAACACCTTTAAAATCCCTCCTGGCCAGAGGAAAAATCCTTTCACCTGTAAAGGGTTAAGAAGCTAGGATAACCTCGCTGGCACCTGTCCAAAATGACCAATGAGGAGACAAGATACTTTCAAAAGCTGGAGGGAGGGAGAAAAAAAGTCTCTCTCTGTCTGTCTGTGTGATGCTGTTGCCGGGGACTGAACAGGAATGGAGTCTTAGAACTTAGTAAGTAAACTAGCTAGATATGCGTTAGATTCTGTTTTCTTTAAATGGCTGAGAAAATAATCTGTGCTGAATGGAATGTAGATTCCTGTTTTTGTGTCTTTTTGTAACTTAAGGTTTTGCCTAGAGGGATTCTCTATGTTTTGAATCTAATTACCCCGTAAGGTATTTACCATCCTGATTTTACAGAGGTGATTCTTTTACTTTTTCTTCTATTAAAATTCTTCTTTTAAGAACCTGATTGCTTTTTCATTGTTCTTAAGATCCAAGGGTTTGGATCTGTGTTCACCAATGCAAATTGGTGAGGATTTTTATCAAGTCTTCCCCAGGAAAGGGGGTGTAGGGTTTGGGGAGGATTTTTGGGGGAAAGACGTTTCCAAATGGGCCATTTCCTGGATATATATCTGTTAGACACTTGGTGGTGGCAGCAATAAAGTCCGAGGGGAAAAAGGAAAATAGTTTGTACCTTGGGGAAGTTTTAACCTAAGCTGGTAAAAATAAGCTTAGGAGGTTTTCATGCAGGTCCCCACATCTGTACCCTAGAGTTCAGAGTGGGGAAGGAATCTTGACAGCTCCATACAGAGGTTAGTGGGGGAAATGTAGAGCCTTGTGATCAGACTAGATGATCTAATGGCCCCTTTTCGCCTTAAGCTCAGGGAATCCATGAATTCACACTCAGGTCCTTTTGGGCTGCTTTGAGCTGATATCTGAAACCCTCCTTCAGTTTTAATTCATTCGGTACTCAGCAAAAACTCCCAGTCGCTTTAATGAGATTTTGGAGTGATTAAATAAATAAATAAACCCCGCAATTGCGGTCTCACTGCTTGGACTGAGGAGGGGCCTGATTTTGCTGCTCAGATCTGGAACTGGATCCAGACTTCCCCCAAGAACCGATTTAGTGGCAATCTGGACAGAACTCACTGGCATAATAGCACAAGGTGGTCTGGAGGTGCTGGTCTGAGTGGCAGAGTCCAGGGTAGGGTCTGGATCTGAATCTCCCCAAAGCACGAGGGTGAGCTGGTGCAAGGCAGTGGTTCCCAAACTTTTTGCCATCACAACTCCATTTTAGTGAATTATTTCCTTCTGGGACCCTGGACAGCATGGAGGACACCATTTTGTAGAGCAACAAAAAATGGTATCCTCCATGCATCGTGACCTTGCACTTATCTAGGGTGACCAGCTTTTCAAAATGCAAAAACAGCACCCTCTGTGACCCCGCCCATGCTCCTCCTCTTCTCCCGGAGGCCCTGCCTCCTGGCTGGGCCAGAAGTCAAATCCAGGCCAGGATAAGAGCCGCCATGGGGAGCCCCAGATCCTCCACCTGCCCTGGAGTGCCTAAGAGCAGCCCCCAGCTTGCATTCCCACCCCCCAGGGCACACTGCCCAGGGAAGGTGGAAGATCCGGGACGTCGGGGCTCCACACAGCAGCATGGGCTCCCTGGGTGGCTCTTACTACTGCCCAGCTCTGGCTTCTGGCCTGGCCAGGGGCAGGGCCCCAGGGGGAAGAGGAGGAGCAGGGGGCAAAGACTCGTGGCGAGGGAGAGCTAAGGTCCACCTCAGCACCTCCACTGGGAAGAGGCTGGCACTGCCCATTAGCCTCAGGGAGGTGCAGAGTGGTGCCACAGAGAATTCAGGGCAAATGCTGTCCCAGAGTCATTCAGCCCGGGACCGGGACTTTAAATGTACATTTTGGGACTGTCCTGCACAAGTAGGGATGGGTGGTCACCCTTCAGACACCATACCTGTGAAGTCACACTGTGGTATCCTCTGCACACTAGGGATTGCCGCAACCCCATCTGCTGATGGCTCAACCCCATTTAGGGGCATGACCCACAGTTTGGGAATGGCTGGTCTGCTATATGAACAGTTCGTTTGTGGCAATCAACCCCACACTAGCCTGCTGCCCACTTCAGTGTCTGTGTGACCCTTGCTGACGTGCGCTCACAGTTCCATGGTGTGCTTTCATTTACTGCTATTTCAAAGTGGGGTAGATCAAACCACGCTCCAGAATTTGTAGTGTGCAGCAGCAGGGTCCACACTGACTTAGTGTGCGGTAGGCTAGTGCAGGATAAATGTACACCCTGGCTTGCTGCAAACTCAGTGTTCGTATAGACAAGCCCTTGGAAATTGAGGGAGAAGGTTGGGGGAGACGTGTAATCACCCTGTTTGGCTTTAATACCCAGGATGAGGGAAATTAGGTAAACAAGGATACAGTATGGAATAAAGGAACACCTGCGGAAGACAGGGAATGTGTAGCCTTCACAGAAAAAAAGAATTGTCTCTGTCCCTGGCCTATGCTTTGCAACTGGGAGTGTTTGAACTCCAGCATCAGTTTTACTTGAGTGAACACATGCCAGAAAATCACTCTGCAGACCTGAATGGGCTGGAAGGAGAAAATGAAAATTTAATCTGGAGAAGAGGACAAATGAGCTTGACAAATTTCTTCCCTAAGATTTAAAAAGAGTTCAAGAGTTTAAAAGGTTTTATCCAGTGCTCAATCTGTGCAATGCACTTTAATGCGAAGGAGCCTTTGTCAGGAAGTCATTTCACAAACTCTAATACCCGGCTGGGTATTTTATAACAAAACATTTTTTCATCCAATAATGCTGATTCATTAACACTGAAACTGGGGGAATGGGTCAGTCTCCACTCATTTCCCACCTTGACATTTGTTTTTTAAAAAAATGTTTCCGAATTGTTGGGACATCCAACATTTTTTTAAATGAAAGAGTTCTGCTGTTCAGTTGGAAACAACTTTTTTGTTTTGAAATTTAAGTTCATTTATGGGAAAAACAGTTTAAAAAAAAACATTGAAAAAGGTCAAAACAGAAATGAAATGCTTTGAAATGATCAAGAAGAAAACCATTGTTTCAACTGACCTGAGCTGATTTTTTGTGTGGAGATTTTCAGATGCCAGAAGTTTCCAAGGTTACAAATTTTCATCCTGATTTAGGATGGGAAAAATATTCGAAAACTCACTTTCCTGCCCCACTCTAGTCAGCACGCACATTAGGTGTAATGCAATCTGACACACTTGAATTGCTGTGCTGTGTAGTGCGGATTAGTGTTATTTAATGGGAGCAGGTCCTATTGTATTTATCTAGCCCTGGCTCAGGCAAAGGTCCCCTTGAAGCCAAGAGCAGTTTGGCCAAAGTAAGGTGTGCAAAATGTGCTTCATTTTAATTCAGTTAACTAAATTATTATGGTTAAACACCATGCACTGCATTATCCAGCCCATGCCTGATGTTGCCTTTGTGATGCTAAAGAACGACAGCTAAAGTTGATTGGACTTTAAAGCAATGAATGTGTTGCGGATACCAAAACTGATGGCATTTGCCACTTGGGTTTATACTGATTGTCTTACGTGATTGGAAAACAGCATTGTGCCTCTTAGTGCTGGCCCAGGAATGGGAATCAGGATGAGAAGAATTATTTTATCTAGTGGTTAAGATAGGCAGACACGATTTCTCAGCGCTGCCACTGTCTTACTGCATGACCTCAGGCAAATTGCTTACCTCTTGTGAGCATCAGTTGATACATGTCTAGGAACACAGGAATTGTCTAACCCTAACCCTAATCCCTAGGTCAGTTTCCTGTCTCTGACGTATGCCAGTGCCAAACACTTCAAAGGAAAGTGTAAGTACCTTGCAGTAGGCAGATGTGGGATTAGATCTCATTGTGGTCCCTAATAGTCAGAGATTGCCTTTGTGATGCACTCTATATGATTTTATGAAAGTATGCTGATAAGTGTGAATATAATGTAACTAAAATATGCTTCATGCAGAAGGTCTCTTGTAAGCAAAAGGTCTCTTGTAAGGTATCATTACAAAGCTTATAATCTACTGAGTGTGGACATCCTATCTGTATAAATGTATCACTCTTGTATCTGGTTCAAACCAGGCAGGGCACTGAAGTCCTAAACTGACAGGGCAGGAAAACAGGGGCAGAAGTAGTCTTGGCACATCAGTTGACAGTTCCCAAGGGGGTTTCTATGATCCAACCCGTCACAGCCTTGGACCCTGAAACATGAAGTGTAATAGTGCTTCCAAAATGTTATGATATTCTGTATGGTACCCATAAAAATGTCCAGTCCCTTTTTTAAATTATTGGCCTCACAGACTTCATGTGGCTGTGAAGTTCCACAGTCTAATCCTGTGGATGACAACGTATTTCCTTTGATATGTTTTGAAATTCCTTCCTTTTAATTTCATTGAACAATGCCTTGTTCTTGTGTAATGAGATAGGGAGAACAGAAGCCTTAGCCTTTGGGATAATACCTAGTTGTGAAATAAAACCAAGCTGCCTTACGTTTTAACCCAGTTACCTCCTAAAACATGGAGCTGAATAACTAACTCTCCTAAATCTAAATGGCTTCCATGATTCATTCTTAAGCCTATGCCCCCTCTCAGATCTGTCCCAGGCAAAGAACAGAGGACTTCCTGCATCAACCTCTTGGTTGGAAGCAGAGATAAAAACACAGGGCAAACAGATGGCCTTTGTTCAGTAAAACACACAGTTAATCCCTGCTCATATTTGTTTAAATAAAATAGCATTACTGAGCCTCAGTGTCCCAGTACAACAGTTCAATTCTTTTTGTTCAGCTGCTATAAATGCTTTCAAGGTTATTGAAATAGCTGAACTGCTGTATCGAGGGCTTTCTCTTTATTATAGGTTGTAGAAGCTTTCAAGCTGGGTTTTTTTTTAATCCCTGCAAACCTTTATTGGTATTTATATGTATTCTGATTTAACTGTTTCCCACTAGGACAAACAAGCAAAACTGAATTAAAAAAAGAACTAAATAAATTCATGGAGAATAGGTCCATCAATGGCTATTAGCCAGGAAGGGCAGGGATGGTGTCCCTAGCCTCTGTTTGCCAGAAGCTGGGAATAAGCAACAGGGAATGGATCATTTGATGATGACCTGTTCTGTTCATTCCCTATGGGGCACCTGACATTGGCCATTGTTGGAAGACAGGATACTGGGCTAGATGGACCTTTGATCTGACCCAGTATGGCCGTTCTGATGTTCTTATGTTTTACTCAGTTTAGAATGGGAAGCTGAAACCTGTAATATTAGGGGACATTACCAGATGGTGCTGGTCTTACAGGTTTGACTTTATTTGCAATTAGATCCCAACAGAAATGTTAGTTGTGGTGCAATTCCTTTAGGTCCCAATTCAGCAAATCACTAAAGCAAGTGATTAACTTTAAGCAAGTAGTTGACTCCTATTGACCTCAGATGACTTAAAATTAAGCAGATGCTTAAGTGGTTTGCTGAATTGGGGCCTGAGTAGTGGAACATTCACCAGTAGTGTATTACCAGAGCGTCTCTGGATCGAATGTTTCAGATGCTAAGCTGCTGCCGACAGGACATACCCACACAGGCAAACGAGAACCGTCACATGGCATAAGGAACATTACGGAGGATAGCTTCAGCAGTAACCATAGAGAGAATAGCACCTCTCTCCATAACGCCCTGCATAAACACCAGTCTGAATGTGTGGCCTTCATATTGCATTTATCTCTTTCCCTCTGTATCTCTGCTATAGTTGGGAGCACGTTTGTATTGAGGCAGTGCTTAGGAGCCCCAGTCACGGACCGGAATTAGGCCCACCATGCCAGGTGCTATATAAATACTGAACAGAAAAGATAGTTCCTGCCCCAATGAGCTTTCAATCTCTATCCCAGAGGCTTCCCTGTATAGGATCAGACCAGCCCCTGCAGCCCCAAATAGGGGGCGGATCAAGTGGCTTCCACTCTGCTGCGATGCCAGCACTGCAGTGAATCTGCCCCGTGACCCAGAGGCAGCTGGAAATCCCACTAGAGGTGTCAAGACTGGGAGGCTGGGCCCATTCCAGGGTGGAGCAACCTCCTGCTCCCTGAGTCTGGGCTCAGGAGATGCCAGGGAGAGGGGCCAAGGCATGATTTGGACATGGGGACTGAAGATCCCGCTCAGCCCCGTGGGTGCCAGCTCTGGGTCAGTGGGGGGTGGGCTGCTTTCATATCCCTTGCCCAGGCTGCATCTGGGGAGGAAAGGTCTAGCCAGGGTTATTCCGTTACTCCGACACCCCGTTTCCCTCTGGCACGTGTCCCTGCTGGGTGCTGTGCCGCTGGCTGAGATCAGCTCACATGTTCTGCTGTTGCAACATCCCCTGTTCTGATGTTCCCCCCGAGCATTCCCCATGACGGCGAGTGCCGGGAGCGCTCTTTTCCAGGCTGCTCTGAGCCTCCCATCCAGCAACCACGACCCTTGCTCATTGTATCCTTGTGTTAGAGCATAACCCCCACCCTGGCTTCTGATCTCTCCCAGTGCCTTGGCCTTTCCCCAGGCCATGAAAGCTGTGGGTCTGCCTGCATCCACAGCACTTCCACGCAATCCCTTCTGCCACCTCTGGTTTCCATATCGCAGGCTGCAACCTCTGATTCCCTGGCAAAGCTTCCGGAATCTTAATGTTTCTGATTTGCCTTCACTTTGGGCGAACAATAGCTCATCTGCAACCACCTGCATCCCTGGGAGACTTATCTTCTCCTGGGCTTGTTTGATAACAGTTTGAAAAACCATGGCCTTCTTCTCTCCTGCCAGATGGAGAAATCTATTATCTTTTCTTAATGTGCGAATCCTTCCAAGAAACTCAGCTCTGTGTTCCTCCCCAAACACACCGCAGAGCCAGCCAATGCTGTTCCATAATTTAGGGGAACTACACAACAAATTGGAGCAAGGGGGAAGGGACAAACAGGGCAATCTCCTGCAGTCTCCTGGATGAACCTTGCTGAGTTAAGATAAATCTTATTGAATTAAGTTTCAGATCTTTGGAGTCCATTGTATTACATGAATGGTTTATATAGCCTTGTGGGCTGGGGATTGTAGATATTTCCATTGGTAAAGTAAATACAGCTCCTCCAGGAACTATGAACAGTGGGGGTTGATTAGTCAAAGTCACGCAGGTTGTAACATCTCTAGAGAGGCACTGCCACCTGGAAAGGCTGGCATATATTAGCTCAAACTGGATTCTCCAGGGACCAGTGGACAAAGAAATGATTTTTGGTGTCCTGACCCAATGGCTTCTTTCTCATCCAGCAAATGGAGAGGACCTCTCGTCCACAGATGGTCCCAGTCTTTAGGGTAAGGTTGGAAGGACTTTGGCCTACTGAGGCCTCATAGGTCTGTATTCTGGCTCTGAGCACAGTGGGTGATGGACTTGAAACCATGGGAAAACCCCCGGGTGGGGTTGGAAGGATTGCACCCCTGGCAAAGCCCATGTTTGAGCTGGTGGGGGGGCATCATCTCTGGCTAATTAGCTAAGCATGTCGGTTCTTACTGTTTTTTTATATATGTTTTCACTGTATCACTTTTACCTTAAGAATAAAATGTGCTTGCTTAGAAGGAGCTGTGTGGTAGAACTGTGGGAATTACACTATGTTTGGTTTTGGAAGAGAAGGCAAGACAGGCCTTTTGAGGCAGACTATCTTTTGCTGGAGATATCACAGTGCACCCTGGAAGTAACCCAGTCAGAAGGGTGGGAGATGCTTGTTTCCAAGAGAGGCAATTGCTGTGGAGCCAGAGGTCTAGAGTGGCAGCTGTGAAATCCTAGATGGCCCCATGAGTCTCAGATCCATGAGAACAAGGGGAGCGTATCTGGGACTGTACAATATGCTTGCACACCACTGCCCCTAACTGGATGGAATTGGACCTGCTCCCTGCTGCCAGTCCCTGCAGATCCACCTTACCTTAGGATCCCCAGCCTGAGCTTTTTCAGCAGGAGGAGGTGAGCTCTAGCCCAGCTGTCAGTGTGGTGTTTCCAGATAGGATGACTAGGGCGCGAGCTACTTGGGAATGAGCTAGGTGGCTCTGGCACAGGCCTGCCCGCGTGCTAACATGACTGCGTGGAGGACAGACCTTAGGCTGCCTAGATGTTCCTGGGATAAAGTAGTTTGTGACTGTATGGTGCTGTGTCCTACTTACAATGGGCAAGAAGGAGCAGCTGCAGATTGGGACTTAGGGGCATTAGCAGCACTTTGTGTGTGTGTGTGGAGCCCCAGGCCTGGAAGAGCAGGGGCAGGTACGAGTTGGAATTGGCAGCCTGGCCCCAGCACCCCCTGAGACAGGCAGACAGACTCCCTGCTCGACGCGTCAGGGCCAGCGAATGGCAGACTGCAGGCCAGGCTTCCCTCATACTCGTAGGCCGACCCTGCAGTGGCAGCAGAGGATGTTAGTGGTAATGCGATGGACCAGGCTGATGGCAGTTTAACTCCCCAAACTGCCAGGGAGCCACTCCAGCTATGGCCATGGCCCACCCTGAGCCTGTGGCAAGTCTGGGATAGAGCAGTAACCCCAGTGACTGACCCCAAGTACAAGTCACCTGCACTTCCAACATCCACTCTACTCAGGAGCGTAGACAAGCATCCAGTGGTGCAAGCATCCAGGGTGGTAGTTCTTGTCTGAGCCCCGAAAGGACAGGCGGGTAGAGCTGCTTGGATATTTTTTTGTTGAAACACTTTTTGACCAAAAATGCCATGTTTGTTAAAACGGAAACATGTTGATTTCAAATATATTTCATTTCGGAACCTTCACCCAGTCCCTGCCCCCGAATAGGAAGCATTTCTATCCTGTCCTGTTTCGACATTTTTCAGAACAGAACATTTTGATTTTTTTGTTTTGGAACAAAATCCACTTTTATTTATATACAAAACCACTTTTCAAAGTTGAAAAAGGTCAAACTCAGAACAAAACATTTTGATTTTATCAGAATCGAAACATTCTGATCGATCCAAAATTATTCTTTTCCTCAGAATTTAATTGAGAAATTTTGAAATTTTTTCTTTGTTTTTGTTCCATTTCACAATGGAAAGAATTTCAAAATCTCAGACTGTCCAACAAAATGGAAACTCCGGTTCCCACCCAGCTCTAGAAGTGATAGCGCTTTGCACTGTCCACCCATCTAATGTAATGGCAGGCACTCTCCTATGCTTATTCTCCACATGCTTCCCTAATGTTCTCCTCAAAGTTATTTGCCTCAGTAACATCTTTACATTGAGACTGAGCATCTTTCCCTAAGAGATGCAAAGTGGGCGAGGGAATATCTTTTATTGGACCAGCCTCTGTTGGTGAAAGAGACAAGCTTCCGTGCTTATACTGCGGTCATCTTCAGGTCAGGTCTTACTAATTGGTACTTTCTAGCTCAACCAGAAGTTATGGGCTTAATGGAAGAATTACTGGGTGAGATTCTGGCCTGTGCTATTCAGGAGGTCTGCCTAGATGGTTGCTACGGTCCCCAGCGTGAGTCCAATACATAGGGTGCCTTTCTCCCAGGCATGAACCCAAGTTCAGGATTCTTTGCCCCAGGGGCATCAGTCGAATGAACCTACTAGAATTCTGCAAAGAGATCATGCAATGGCTTGAACACAGGTGGCAGCCAGAGTACAATGGGACCAATGCACAGGGTAATATCACGAGCTGTGGGATGGGGAAGGGACTTTTTGCACTGAACAGGGATCAGCTGTTAGGACTGGGAGGAAATCTACCTTCCCCACATTTGATTTCAAAGACCCTCCTCTGAGTTTCTATGGTTACATGGCTCCTTTTAAAAATATCTCCTCCCTCCAGCGGTGAAGGCTCAAAGAGTCATTGGCCTCCTTGCCTGGGTCTCTCTCAGGACGGGTTCTTCGCTTACTCACCCATCACGTTGGGAGCTGTTCTTCACGCAGGCTTTTTTTTTTGGCAGCAGATTAGGGAGCCTGTCAGATCTGATCAGTCACTGGAGGAAGCACAGGACGCAGGGGTAGGAGCCAGCTGAGGAACAAGCCCAGCAGACAACAGGGAATAAGAACAGAATCAGCTTCCACATAATGGGCTGACCCCCCAGATCTCTTCAGGTCAAGGGGCCTGAACCTGAGAGGCACCAAGCAGCCCAGCCCCTGCTTGGGCCCAAATGGTAACTCCATATTCAGTCCTCATTTGGTCCAGACTCTCCTCAAAGACAGAGGGACTTTTGCCCTCGTAAGAACTGAATGAAAAGGGAGCAAAGAGTTTGGCTTTATAATAATAACAAATTAGCATTTTTCTCCTCATAGCACTAGCAAAAGGATGTGTTACCAATAGCAAAAGGATGCAGTATTAATGAGGAAAAGTGTGGGGCTGACCTCTCTTACTCATACCTGTGAGAGTTACCCCTTTAGTAAGTGAGAGGAGAATCTCTCTCTGTCCCCATACATCCCCTCCCATCTATCTAGGGAATTGCACTCCCAGCACAGTTAATCCAACCAAGCAGGCTCAGACCTAGTGGAATCCTGTGCAATGGGGAGAGACACAAACCCACTAACTTTCTCACTCTCGTTAGTGCTGACAGTAAATGCTCTTTCGGCGTGTTTGCCATAACAACTGTTACCAGGCAGTCGTGCGGCGGGAGCACAAGGCCCGAGTCCTTTAAATCAGTTTAAACAGTTTCACAGACAAAACAGCTTGTCAGGAGCTACACAATCTCCGCTGATTGAACCAGTGACGGATGTGACACATCAAAAACCTTCTTCTATTAGAAATTTTCTCTGCTTGCAGAGGATCATTCGAGCCGTTTACTGGGGAGGACCACAGGAGAGGCTGGGAGAAGAGGCGCAGGGAATCAGTTGTTTTGCTGACATTCGATACAAATTCAGGAGACAGCTGTAGATTAAGAGTCTGCATGAAAGCAGAAAAATCGCTATATATTCTCCTTCCCTCTCATGCTATCGTTGTTCCCTCTGGCTTCCGAACATAGCACGGGGGATGACTCTATCTGGAGGCTGCAGAGTTTTACAATGCTGGGGGGCATGTGAGTTTTTATTCCACCACATCGTGTACATTGCTCTGCTCGGGGGCTGGGGTAGGGGATGGAAAAGGAAGCCAGGAAAACACTGTACAGAAATGTGTGGGGTTGGGATGTCAGCCCTTGCCAGAGCAAGCAACCGGAGCATGGAAATCCACTGCAACAAGGTCTCTGCTTTGAGCACTGACCTCAGCATCACACTGTATCTGCGAGCTCCCCGCAGGGAACAGAGGACCAAACAAATGCACAACGTAGTGGGGCATTTGCTGGAATTAGCGGGATTTCAGACTAGGGATCTGGAGTTGGAACAGGGAGTGTTAAAGGAAGAAACAAGAACTTTGGAAGGGATCTAGTCCCTCAAGCAATGAGGCACCAGCCAGCTAGTAATTTCCAGTAAGGAGGAAATTACTCCAGGGGGAGTCTGTGCCTTCTTGCTCTGGTCTAGTCTGGCAATTCCTTTGTTCCTAATTGTATTCATCACAAGGGATGAGCCAGAGCCAGACCCTCTTATCCAGTAACTAGTCCCTCCCCAAATAGAGATGGATGAAATAAGCTCTTTGGGCAGCGACTGTCTCCCTGTCCTGTTTGTACAGTGCCTAGCGCAATGGGGTCCTGGCCCAGGACTGAGGCTCCTAGACGCTACCGCAATGCAAATTACATTGTCCTCCTTCAGGTCCCTTCTGAAAACTCGTCTGGCCCGAGGCCTACAAAAAACTTGACAACTGTTGGGCAGCAGCTGTTCTGAGACCACTGCCCATCATGCCAGCCAGCACTGTCTCACTGTTACCTTGTAACGAGGTCCTAATTTCACACAGATGAGTGGATCCATACAAACATCATGACAATTGCCATGGGATACACTGCATTGATCTTGCACCTTCGGCCACATCTCCTGCACTCTGCCCCTTTGTCCAGTACCCAGGACTCATGCTAACTTTCAAACCTTCTGAGCCGCTTTCAAAGAGCCATCACTTTGCCTCCCCCCACTCCTGGTGCAAAACACACACGCACACACAGAAGCACGCATGTTCACAAGCACACACGTGTGTACACCCACATGTGCACATGTAACATCAACAGACTCCGGTGGTTGGTGGGCAGGATCAAACCTGCGACCTCTGGAGCTAAATGCATGAGCCTCTGTCTACCTCATGAGCTAAAAGCCACCTGGCTCTTAGCTAAGGCTGGAGCAGACTCGTTAATCTCTAAGTGCTCTCGGTGCCACTAGAGGGGGACACAGCACCACACCCAGCAGGTATGGGTTCCACACGGACAGGCATGCACACATGAACACACGTCCACATACACTTGTACATGCACATACGAACACATACTTTCCCTTTATCTGAGGTGTAGGAAGGGCCGTACTGACTCCTTGAGCAGTGATCGGTTTAATATCCAGAATGTCTCGCAAACCAGAATCACTAGAAAAGGTGCTTTGAACCATTAGAAAGTAACCAGGTATCCCTCCAATTTGGGATACACAGCACTTGTTTCCAAGCCAGGCATACGACATGCTGTCCTAACGTACCATTGTAATATCATTGTGGATAATAACGCTGGTTTAGATAATTTTTTAGAGGTCTCTACTATGCATTAGCAGAACATTTTCTCACCTTCTGAGGCTAGTACAGTGATGGTCGTGGTAATAAGGGAGCTTTGCTTTTCAGCCCAGAGGGATATGAAAAATGGAACGAATAAAAATAATTTAAAACTGCCTAAGGCAGTTCTAAAATAGTTTTTTCCTGTAAAATGTGAAACATAAACAGAATAAAGAATGGTCTGGTATGCTATAAAGATTTTTGTTGGCAGTTAGCAATGGAGTCTAACGTAACTCAAGATCTAGCTATCTATCAAAAATCATGAGAACTGCTTTTTTTAATATATATATATATATATATATATATATAAAAATTTTAGTTTCTGTTCATTCAGTTTCTGTTTTTTGAGCCTTTACAGTCACACTGACAAGATTTACTCTGCAGCTACGAGGGCTAGAAGCTTACTTTAAAAAAAAAAAGAAAGTTGAGCTGAGATTCTCACATATTCCCGGGATTCCAGGTGCTGGGGCTTTAAGGAAAACCCCCAAATACCATGAAACTCAGGATAAAATCACAAGAGTTGGCTACACTGACTCAAAGATTATCTCTGATGCACATTTCTGGCCAACTTCCTTGTAAAGATAGTTGGGGACATGGTAACTTGTTGCCAGGGTTAAAGTTTGCCCATGTGATTTTTCTCAAACCTTCCCCCAGCATCCTACAGCCATCTTGGGTTCACCTTGGGGACTGTGAAAAAACCTTGTGGGGAGGCCAGAACAATCTGATGGAGACAGTAAAGCTTGAGCTTCCACTGGACTGTTGCAAACTACCTGCTAGCTGACTGCCTGTGGCTGAGCTGGGTGCTCCATTGAGATGAGCCCATATAAATA
Organism: Natator depressus; assembly: GCF_965152275.1. Lineage (NCBI taxonomy): Eukaryota > Metazoa > Chordata > Testudines > Cheloniidae > Natator > Natator depressus. The sequence goes on from NC_134260.1 coordinate 5,446,191, forward strand.
AGGACCAACACGGCTAGAACAAACACTGCAAACCACACTGGAAGACACTGAATGTTGCTGTCTGAAATGGAAACTCCACAACATGCGGAGGAAGGAAGCCAAACCGGGACTTCATGAGCAAATGTAAGAAACCAAAGGACTCATCTCCTATAACCCTCTGACGACAGGCAACTCCAAATAGGCTCAACCGCTCACTCAAAGGACTTCAGAAACATGGAGGAACCATCTCTTGCATTGCACATGCTCCAGAAGGGACCACTTCAAACAAGACGAGACCCGAAGAAGAGCTGTGTGGAGCTCCAAAGCTTGTCTCTCTCACCAACAGTAGTTGGTCCAATAGCAGATATCACCTCATCCACCTTGTCTCTCTTATAAATAAGGAAGCATCCTGATTCAATGGCCTAAGCCCAGATAACTCCAGTATCCTGGTCCTGTCCTTGGAGCTAATTCTCTGGGGCCTTTTTCAGGACCAAGACAGAACCCACAGTCCCCTTATTAAAGATCTTACAGTTTAAATCTCCCTGTTTTAGGTACTCGCCTGGCCCCATTGCCGTAGCATCTCTAAACAACTGGTAATATATTTATCCTCACCACACCTCTGCAAGGGATGTTATCCCCATTTTACAGATGAGGACTGAAATGCAAAGGAACGTGCCCATGTTTACACAGGGAGGAGTCAGTGGCAGGGCAGGGGCTTGAATTTAGGTCTCCTGACTCCCTGGAGACCATCCTAGCCACCAAACTATTTTATGGCACAACATATGGGCAGGAGAAACTCAAAGGAGGAAGAAGCGTGAAAGGAGGATGAGAGTCAAGAAGACCTGGGTCCTTAGAGAGTGCAGCTTCATGGTTGCTAAGGGAAGATGGTTCATTCCTCAATTTTTTCATAAAATTATCATTCCTTGCTATTCACTCCTGGTTTAAAAGTTCCAGTCCTCCAATCTCAGAGCTGAAATAATACCATGTGATTCAGGAGACCAATTACACACCACGACAAATGAACCAGCGAATGAGGAGGCAAAGAGAACAGATGGCTATGTAACCCTTCTGCCCGTCAGAGTTGGCAGCAACAAGGACCGGGTTCAATATCTAGGGGATCCATTCCAATAACACAATGCAAACCCGCTCGAGCCCCCACCCAGTGACCTGGGACAAATATATACCACCCCCGCTGGGCGCCTCCAAGAGGCAATACTTCCCCTCTCGCAAGCATATAGTCTGAGTGTAGCAAAAAGCCTTTTAATAACAGAGAGAAATAATGTGGCGTTATATTGGGGAAACACCACCAACAGGATTCATAACACAACCCATGAGCAAAAAACCCACCCCAAGCAAATTGGGGCATGCCCTTTCCCTTTTGTTCTTGAGTCCAGCAACCCCAAATCACCCAAAGTCCCAAAAGTCCAGTGACCCAAAAGTCTCTGTCCCTGGTCAGGGCAGCCCCAGAGTTCAAAAGTTTATCTACAGAGCTTTACCTCCCAACCTGGGTGGAGATGGGGGTGGAGGTAAGAGGCACCTTACATGATCTGAAGCTGACCACCCCACAGCTCCATAGGCCTTCGCTCCGCTCCGCCCCACCAGCCGCCCCACGAACTGCTTCGCTCAGCCCCGCAGCCCACACACAGCTCCTGCCGTCCTACGAACTGCTCCACCAGCCTGTCCACAAGGCACTCCAGCCATCCCACAAACTGCTCCACACTATATCTTCAGGCTCCCCCACTACTTAACACAATGCTCAGTGATTTCAGCTCTTAATCAATTCAGCTCGTAGTAGGGGAGCCTCAGTGCTGGTGCACCATTAGCCCCAAGTGAGCTCAGCAGCCTGTAACTAGATTTCTAATGAAATCAAAATTAGCTCTGATATTCCATAGTGGAGAGAAGAGGAAGTGCAATTAACACATAAGGCCCTCACCAAGGGGTCCATACCACCAAGTATTAATACTTATCCCCAACCTCTCTCCACTCACAGAGTTTTGGAACCCATGACCCTTGCCTAGCGAGTGCTACTTAGTTGATGGTGAGTCCCTCCATCATAACAAAAGGCCAAGTACAGTTCCAAGCACAGTTCCCATAATCAGGGTAATAACAATTTATTCCTCCTGCCCCAATAACAGAGACACTGGGGATCCCACAGCAGCCGAAGTGACCATTTGGGCAGCTATGGCCTCATTCTAGGCGGGGTGGGTGTGCCTATGCAAATGAGATCGGCCCCTGAAGTTCTTTTCCACAACTTGCCACACCTCACCACCAGATGTCAGGGTGGAGCTCATCCTGACACTGCTTACAGCTAACTCCTCGCTGAATGAAAATGCATTTGTTGACAGATACTTGCGTATAGACCAGGGGATAATCAGGATCGGGCACAAACAAGTCACTCACCAAAAATAAAATTGGGGGGAGGGGTAAAGATTGAGGGCTTGTCTACAGGGGAAAGTGTTACCAGTTATGCCAGTATAATTATAATGGTATCGTTGACCCAAGACAGTTCTTCCAGTGTAAGTGTCCACCTTTTTTTCTGGAATAAGAGTGGCTTTTTCTGGGTTAACTAAAACCCCTTCCATAGTGACGTAAGCTAAACTGAAAAGAAGGCCCTCATACTGGAATAAGAGCGTCCACACGCAGGCTTCTACCGGCAGCGCTATATTGGTTTAAATTCACACCTTAGCTTATACCAGTATAAATTCCCATATAGACCAGCTCCAATTACTGCAGAGTTAAATTGCCCAGGTTAAAAATCCTGGACAAGTCACAAGGTGCACAACAGGAATGTGGTTGTGTTGCACACAATGCCAGTACCTAGCTTTTACACAGCACTTTACATTAGTAGATCTCAAAGCACAGCAGGATCATTATCCGTTTTACAGATGGGGAAACTGAGGCACGTGGCAGAGACGTGACTGGCCCACGAAGTAGAACTCAAGTCTCCTGAGTCCCACTTCAGTGGTCAACCCACTAGGATACTGTGCTGTAGGGTCCAGGCCACTTTCAAACATCCAAGGTACTGAGTAGCCAGCATACTCTGGTCCTGATTCTTTCCTGAGTAGAGGTGCGACTTTCACCATATTATTAGTTGTGTTGTAAAGCCCGTATGGTTAAGTCTGCAGGAGGAGTGCTGTGCCTGAGTTAATGTTGCCCTCAGCACCTTGGCACGGGTGATTCAGGATTTTAACCTAGCGACAACCCAGTTCTTAACACTGAATCCTGCACCATGCAGCCCTGTTTGCTTCCTCCCAGTGACCTTTTAAATGCAAGAAACACACGTAGAAAAAAAGAAGCATAATCACACAATGAATGAAGAATAGAAATCATTGTCTTAAATAAATTCTGCGTGGCAGAGAAGCCCAGCTTTCAAGTATTAAATACCTCTTACCCAGCCCATTATAAATTGCAATGCCACGAGTCATTAATACCACTCTCACCAAGGCACTCAAACATATCTCCTGATGAATGATTAGGTGAAGAAGTTTCTCTTAATCATGCATTATTAATACACAGCTCTCAAATGCTGCAAGGAGGGGGCAGCATGTTAGTGGTCTTCTCTCTCCCGTCCTTTTAGGGATGGGATTTCTTTTTGCTTTTACAAAATCTTGTGGCTGACGATGCTGCTCTGAGGGTTTTGTCCCATGACCCAACCCCCCTGACATGCAGAGTGCTCCGGAGAATTGGTTCCGGGCAGGGAGCCATCTCTCAGATTTATTTCACAGACCTCCCTGTGCATTTGCATGGCAGTGGGAAGTAGATGCTGCTGATAGCCGTTGCAGAAGTGACTTGGTGCCTCTGGCCAGCTGCTGCGCAGAATTAATGCAGTAACACACCTTTTGCTTCTGACATCACGAGCTAAAGTAAACAGCTAATAGCAGACTTCAGGACACAAGAAGTTTTATCTGTCCTACAAAAGCCCAGGGATTATGCTACATGTTCCTAAGTGCCATCTAGTGGCACTATCTCTATTAGCTAACTTAGTGGTTTTCAACCATTTTTCATTTGTGGACCCCTAAAAAATTTCAAATGGAGGTGCGGACCCCTTTGGAAATCTTACACATAGTCTGTGGACCTGCAAGGGTCTGCGGACCACAGGTTGAAAACCACTGCTCTTGGGTCATGACAACCTTTCATAGACCGCTTAGACATAGTCTGCAGACCGCTAGGGGTCCGCAGACCACAGGTTGAAAACCACTGAGCTAACTATTTATATAGTTTAATGTTTAATGTAGGCAGTGCCCCCACAAGTAGACGGTGATATATCTTTATCTTAGTGTTAAGAGGTTGTCTCGTATGTTATTATGGGGGGTGGTTAGCAGGAAATTCAGACCTGCCTGTGTGTACTGGAGTTGGTCCTTACAGTATCCCAATATATGTCTCTGATTCTATCAGTGAGTATGAAAATAGATACAGACATGGATCACTCCTGTAACAGCTTCAGTGATGTACAGTCCCAAATCCTCGCTCCTCCTGTCCTGTGGAATCACAGTGGTCCCCTGAAGGTGCAGCCCTCCGAGCGCACAGAGGATGAGACAGGACTGGCTGCTGGGGTGCATGGTGAGTAGGAATCCTCTCCTCAGGGGTCCAAGGGGAAGAGTGAGGAATGGATGGAGCATCCCAGGGCTTGAGTCTCTTCCATGCTCCGCTCTGAGGAACCAATGCCACAAGCGGCTGGGGTGAGGATGCCCGAGTGTCTGTGGGGAATGCTCAGGCATGGCGGGGACTGTCCATGCTCAGAGCGACGTGGCTTCTGCATGGCTGTGGAAAGACTCGGGACAGCACTCACTCTATTTACCTTGGAAAGAGAGGGTTAAGGGGTGACTTGATCATCATGGTCTCTATGTACCTGCGTGGGGAGCAAATATTTAATAACAGACTCTTCAATCTAGCAGAGAAAGATCTAACATGATGCAATGGCTGGAAGCTGAAGCTAGACAAATTCAGACTGGAAAGAAGGTGTACATTTTTAATGGTGAGAGCAATTAACCATGGGAACAACTTACCAAGGGCTGTGGGGCATTCTCCCTCACTGACCATTTTTAAATCAAGATGGGCTGTTTCTCTGGGCTGCTCTAGGCATTATTTTGGAGAAGTTCTCTGGCCTGTTCTGTGCAGGAGGTCAGACTGGAAGATCATCATGGTCCCTTCTGGCCTCGGACTCTATGAATCTCTGAAAGACCTCCCTGCAGAGAGCCAGCCTCCTGCTGCAAATGCCTGCTTAGGAACTTCCCCAGATAGGCCACTGGACAGCAAGATCTGCATGTTCTCCTCCCCCGACCTGACACCTGTCTAACATCCTCTCTCCGAAAACGAGGCCAATGGCATGGAATGGGGAGAGCAGCTGATGGAGACTGCAGGCTCCAAGGATGCATTTCCATAAGGCCGTATCGGGGGAGTGATGGGGCCAGGGGACCAGGCCTGATGTGGGGAGGCTGTTTCTGGCAGCACACTCTCCGCATTTGGTGGCGGGAGGTCTCATCTCAACATAGCAGTGGGGAGCAATATCAAAAAATCAAAATCAAAAGCCACTATGTTATCAAAAGCTAAACTCTCACTGACTCCAGTGGGGCCAAGGGCAGGCCCTGGCTCTGCTGTGCAGACTCTGAATAACCATCTGAGTGTGTGTCTACCAGGCTTGGGGACCTGGTGTTTCCAAGCTCCGACTTGAGCATCCACACTGCATTATAAACCTGGGCTTACAGTTGCTGGACTCTGGTCTCGCAGCCATGCTAATGTGTCTGGACTGCGCTATGCAGACCTTCAGACTCAGGCCCAGGCCTTGAGCTGTGTCCACACTGAGAAATGACGGGGCTTGCAGCTGAGTCGCAGCAGGACTCTGGCTCTGACCCACCTCCCTAGCAGGGTCCTAGGACCCGGGTCCTGAGTGCTTGCTAACCCGAGTTAGACTGTTTTGTGTGTGGTCATAAAGGGGTTTGGTTGCAAACCCAAGCCAGAGCTCAGGCTGCTTAGCATGTACCTTACACGTGCCCTGATAGGCCAGCCACATGGCCAGCCACATGGCTGGCTAGCTCATCACTCTCCCTGGTACCCGAGTGGCTTGCTATGTGCTGATACTGAGAGGCTGGTCTTGCTCCTGTAACACGCACACTCTCTTTCCTGCTTGTACCCACGTTCTGCGGTGGTTGGGCAGATAGGGGCTGCAGGCACTGGCAAAGTTGGTGATGTTGCATATGCCAGGCCTGAGCACCCTGAATGCTGGGTTAGGTGTTGGGTGAATGTTCAGGCTGGCTGTTCTGTTCTGGGAACTGACCCCTCCATACATGTATTCTAAGATCACGCTCACATCTCTCTGCATCATTCTCAAAGTGCCTAAGAGTCACATGCCCACTTTTTTTCTTGACTTTTGGAGGGTGTGTGGCCTAGTGGCTAGCGCACAAGCCTAGGACACAGGAGACTTGGCGTCTATTCCCAGCTCTACCAGGGACCTCAGGCAAATAATCTTGCCTCCATTTCTCCATCTGCAAAAGTGCTTCGAGATCGACTGATGGAAAATGCTCTATAAGAGCCAGGTGTTATTTTCACACCCAAACTGACACAGCTCTGCCAGAAAAACGTTTCAGTGTAGGCTTGGCTTGCATCCAAGTCTGTGTAACTGGGAGTAATGGGATGGAGTTACGCATGGGGGAAACTCAGGCTGAACATTAGCAAATGCCCTCTGCCTAGTGCTAGAAGAAGGACTCCAATATTCAGAGCAGGCTCTCAAGTACACTCCATGTCATGAATTTCCTTTTCAGTGTCTGTGACCGGACCCTCTTGTCTCTGCTTTCCATCAGCATGGCGTCCCTGGCAGGACGGCTCCTGCCAACCGGACCTTGAATGGGAGAATTTTTATGAGAAGCTGATTTTGAGTTCCCTCTTGGGCCAGATTCGCGGCTGGCGTAAGCTGACGCTGCTCCTTGGGAGTCAACACAGCTTCTGCCGATCGACCCCAGCTCAGGATCTGGCTCCATGCGGCTGAAAGGTGCCACAAGGAGAGATTTCCACACCGCTGCAGTTCTACTCCCCTGCATGCCTTTCTTCTCTCCTTGCTCGGTCAAGGCTGCTGGCGCAGAGAGTTTGTCTTTGAGATGAGGCCCTGCTGCTTTGGATCCAACACCAGGCGAGACCTGTGGCTAGTGCTTCTGCCAAGGCAAGAGGGCTTGGCAGGGATCTCACCTGGACACCGGCCATAATCCTCTCTCTGAGCCAGGCAGCAGTTGTGTCCCGGCTGCTCATTGAAGTGGCGTGTGGCGTTTTGCGTTCCAGACTTTCTCCGCTTGTTGAGGATTGTACCACCACCACAGAACCCAGCCAGAAAAGGCACCAGTGCTGAGCACTGCTAACCATGAAGCCTCTCTCCTCATCTTGGTGTGTCTTGTGGGCTCTGCTCTACAGGTGGGTATGACCCGCACAAAGGGATTTATGTGCATTTTGCCCATGCTGAGAGCATGAGACAGGCCTGAGCCAAACCCACCCAGACCTAAGTACCCCTGAGCTCTGTGTCCCCTGCCTTTCAACCTCCCCACCTTCCCTCTTTCTCCCTTTCCTCCCCCACTCTCTGTGCCCCCATCTCTGTGTCCCTCTCCCTTCTCTGTCCCATGTTCTCTGGCTCTCCAGGATCTCCAGCCGGGACAATATTTACATCACTGAAGACTCGTGCTGGAAGCTAATGAACATGGCAATGAGGAGAGAGCCCTCGATTTTAGCTTAGGGCTACCCACTTAAAATGGAACACGAGAGCTTGGATTTCAGCAGGGAAAAGGTGTTGGTATCAATGGGTGCTAAGCTAGCTCCATCTACACCTTCCTTGAGTGCTCAGCGACTTTTCACTTCTCTCCTTCCTCCAGGGTTGCCACCTGGCCAGGTTTTCCCAGGATCGTCCCTTTTGGAGGTTGCTATCCCAGGTGTTCAGTACACCGTGCCAGCTGTCTGGTTTTATGGGCTCAGGATCAGCCCGGATGTCCTATGTTTTGTACCTTCCCACTAGCTGTTTCACTGTGCCTGCTCTCTTTGTGCCAGCAAATCGCAAATCTACCCATGCTGACAAGCCATCGCCCTTCATCCAATCCAGCCTCTTGCCAGTATCGCCGTGTGGATGTCCAGCCAACACCCCAAACTCAAAACTGGCAACACTGGGCTCTTGATCTTCTCCCCACCCCTCAGAAAGCCTCCCCTCCACATCTGCTTCCAGCACCATGGCACCAGTGCCCTCTTCCCCATCCATCAGGCACCAGGCTGTCATCTTTGACTCAGCCCCTCTCTTCAGACCAAGGGCGTCCAACCTGTGCCCCAGGATCACTTGTGCCTTGGTGCTGGGGACCCAAATTCCAATCTTGGCTCTGGTGGTGAGTTGCACGGGGGCAGCCATTTCCCCACTCACCTGGGACATGGGGTTGAAGACGGCCTGCATTTCCCTGGCCTCTTCCGTGCACGGTGCTGCCCTGCAGCCTGAAGAATTCATTCCGGCTTTAGGGCCATGTGCTAACCATTCTTGTCACCACAACATGGCCCTCCCCCAGGCCAAACCTCCGATCCCAGGGAGTGTTGTCATCTCCCAGCCTTGTTCTCTAAGGCCGCCACTGGGGTCTCCCCAGGAGAGGGCGCTCCTCTCTTCTCACAGCACGGGTCCACATTCCCAGCTCCACACCCTGCCACCTGTATGCTTCCGGTATGCAAAGCTGCATTCCACCGCCACATTGTGTCTGCTGTAGCTTCTTCCAGTGCAATACTAAAGAGAGGGAGGTATTAAATTGGGGATCAAGAGTGATTCAGGGCTACTCATTTTCCTCCAGTGACAGTGATAAAGCAAACAAATAGAATAGTATTAGACTCTCCTGGAGCCGTGGAGGGGTGTTCTTGTGAATAAAACAGTTTGAATGATTTCCTGAAGCATGGCTCGCCACAGCTGGGTGAGACTAAGTAGTCCTCTAGCTCCCGCAGTTCCTAAATGGAAGTTATTAGCATACATAAACACTCATTAGCATATGTACACATGAATTAACATATATAAACACTCCAGACTCTTTGGAGGCTTTGACTTTGTGATCATGTGGATGTAGTTATCTTAAGGTAAATAAATCTCTGTCAGGGTAGATTTCTGCTTCTGCTACTCTGTAACGATATTGCACATAACTGTATTATAAAAGCCTATAAATACATCGTCCAGTCCTGAGCTGCTCACTGCGTTTTCAGCCATGCAAAGGGTTTCAATGGGAGTTTTACATGAGCAAAAATGGAATAAGAACTGGTGGATTTGGCTCATTGCTTCACTGCCTCTTATTTGTTTCACTCTGCTACTGGGTTGGCAGAACCTTTGGTCATAAACAGTTGTGGGAAAATACTAGAGGGAAAAGGAAGGGGTATAAAATTATTAATAAAATCATAATCATCAATATTAATAGTTATCCATAATATGGGTTAAATTGTACTTTTAAGCATAATAAGGATAGATAGATAAAGAGAGATAGAGAGATGGAGAGATAGAAGGGGTGTGTGAGGATAGAGGGATAGAAGGGGTGTATGGGGATAGATAGCTAGAGAGATTGAAGGGGTGTGCGGGGATAGCGAGATAGAAGGGGTGTGTGGGGATAGAGAGATAGAGAGATAGAAGTGGTGTGTGGGGATAGAGAGATAGAAGGGGTGTATGGGGATAGAGAGATGGAAAGATAGAAGGGGTGTGTGGGGATAGATAGAAGAGGTGTATGGGGATAGAGAGATGGAGAGATAGAAGGGGTGTATGGGGATAGAGAGATGGAGAGATAGAAGGGGTGTGTGGGGATAGAGAGATAGCTAGGTAGCTAGATAGATCTAGTCTTCTACTTGAGAAGCTGGTCTGAGGTTCCTTAGAGATGGGCTTTATTCCTGGCTCTGTCAAAGACTCTTGCATGACCTTGGCTAAGTAGCTTTCAAGCTCTGGGCCACAGTTCCCATCTGTTTCACAAGGATAGTATCACTTCCCCCGTCCCACCCTTTGGCTTGTCTTTCTTAGCTAGATTGCAAGCTCTTGGGGACAGCGTTTGTCTCTTATGTACAGACACAATTAGGTTCTGATCTCTGCTGTGTCCTCAAAATACAAATAATTAGAGGGAAGCCCTAACTGGGCCTCATCTGCATTTCTAATACTAGCTGATTAATGCGATTTTACATTTTCGTTGAAGTGCTTAACACTTGGATGAAAGTAATTGCAATCTTTAATGTAGATGCATACATGCACACATTTCAGAAACAAACAGAAAAAACCAGCGATAAACCCTGTTTTCATTTTCCTGCCTTCTCACTACTCTTAGATAACAACTACCCTTTGGCATGACTGGTGGTGGCCGTTCAGGTTTCACAGCCAGGCAATCGCCTTGTGGACCATCTATTTCCATCTTGTGTTTACAGCTTTAGATCCAGGCAGGTGCAATTCCCAAAATAATCAGAACATTTGCAAGTCAAGTCAAATCCATACACCTTTCAGGTAGATTCAGGATCCAGGCAGCGCCAACTGGTTCTAATGGACTCAAAATCGCTTCCCAGCCTGAACCTTCACCCAGGACCCAAACTGAGCCGTTACATTTTGAGGCACAGATACCTTTAAGGAGTTTGGATTTTCCATTTCTCCTTTCAAAAAAAAAAAAAGTCCATTTAATTCTGAGTTTCCTGCTTTCAGTCGAGGTCAGAAGTGTAAAAAGGAAAGCGCCCCATGCAGGGCAATTATTGTGGTGGTTTTTCCTACTCAGAGGTTCAAAAGGCCCAGTTTGGATAAACACCCCAAAGTTGGCATAATAAAAATACTTTGCACTTCTATAGAACCTTCCATCTGAGGGTCTGACCCCCTCTTTACTAACATCTGAATTCAGCCCAACAATGCTTCTGTGAGCATGGGATCTCCCAAGGTCTGTCCACACTGCAGTGTAAGAACGGGAGTTAACAGATCCTGGGTTTGTTACCTTAGACACTGAGAAGGGAGATTGGGGGTGGGGAGGGGCTCCGATTCAATCCCCCAGGGATTGTGCCCACTGCTCAGGAGACGTGTTACAGGGAGGGATGCCTGCCAAACTGGTGTCAATCTGGAGTGCCTCGGAACACTGCACCAAAGTGCCACCATCCTAGAGAGGGTGGGGTTTGTGTTCAAATCCCGCTCTCATGCCATCTGGCTCTGTGCCCTATTTGAACATCCACGATCCCAAACCAAAAGGGTTTGCCCTGAGATGGGGGTGTGAAAAGCTGCCAAACCCATGTGGTGGCATTTTATGCCCTGGGTGTAACTGATGACACAAGGTGCAGGGGTAGGAGGTGAATCGTGCCTTTGATGTGAGGGTTTATGATGTCCTTTAAACCTCAAGCTAGAGGGCAGGAATAAACACCTCGACACAACAGCTGGAAATGCTCTGTGCCTGCAGTCTGCTGTACGGATCTCTCTGAAGCGGAGCACCACCCCCCTCCACGCCCCCATGAAAACACCGGCACGCTAGGCAAACCCAAGAATCGGTGATGAAACAGCCTGTGAAATTCATGAGCCTTCAGGGACATGCGTGCGTGTTCACAATCTCTTCTGTTGAAAACTTTTCTGCTACTCTAGGCCACGCAGAGATGCAGCTTCCCAGATCCTGGCACGGCTCCAGCCTTGTGACGACGTCTTAGCTACTTAGCCTGCCCACAGTGAGCACAGGATCTTCGCCGTGTTTACCCTCAAGGTAGCTCCCCATGGGGAACGAGGTGAAGGGCTCGTCTATGCTTCCAGCGCGGCACCAGTGCAGCTGCGCTGCAGTTGAGGTTAGTGTAGACGCTACCTACACCCACAGGAGAGCTTCTCTCATTGCCATAGGTACTGCACCTCCCCAGGGGGCTGGGGCACATGACTTATGAGGAGAGGCTGAGGAAACTGGGGTTATTTAGTCTGCAGAAGAGGAGAGAGAGGGGGGATTTGATAGCAGCCTTCAACTACCTGAACTGGGGTTCCAATGAGGATGGAGCTCGGCTGTTCTCAGTGCTGGCAGATGACAGAACAAGGAGCGATGGTCTCAAGTTGCAGTGGGGGAGATCTAGGCTGGATATTAGGAAACACTATTTCACAAGGAGGGCGGTGAAGCACTGGAATGCGTTACTTAGGGAGGTGGTGGAATCTCCTTCCTTAGAGGTTTTTAAGGCCCGGCTTGACAATGCCCTGGCTGGGATGATTTAGTTGGGGTTGGTCCTGCTTTGAGCAGGGGGTTGGACTAGATGACCTCCTGAGGTCTCTTCCAACCCTAATCTTCTATGATTCTAAGATGTGATAGCCATGTGGACAGGAGAAACTCTCCGGTCAACACCGTGCTGTCTACACCAGAGGTTAGGTCAATGTAACTACAGCGCTCAGGGGTGTGTAGTTATACTGACAGAAGTTTGTAGTGGAGACCAGGGCTTAGACAACCCAATGGGAGTGAGATACCCAAACATGACCAAGGGGCTGGGCCTAAAGGACTCATCCATGGTCACACTGGGAGGCCATGGTAGAGCAGGGAGCTGAAGCCAGGTCTCCATAATCTTACGCTGGCATCCTAACCACTGGGCTATCGTGCCTCTCCAGAATAGAGTAAGTGAAGAGGGGAAACTCATCCAGCTGGCTCGCCCGCTTGGAACCAATGTCCCCACGGGTGGGGTTGTCAGTGCTTCCTCACACGGAACTCGGCACCCAGGGGTCAAGGCCAAAGGGGTATATTTTCAGAAGCAATGAGAACCTCCCACTCCAGGGGTGGTCAGTGGACGTGGTGGGTGCTCAGCACGGGTGGCAGCAAGGGCCAGGCCACTGATTTCAGGGCCGCGGGATGTATTGGAGGCACCTGAAAGCTTTGCCCTAAGGGTTTGCCTGGGGTCATACAGCAAAACTACGGCGGAGTTGGGAATAGAATCCAGGCATTCCAATCTAGCCCCCAGCTCTAACTAGCAGAGACCCTGCTTAGATTTGGGTGGGAGAAGGGGGTGATGGATAGCTAGAGCCGAGATAGGGTACCCAGCTTAAGCCTGCCAGTGAGAACTCAGACCAGTGGACTCCTGATACCCATATTTACAGCACCATAGTAATAATAAATTCCCATTCAGCAAGGACTTCTCTGAGGAATAGATGCCGCAGCTACCACTGAACAGCTACTGGCTTGTGCTTATTCATGTTCTAGCTCTTGTGGCTTGGGATCATGCCTTAAGTGCTTGCTGTCGCTTCCCCCATCCCTTCTAGATTGAAATCCAATAGCAAACCCTCCCGAGCTAGACTCTGCAGCTTAGGGACCCACATGAGCCAGCCCGTGATGTGAGGCGAAAGCAAATCTCTCTTCTCAAGGCCTGGGTTGATTGCCCCTGGCGTTGGCTTGATTTCTTATGCTGTTGCTTGGAAATATTTTGCATTTTGATCCAGTCGAGCCAGCAGTACCACCAGGTATTGTAGAGTTTATTTTATCATGTCACACTTCAAGCAGACACAACAGCCAGACACGATCAGAGGGGGAAGGGACAGGAGCTAGCTGGCACACTCCGATGAAACATTTGGAAGCTGGAGACAACGCTGAATGCCCAGCATTAGTAACTCAGAACCCCAAGCTAAGATTTGCCCCAGAGGGTATATTGTCCCTTGTACTGCAAAAACGTTTTCTGCTTCAGCTCAGGCAGAGGTGAGCTGCCCAGATGATGAGCACAGTTAAAATTAATGCTTAGATCAATCTGTCTTGGGGAGATCTGGTCAGGGTTAAAACAGCCACATCACGGGCTGGCATCTCAATGCCAGAGTGGCACTCAGTCACTCCCAGCCCTCTTCCCAGGGGTCAGAGTGCAGAAAGAGAACCGGAGCGGAAGCTAACACTGTCAGGTTGGAGGGTTGGTGACGATCCCTTGATGAGAGGCCAATCCTTGGCTTAACTACCCTCCTTGCCCAGCTACTCTGTCAACAGAACCCCATAGCCCGTGTTCTTGGGGCAGAGGTTTCTGTAGAAGCCAGGGATGTGGCTAGTGCCTTCCCTCCCCTTCCATTCTCCTGAGTCCGTTTCAACCAGGTTTCATTCCCAGCCTCTCTCATGAGCGAATAGGCGAGCATGGGCCAATGTCAGTATCCCAGACAGGCCCGTCTGCATTGTCCCGTTCAGCCTGTGTCGGCTCCGTGATTAGCAATCTCAGGAAAGAAACCAAGGGACCAATGTACCTGGACTCTGAATATGACTCTCTCCCCCAGAGGTGCCAGGCACACACACCTACATTAATAAATAAATACCATCACCCCTTCTTCCAGGACCAGTGTCCTGCTCTGCTGCCAGCGTCATCCTTCTGCCAAGCGCTGGCAGATGTCTGACCTTGCAGGTTGGCTTCCCTTTGGAGGAAAAATTAGCAAAGTAGAGTGTGGGGTATATTCTAAGTGTAACGTGTTTTATTTACACATCATTCCTATAACAGAGATGGTCACAAACAGCATGCAGGGCAATATCGTCTTCCTGAAATCTCAGCCCAACACCAGCGTCCAAATCCCAGGAAGCAACGGTGCCTCAAGATTTGACTCTAATTAGAGACCAAGGCAGAAAGCAAACTCTCTTGCTCTTGCCTTGTGTAACCAAAACTAACAACACAGCATGTCTTCCCAATACTAAACATTTGCTCACACACTAAGAAAAAGGAACTGAGAAAACTATATGTAACAGCACCACCATAACAATAATGATGTCCAGGTCTTAATTGAGACCCGTTGACAAATCTGCAGTGGGAGCTTGCACTGATGTTCTCCATGTTCTGTGGGAACCTGGGTATGTTTCAAGGGACAATCCTGTCTTGGCAGAGGTTTGGACAGAGTGAACTAATTCAGAAGGTGCTGTCCATGTCCAAAGCTCTATGAAGTCATGCCTTCAGCCGTCAGGGTTTCCACCCTCAATGGCATCAGACTCGCTTTCTTAATGAAAAGATCATTCAACTTCCACGTAGAAGAGCATCCATATATAAAGGTTTCATAAACCAGCCTGCACTTGTGGAAACACGCCTGTCAACGGCTTCATCCCTGTCAAGGGAGACAGCTACCACTCTAACCTTGCTACCTCAGCACAGGAGGAGGATGGGTAGGGAAAGCCAAGGTGGGGAGGACATGCCGTAAGGTTAGCTCTGAGCCCATATCTCTTGGAAATCATTGAGCTTGACGGGCAAGTGGATAGTAGGTATCTGGAAGAAGCACTTGCTAAGGAGCCTGGTGATCACTCTGATACTGCTGCTGAGGAAATGGATTTCCAAGAGCCGGGGGGCCGCCCTGGGCAAGAGCATGTTCTCCAGCCTTCCCTCAGCAGCATTAGTGAATTGCCTTGGGTGCAATAGAGGAACTAACCCAGAGCCGCTTTAAGGGCCAGATTCCCTGCTACCCTCCATGTATTTGATCTCAGTGCCACCCTCTCAGCTTTGGTAGTGTTACAAAGAGGACGGATGGTCCAGTGGATAGGGGACTAGCCTAGAACTTGGGAGACCTGGGTGCCAGCGACCTTAGGCAAGTCATTTAGATCAGGTTCGGAGCCCGAGCTGCAGGTTCAAAGCAGTCTGCACAGCTATTTTCAGAGCACTAGTGTATGCCCCACTGACCCCAGTCTGCAAAGCCAGGATGGGAGGCTGGCTTCTGCGGGCCATGTAAACATACGCTCCGTGTGTCTGCCTTTAACATGGGGATAACAGCACTGCCTTGCCTGAGAGGGGAGTTGTGGGGATAAATACATTCATGATTGCGGGGCCCACAGAGGCTAGGGTGACAGAGGCCAGATAAGTAGTTAAGAGGGATAGACGGCACTGAGCGTGAAATCAAATCGCTTTTTTGCTTCCTCTAACATGCCCACTGGGATGGTTTCCTTTGTTACGGATTTCAAAGGACACTTTCTCCCCATGTTTTTCCACCTGGCAGCGACCCTAATTACATGGCGATCATGATACGAGTCCCCGAGGCCCAAATATGAAGCTTTACAGGCTTCAGAAGCGTGATCCTCTCCTGACTCGTTCAGGCCTTCCATCGGTGGAACGCCGCTGACTTGGGCGGAGTCACTGCAGAGTCACACTGGGGTAAAGGAGAGCAGAGTCAGGTCGGGAGATTTTTCAACCGTGTTTATTTAAGGCTATCATCTCTCCCTGCTTTATCGCTTTATTGCTCATGGACCAGTGCCGAGTCAGGCATAGATAGCTCCACATCATGCCAAGCTGCTGCATTGTCTGGGAGATTAATTCTTACCTCACAAATCTTTTCATGTTAGAAAACCTCTTGCTGTCAATACCAAATAAACAATTCCAGAGAAGAGTTATCCACTCACTAAAGGGGAAAAAATACAGGTCTAAAAGCTCCAGAAGTTTAAATCCATCAGTGCCGTATGTTCAACATCCGGCAGAGGAGCAGTCTGTCTAGCTAAGGTATTTGTATTGCCCCATTGTTCTGTAATCAGAGCACCTCGCAGTCTGCATCCAACCTGTCCTTTATTGTATTATCCACACAGCAACCCTGTGGAGTATGGAAGTGCTAGTACCTCCAGTTCACAGATGGGAAACTGAGGCTAAGGGCAAGTTACACGGCACCGGCACGCAAGCCTCCCGGCCTGGGTCCATAGACACGTGCAGTGCTCTAAAAATAGCCATGTAGCAGTTGCGGCTCGGAACCTGAGGGTGAGGGTGGGCTTGAGACCCCCAAGGCACAAAATCAAAGCATCATCTCCACAGCTTTTTTGGGGTGCACTAGTGCAAAGCTGTGGACCCGGGCTGGGAGGCTGGCTCCCAAATGCAGCGTAAACATTCCCTAAGTGACTTGGCCCAGGTCACGTGGGAGGTCAGTGGTACAGCAGGGAATTAAACGCGTATCTGAACCAGTCACTGGTTTCAGCCTTTCACCTCAAGCACCGGCCAAAGCAGAGGAAATGGACACTTGCTGTTTGTCATCTAAGCTTTAAAGAAAGGGAATAGTGGTCCTTAAAATGGCACTTCTGCCTCCTGGGGCAGCATGGGGAAAAAAAACACTGGGCCAGAGTCACCATTACATTCTGCCTGCCTTGCATTAGTCCAAATGGCTCCGAACAGCCACTCTGCATCCCCAGAGTGCCATGAATCAGCCAGCATGGAGCCTGCTCTCTTTAAAGACAATCCTGTCCAAGTGTCATCTGAACCCCTCGGGCCCCCCTGCCTGAGATGCTTTCATGAGAACTGCAGGGCCCCGCTTTCAGGTGAGATGGAAAGCCGAGGTGCTGACTCTGAGGGGTCATGAAATATCCCACGGTGTTTAATGCTGGAGCAGGGATGTTCACCCTAGTGTTCCAGTCAGAAACCAAATCAGATAATTACATGTCACCTCCCTCAATTGCCCCCGTAGTTATAAACAGAGGGAGCATTCTTGTCTGCAATCCTGATTCTGGTGACAGGGACATCCAAGTAGACCCAAAGGAATTGTACTGATGTCATCGACAGAGTTATAGTCAGATTGTGTTATGCGTTAGTAACTCCATTAATGTCACTGGAACTAATTTAATTACACACTGGTGTGAATGAGGTCAGAATCTGGTGCTTCTCACCCTAACATGTTTAGTGTTGCTAGGGAGACAAGGTGGTGAGGGAATATCTTTTATTGGACCAGCTTCTGTTGGTGAAAGAGACAAGCTTTCAAAGTGCCAGAGAGCTCTTCCTCGGCTCCCTATCAGCTCGGAAGCTTGTCTTTTTCACAGATAGAGGTTGGGCCAATAAAAGATATTATATCAGCAGCCTTGTCTCGCTAATATCCTGGGACTCACCTAGCTACAACCACACTGCAAACAATAGTGTTTCTAGAGGCTGTTAAACCGGCCGCATGTTCCCCCCCAGACATAGCTGCAGGCAGGCAGTGTTGCCTAGTGAACTGGACAGGATTGTACCCTTGGCTCTGCCACTGGCTGACCTTGGGCAAGTCACGTCCCCTCTCTGTGCCTCAGTTTCCCCATCTGTAGAAAAGAGGGAGTGTGATGATACTCACCTCCTTTGTAAAGTGAGTTGAGATCTACTGATGAAAAGTGCTAGCTAAGAGCTAGATATTAATTATTATTATTATTTTATTTAATATATATGGGAGTGGCAGGTGGAGTGATCTCCGTGTATGGTTTTAGGCTTGTAAATTGTCTGGGGACGCTGTGAGCAATCAGCTGCTCTGTAAATGCTAGCTCTATGGGGCCAGAGCCTCAGCTGCGGTAGCTCATCAAAGCTTTGCTGACACCAATGGAATGCCACTCATTTACACCACCCAGGGAATCCAGCCTGAAATGATAATATCCCTGAAAATAACATACCCGTTATGGGCTCCAGAGCCCTCCCCCTTCACACCCACGCCCCCTCCATGTGCAACCGTTCCAGTGCCATTCCTCACACCACAGCCAGACTTCCCCACCGGAGGGGATGGGCAGGGTGAGGGTGTCACCAACAGTCCCTCACCTTCTCCATGCTGATCGGTGGAGCTGAACCAGTGTGAAGGGAGCACATGGGCTGCCCCCGTACAGCGATGCGATTCCCTGGAGGACTGGCTGCATCAATCAGCCTGCTCTCAGGCGGTGGCGCCTTTGAGTGCAGTGGCGACGGCCTAGAGTTCGAATCCCACCCTGCCTGTCCTAAGAGCTGGGATAATTTGCAGCACATCTGCAGGGGACTCTCTTTGTTGCGGATCCCAGCCCCGAGAGTCTGGCTGAGTGGCCTCTGCATTGCCCAGCAGGGGTGGTTGGCTCTCTGGCTCTTTGCCAAGTGCAAATCTGAGCGAAGTTCTGATCACCCACTGAGCTCATCTCCCAGCGCTTCAGTGCGCAGAGCGGCAGAGGAGGATGAGCCAGGTTGTGGGACGACTGGCAACATGAAAGAAATGAGTGAGCTGAAAGAGAAAAAGCCTGCCAGGAATGGGTTGGCAGGAGACAAAGAGAAAGCAGAACACAGAGACGGCCTCGGTAAGGCTTGGGATAGCAGCGAATGCATCTGCCACTGTCACTTTAAGGTAAAGCAAACAATTGCGGAAGGAAACGGATGTACATGCACCCTCCACATGAATACTACTGGCTGCCATCAGCCGGTTTCCTAGCTCAGAAGGGATGTTCCCCGTTGGGGTTCTTTATTTATTTACCTGTTAGCTCATCTGTCAGACAGCTAATGTGCATGGCGTGAACATGGCTGCATCTGCAGTTATAGGGGTTCTTGAGTGGG
This sequence comes from Natator depressus, assembly GCF_965152275.1. Classification (NCBI taxonomy): domain Eukaryota; kingdom Metazoa; phylum Chordata; order Testudines; family Cheloniidae; genus Natator; species Natator depressus. The sequence goes on from NC_134260.1 coordinate 5,465,322, forward strand.
GCACATCAGATCTAGTTTGGAAACTCAGCATTCCGGTTCTATTCTATCCAGGTTCTTCTCCCCACCCTCCACACTGTATTATCTGAGCAGCTGCCAGTTGTGTCCTAAACGACACAGCGAACATCTTTCCTCTGCGGTTCGTTCTCTCTCTCTTATCCTTGCCCCGGAGGAGGAGTGTGGTTGCGGTGCAATGGCTGGAGAAGCAGGGATTTGGCAGAGCTCCCCTGTGACTACTGGTCCAGGCTGCTGGGCATGTAGGGCAGGTCAGAGCTGGTTCTTGCTGCTCACTCTCTGCGTCTCAGCTGGGAAAAAGAACAGGAGGACTTGTGGCACCTTAGAGACTAACCAATTTATTTGAGCATAAGCTTTCGTGAGCTACAGCTCACTTCATCGGATGCATACTGTAGAAACTGCAGAAGACATTATATACACAGAGACCATGAAACAATACCTCCTCCCACCCCACTCTACTGCTGGTAATAGCTTATCTAAAGTGATCATCAAGTTGGGCCATTTCCAGCACAAATCCAGGTTTTCTCACCCTCCGCCCCCCCCCCACAAACTCACTCTCCTGCTGGTAATAGCCTTAGTCTCTAAGGTGCCACAAGTCCTCCTTTTCTTTTTGCGAATACAGACTAACACGGCTGTTACTCTGAAACCTGTCAGCTGGGAAAGAATCATAGAACCACAGAATATCAGGGTTGGAAGGGACCTCAGGAGGTCATCTAGTCCAACCCCCTGCTCAAAGCAGGACCAACACCAACTAAATCATCCCAGCCAGGGCTTTGTCAAGCCTGACCTTAAAAACCTCTGAGGAAGGAGATTCCACCACCTCCCTAGGTAACCCATTCCAATACTTCACCACCCTCCTAGTGAAATAGTGTTTCCTAATATCCAGCCTAGACCTCCCCCACTGCAACTTGAGACCATCGCTCCTTGTTCTGTCATCTGCCAGCACTGAGAACAGCCGAGCTCCATCCTCATTGGAACCCCAGTTCAGGTAGTTGAAGGCTGCTATCAAATCCCCCCTCTCTCTCCTCTTCTGCAGACTAAATAACCCCAGTTCCCTCAGCCTCTCCTCATAAGTCATGTGTTCCAGCCCCCTAATCAAGGAGGGAGAGAATCAGATAGATGATGTAGAAAGGACCGATCAATGAGGTTTTGATCCAGCACCTCGATGCTAAGGCGATAGGCACCCTAAAATGTCCTAGATACATAGATTGGTGTGTACAGGGTAGATAGATCCAGAGTCTGCTCCTTCCTGGCCTTGCACCTTGTGTTGTCATTTACACCTGGGCTGAGTAGTGTAACATATTCCCAGTCTGATTTGGCAGTGATTTGCCAGTCTGGGAGCCTGAAAGCCAAAATTTCCTACCTCCCATTGAAGTGGGGATGGGAAGGTTAGGGAGCAAGTCACAGAAGCCTGAAGCACAAGGGCTGGTGCCTTGAAGTGGTTAGAGAAGAGCCACAATGTTTGGATTCAACTGCACAAGCCAGGAGTCGTCAGATCTACAAGGTCTGGGGCAGTAGAGCAGAGAGAGGACTGGGCAAGATGGACTATGAAGGGGATAGGCTGCTGGATATGGACAAGTCCCTGTGGCAGTCTCTCTGGATGTAGCTCCCAGACTGACTCACCCAGCCTGGCGTCACTGTCCAGGGTCTCCCCAAACTATCATAGATTCCAGGGCCGGAAGAAACCATTGTGATCATCCAATCTGACCTCCTGTACAACACAAGCCACAGAACTTCCCCAAAATATTCCTAGAGCAGATCTGTTATAAAAACAGCCCACCATGATTTTAAAATTGTCAGTGATGGAGAATCCACCGCAACCCTTGGTAAGTTGTTCCAATGGTTAATTACCCTCCCTGTTAAAAATTTACACCTTATTTCCAGCCTGAATTACACTAGCTTCAGCTTCCGGTCATTGGATCGTGTTAGACCTTTCACGGCTGGACTGAAGAGCCCATTATTCAATATTTGTTCCTCATGTAGATACTTATGGACTGTGATCAAGATGCCCTTCTCTTTGCTCATCTAAATAGATTGAGCTCCTTGAGTGTATCACTATAAGGCAGGTTTTCTAAACCTTTAATCATTCTCGTGGCTCTTCTCTGAACCCTCTCCAACTGATCAACGTCCTTCTGGAATTGTGGGCAGCAGAACTGGACACACAATTTCAGCAGTGGTTATACCAGTGCCAAATACAGAGGTAAAATAACCTGTCTATTCCTATTTGACATTCCCCAGTTTATGCATCCACAGATAACATTTGCCTTTTTGGCCAGAGGGTCACACTGGGAGCTGATGTTCAACTGATTATCTACCATGACCCTCAAGTCTTTTTCAGAATCACTGCTTCCCGGAATAGAGTCCCCCATTGTGTAAGTAAGGCCGACATTCCTTGTTCCTAGATGTGTACGTTTACATTTAGCCATATTAAAATGCAGATTGTTTGCTTGTGCCCAGCTTAGCAAGCAATTCAGATCGCTTTGTATCCGTGACCTGTCCTCTTCATTATTTACCCCTCACCCAGTTTTCGTGTCCTCTGCAAACTTTACCAGTGACGATTTTATGTTTTCTTCCAGGGCATTGATAAAAATCGATGCATGCAGGGCTCCACTTGAAAGACACTCGTTGGATGATGATGACTCGTTTACAAGTACATTTTGAGCCCTATCAGTTAGCCATCTTTTAATCCATTTAATCTGTGCTGTGTTGATTTTATGTCTTGCTTTTTGAATCAAAATAGCATGCAGTACCAACTCAAATGCCTTACAGATGTCTAAGTATAGTACATCAACACCATTACCTTTCTCAATCAAACTTGTAATCTCATCAAAAAAGATATCAAGTTAGCTTGACAGAATCTATTTTTCATAAACCCATATTGAATGGCAGTAATTATATTACCCTCCATTAATTCCTTATTAATAGAGTCCTGTTTCAGCTGCTCCATTGTCTTGCCCAGGATCAATATCATACTGACAGGCCTATAATTACCCTGGTCATCTGTTTATCCTTTTAAAATATTGGTCCAACATTAGCTTTCTTTCAGTCTTCTGGAACTTCCCTGCTGTTCCAAAACATATTGAAAATCAAAGCATTAACATTCCAGCCAGCTCCTCAGCCAGCTTTTTTTAAAACTCTTGGACGCAAGTTATCTTGACCTGCTGATTTTAAAATGTCCAACTTTAATAGCTGCTGTTTAACAGCCTCCTGTTATAATAATGGAATGGAAAGCACATTCTCATAGGATATGATGACATCATCTGTTTTTTCCCCAAATACAGAACTGAAATATTTATTGAATGCTTCTGCCTTTTCTGCATTATTAATGAAGATTCTACCATTTCTATCTAGTAACGGACCAATACCATTGTTCGTATCCTTATTGCTCCGAATATACTTTAAAATGCTCCTTCTTATTGTCCTTAACTCTGCTGACTATAGATTTGTCCTTGTGCCTCTTTGCATCCCTTATCAATTTTCTACATTTCCCAGCTTCTGATTTATATTCTTTACTATCAATTTCTCTGTTCTTCCATTTGACTGATATATATAAATGTGTGTGTGTGGGTGTGTGTGTTGTTTTTATTGCTGCCTTCACGTCCCCTCTAAACCAGGTCACTTTTTTAACCAATAAGGCCTTCTGCACAAGGTTTTTGCACATTATAAAAGTGATCAAGTCATGATCACTTGTACCTAAGTTACCATCTTTTTTTCATTCTGTGATCAGGTTCTCTTTACCTGTCAAGACAAGGTCTAATAGAGAATTTCTCCATGTTGAGTGTGACATTTTTTGAGTTAGCAAATTGTCATCTATAATATTTAGAAATTCCAAGGATGTTTTAGCAGTGGCAGCATGAGACCTCCTGCACACGTCACCCAGATTGAAGTTCCCCAGGATCATGCAGATTTTTCCCCCTTCATGTTATAGATACATGCATAAGGAGCAGGCCATCCTGTTCCCTAGTGTGATTTGATGGTCTGTAGCGGACACCAACTAATACCCCATCTTGTGCTTTATCTGTTAGGACATTGATCTGTAAGCATTCAAGATTATTTTCTTCTGAGTTATCAGAGACTCAGAGACAGGTAATGCCATTTTTGATATAAAGTGCCATCCCCTTCCCCTTTTGACTCCTCAAATAGGTTATAACCATTGATTTTAACATTCCAGTTGTGGGAGTCATCCCACCAGGTTTGAGCAAAACAAGCTAGATTGAATTTATGCTCATCAAAGAGCAATTCCATTCCTCTTGTTTGCCACCCAGGCTCCTAGCAGGGGTTTAATCCAGACTCACCTCTGATTATAGCAGAGCATAGAAACGATCTTTTGTAACAAGAGCTGGCACCACAAAGTAAGATTCAAATCATTTCCACAAGACCCCACTTGTGTTACATAACAGGTGCTCGAATGATCCACTTCAATGAGTTGTTTAGGGGCAGACCTGCTCTCTGTTACCCCAGTGCAACCGCACAGACTTTTACAGAGTCACTCTGAATTGACATTGGTGGAACAGAGAGAAGAATCAACCTTCAGGGAAGCATTTCCTCCGCAGGAACCTGAATCTGATATCTTAGCAAGCTGACAAAGCAGCTTTTGATCTATTGCTGAAGGGCTAACCTGGAGGGAGGGTCCACACATTGTCACTTGATCTGAAGGGCCAGCCTGACTGAGATTTCGAGGGGTGGTGCCAGAAAGCTCAGATGGAAAGAAGAAGGTGACAGTGGGGAGAGGAAAGCGGCAGAGCTCCAGCTTCATTTCAGGGCGGGCACAGCTGGATCGGGAGGGCAATCGGTCACTTGGCCACTGGGAGAAGCAGATGGTCCATAGCTTTCAGGAGGGGAGATGGATGTATCTGGGGAGGAGAAGGCATATTTTGATGCTGCATTTCAATGGAAATGTTCTTGTCCCTCTGAATCCAAGAGTGGCTCCGTGCCCAGGCCTCTGTGTTGCTGAGAATGCCAAAGTGCCAAGCGGGGCCAACTCTGTGATGGGCCCTCAGGCCTGAGTCTGATCTCACTCACACTGGTTGGCTTCCACTGGCATCTGTGGCGTCACTCCGGATTTACACTGGGGTGAGGGAAGATGGAAACGGGCCAGAGTTCCAAAGGGATTTATGCACCTAGAGATACAGATAGGCGCCAAGTGGGATTTTAAGTGCCTAAGTAGATGAGATACTTAACTCCCAGTGACCCGCACCCCCATCCCCATCCCTGCATCAGACCTCTTCACTCAGGCTGTCTGTGAGAGTAGGTGAGTGGGGGTTTCTATGTGTGTGTACATCCATGTGTGTGTCTGCACGTGCGTGTTTTTGTGTGCACGTAGGTTCACAGTGTCTGTGTGCACACTGTGTACCTATGTGCATGGGATGATGTTCGTGTGCACATGGGAGTATGCATGGTATCACTGCGTCTGTGTATCTGTGCATCACAATGCAGCCTCACAATATCTCTCTGTGGGTGTGCATATAGGTTTACGATGTGTGTGCATGTGCACGTTTGCACAGAATCATTGCGTGTGTGCGTGTCCACATGGGCTTGTTTGAAGGATCATTGAGTGTGTGTGTGCACACATGGAATCACTTTGGGTGTGCACAGGTGCACACGAGATCACCATGTGCATGCACACAAGTGGGTGTGTTGAGGGGATCACAGTGTCTGGCTCTGTGTGTGTGCGTTTCACCCACAACTACCCTCTCTTCTTCCCCCTAGAGCCCCAACTGCTTGTGTCCTGTGGCACCCCGGTGATGTCACCCTGCTCTGCCGGCCCACGGGGGCATTAACAGCAGGTTGGGAGCCCGGGAGCTGACCTCGGGGCAGCTCCAGCCCTGGGTCCCACATCATTTCACACCCCGTGCCTTTGCCAAGTAGGGTCGCCAGCCCTCCTGGATTGTCCTGGAGTCTCCAGAAAAATTAAAGCTCAGTCTTTAATTAAAGATTATGTCATACGATGGAACCTCTAGGAATATGTTCAACCGAAATTGGTAATCCTATTGCCAACTGCACTGTGCGCACTCTCCAGCCTTGGTATTTCCCCCTGTTAATCCTTCCTCTCCCCGCAGAGTTCGCTTCCCCCTGGCAACCTTGGTGGGCTCTTGCGGCAAGAGACCTTGACATTTGTCATTTCCGGTTGCCCTGGCTTTTCATTCCTCTGCGAGAAAACCTTGGAGAGCAGCTACCTCTCGGCACACTGCTCCCCTGAGCCTTGCTTTAGCTGACAACCTGGGGAGCTAAGAGTTAACCAGTGCATGTGTGTGTGTGTGTGTGTGTGTGTGTTTGTGTGTGTGTGTGTGTGTGTGCCCTGTGCAGGGAAAGATCCGCCTCTGCCCTGTCACCCTTGTCTCTCATTTCTTCTTGACTGGTGGAGGTGGGGGTGGAGGGAGACAAAGGCCCCCGTCGGAATTCATGGCTAGTGAACCTTACACTAATGTGACATTCTCTTCGGCTCCCTGCAAATGCCAGGGAATGCGCTGTAGCTTTGCAGGGAGCTGCGGGGATGAGTCAAGGCCCCAGCCAGCAACCTCTGGGGCGCCTATTACATAAAGGCGGGGGCGGGCGGCACAGTCAGGGATTGCAGCCAAGCCCACAGTTGATTAGCTGCGGCTTTGTGTTTACACACAGCAGCCTCTGGGGCTTCTGATGGCCATTCTGGACCCTGGCTCTTCATTCTTTTGTGTGGCTGCGCCTTCCCCTCCACAATCCCGCACCTCACGGGTTAGATCATGCCACCTGTGCTCCTCTCCCTTTGCCCAGCAAAGCAATCCCCTGGCCGGTGGGCTCAGATGTAACCTCCCCCTCCGGCAAGCTACGGCTGGGTTGTTGTTGCATGCTTTTGGATGACAATAGCAGCCACGTTAAGCACAGCCAAATGGGCCTGGGTCTGCCTCAGACACAGTGCGAAAGCCCCCCTCGCAGCCGAACGTCCCCCAAACGGGATGGGATGCGCGTAGCCATTCAGAGACTGGCATGGCCCCTTCCGTGGAAGGTGGATGTGGGGCAGGCAGCTAAATCTCTGCTGATCGCTGGGGTGATCTGGGATCGTGATGGGAGACGTGTGCTCTGTGCCTCCAGGCTGCCACTTGGGATCCCTCCAGGGACTGAAAGTCATCACCCCCTGTTTGGAGTCCCCTGAGAAACGTTCTCCATTCAGATGGGCCCCAGCTTCCACCGCTCCACCAGTCAGCTGGTTCTAAGGGGCGTGCTCAGCAGACAGCCCTGGCACTCCTCTCCAGGGCTCCACATCTACACCTCAGTCGGTGAGGTCAGAATCAGGCCCGACTCTCGACTGCAGAGGAGAAGACTCTTGGGCCAGCAGTGAAAGATTTAAGGCCATATCCACATGAGGAGCTCTTTGCCCTACAGATACACTGGTCTGTTATGCTGGCAATGTGCTGCTGGTGCAAATTATACCTGCATAGCTTATTCCAGTCCCCCTGAGCAAAATAAGCGATACCAATGTAGCTGCATCTCCCCTAGGGGCATTTGCTGGCACAGCTATGCTGGTACATGGCTGCAGCCCCCTGACCGACATGGCCATGCCAGCAAAAGTCTGCAGCATAGCCATGACCTAAGGGAGACCCCAGAGAGGAGGCCCGTGGCAGGATGAGCAGAAGGAGAGGGGCTCACAATGGTTTTAAGCACAAGTGACTCCAGCCTCGTCACTTCAAAGGTGGAAACAGGGGTGATCTGTAGGATGGCTGCCTTGGCTGGATCTCTTCCCGGATTGAATCCTGCTGAAACTCAGCCTGATGTCTCAGCTGCTTTCCCGGCCTCTGCTGCTGGAGTCAGCCACCTCCCCGGGTTCTCCCTTCCTGAAGCTTAGGGCAAACCTTTGATATCTGTCTGTGCACCTTAAACCCACCTGCTCACATTCTGGTCTCAGCTCCCCCGGCGTAAATGTGGAGTCACTTGTTGACTTAACTTGCCACTTCCCAAATGTTTGAAAGCTGAGCTCCCTGTTCTCGAAAGCGAATCGACCCCCGCCCGTCGGAACTCTGCCATGTGCTGCTAACGGCCTCCCCCATCTTAATGTAGACATCTTCCGTATCCCCCTGGGCCAGCTAGTCCTTCACATCCCACCAGGCGAGCACGCTCCACATGTCAGGAAATGCTGACGTAACCGGAGCGACTCCAGATTTACACCGGTGTGAGACCGGAACATGAGCCAGAGTTTGCAAAGTGCTTTGCAATGGACGTTGCTAGAGAAACATAAGGCACAGTTATTAGCAATTATCATTCTCCCTGGGACAGATTTACAAAGGTCTGTGCAGCCTATGGATAGACCACCGGGATGCGAGTCTGGAGACTAGGGCTCCATTCCCAGCTCTGCCACTAGGTGACCTTGGGCAAGCTGCATCCTTGCTCTGTGCCTCAGTTTCCCGATTTGTAAAATGGGCATAAGGATAACTGACCTCTTTTGTAAAGTGCTTTGAGATCTACGGACAGTAAGAGCTAGGTATTATTATTTAGGCACCTAGTGGGATTCACAAAAGCACCTAAGCAAGTTAGGTTCCCAGCTCCCATTGAAAGCCAACGTTTATTAGGTGCCTAATTCTCTCAGGAATTTTTGCAAATTCCCCTAGGCACCTAAATCCCTTTGTAAACCTAGCCCCAAGGTGACAGCCCAGTCAGGAGGCCTAACACTGAGCGACATTTGCAAAGGGGCCGAACAATTTGTGGGCAGGGGTCTGAAAATACACTGAAGATCTCCAGCCCCCACTTGTGTTCTGGACTTTGCCTTCACTACTTATTCCCAAGTTCTTACTGCACAGATGGGGCTTTGGTGTGAGGCGACAGGTGTTCCTGAGAGCAGCTAGAATAGAGTTGCCCACTGCGCCAATTACAGCAGCATTGTCCAGCCCAGATGATCCTGTCTGAAGAGGTTTCCTTCAGGGGCTCAGTGATTTTATGTGTTCTGAAGTGTTTTTAAATTGCTGTCTAACAGCTCCATAGAATCGCTAGCTGCTTCCTGAGAACAATGCAGACTTGCAACCCATTCTGCTCATCTGTAGAGTAACCGACACATGGCCATCGTGGACTACAAGACTGTCACTATGGGGTACTTCTTCGCTATTTGGAGCTTCCCGGTGGTTTCATGTACCACATGCTGGGTAATAACAGGAGAAGGCGCCATGCTTGTAAAACTAAAGTGGCCCTTTACTAAGCGTACTCTTTAAAGAGGTGCTGCAGCTGCAGCCAGAAGTCCAGCCATGTGCACACAGACTGACTTCCTGGTGCATCCTCCAGACTATTCCCTCCAGCAACCTATGTGCCTCCCTCCACATTCACACAGGGTGCTACAAAGGTGGCAGTGGGAACAAAACTCAGACCCTCCTGCTCCAAAAGCATAAGACCCACCCACTTAGGCCAAGAGGGAATCTCTCTCAAGTGTAGAGGATCTATGACACACACTTGACCAGTTTTGTTTTCATTGTTTTTTAAGGCCAGCAGGGAGGGGGTTGGGATCTTCCCCTCCTGCTAAACACAGACTCTCTGCTGGGATGGACTGGCCATGAGCCACCCACCCACCCAAAAGAGTGGGTCTTGGAGTTAATACACCATTGAGATGGATGGGGCAGTTTTCACTTCTTGAAATGATTGCCTCAGACTCTCTGCAGACTCAGGCACTGCCTCAGTTATACTCAGAGCAGTTTCCTCCCTTCTCTGAGCAATTGTCTCAAGCTCTCTGCAGATGCAGGCAGGCGCTGCTGCATCACTGGCACTCAGGCTATGTTTCTAAGAACGTCTTCCCAACCAGGTAGGCTACCAACTTTATTTTTTCAAAGTGAACACTCCCTGGCCAGCCAGCATGCAGACAAAAACTTTCACCGTGGCAGCATCCGGCCTAGTGGGTACTTGCAAACAAAGCATTTGACCATGACAGCCTGCAGCCCCTCATTAACCTATGTCACTGCTGCAGCCACTCTTCTTTATGACACAAAGATAATGAGAAGCATCCAGGATCCAGACACACCAAGGAGAGAACAGGGGGTCTGAACCCCAAAGAATAAGCAATTGAGTCAACCAGCTGTATACAGTGTTATTGGGTATAAATAAGAATATCAAGTGAGGTCTTTTACGAAAGTGTACAATGTTCTCAACTTGATGGTCATTAGGCAATGTGTATCCAGGTTATGGCTGGGAATGTGAACATGTATAATATTATTTCCAGCTCCACATCACATAACAGGGTCTGGAGCAATCAGGCAGGGAGGGGCACCTCCCAAGCTAGTTATTGACATGAAACCAACTTCAAGCACCCATCCATCATCTAGCCTGGGGAACACAATGGTGGGCCACTGAAGTGAATGGAAAGGCCTTCAAACAAAAAAGAAAACCCCAGTTTTGGAACACTGAGAAAGGAGGGAGTTTCCCCCACGCTGAATAACCATGAGTCATCATGCTAGGAGAAAGAAAAAAGACAGAGAGAGAGAGAGAGAAACCTTTAAAAATCAGGCTTGGGTTTGAGGTTGTTTCTCTGCAAACTGAGGGCCTGCATCTAAGCAAAGGCCTCTCCATGAAACACTGGGCCCATTCTAGGACAGAGGGCATGCTGGGAAACTGTTCAGCGGCAATAGATGACTTGTATTGGAAAAGGGAATGCAGCTCATAGAGCCTGAGATTGTTTATTTCCTGTGTCACTTAGCAGGGTTTGCTTTTCCTTCCTATTTCCTCTTTGAATCTTTGGTTTGTCTAGTCTCTTCCCCCCAACCAGGTCTCTGGGGTGCAGACCGTGTGGAGCGAGTGGGCCAAAGTGAACTGATATTTGGGGCCAGGTTTCACTCCTTTGGGGGTGAGGAGCCAGGGGGGAAAAGTCTGAGTGTCTGATAGCTAAGAACTTGGGGAGATGGATTTGAGGTGACTTGGGACCAGAAGGGTTAGTGAGCTCATTGTGCGAGGAGTAACTAAAGGGGATTGGAAGCCAGGGTAGAGACCTTTATGCTTGTGGGCTGGCTACTGTCAGTGCTCTGAGTCATAGCAGCCAAGCATTAAAGCACCCAAAGTTACAAGGCAGGCGGTGACAAGGATTCCTGACTGGTCTGGGGGATCCCCAAAACATCACAGCATTCTCCATGATGAAACAAGGAACTGGTGGTATGAGTTCCTCCGCTCAAGTCCGCTGGTGCAGTATCTCATGAGGTGAGAGTTGGGTTCTGCATGACCCGGGACCTACTTTATTTACACAGTGTCTTGCATTGCATCCGGGAAATGCCAGCAACCCTGCGCTAGGCCCAGAGCACGGGCACAAGATGCTGGAGGAGAGATACTCCCCGTAAGAAAAGGTCCAGCTGTCTTCATGGCCAGCTGAGGTTCTCAGGCCACCAGGATAGATATAGAGGTGTAGCCTTTAAAGATCTTGTGTGAAATCCGGCTCGATTAACAACAACAGGAAAACTCCCACTGACTTCACTGCGGCCAGGATTTCACCCCAGCCTTGTACGTGTTTTTTCTTCAGATGAAATGAGTGGGTTTATGCATGTGAATGTTGAGCAGCGCTTGCTAGAGACACTACAGTGTGGGTCGGGGATGTACAATTATCCTGTAACCAGCTCTGCAGTGAGCAGCATCCCCTGCTATTCCCACTGCCCCCTGCTCTGGCGCTTCTGTTCTGACTTACAACAACTCTCGCGAGTCCAGTCCTGGGACCTTCCCCACCTCCCTGACAGTTTTGCTGAGGAACGTCTGTCCCAAACCATGGCAGCAGCCCCTGATATTTCAATCCTGCCTTGTCTCCCCTGACCTAAAAAAACGGCTCTACCGATGCACCTTCATCCTCGCCTGTCGTAGCCTGAGCCAGAAGCCTGTCTGGGGCAGAGCTCTGAGCCCTGCTAAAGCGTGTGGTGATTTTTTAACATTATTAAACAAAGCCTGAGGAAAAGGGGATTCAAACCCAACTCCAAAGAGGCATCTCACCAACCCCAGAGCGCCGCCGTCTTTAACACCCCTGTCTTGGTGCAGTGGCGCTTTAGTTTCCAATCACGGAGCTGCCATGAAATTAATTGTTTCAAGGTGGAACGAGGTAAACACAGTGTGTCTGCTTGGCCAGACGTGTCGCGTTCTCCGCAAGCTCAAAGTGTCCTTCACCTTTCAGGGGGACGGGGTCCAGCCAGGGGTGCCGTGCACTGGCCGAGGCTGCAGGGAAGCGATTGTCATGCGTGCCGCGCAGCATCTGGGAGATATATCTCTGAGTGAAATATTGATTCTGAGGAGCGTCTCTCTAAGGAAGGTTGTATTTTCAAGTTCATTTGTTCTGCCATATTTCACATGCAGACTGAGTGAGTGTCCCAGTTCATCAGAGCAAACCACGCACATTAGCCCTTTATTATTTGCTGTTGCCAGGCTTTGTAGCTTTGCTTGCATTTGTGGTGTGTGCAAGCAATGGTGAGAAAATGTATATCAAAGCTAGCCGGGGGTGGGGACCAGCGGCAACCACAAAGATGCCCAAACGCCCGTATCTGTCTGCCTCTGCAAAAAGGCAACATTTCAAGCCTTACCAATACGCGGAGAATTTCACAGGAAAGTCTGATGAGACGCTCAGCCCAGTTTCCAGATCAAAGGTTCAGAGACGTTTGATGAATATTATGAGCCAAATTCTACCCTGGGGGGAGAGTAAAACACAAGCTAGCAGAGAGCGTACCAGATGGCGCATCAGTGAGCATGTGGTCCTGCCTCCACATATGGCTTGCTGTGTGACTATTAAGCAAATCATAGAATCATAGAATCATAGAATATCAGAGTTGGAAGGGACCTCAGGAGGTCATCTAGTCCAACCCCCTGCTCAAAGCAGGACCAATCCCCAATTAAATCATCCCAAAGCACTTAGCCCGTCTATACCTCAGTTTCTTCAGCAGCAAAAGCAGGGTAATGATACTTTTCCTAAGTGCTCTGAGGTAGAGCTGGCTGGGACATTTTTGACTCAGTAAATTTCACCAAAATACGCTGTTTGGGCCATGCCAAAATGTTTCCCGGGGTGGACTGGTTGTGACAAAGTTTGAGCAAGATGCTTTCTAGCCTAGGGGTTAGGGTGCTGGCCTGGGATGCAGAAGGCCATATTTAAGTCCCGGCTCTGCCGGATTCAGAGTGATATGGGATGAAAAATTGCTCTGTACCAGGCAGAGCACGGACTGAAATCGGGGTCTTGCACACCCCTGGCTGAACACATATACACACCTTCTGGATATGAAATGCTTCGGGTGTGTCTCCACTTAAAGCGGTACAGTAACGGCACTGCACTGCTGTAGCACTTCAGTGTAGACACTACCTATGCCAACAAGAGAGATTTTCCCCTCCGTGTAGGTAATCCACCTCCCCAAGAGGCAGTAGCTAGATCGCTGGAAGAATTCTTCTTCTAGCAACCTTGCACTGTCTACAGCTGGGGTTAGGTCTACGGCTGCCACCTTTCTAATTGCTGGTAACTGGATCCCTGAGGTCCCGCCTTCTGCCCTGCCTCTTCCCCCAAGGCCTCGCCCCTGCTCCTCCTCTTCCCCCAAGGCCCCACTCCCCTCAATTTGTTCCTCTCCCCCGTCTCTCACTGACTGGGTCGTCTCAAGGAGCCTGCCTGAAGGTAGGAGGCAGCCTCAGCTGAGCAGGGGCTGACACAGTGCCTTCCTCTCCGCCCCATGGTAACCGGACTTTTGGTTTGGGTTCCATTTAGGGTTGCCAGGCCCCCTTTTCGACTGGACTTTCTGGTAAAAAAACGGGCACTTGGCAACCCTAAATGGCACCCGGACATAGAAGCCAAAAACCGGACTGTCCGGGTAAACCGGACGGGTGGCTACCCTCGTTACCTTGGTACAGCTACGTCTTTCAGGGGGGTGGATTTTTCACACCAAATGATGTAAATTCCTAGTGTAGAGCAGGCCTCTGGCTTTGATCCAAAAATGGCCATTTTGGACACAATTCTGTTTCTGAAAAAAACATTTGAAGGGTTTGGGGGTTTGGTGCCATGCGGAACAAAAACAGATTTAGAAACCTCGAAAGTTACTGCAAACCAAAACTGTCATCCTCCAGTTCGCTCTTCCCTGAGGCCTGCAGACAAGGGTCCAATCCAGCTTCCCCTGAAGTTAACCTCTCTGGGAGGTTGGGTCTGGTTCTAAGCACCTATTTTTTATTTATTTATTATTAATTATTATTATTATTATTATTTTGAGTCAGTGGAGAATTTGCTTCTGAATTTTAAGTGGCTTATTCTGAAGTGTGAAACCCTTTGAAGCCTGCCCTGTTCACAAGCTGGTCGGGAGGGAGGAAATGCTGCCTCCAAAGTGAGCATCTGTCTGCCAGGGATGAGCAACAATCAAATCATGAAGCCAAATTGGCTGAATTCTGACACGGCCCAAACCGTTCCCTCTCAGACTGAATGGCACTGTGCACTCACAAGGCACAGGTTTGCATCCCAACCCAGGAGGGAAGGCAGGGGAGAGTCAGGCCTGCTAGGGGGCCTGGCAGAGAACTTCGGGTCAGCTTTTCAAAGGGAGTTAGGAGCCAAAAGACCCTTAAAAATCAGGCCTGTGGATTCCACACCCAGGTGGACTCATCAGCCTGCTTTCCTGAAGACCCTTTTAGTAGAAAATCTGCTGCAGGCGACTGCTCCAGAGCCCCACGTTATGCTTCTCTTGCTCTCGGTAGGAAGCAAACCCAGACTCAGAATGAAAGGCCTCTCCTTGCATCCCCCTGGCAGCTGGCTTTCAATCTGTAATGTTAACACAGGTCTTTGCTGAAGTAGCAATGTCATATCCCCTCCCTGGAGGCTCATCAGAGCTGCTCTCACACTGGTTTGTCATTACTCTCGGGCTCCCAGTAACAACTACCTGCACCTGTTGGTTCCTTGAGGCTCATTCCCATCTGCTCGGGTGACCCTCTGCCCACCTCAAAGGCCCCTTGCCATTGCACCTAAGTCATTCAGGTGCCAAACAAAGCTAGTTTAGCAGGGCAGGCTGCAGAACACAAGCTGAATTCACTTGCTCACCCTGCTGAATTGGGACAGCTGCCAGAGAACTGAATTTCAATGGCAGAGCCGTGGCTAAATGGCTGACTGTGTCTGCCATGCCCTGGTGTTTGCTGCTGTGGATGGGAAGGCTGGAGACATCAGCTGCAAACTGGTGCTTGAGAGCATGAATTTCCAGCTGGGCTACTCTTTGGGCTGCTTCCCAGCTCCATGCCAGCTACTACATGAGTCAGTCTGGCCATGAGATATTTCTCTGATGGTTATTTTTCAAGTCATGAGTAAGAGGAAGGGGAATGTACAGAAGCACAGTGTCTCACACCAAGCCCTCTGATCCTCAGCCTAGTGGCTATCTCAGAACCTGTGTTTCCAAAGGGTTGGGAGTTGGACTAACTACCGCTGAGGACTGTTGCCAGGAGGTTCCCATGGCATGTGATCCCTTGGGACATAAGTAACCTTAGCCCCGTTCCTCTTCTGAGGGTGGTCTGAGTTGCTGAGGGGGAGGCTTGGCTGGGTTTACGGTGAAATAACTCTGGGGCTCAGGATCCTAAACCCCATTCTGTCTATCTCAGGTACTTATAGATACTGCATCACTGCAGTATTTCTGAATGCCCCATGAGGTAGGGAAGTGCTGATATCCCCATTTTACAGACGGGGCAACTGAGGCCCAGAAAAACAAAGTGATTTACCCAAGGAGTCTGTAGCAAAACAGGGAATGGAACAGGGAATGGAACCCAGGTCTCCCATACTAGAAATACCTGCCCTAACCACTAGACATGCCTTCTCCTCTGCTTCTGTGTTCTTCTCTGCACCACATTTCTTGGAGAACCCCCCATCCACTGCTACTGAATGCTTGCTAAGCAGGTGAAAAAGGGGCTCAGAAGCCACAAGGACTTCAGCCCCATCACGTGTGCCCATTACAGCTGCATATTGCTCCCCCTATAGGGCCACCACTCGGCTGTAAGCAGAGAATGCCAGTGCTGGTGGCAGACCCGCTCATCAGTGTGTTTTACAGTCGGGAGCTCAGCCACCAGAAAAAACCCACACAGACTGTTTGGAATATAGCTGTGCTGTTCGGGTCTCAGTGCCCTTCCCACAGCACCCAGCTTCTGGAACCAAAGCCATTCTTAACTTCTGCCTCGAGAACCTTGCCCTGTGGAGCCCATTTCTGAAAGATGAAAAATGTCTCCTTTTCAAGCGGGGCGTGCCTGGGATGCAGCACTGCCATCAGAAGGGATGGTGTCTCCTACAGCGGGGTAGGGACAGAGGAATGAGGCTCATTGTCATGCCAAATGACCTCCTGTGAGCCCATGAATCACAGATGGCTTGGAGCTGCCTAAAGATGCTTGCACGTCGTTCATGAATTTATTAAGCAAACCAAGTCAGGTTACTAGGTGGGTGTTTCGGAGAGAACCGACTTGCTAGACAGCAGCCACAAATCAGCCTTTTTTAAAAAAAATTCCTCCTATTTTATGCATTTCTGTTCTCTTTATTTGTATGGAGGGGGACTGAAAAGACCAGGACTGTGTATTTTACAGAGGCAATGGACAAGACGGCATGGGACAGAGGATACAGAATAATGAATGGAACGGAGAAGGCAGACTGGCTGCCTCCATTCATGCTTTCACAAGGACAAGGGCTATTCGGTGACGGCAAAAGGATGCAATGTTTAAAACTGAGAACAGGAAACATTTGGTCATTCCAAGCACACACAGCCTATGGAACTCATTGCCACAAGGGATCCCTGAGGCCAAGAGGTTGGCAGGATTCAATCCAGGATTGGACATTTATTAGGGATAACAAGAAGACCAAGCAGAGTGACAATAGTGGGGACCTACAGAAAAAACAAGAGTTTTAAATAGGGATATAAACCTTCTTGTTATAGGGTATGAGCCAACTTTTAATGGTGAGCATCAGGAGTAAACCTCCCCCCAGTGGCAGATTATCCCATCGCTAATGCTTGCAGGGCTCCTGAGACCTTCCTCTGAAACAGCGGGCGGGACTGGATGGACCCTGAGTCTGATCCAGACTGGCGATGCCTATGTTGTTTTTGAGGCTGGAAAGGAGACGTTCTCACATAGGGGGTTTCTGATCATTAACTGCAGAGAGGATAAAAACCAGGTGAGACTGTGCAATGAAGATGGAAGATTCTCCTGGTGGCAAAGGCTGCATCCTGAGCCCACTTCTTCTGAGAAATATCCTCTTGTGGCACCGATGGGCCACATGGTCTGAGAAAAATCTTCCTCCACCCGAGTCTCCTCTCCTAATCTCAGTCACAGGGGATGCTGCTGATGAATTGTCCCACGCAAGTCTATCACCACAGTCAATCACAGGCAAGGTGATGCTGAATGGCAGAGAGCGGCCAAGCACATGGGCCTGCAGGGAAGGGCTTTGTTATCTAGGATGGCCTGCTAGACCCTTCACGGCCATCGGTGTCTCCTCAGATACAGCCGTGACAAAAAGCAGCATCCAGGAACTCCACGCCTGCAGTCGGGGAGATGTTCACTTGACCTCAGGATTTCACCTCCCTGACTCCTGTCTGTTGCTGCAGACTCCTTCCAGAAGGCCACAGGACAGAAGCCACAAACCCCATCTGGGCAGCCACCCATTCAGGAATGCCTCATTATGCTGAGCACATTCACTTCCACATCCCTCTGTGAAGGATGTATCCTTCAGCCCCCTGGCTTCTCTGATATGCCAGGGCACGAGTGACAACTGTGGCTCTCCAGGAAGACAATGTGAGTTCCAAATGGGCACACAGCATGCCTGTGCAACCAAAGATACCACATGCCCTGATGGTGCTGCAGCGCATCCTGGTTACTGTAGAAACCGTCAATGGGAAGAAATCTGCTAGTAAACCCTAGTCAGCGTGGGTAAGAATTCAAGCAGCCAGGAGAGAGAATGCAGCCCTGAGGGTCTCTTCATCTTTCAGGAGGCGCAGACACTATCTGCGGAAGACCGAGATGAACATCCCATAGTTCCAACCTGCTCTACTCTGAGTCAGCCTATGGGCTGCATGCGCAGGACAATCCACAAGCCACTGCCCTTGCTGCAGTGAGACCAGGGAATCAGGAGCCACGGGGAAGGACTCAGCCATTCACCTCCACAGCAAACATCATTTTGCTGGAGAACAATTCCTCCTACACACACTGCAGTGGCCGCACACTTACTAAAAAGAAAAGGAGGACTTGTGGCACCTTAGAGACTGACCAATTCATCGGATGCAGCGGATGAAGTGAGCTGTAGCTCACGAAAGCTGATGCTCAAATAAATTGGTTAGTCTCTAAGGTGCCACAAGTCCTCCTTTTCTTTTTGCGAATACAGACTAACACGGCTGTTACTCTGAAACCAGCACACTTACCGAGACACCCACCACTCCTCCCCCTTCACCTCCCTGCTGCATGCAGAATAATCCAGACATTGCTATTACAGCCACCAAGACCAAGTTCGGAGGGAGGCGTTTTAAACAGGCGTGTTTCAGGGTCTGCAACATGTGAGCCTGCAGAAGGCTGAGGAAGCACGTGCGCTCCTCTGCTCTCCGTCAGCTCGGAGGGAGGTTCCCAGTGGAAGTTTCTCTTTTCCCTTCACTCGCAGCGTCAGTATTTCCTGAAGCTGGTCCGGAGGATCTTGCGCTTGGCTTTGGCCCTCTTAGGCATTGACCCAAAAAGCCTGGGGGGTTCTGAGGGCATGAGACCTCCAAAGGATGGGCCTGAGATCCTAAACTGGGACTCACATCCCACCTTTGGAGCACGTGGGCAATGAAACTGTTGCAGATGAGCTCTCTCCCGTCTGGACATGTCAGCTCATGCCAGATGTTAAACCGTCCTGGCCACGAAATGCTCCCTGTTCTGAGCCCTTTCCTCATGCAGCACCAGCCTCTGCTGGGCTGTCTCCTCTCCGTCACCCTTCTAGCCAATGCCCTCTTCTTGGGGAGTAGCCAGGAGTCAATCCATCCTCTCAAGATTTATTAATGACTGAGGAGGACCAAGTTTCTGCTAGGGCCTGCTCCCAGCATGGGAGCTCACTGTCACCCTCTTAGAGGATGGGATACTCAAGCCCTGGATTGTGGCAGGTATCTCCTTCTTGCTGCATGGCCGCAACATCTAACTGCTCTGCTGGTTACTCCCATCCAGCTGCAGCTGTAGAGAAAGGAAACATATGACACTGACACATTCCTGGCGCTTCCCATTTCAACCTCCTGTAGCGCCTGGCTTTGGGGGATCCATGCTTAAAGGGCAGCTAGTCTCCTTTCCCTGTGGCATATGAGTTCTGTGGAGGCGTCTCTGCTACCCTGGCCGCCGCCTTTCCCTCCAGTGCAACAACGTTCAGAAGACTCAGGGTGCCCTTGTTAACACTCTGCTGCCCTGGCAGCAGTCGAGGCGAAGGTGTGTCCCGGACACTCTATGGGGAGAAAGCCACAGACAGCAACACTTATCTCTTCCTAAGCATATACATTATCAGCCGCACTCTGGCCTTCCGCCTTCTCTGTGGGCGTTGGGGACCTCACTTATGGACCTCAAGCTGCGGAATGGCTGAACCTTCAGAAGGCAGTGAAGAGATGGGCTGCCGGCTAGTGCTAGCAAGGGCTGCAGGAGGGGGTGTGGCTGCTCCTGCCAGGAGCAAAAGCTGCTCTGGATGGACCTGTTAAAAAAGAGTAAGGCCGGCTGTAAGTAGGCATTTCACCAGGCACCGCATGGCTTACAAACGCAATCAAGATGCTTCTTGCCAACTCACATGCAGAGGGAAGCGCATTATCCTAATGCAAACCCAAGTGGATCAATCTCATTCCCAACCAAATATTTCCCCACACCAGGAGTAGAGAGGTTGGTCAGAATATAACAAGAATGTAAAATAATTCAAGCCAGTGCTGATTACTTGGTGGGTGGGAGGTAGTCTCTATCAACGCCTGCTCGCTCCCTTTCTATGCTACCACAGCTCACCGCGCAGCCTCCTCTGCGGCTGATGGCTGTGTCCTCCAACAGTTGCAGGGACGGCAGCCATGCTGGAGAGACAGGCTGTCAGGTCTCTCCAAAGTTTCCCATCACCTGTCCTTGAAGTCCTTGAGGTTTCACAGGGGTGGGGATCTCCAGCCACAACTCGTGCCCACTGCCACACTGAGTCAGACTAAATATGTTGTGAAGCTCATCAGCTCCTGGACCACAAGTTCAGAGGACATGAAGCTGGCCCTCCTGCTCTTCTTGCCAGGTTGCTGTCCCCGTCCCACTGGGTTGTTGTATATTAGAGACCATGAAGAAGGTGAGAGGTTTCAGGCTGTGCCCAGAACCCCGAGGCATCCTTGACTGCTGGGAATCAAGTCGTCCAGGTGTTGAGGATCAGTTGGAGCAAATGAGAGGGGAGTTGAGGGAGTGAGTGGTTGTCCCTGCAAAAAAAAGTGGGATCTTGTCTCGGAAGTCTAATGGTGGATCCACAGCGTGGTCTGGAGCGGTGAGGTTGGCATCAGTGTGTGTCTGTGCCAACACCGCCCACCCATGTGAGCATGAAGACCACAAGATAAAGAGTTGGAGAGCTCACTGGATACGTGCGAAAGGACATTATTGCCATGTTATTCCTGTCCCTGCTTCCCTCACCCACCACCAGCTGGGTTTGAGCCCCCCTCTTTCCCTCCAAACAGCCTATGAGAAGGAATATGTTTGGGCAGCGTTGTCAGGTACTTACCGAAAGTGAACCTCTCTAGGAGTCTGCCCATCGCTAATACAGAGTGACTGTGATGGGGATGGGGGCGTGATTTCAATCCCTTATTGGCTAGTCAGACAGGAGTCTCTGCCTCAGGTTAATATCATGGCAAGGATGTAAATACAAGGCATTCAAAGAGAGCCTGGCAGCCGGCCCCAGCTCAGCCCAGGGGACCCTCTCCATTCCCCCAGCAGCCCTGCCACGAAGACCCCGCCTCGAATCTTGCCCAGATGCAGCCTGTTGACCATGATTCTGCTCTTGTGCCCAACTGACCCAGGTGCAACAGGGGCTTCACTGCAGGTGGCTCCTGGTTTGTGCTGCCGACACTGCGATCGGAAACGACGCTAGCGATTAGCTGAGAAGCCAGATCAGTGTACTATAGGAGCAGCGCTTCACTCCCCAAAGGGCAGACATAATGTGCTCTGTGCTTAACAGAAGCTTCATGCTGTTCTTGGCGTCTCAGCTGGAGTCCCTTTCTGTGACCTGCATTTTGTGCCCCCGGGCCTGGAGCCAGCCCCAGCCCTTCTGCTACTCCAGTGCAGCTAATGCCAGTTTCTCAGTCAGTGGGATCCAATTGTTTTTCATCTATGGACAACTCTGCCTGGGAAAAACCTTCCCACAGATCTTCGTATCCTCCATATCTCTCAGTCTCCTCCCCGCTGCTGCCCTGCATTGCCTGGTCCTGAGCTTGTTCCTTTCTGCCAACCATGGGAGCAAAAGTCTCTATTTTTAGCTTTCAGATGTTGGCAGGGAAAGTAGTGTACATGCCCGCACTGCAAACAAGCAGGTGAGTGGGCTGGATTCGGGTAGTATTGCTTTCACCTACTATTCCACATACCGGAAGGATTGCAAAAAGGGGCAGACCCCTGTTAGCTACTCCTATGGCCATCCATCACCAGAGTACTTGAAAACCTCATAATCCTTGATGAGTTGATCCTCATAACACCACTGTGAGGCAGAGCTATTATCCCTATTTTATAGGGGGAAACTGAGGCACAGAGTAACTAAATGAGTTGCCCAAGGTTACATGGGGAATCTGTGGTAGAGAAAGAACTTCAACTCAGATCTCCCCAGCCCTAGGTTAGTGCCCGGGCCACTAGACCATTGTTCTAAGTGCAAGAAGCTTTGGGATAGCACGTGAACCAAGGTCGAGAATCAGGGACTGGGAAAGCACTAAATAGATTGAGGTCAGGAACTCCAACAATTAACCTCTAGGATGCTAATTAGATCATCACACTGTAAGTATTCTCCTTGCTCTCCGCTGAATTTTCTTGTCATATGTGGGGAAGGTCTTTCCCAAGGTCACAGAGAGGTTGTATTTTGAATGTTGAGCTTCAGGCTAGGTTCAGATTCCCCCTCCTGATCACAGACCCATCTTGCCTAAGATGCATTTCCCCATCCTCATTAGCTCCTACCTCCCTGCACCCTATTAGAGTGACAATGCTGCTAACAATGACACTGGGGACTCAGCAGAAGACACCCTTGCGATTTTTCACCTGCAATGAAAGATTTGCTTTCTCTTTCCTTTCCAACCCCACCCAAGTTACCATGGGTGACCAGCTGAGCTCTTGAATCCTCCAGGGACAGAGATGGCAGCCACCCCAGAAGCCAGGAGACTAGCGTAATGTAGCATTCCCCACAGTCTGGAGGAAATCAGGAGGGTGGGTTCTTGATTAGTTACTTTTGCGTATTAAAGAAATGTCCCTTTTTCCTATGGATTCCCCTGCCCTCCCCCATTCCTTGTACCTGCAGCCTTTCCACCTTGCCATGTGATTCCAGAGGATTTCATGAGCTAAGCCAGCTCAGGCCAGGTAAATCTTGCATGGAAGACTTGCAAGGAGATGCTTCAAGCTGAAGGACGTGGTGTTGCTGATCCACTCGGTGGCACGTTTTCCTCTCCTGAGCCAGTGTTCACTGTGCCAAGAAGTACAATATCTGGCAATTAAAGGTCTCCTAGCACTTTGGTGCAAGAAGAGAGGATTTATCCCCAAACGCGGATAGTTGCCTTGAGCCTTCCTCCCCTCCCCTTGCAAGTCACAACCCAAGATGCAGCTTTCTTCTCCACTTCCTGTCAAAAGTTGTCATGTTGCACCTCACCCCAATGACTGAGTCGGACGGCCTTGTGTCTAGCTTGCAAAAATGCCTTTGGGATTCAAGGTGCTGCACGTTAATCAATAGTAATGATTGGGAATTGTGTCTGGGTGCCACTGGGGAATAACCAAAAAGGAGCCAAATCTAGAAATTCAATAACCAAAGGCAATTTGCCTAGGACCTGCTACCCCCACCCCCCACCGTGCACACCAAGCTAAGAAAGCAAATCAAATGACAACCTCCCAAAATGAAAGAGAGAAGAAAGCAAAAGGCTGGTGTCTCCTCTGGCAGGGCACCCCAGGAATGCTCTGCTTCCTGTGGTCAGTTAAGGGCCTCCAGTGAAAAGACCCTACCCCTGTCCTCTCAAGATTATAACAAGGGGGTGATCTAAATTTGTTGTGACGAAAAATAGGGCAGCTAGGTTGGTTCTATATTTAAGGCTTTGCCTTCTCATACGCAAAGCACTGGACACTTGGCAGTCATGGCCATCCATTACTGGTGAGAGCTGCAGATGCCCACACTTCAAGCCGCTTGAGCAGTGCCACTGCTGTATTCTGCATTAGCTGTAGCCTGGGGAAGCCTCCGATAAAATGCATTGCAGCAACCTGAGAGAGAGCAGGTCACTGTATGATGAAGCCTTTCAGCACCAGGAGCAGCTCCTTGCTGCTTCTATAATGCAAGGCATTTCCCCTTTGCTGCACTGCCAAGCTGGATGGAGCCTCCTCTGCTAGCATTACAGCCTCCTCCCCTGGCATTTCACAATCTGGGGTCACTGCAAACCCCGGTGAGCTCCAGGAAGCTCTAAGGAGGCCGTGGGGCTCGCTGCTCGGAGGGTGGTGTTAACAGTGGGGAGGCGATTGTCCTAGCTCCTTGAGATTCCACCATTCTCAACATCTCCTGGAATCAAACTGGATTCAACAGCTTCTGAAGACAGACCCAGGTGCTGGGGGATCCAGTGCTTCGTCTCCTTGACCTCCAGCTGACCATGACACAGGAGTAATCTCACCCCATTCAGCTCTGTCTCAAAGGCTAGATCCAACCTATGACCCACCTTAGGTGTTTTCTCTGTAACAAACCAAGTGAAGCCCCTGGATGCCAAAGTACATGGAAAGTCTCTGCCAGTCAAATAAGGGTTGTCATCTTTCTTTCTTTCTTTCTTTCTTTCTTTCTTTCTTTCTTTCTTTCTTTCTTTCTTTCTTTCTTTCTTTCCCCTCCTGGACTCTTCAGTGCCTAGGACATCCACCACTCTTGTGCTGGTCTGTTCAGGTTTCTAAGTGTCATGTTGATGGATTTGGCTTCTTTCTTTATTGTTCTGTGCAATGTTTCTCTGCATCTTTTTATCTTTCCAGGCGGTCTCCATATTATCCCTTGCTGTGGAAATCATGTTGGTGCCGTGCTTAAAGCATAGCCTACATACGTCCATCATCGTCTTCTTACCATGTTTGATGCTTTAGACTGGTTGGCTCTACTTAGAATTTCTGCTGTTGCAAGAAACTTTTTCCAATAGGCTCTGAAGGTCTTCTCTAGGCATTTGCTGTGGAATGAGTTGATCTTCTTATCAATGTTTCCAGTAGATTTCCATGACTCTGCTCCATAAAGGAGGACAGATATCATGCCAGTGTTAAAAATGTGTATTTTTCTTTCAGTGCCAATTATGCTACTTTTCCAAATCTTTTCAAGTTTATACGGGTTGGTTGCTACTTTTCATATTCGTGGCTTGACATCAAGTAAGGTGTCAACCATCTTTGCACATCCCACTCCCAGGGGAGAGTTGTCATGAATGTTATTATTTATTATTTGTATTGTGGTAGCACCTAGTAGTTCCAGTCATGGACGAGGACCCCATTGTGCTAGGCGTTGTACAAACAACAAAAAGATGGTCTCTGCCCAAAGGAATTCACAAACTAAGTAATGTGCCGGCTGAAACCCTGCAGAACCAAGTGTCTCGCAAAGGCATGGGGAGAGGACTCATAGAGCTTAGAAACACATTCTCCTTGTATAAATGTAAGCTATTTCCTTTTCCCTTTATTTAGCTGTGGTGCAAGATACTAATGAGACTTTCCGATACAACAGCGATGGGGGACATATATAGAGAGAAATGGACTGATAGATGAGATAGCATCAAAATTAGCCCTGGTGTATGCAGGTGCAACTCCACCAGAATCAGTAGAGTTCTGCCATTTACACCAGAGCTGTACTTGGCCCCTGTGTGCATAATGTATAACTTTCTTGTCTGTTTGCAATCACTAATAAAACTTGAACTGGACAATGAAAGGGATAAGGTTTTAGCCTCCAGTGAGTAGCCTGCATGTCACACAATAGAAGGATGCGGCCATTCTGCTGGCATGTCCAAGGAATTTTTTCCACCAATGCATAATTAACTAGATGTATTCTGGGGAGGGAGGGAGGCATGGGTCACCTTCCTCTGACATATCAGAGATTGGCCATAAATGGGACACCAGACAGCATGGGCCAGTATGCTGAGATGGCACAGAGAATGCTCTTTCTAGATGCCTGGAGGCTGTGTCTTGCTCACTGGCTGAAGGTCCAACTGATCCATATTTGGGGGTCAGGAAGGAATTTTGTACCAGCTGAGATTGGCAGGGACCTTTGGGGATTTTACCTTCCTCTGCAGCATGGAATCACGCCTGCTGGTATCAACTTGGCATATCTCACCTAATGAATTCCCTGACATTGCAGGGCCTTGGGCATTGGTCACACCAGGTCTCTCCAGTTCTCTGCCCATGGGGTGCCAAGGCTAGCCATGGCACAGATGCTAATGCCTCTAAATAGAGCTCATTGAGAAGTTTTCCGTAAAAGGGGATTTTTTTAACCAAAAAAGGTCAAGTCATCAAAACTGAATCTGTTCCTGGGACAGGGTCAGTTTCAATAAATTTGCCAACTTAAAAAAAAAATGTGGAAAACAAAGTCTCAAAATGGTCCAAAAGGGACATTTTGACATTTTTTAAACAAAAGGATTTGGGGTTTTGGTTCAAAATAACTTTTTGATTTCAAATGTAATTTATTTTATACTAAAAAAAAGGCTTAAGAAAAAAAATCATAACTGAAACGAACATATTTTGAAATTATCAAAGTGAAATGTTTTGATTGACTTGAACTGTTGGGGTTTTTTTGTTTTGGGGGGGCTTTTTTAATGATTAGTCAGTTTGTGAAAGTGTTTGAGATTTTGACTTTTCATCCAAGTTTGGAATGGACTTTTTTTTTTTTAAATCTCAAAAATTCTCCTGGGACAGAAAACTGTTTGCCACCTAGCCCTTCCATCCAAATCCTGAGCGCTGCTTCTGAGCTCATCATAGGCCCCTGATTCAGGCAACCCTTAAGCACATGTTTTAACTTGCTATGCTGCAACTGGGAGGGGTGATTGCAGCATGGGTAGACAGACCTGAGTTAGATTTCATCTAGCCAGCTCACTTAAAATAATATTTCCACAGTACCACAGATGGCAGCGCAGCTAGCTGCCCAAGCACAATCCTGCCCAGGATGCTGGCTACGTACTTGGGTGGCTAATTGTGTCGCCATCCATGCCACTGAAATTACACCGCTATTGTTAATGAGCTCGCTCACTCAGCGCTAGCTCGGGTATGTCTGCCCATGTTGCAATCACACCTCTGACGGCAGTGTAGACAGACCCAGTGAAAGTTATGCACATGCTTAAGTGCTGTCCTGGCTAGGGGTGCTTTCCAAGGTAAGCTTCTAGGCGGGCTTTCCCTATAGCCACCTTACCCCTGGCATGTCAACAGCAATAAGACACAAATCCAGCAAATGCCTGCCTGGGCACTCTGTGAGGCAGGCAGGTTACTGGCAGCCGGTCCTGAGACAGAATTTGATGGCCCATCCTGCATGTTGTTTAGACGGTTGTGTTGATGTGGCTAAGAAATTAGCATCTCTGTCAGTATGGAACCGCATTCCTGGGGTTCCGATATATTCATTGTGGAATGCTCTTTAGTTATTGAAGTCTGGCTTGAAAAACCCTTCAGCAACAAAGCTTCCTCTTTCAAAGAGGAGCTTTTACCCAATGGGAGATCTCAGCTTGCATGTCTCAGTGACGAAAGGAACATAAATGTGATTTCTGAGCAGGGGGCAGGCTGAGCTTGTGTCAAGCCAGGAAGTTTGCAGCAGAAGGAGGCTACCGGGACAGAATTTGCAGTCACCCTCTGCAAGCAGAGATGATGATGAGGAAACCCAAGAGGGAGAACAAGCCCTGGGGTCCTAGCACTGCAGGAAGGGTTGACCCAGAGGAGGTGGAGAGAAGAAAGCTTGTGGAACACAGATTAGTAAGAAGACCAGGGAAAGGGTAGTGAGGGTTTAGACTGTGTAGACCTTGGCTGCTGATCATAGGGTCCCCAAGCTGGAACCCAGAGGAGTGGGCAGACCCAGGTTCCCCTATCAGCCACTGCTAAAGTGGCACAGACTGGGAATTACAGAAGACTGCCTGAGATGGTGCATGGATAGTTGGTATGGTGGGAATTTGGTACCCTGGAAGGGGAAAACTATATAGTGACCTGGCAGGAGGGCTGAGTCACAAAGAGAGAGCACCCCGAACCCTGGAGAGTGAGAGGGACTGTGAAGTGAGCGCGCAACAGAAGGAGGTGCTACACTGGACAAAATCTGATCCCCAGACCCAGCAGAGAGTTACACCCTATCTATCCCACAAGCAAAATGGTGTCAGCAGAACCAGCTACAATATGGTTAAAACTCTGTCCCAGCCTTTGTGCACCTGCCTAGACTGGAAACACAACCTTTTTTGGAACTAGCTCATGACACATTTGTTGTTGTGTCCTTACAGCAACTGTTTTGCACAACACAGGTATGAGTTGGGTTTGTCTGTGCATCCCCACGGCCTAACCACAGTGCATTCTGGGAAAACGTGGGCAGCTGGCCCATAGTGCTGCAGAGGGGAGAGCCAGGAGGACACACCCAGAGAGCAGCACCAGCTGCAATGCACTCTAGGATGCACCACTGCACAGGGAGCTGTGAGGGACAGAGGACTGACCAACCCAGTTTGGCAGTTAGAAGGTGGGGTCTACACTACAAAAGAAGGGTGTTATGACCCATTGACAGAAAGACGAGCACATGAAACCACGCCAGGACAAGGGTGATAACTGGTTAGCGGCAAAGGTCACGAACAAAGTATTACTCATGTTGTTTGAGGATACAGATGGAGCAAATCCATGCCAATAACACATTACAGAGTTGTCAAGGTTCCTTCCCCACTCTGAACACTAGGGTACAGATGTGGGGACCTGCATGAAGGACCCCCTAAGCTTATTCTTACCAGCTTAGGTTAAAAACTTCCTCAAGGTACAAACTTTGCCTTGTCCTTGAACCGTATGCTGCCACCACCAAGCGTGTTGAACAAAGAACAGGGAAAGAGCCCACTTGGAGATGTCTTCCCCACAAAATATTCCCCCAAGCCCTACACCCCCTTTCTTGGGGAAGGCTTGATAAAAATCCTCACCAATTTGCATAGGTGACCATAGACCCAAACCCTTGGATCTTAAGAACAATGTAAAAGCAATCAGGATCTTAAAAGAAGAATTTTAATTAAAGAAAAAGTAAAAGAACCATCTCTGTAAAATCAGGATGGTAAATATCTTACAGGGTAATCAGATTCAAAACATAGAGAATCCCTCTAGGCAAAACCTTAAGTTACAAAAAGACACAAAAACAGGAATATACATTCCATTCAGCACAACCTATTTTACCAGCCATTAAACAAAAGGAAATCTAACACATTTCTAGCTAGATTACTTACTAACTTAACAGAAGTTCGGAAGAGCATTCCTGATCTGGTCCCGGCAAAAGCATCACACAGACAGATAGACCCTTTGTTCCCCCGCCACCTCCAGCTTTGAAAGTATCTTGTCTCCTCATTGATCATTTGGGTCAGGTGCCAGCGAGGTTATCTTAGCTTCTTAACCCTTTACAGGTGAAGGGGTTTTGCCTCTGGCCAGGAAGGATTTTATAGTTCTGTATACAGAAAGGTGGTTACCCTTCCCTTTATATTTATGACAAGAGTCTATTAGCCACTATAGTGAGGACAGAGCCTTAATGATGATGGGACCATGGCGTGTTGTCAACATGTCCCTGAATGATGATACAGTCTTGGCAGCTGAGGGTCACTTAGTAGAAGAATGTGGCTAAATTCCATCTGGATGACTGGGCTACAAAATGGCAGATGAAATTCAATATTGAGAAACGTAAAGTAATGCATACTGGAAAAGATAATCCCAAATATATATATGAAATGGTAGGGTCTAGATTAGCCGTCACCACTCAAGAAAGAGAAATTGGCATCATTGTGGATAGTTCTCTGAAAACATCTTCTCAATGTGCTGCAGCAGTCAAAACAACTAACAGAATGTTAGGAATGATTAGGAAAGGGATAGATAATAAGACAGAAAATACAATGCAACTATATAAATCCATGGTACGCCCACAGCTTGAATACTGCATGCAGTTCTGGTCACCCCATCTCAAAAAAAGATATATTAGAACTGGAAAGAGTATAGAGAAGGGCAACCAAAATTATTAGGAGTATGGAAAAGCTTCCAAACAAATACAGTTTAAAAATCCTGGGACTGTTTAGCTTGGAAAAGAGACTACATAAGGGGAGATATGAGAGACGTCTATCAAATCATGAATGGTGCAGAGAAAGTGAATGAGGAGGTGTTATTTACTCCTTCGCATAGCACAAGAACCAGGGATCGCTCAATGAAATTAACAGGCAGCAGGCTTAAAACAAACATAAGGAAGTATTTCTTCACAGAACACACAGTCACCCTGTATAACTGATTGCCAAGGGATGTTGTGAAGGCCAAAAGTATAAATGGGCTCAAAAAAGAATGAGATAAGTTCATGGAAGATAGATCCATCACTGGGCATTAGCCAAGATGGTCAGGGAGGCAACCCCATGGTCTGGGTATCCATAAGTCTCTGAAGCTGGAACTGGATGACAGTGAATGGATCACTCGATTAATGCCCTGTGCTGTTCATTCCCTCTGAACCATCTGACACTGGCCGTTGTCAGCAGAAAGGAGACTGGGCTAGATGGATCATTGGTCTGACCCAGTGCGGCCATTCTTATGTTCTGATACAAGCCCGGACCATGTTTTCGCAGCACCAAGGGATACCTGTCTGTAACCAGCTCTCCTGGAGGGGTTGTTTACGTAGCACCGCTCCACCCTAACGCAAGTTACCAGCCATATAGAGTGGGCAGGAATTAGCTTGAAGATTTACCCATTTTAAGAACAATGAACTGGAAAAGGACTTGCATTTCCCACACAATCTTCACAGTGTGAAATTGACACCGTCAGTGTTTGGGAATTAGAGAAATGCATGAAATCACTTATATCTCTCTGGAGAAGAGAGAGAATGGCTAGGATTGAGCAAGGGTAAACCTGAACATTATTATGCCATACTGGGGGGAAATTACAGTGGAACTCAGTGAGAGAAACTTATCTTAATCATCCCACATTAGCTCGCTGAATCGGAAAATCATGGCCCGTCTGCCAAAGTACATACTGCCCAAACCGAATATCAGCTGCCTCGCTACATCATATTGAGCTGCTCAGGCAGGAAAATACATTGCTTCACATAAAGCAGGCCATACAGAGAATTACAATCTCTTATTTGTCACGTTGAGGTGAAGGGGGAGAAACAGAAATAAACGTGACCAACACTCTCCGCGCTGGTTGAGGTGTTACCTTATCGCCTCGGCAATTGGGAATGAGGATTAGTTACAGGGCTGGTTTCTTGACGAGGGTCCCCCAGCTGGTGTGGGAAACAAGTCTCCTCTCCATAAAGCGCACTCCTCTCCTCAGATGATCCTGTGAAGGACTAAAAGCATAGCCTACTTGGGGAAAGAGCGGATCACTTCCACGGGTGAGAGAAACCTCCTCACAGCTGCACTGATGACCGAATAGCTACCTCTCCCATGAAACCAATAAAGCCCCAACCAACATACCTGGGAATGTGAACGGGCCCAGAAAGAACAGCGTCGTCCAGAAAGACTCTGCATTTCACTGATACACCTTCAAGGGTACTCTGGTACCTTGAGGCGAGAATCCATCAAAAATTCATAAAGAGCCTTCCGAGGGCTGTGAGTTACAGTGTCAGCTAGCTTCCCCTGTCACAATTGCCCTGGGTAGATAGGCCAGGGCTTCCCTGATACCCAGAACAAGTCATTGTCTGTTCAGGCAATATTCATCTTCCCGAGAAAACAAGGCATGGCAGTGTGGGGAAATCTTATCAGTAGGCAGCAGGGACATTAGATAATGTCTAGATAATTCTTAGTCCTGCCTCAGCACTGGGGACAGAACCAGTCGAGCTCTCAAGGTCCCCGCCAGTCCTATATTTCTGTGATTTCCGATGCAGGTTCTGTTGTTATCTAAGGCAGCCCGATGCGGTGCTTTAACTAGCGATAGGCCCAAACTGACCCACCGATTCAGACACCCCAGCTCACTGGGAGGAATATCAGGAGCCGGACCCACCTTTTCACATAGCCCTTTTCTCGATGATAGGCTGAGCCAACCCCCGCAACTCTCACTGTTCCTACTGAGCCAGCCCAGGCCCAATCCTAACACTAACTTGAGGCTTAGAAGCAGCCTCCAAATTTCCAACCTCCTGCCCTACAGCTTTCTCCCTCACGCTCCTGAGCAGACGTGCAAAGGGGATGGAGACTCACTCGAGCTCACCGCTTAACACCCAACCTTACTAACCTCCCCGAGCAACTGGGCTGCCTCTCTCCATCATCCTCATCTGGCCTCCATTGTCTCTGAGCCCCTCACAGGTATAAAGGTATATCTCCTCAGAGCACACCTGGGAGGCAGGGCATGGCTGTTATCCCTTCCGTACACATGGGCAACTGCAAGGTTAAGTGACTTGTCCAAGGTCACATGGTGAGCTTGTGCCAAAGCAGGGAACTGAACCCAGGTCTCAGCTAGTGGCCTAACCATGCTGCATTACTCTCTCCCTGCTGTGCCTGTGCAAGGGACTTTCAAGTACAACTGGATTTCATGCTGGAGACTGACAGCCCTTGAGTCTATCTAAAAACCCAGAGGCGGTCTGACATGGGCAGCTTGTTACCTAGGGTGGAGTCTCCTTCCTTAGAGGTTTTTAAGGCCTGGCTTGACAAAGCCCTGGCTGGGATGATTATGTTGGGGATTGGTCCTGCTTTGAGCAGGAGGTTGGACTAGAACCTCCTGAGGTCCCTTCCAACCCCGATAGTCTATGTTTCTACGAATGCCAGGGGGAGCTCTCCCATGTGTCTGAGCCCTTCCTGGAGGAGCTGCAGAGAGGGTAGCTCCATCTCCAGTCCTATCCGGTCTACAGATTGCCCGGTAGCCCCAATTATGCCTCCTGTGATGCAGACATCTGTCTGCCAGGCCCCAGACTCATATCCCCCAGCCATTTTACCCACAGACCACCGGATGATAATGAATGGCTACCAAGCTGGGCCAGATTCCAGCCTGTAACCTAGTGTCCAGAGGCTCTGAAGCCCTGTGCCAGCTTGTCACCAAAGGAGGGGTGGCTTGGAGGCATGGGTCCCGTGTGTGTTACAGTCCCTCCAGTGTCATTCACGATGCGACTCAGCCTCAGGGAGGAGGTGGAGCTGATCAGCCCACCACAGGTGCACAGGAGGATTTTGTGGTGCCCCTCAGAAGAGCAGGACAGATCTCACGGCCAAGGCGCTCCCTAGCAGGAACCGCGATGCTCAGTTAATAACAGGCCTGTGCAGCTCTTTCGCACCTTCCATCCAAGGGTCCTAATGCTAGGCAACGAACTCTCACAGCCTTCAGGGCAGCTCAGAGGTCATGAGCTGTGTGACCTAGTGGCTAGTGTGCTGCACTGGGATTCTGCCAAGCTGGGTTTTATTCCTGGCTCTGTCACTGGCTGCTTCAGGTAAGCCTCTTGCCTCCTTGTGCCTCAGTTTCCCCATTGGTAAAATGCTACTGG
Organism: Natator depressus; assembly: GCF_965152275.1. NCBI lineage: Eukaryota > Metazoa > Chordata > Testudines > Cheloniidae > Natator > Natator depressus. The sequence goes on from NC_134260.1 coordinate 5,498,035, forward strand.
CCTCCTCTGTGAAGTGCTTTGAGATCTGTGGAGGACAACAGCTGGGCTTTATGAGTGCGAGTTTACAAAAGGGCTAGCAGTGGCACAAAGAGATTACGGTTCAAATGAGGCCACTGATTTTGGCTGCCTGGGTTTTAGGGTACCAGATTTGAGACTGATCATCAGGCCCTGATTTCAAGAGGTCTGGAGCACTAATGGCTCCCCTTGACTTCACTGGGAGTTGTGGGCATCCAGCACCTTTGCAAATCAGACCCCTTCAAGGTGCCTCAAATTGGGTGCCCAAAATTGAAATGTCCCAAAATTAGAGGCTGCTGAAGAAGATTTGGCCACAAGATAACTTGCCTACATTCACACAGGGGATGGGAGTAGAGCCAGGACTAGATTTCCTAACTCGCAATTAAACAGTAATCCCTAGAGAACCAGCAGATGGTTGGAGGCAAAGATGTGGGTTAAAAGAGACGGCAGATGAGGAGGAAAGAGAAAGTCTGGGCAGGAGTTCTCCCTGTGGATGTTCCTAGCCTGTGCTCTCAGCCTTTGCACCCTTCAGAGCACCACAATTCACACGCTTCTTCTTGCAAACTAGAGAGAGAGAGAGAGAGAGAGCACTAGCCACTTGAACATATGTGGGCTCCCGAACCCAAGAAAACGTCTATAGAATACTCTGTCTGGGAACATTCCAGGAGCGCTGATATGAGCAGACCCATCCTAAAGCTACACAGACCCCCGCATGAATGAAGGTCAAATGGTAGGATCTCCCTCTGCACCCCCCAATACTCAGCTGAAATTTTTCCCTCTGCCTCTGGTGAGATACCCTGTTTCATGCCCTGGCCATTGTCCCAAAAGACACCAAGCTACAATCATTGCCTCTCCTTTTAGGGGGAAAGCAATTCGTCCTTTATGCTTCCTTGTGAGCTGCGAAAGACAGAGCCATATCTCACAGCAAATTGGTTCTCGAAATAATAGCTGAGTAATGTCAAGCACAGCAATTGTGTTGGTTTCTTTTAATATGCAATATTTGAAGAGTGAAGTAATTTAATATTTAGCCTTCTAGGGGCCACGTGATCCATCTGCAGAACATCTCTCTCTCTGGTGCTTATCTGGCCCCATCACCATAGCTGCTCAAAGTCTTGAATGGCTTTTTTCCTCGCAGTGCCCATGCTCCTATCATCATTTCCCTTGTAGATGTGGAGAGCTAAGACACAGAAAGACTAAAGGGCTGTCTACACTGCAATTTAAACACCCACAGCTGGCCCATGTCAGCTGACTGGCTTGTGGCATAGACAGCCCAGACCCTCACAAGGTCCCAGCCTGAGCCCAATTATCTCCATCACCATTTCACAGCCCAAGCCCTGTGTCAGCTGAAGGTGTTTAATTGCAGTGTAGACGTACCCATAGTGTAGTGTAGATGTACCCATAGTGACTTGCAGAGGGTCACACAGGAAGCCTTTGGTAGACCAGGGACTTGAACCAGACACTTCAACACCACAAACAAGTGCCCTAGCCACTGCCCTAGCCTTCCTCTCTGCAGTGCAGACATCTCCAGGCTGGGATTCATATTTCTCCTGCCCACTGCACCTGGCACACATGCCCCCTTCCACCAGGGCAGCCAGAGGCACGGCTGGAATTCCACCAGGACTGGTCCTCTGAGGTTCCCCAATGAGCTCTAAAACCTCAAGGAGAACCTGGCATTCTGGGGAGTTATGGGGGAGAAGGGTCACGCCCCATGAAAAGCTTCCAGTAGAGAAGATGACTGGATTGATTTCGTCTGGCTCTACTCCCTACCCCCATCCCTTTACCTTCCACCTGCCTTGCAAAGAGGGAGCAACTGCCATCACGCAGCCATAGGTCAGGTTGCTTCCGCTTTTGCGCTTCATAGATGCCAAGGCCAGTAGGGACCATTGTCATCATCTAGCCCGACCTGCTGTATAACACAGGCCAGAGAACCGCCCCATAAAGAACTCCCTCTTAATGTGGCAGCTCAGGGTTTTTGTTTCAGCGCTGCACTGGACTGAGCTACTGCGTTTACCTGGGGGCTCTCTGCATTTCGCAGGTGGGTCAGCATCATCTCCTCTGTTTCTCAGCTGGGGAAACTGAGTCACCGAGAGGGGAAGTGACTCACCAGAAGCTGCACAGGAGCCAGTGGCAGAGGTGGGAATAGAAAACCCAGGATTCCTGAATCCCACTCCTGGTTCCTCCCTCCTTGACTAACCCGTGCCTCTCCATGTTTATCCTCCGTCGGCTAAGTGTGGCCCGGGGGGAGGGGGGCAGTGCCCTCAGGGGCACCATCTCTCAGTCAAGCAGCCAGATTGTTTCCTGACCATTTGTGTTTGTCAAATGCAATTTGGAAATAACGAGGGGTGTTAGGTCAGAGTCTTATTTGCGTGGTTACATTCCTCCTCCTTCCACTCCCTCAACTAGATACAGGAGCCTGCTCAATCTCATGCCCTAAATTGTTGCTGTGGGCTGTTACACAGTTGCCATGATCCACCCCAGATGTAGCTGAATTTAGATGGTAGAGGAAGCAGTTCCTCTAATATATAATCTACAAAGGGAATGGAGATCCTGAGGGGCAAAAGGCACTCTCAAAAACTGTCTCATCAATGTTTCAATCTGAGCCCATCGCTGATCAGGTTTATCCAAACTATATGGTGAAGGGAAGCAAGGAGGGAGTTAAGCTTTTCCCTGCTCTGAAACAGAGTGGGACACACGGCAGGTGGGGAGCGCCAAGCATGGAAACAGTGCCCAGCCTCCTGCCATTCCAATAAGCCCGGCACTTAATAGCAAACCAGCGGCGCGGGGAAGGGTTTACAAAATGGATTTGCTTTTAATGGGCAGTTCCGGCCTATTAGTCCTTGGGTAGCTCAGAAAGCAACCACCCTGCTGCACAGGGCCTGGTTCTGCCACGGTGTTTGGCGTAAATAAATAATGGGGCTATTTCAGAACGTCCTGTCCTGGGAAGAAGGGGAAGGGATGGGAAAAGCTGTCTAGATGCAACATTTTCCAGAGCGAAAAACCATTCCACCTTCTTATTGAGGGAGACAGAGAAAAGCCTGCAGCTGCCATGGCAGCCTGAACGCTCATTGGGTGAGAGCTTTCCACCAACGACCTTTCTTTCCACCACAGATGCTTCATGCGCCTACCCTTTGCACCACAGCTGCACCAAGGAAAGGAACCTTTTTGTTAGAGTCACTGTCATTTCTGACCCTGTTCCTGGCATGGCCTGGGCAAAAAGCCCCCTTGTGGTTTCATGACATCTCCCCGCGAGAGTTCATTGTAGAATGGAGAGGCACCTGGCCGGTGCTTGACACTTTGAACGCCTCATCCGGTTGCACGTTTTTTCTGAGCTCGCCTTGGGGCAGTACAAACAGAGACATCATCAGTGACTCCGGCAATACCGGGGGATGGAGGAACAGATTGTTAAGGAGCATCCAGATGGCATTAGCATTCAGCTGGCAAAGGCAGATCCTGACTGCTCTGGAGCTCGCAACCATGTCTGAGTGTGAAACTGCTCTCAGACACAGGCGCAGCCTTCCAGGGCTGCAAGGAGGCACGAGTGAGATTCAGAGAATCCAGTGCACCAGGGATAGAAGCTAGCTGGGTCCTGGATGGATCTGTCTCTTTAGAATTTCTCTCTGTGCCATTGTTCACAGTCTCTCCTATGTTCTGCTGTCTGGAGCATCCAAAACATCCAAAACCCAGATCCAAATGGGGTCAAAAACAAATTTCCCCCATCTTGAGCGGTGAGCCCCAGCATAGTACCCACCACAGAGGAGCAAATTAGTCTCTAATACTGTAATAAACTGGCATGCGTGTGTGTATATGTGTATGCACATGTCAGTGCCCTCCAGTGGATAGAATCAGGATTGCTGTGTTGTGTGTCGTAAGCCCTATACTGATAGCAACTAGTGGAGATTCTTCTTTAGTTCAAGTACTGGGGGTGAAGACAGGGAATAGAGGGTTCTGTATCTTGGTAGCAGAGTCATGTCCAGTCAGAGAGGCCAGGGCCTACAGCACAGTGAGAACCAGTCCCCACACACTCCAGTAGTGCAGTGCTGTCAACTCTTCTGCTTTCACTGGTTGCCACGGACAGGGAAACTCATGCTGCCAAGACCCGTGTTTGCCCATGGCTGCCCCCAAGGTTCACATTGAGGCCATGGAGTTCAAAGCACACAATGACACACTCCCTCTATTTTCTTGGCTCAGAGGGCCAGGGTGATGGGGACTCTGTTGGTGCCCCCTGCTACCTCCTACCAGTTTCTCAGCAGCCTGGCTCCAAAATGCCCCCCAGGGATGAAGCCCTTTTACCCCCCCCACCTCCGGCAGGGAGAAGTCAGTGTCAGGGTGGGGCTGCCGGGCCAACAGCATCTCCCCCACTGCCACGGTAGAGAAGAACCATCAAATGGGAGAAGAGGAACAAGCCCACGCCCAGGTCTGGGGGAGGCTGGGGTGAGGGGACATGCCTGCTTGACTCAAGAGCTCTGACCAGTTGCCCAAGCAAAAGTGCCAGGGGCAGCATGAATAAGCAGCAAGCGAAATTCCTGAGCAATTCCAGCACCCTGCATGAGGCTGGCATGGCTCAGTGTCTGTGCAGCACCCTGATCATTAGCAACAGGTGCCCGACAGCCCTCGTTGTTGCAACCAAAGCAAAGCCAAGACTGGAGAGGGCAGTGGGCTGGAACTCGGCAGCCTGGGAATCCGGCTGTACTCCTCCCTCCAGAATGGAGGGGTCAGAACAGCTAGACTAGGCGTCAGGAGTACTGGGTTTAACTCCTGTCTCTCGGAGGGAGTGTGGCTCAGGAGCGAGACACTGGGAGTCAGTGGGTTCTAACCCTGGCTCCAGGAGGGAGTACGGTCAAGTGGTTGGACAAGGGTACTTGGAGGAGCCCTAGACTCTTTCCCCAGCTCTGAGGAAGTGTGGATCAGTGATCAGAGCAAGGGCATTTGGTCAGGACTCATGGCTTCTAGCCCCGGTTCTTGTGGCACAGGTGTCCACGTCACACAACCCACCCAGGTTTTCAGCATGAAGGACCCAATTTCCAGAAGAGTGCAGCATCGCCGGGGAAAATCCAGCCCTGAACACTTGGGAAAACTCAGCAGAGGCTGAAGAAGCCATGGAGACTGACAACCATTCCCGCCACCATTCCCGCTCTGGCGTGTGTCACCCCACCACAGAGCTCAGGGGCCGCCCCGGGAGCTGTCCGGAACATTTTCAGCGGACAGTTTTCTGTTGGAAAATGCAGCTTCATCTACATCGAAACATTTCAGAGGAACAGGTCAATTTCCACACCATTTTTGGTGGGGAAACGTCGACGTGAATCATTTCGACCTTCCCGTTTCATTCTGATGTGAAAATCTTTCATTTCAAGAAGGGGAAAATGTTTCATTTCTAATCCCTCCTGTGAATTCATTTCATTTTTGACTTTTTGATTATAGTAGAATGTCTATATATTATATTAATGCCTATGGTCTATACAATATATGTTTTATTTGACTTTTAGATTAAAATATTAGAACGGCCATACTGGTTCAAACCAATGGTCCATTTAGCCCAGTGTCCTGTCTTCTGACAGTGGCCAATGCCAGGTGCCCCAGAAGAAATGAACAGAACAGGGAATCATCAAGTTCCACCCCCTGTCACCCATTCCCAGCTTCTGGCAAACAGAGGCTAGGAACACCATTAAAGTGAAAAGAATCGGAACAGTAAAGTTGAAACAACATATTTTGATCCTTATGGAAATGAGACAACATCTGCCAAATGAAATGATTCCATGAGCCTGAATCAATACGTTTGGGAATTTTCATTCCATGGGAAATTTAAAAATTTCAGTTTTTCATTCCGATCCAGAATGCTCCTGCGTCGCCGTCCCCCGCCCCAGGTAGAATTTCCCCTGGAATGGAAACTCCAGCTGTGGCTTGTGAGGCTGTACTGAGGGGAAACGTACCCTCTACTTTCTCTATGGACAGAGAACCACCCAGGCTGGCCATCTCACTTCTCAAAAGCGGAACAGCGTTCACCAGTTGCTACCAAACCAGACACAAAAATGCTGAAAAGAAGCATCATTTCTAAGGCATAGCATCAGGCAACCCTTTGCAAGCCTAATGCCCACAACCACCACCATGACCTCAGCTATGTCCCCCTAACACCGCAGCTCGGAGCATCCCCATTCTCAGAGAGCTTCAGGGTCAGGCCAGGGGTGGAAAGGTTGTTAGCTGTGATTTGGGTGTATGCTAAAAGCTTTTCTCTAAAACAAGGGCTATTTAGCCAGCTAGGAGAGTGGCCAGGGAACACACTGTCATAAATAATGCACAGATCACTCGCATGGAGTTTGCCTCCTTGGAGAGCAGAGCGAGGTAGTAAGCACTATTTTCTCTTTCTAGATTTTACTGAATGTTAGGCAGCCTTAGGAGATGGGAAAAAATCACTTGGAGCCACTCTGCTTATTTCCCCCTCGCTGCCTCCCCGCTCAGCCACCTGCTCTAGTGCTAAAGGTCTCCGACAGACTGTATTATTGCCAAGGCCCCCAGACATAGATGCTGGAACTAGGGGGGCTGCTGCACCCCCGGCTTGAAGCAGTTCCTGTTATATGCATGGTTTTCAGTTTGGCTCAATGGCTCTCAGCACCCACACTGTGCGAATTGTTCCAGGACCTCTGCCCCCCCGGGAGGGTTGCAGCTGCACCCGGGTTTGGAAATCAGTTTGGTTAAATGTGTTCAACTAAATGCGGAGCGGAGAGCACGCTGCCAACGTGGCGAGATGCAGCTCAGCAGCCTCTGGGTGTGAGATCGCTGCTTCCTGTCAACAGGGAGGATCAGCAGCGGCTGGAAACCAACTGGAGGGAGGCTCTTGCCGAGCGCGCAGGTGAATGTAAAATGCTCCTCTGGAAAACAGGTTCAGAAATGGCTCAAGACCCTCAGCTGCCAACGGGGGGTCTGAGACCCCACATTACTAGCAGGGCAGCTGAGACCCTGAATCCATTAACAGGGTAGGGCAGACCCTGACTCTGCTAGTGATTCTGGCCTGGCGCTGTTTTTATAGAAATACCCACATTTTGGGGGTAGAAGATTTGGTTTTCGTTCCATCTCAGACTCTGGCTGTGTGCATAGGGGTGAGCAAGTGATGTCACCTTTCCTCTGTCTCTCCATCACCACGGCTAACCCCAGCATCCTACCACCCATCACCTGGGCTGCAGCTTCGGCTCAGCCACCTCCCTAACCCGCCAGGTCCAAGTTGGGTCATCTCTCCCTGGGGGAAATTTCCTGAGTGGCCGTTTTCTGCCTGCCCAGGTTACTGGGTCTCCTGGCCAGGCCTCAACAATGGAGCCTCCTCGTCTCTGGCCTCATAGCCATCATGGTGCTCCCCAAAGCAGGCCGTGGCCAGGATCACCCTCCTGACTCAGCGCTGGGACCGATCACCCCGCACCCTCCTGGGCGTCCCCACCCCCAGCATGTCAAACACACACTCCTTGGCTTTGCCTTTCAGTCCCTTCACCAGCCCTGCCCTCCCCGTCAGGTTTACCAGCATAGCCAGCCCTTGCCCCTACCTTTGCTCAGCCAACCACCCCCCATGTGACGGGTTCGGTCACAGAGACCCCCTTGGGACTGTCATCTGACGTGCTGAATTTACCTCTGAGCCCATTTTCCCTGCCAGCTTGGGACTCCAGAACCCTGCCTTGTTGAGCCAGACATGCTAGCCTGCTGCAACACAGACTCAGGTCTGGTCCATGCCCCCAAAGCTGCAGACTTTAACCAAAAACTGCTCAGCAGATCACTTATCTCCAGCACCCAGACACCCAGTTCCCAATGGGATCCAAACCCCAAATAAATCCATTTTACTCTGTAAAATTTTATACAGGGTAAACTCATAAATTGTCCACCCTCTATAACACTGATAGAGAGATATGCACAGCTGTTTGCTCCCCAGGTATTAATCACTTACTCTGGGTTAATTAATAAACAAAAGTGATTTTATTAAGTATAAAAAGTAGGATTTAAGTGGTTTCAAGTAATAACAGACAGAACAAAATAAGTCACCAAGCAAAATAAAACAAAAACATGCAAGTCTAAGCCTAATACATTAAGAAACTGATTACAGGTAAAATCTCACCCTCAGAGATGTTCCAATAAGCTTTATCACAGACTAGACTCCTTCCTAGCCCGGGCCCAATCCTTTCCCCGGTACAGTCCTTGTTAGTTCCCCCAGACATCTTCGGTGGAAACTAGGGGTATTCTCATGACTGGAACCTCCTTTGTTCTGTTCCACCCGCTTTTATAACTTTGGCCCAAGGTGGGAATCTTTTGTCTCTCTGGGTCCCCACCCCTCCTTCTAAATGGAAAAGCACCAGGTTTAAGATGGATTTCAGTATCATGTGACATGGTCATATGTCACTGTAAGACCTCATTCTTCATTACCCAGAGGCTGGCGTACATGTACACAGGAAGGCTTGCAGGTAAATAACCATTTACAACCATTTGTCCTAGTTAATTGGAGCCATCAAGATTCTAAACCACCATTGATGGCCCACACTTTGCATAAAGACAATAAGACCTCAGAGTAATACTTCATATTCCTAGTTTCAGATACAAGAATGATACATTCATACAAATAGGAGGAATATATTCAGTAGGTTATAACCTTTGTAATGATACCTTACAAGAGACCTTTTGCATAAAGCATATTCCAGTTACATCATATTCATTCATAAGCATATTTCCATAAAACATATAGAGTGCAACATCACACCCACATCCACACACCCCCTCCACAGAAACAGCTGCCCATCAAATTCCGTGAAGCCCCCACCTTCTCCACCATTACATCCCTTCCTCAAGCCCACCCATGCCGCGACACCCACATACCAGGGCCCCCCACCCCGGGTGAACAGGAAGAGAAAGTTTTCTGCTCAGCTCTCTTGGTTTAGTTGTTCCCTGGTTCCAATCGCCCTCCTCTGTCTGTTTCCTCCACCTATTACATCTGCAGTGAGCTCTCTGAGGCAGGAACTGTCTCCTTTGTTAGGTATCTGTACAGCACCTTGCACTGTGAGGCGCTTGGCCTACATCAGGTGCGACATAAATTATAATAATAGCGGGTCAGCTCCCAGAGAAAGCAAGGCAGTCACCAGTAGTACCTGCTGTGGCCGCTTGCCTTCAGCTCAGGAGACAAAGGCTATGGAATTGGAGCTGAAGGACCTGGGTTCCGGGCCCAGGTGTGGTATTTATCTGCTGCTTGTGGCTATGGTCTGCCATTCAGTGATTCGTTGTCTCATCGCTGGTGTAAATCAGGAGCGGCTCCATTGAAATCCATGGCCAGGGAGCAGCCTAAAGCTGTGGCAAGCCCGAGGAGAATAGGCCCCTTTTCTCTGTCCCCAGCAGACAGGAAGGGCTTTGCGTGGGGTTTTACGAAGCTTGGGCTGAAGTCAATCTGGGTTCCATTTCATCCAACCCCCACCCAGCTTGTTAGAGGGGAGGACCAGATACAAGAGAAGAAGGATGGTCCAGTGGTTAGAGCATTAGCCTAGGACTTAAGGAACTTGGATTCTAGTCTCTGCTCTGTTGAAGGCTTCCTCTGTGACCTTGGGCAAATCACTTAGCCTATCTAAGTGAATAGCAGCCCTGCTCTACCTCCCAGGGGGTTGTGAGGATCAATACATTAAAGCTCGTGAGATGCTCAGATACTCTAGTGCTGGGTGGGGGCGGATCAGAACCTGTCTCCAATTCCAAGATTTCCTGTTCCCAAGGAGACCCAGAGACACCTGCAATTCACCCCCTCTCACTGTCGCTGTCTGCTCTTTGGCTTTCCCGGCACGTCCCGGCAGTGTGTGCTGCAGTCCCAGCTGTCATAAAAAGCAGCATCCCTATTAGTCATCCCATCGTTTGTACAGCCACCAAATGGGTGAAGTAATTAACTTGAAAGTGTTTATCTACAGTAATTATGAATTTGCATTGCTCTCTCTGTCAACAAGGTAGATTGGTTTCCATCCACTCCCCCACTTCAGATCTGCCCTGGGTTTTTTTTGCCCTGCTCTGTAGACTCCCGGGCTTGATCTGGAGCCCAGGCTCTAAGACCCTGCGAGGTGGGAGGGTCCCAGAGCTCAGGCTGCAGCCCAAGACAGAATGTCTACACCAGGGGTCGGCAACCTTTTAGAAGTGGTGTGCCGAGTCTTCATTTATTCAATTTAATTGGTTTTGTGTGCCAATAATACATTTTAATGTTTTTAGAAGGTTTCTCTCTATAAGTCTGTATATTATATAACTAAACTATTGTCATATGTAAACAAGGTTTTCAAAATGTTTAAGAAGCTTCATTTAAAATTAAATTAAAATGCTGATCTTACACTGCTGGCCTGCTCAGCCCATTGCCGGCCTGGGGTTCCATTCACCTAGGCCGGCAGCGGGCTGAGCGGGGCCTGCGGCCGGGACCCCGGCTGGCAAGGGGCAGGCAGCCAGAACCCCAGACTGGCAGTGGGCTGAGTGGGGCCGGCGGCTGGGACCCCAGCTGGCAAGGGGCCGGCGGCTGGGACCCCAGACTGGCAGGGGGCTGAGCGAGGCCTGCGGCCGGGACCCCAGCTGGCAAGGGGCAGGCAGCCAGAACCCCAGACTGGCAGTGGGTTGAGCGGGGCCGGCGGCTGGGACCCCAGACTGGCAGTGGGCTGAGCGGCTCAGCCCGCTGCTGCTCAGCCCGCTGTTGGTCTGGGGTTCTGTCCGCCGGCTCCTGCCAGCCAGGGTCCTGGCTGCCAGCCCCGCTCAGGCCGCTGCCGGTCTGGGATCCCGGCCCTGTCCACATAGAGTGGGTACCTACCTTCTCCCTGGTTCTAGCCCATTCTCTTCCTCTCTCTGCACTGAGATGAGGGTGGGAGTGTGCTGAGAACAGGGCTGGGGGTGAAGGAGCAGGCTGGGGGTTGGGGTGCAGGGTCTGGCCAGGAGCTAGAATGAGGGAGGGGGCTGAAGGTTGGGGCAGGAGGTTTGGGTGTGGAGTGCTTACCTGGGCAGCTCCCATTTGGTGCGAGGGGTGCAGGTGGGAATGGGTGTGTGTGTGTGCAGGAGCTCCCGTTTGGTGCTCAGGGTGGGAGTGGGGATGTGGGGGATGCAAGAGTCAGGGCATGGGGTGTGGGGGGGCTGGGTATGTGTGGGGGGTGCCGGAGTCAGGGCTGAGGTTGTGCGGGGTTGCAGGGGTCAGGGCACGGGGCTGGGGTATGTGGGGGGTGCAGGGGTGAGGGCAGAGGGCTGTGTGTGTGTGAGGAGGGTTCAGGGGTCAGGGCAGAGGGCTGGGGTGTGGGGGGGGGCTGCAGGGGTCAGGACAGAGGGTTGGAGGTGTGGGCTGGGGTCGTGGGGATGCTCACGGCAGGGGACTGGAGGGGATATGCCCTGATTCCACCCCAAGGTCCCCGGAGCAGAGAGCACGCTGCGGCTCCACTTTTACCTCTCCGTAGCAAGGGCCGTCAGCTGATCTGCCTCAGGGAGGGAGAGAAGGACGGGCAGGAACCCAGCATGCTGGGGGAAGAGGAGGGGGGAGGGGGAAGCTTGCCTGCCCCGCAAGGAGAGAGCGATGGGCGGGGGGTGGAAAGGAGCAGGCCGGGCTGGGCAGGATTTTTAGTGGCACGCTGCTGTCTGCCCGGGTCCAGCAGACAGCAGTGTGCCATTAAAAATTGGCTTGCGTGCCGTGTTTGGCACACGTGCCATAGGTTGCCGACTCCTGGTCTACACTATAGTTAAATAACCCTGCAGCTTGAGCCCCTCAAGCCCAAGTCAGCTGGCACCAGCCAGTCATGGGTGTCTAAGTACAGTGTAGACAGACCCATAGTCTCTAGCGAGCCCAAGCTGTGGCTGCTCCTTTCCCCTGGTGGGCAGCCAGCCCGCAGGTGTGACCCATACCTTCGGGCTAAGTGCTCCCGGGGATGCAGGATGCTTGCCATGGGCAGGAAGCAGGCTCATCAGGCTGCAATGGGCTGGGTCTCAGTGCAAATGGAGCAGGCGAACGTGCTATGTATGCAAGGCCTATAATCTGTAGCCCGCCCCCCACTCAGATTCTGGCCAGTCCCGACACAGGTGGGCTGGGGAAGAATGGGCACAAGGACCTTTGCCACCACTGGGTGCTCCTTTGCAGGGACTAGCCCATATAGCATGGGGAGATCGTAGTCCCTGCTTCACCACACAGCCCTCCCGGGGGCAGTGGGTACCTGAGGGATAGCGGGAAGGCAGGACCAAGGCAGCACTGGCATGTGGACTCGTCTGTACAGTCTCCAAGGCTCATGCAGTTGGCAGGCCTGTCGGGCCTCCCTAGAAGCACCCCAGAGGTAGCGTCGCCTAGTGGCCTGGGCTGAGATTTAAGAGAGCTAGGTTCGATTCCTGCCACTGGTTTGCAGGATGAGCTTGGGTGAGTTAGTTCACCCCATGCCTCAGTTTCCCCACCTTTAAAAGTGGGGCTAATGTAACTGACCTCCATGGATCAGAAGAGCTGATGGCTGCTGTGTGGCCCCCTCCTGCCCTGAAACACGTAACGATGCCAGGGGGCCCAATCTAGACCTACGCCAGCTGCTGTCTGCCCTTCATCTCTTTTTATCTAGAGCCAGTGGGAAAAACCAGAGCCTTCCTGGGAAAAATTTGAAAGGAAAGCGCCGTTGTGCAAAATACTTTGGCAGATAAACATTGCAGGAGCTTCTGTGCCGATTCTGCACACACACGCCTGGCTTCCCATTGGCCTCCAAACCTTGTTTGCGTGTTGGCTTTTTTTCCTTTTTCTTTCTTAACTGGCGCAAAACAGCAGCTGAAGTGAAACAAACATTCACATTTGGAAATTTCCCCGGGAAAACCTGACAGTTTTCATCCCAAGGGACAGTTATTCCCACAGCCAGCTCTCTTCCCACTTGCACTCAAGCCCCAGGCCCACGCAGGCTGCCTTTCTTAGAGCAAAGGCTCCAAGTCGGATGGGAGGGGCTGGTACAAGGGGAAGGATGGAAGGTGTAAGTGGTTTCACACACCGCTGCCGCGTCCCCTTACGTCCCAAGTGCTCCCTGCCTCAGTTTACAAGCCTGTGCTGCATGAACAGTTCACGGTCTTTAAATGGTTCAATAATAACCAGCTCAGTATCTGGCTCTCCAGGCGACTCACAAATGTAAAAGCCGGGTGCTTGGCTGCAGCACTTTAAGGCCAGGACCTGACCAGACCTTGGTTTACCCTGGGGAGCACCTCTTCTGCCCCAGCCTCACTCCACTACTCCCTGTCGAAGCCAGCAAGCCTTCTTGACTGGCCCACTGGCTCCCTATTGGCCCGTGTCACCTCCTGGCCCTTCTTGGCCTCTGGAGAACGAAATCTCGTAAGCAGGGTGCCTGGCAGGGGGCTGAGATGGCCTGATAGACCCTGTCACAAAAGGATTGCATCAGCTCTGAATTACCAGCCTGTGCCACTGACCTTTGAGCCAGCATCAGCCATGGCACTTTGCTTTCGGAGCTGTCTCAGGTTTGAGGTATGAGCTGAGCTGAACACCAGCTTTACAGCAAATCATTCTGAATTGTCGAGGTCAGGGCTGGAATTCAGCTGGCAAAGGATGATCAGGGCCCTTTCGCTGCAGCCTAGTCTCCTATCAAAAGCAGGTTTTTGGAGTGTATTATAAAAATATCATCCAGACACCTGAGAAATAGGAACGAGCCAAGCCCTGTAAGACCAGTATCATCAGCAGATGGGGGAAACTGAGTCACAGAGCGGCGAAGGATCACCCAGCACCTCGCTGTAACCACTAGACTACACATTCCCTGTTCACCCTGGCATGATGCTGAACAAAGCTCTCTGGCTGCGCAAGCACCATTTGTAACACATGGGGCAGAGGGTGTAAATTACTGCAGATCATTTCCCTCCTCTCTCTGTCTGAGGCACCATCGCTGTGGTATTTGAGCATCTCACCATCTTTAATGCACTGATCCTGCCAACATCCCTCAGAGGCAGGGCAGGGCTATTGTCCCCATTTCAGAGGCAGAGAATAGAGACACAGAGAGGCTAAGTGATGTGCCCAAGGTCACCCAGGCAGTCTGTGGCAGAATAGAGACTTGACCAGGCATCTCCCTCCTGCACCAGCTAATTTTCTGTCTTGTAAAAAGAAAAAAAAATCCCAACAACCCTATTTTCTGGTATAAGCTTTATCTGGGCTGCCTTCTAATACCACGCAGTAGCCCCTTATACTCCCCTGGTGCGACAGGATGGTCAGGGACCATGTACCTTCTCGATCTGAAAGCTATTTTTATCCTGTCCACCTGATTCAGATGGAAACAGTATCATTTTCCGAGCTCTTGGAAGAGAAATTACATCCCCCCTCCCCACACACACACTTCTTACCTGCAAAAGGTCACCATTTGGTTTCACAAAAAGCCAAAACAATCCAGGCTGGAGTGTTTTGGTGAATCCAAGATCATGAATCCTTTGCAAAACAAAGGAAGGGCAATCCAGCGGTTAGTGCACTCGCCTGGGACTTGGGCACTCAAGGCTCAGTTCCCTGCTCTGCCACACACTCCCTTTCTGACCTTGGCCAAGTCACTTAGCACCAATTTTTTAAAGTATTTAGGTGCCTACCTCTCATTGATTTCAATGGGAGTTAGGTGCCTTAATACCTTTAAAAATCTGTCCCTTAGGCTCACTGGACTCTCCGTTCCTCGTCTGATGATAGCCCTGCCCTAGGTCGCGGAGGGTGTTCGTACCATAGATTAAGTCAGTGGCCAAATTCCCGTTGACATCAATGGGGCCAGGATTTCACCCTGGGACTTTCCACTCTACTAGCAAGGAAAGTGTGTCCCCAAAAAGCCCTGCTTGGATTCTCTGCTCAGACTCCCGTGCGTACAGGCGAAACACGTCACATAACAGATTCTTGGCTTGTTGCCTTCCTCGCTACCTCATCCGAGGCTGTGCTGGAAGACGCCCGGCGCCGGCTGGCTCCGTGTACCACGAACTCTCCCCTGGCATGCTCCAGTGGACAAATGTCCTTTCCAGAGCAGCGAGCGTGAATGAGATCTGACTGCGGCACGGTGCCGGAGAGTCAACAACACAGGCGCCCGGGCAAAACAAATGAGCTGGAACGCCCAGGTTGGAGACAGGAAATCCATCACGTCCCTTCTAGACCTGGGTCCCAGAGCCAACGCAGCCTTGTTTGTAACGGTGGCTTCTCTGTGCATTTCTCCCGGCGACGGGACAGAGCTTCTGCCGCTGCCCTTGGGAGACAGTGTCAGAGCCCAGGAGAGGCGCACACTGCAGCCCGACGGGCCGTGCCTTTCCCGGGACCTCTGTATTAGGTTTCAGAGTAACAGCCGTGTTAGTCTGTATTCGCAAAAAGAAAAGGAGTACTTGTGGCACCTTAGAGACTAACCAATTTATTTGAGCATGAGCTTTCGTGCATCCGATGAAGTGAGCTGTAGCTCACGAAAGCTCATGCTCAGATAAATCGGTAAGTCTCTAAGGTGCCACAAGTCCTCCTTTTCTTTTTGTATTAGGTTTGAACCTGTTCCACTCCCAGCACTTAACCTCCTCTGCTCTGCAGAGCCACCGGCGAAAGCAAGAGCCGCGGTGGAGCTCAGAGGGAAGGGAAGGGAAGGATCGGTGCTGTTGGTTTCAGCGAGTCTCATTCAGGCACTCACGGCAAACCAGCATGTAAGCGGGACAGCGGGGTAATTTTGTGCGGCTGGTGAGATAGGGAGGGAGGCAGGATTTAGCTCGCTCTGAAAGATTTGTTTTGGATGAAAAGGCTACAAGGAAAATCGAGAGGATTTTAGCACGGGGCGGAGCCCAGTGCAGAGGGAGACAAGTTAACTAGGGTTTTAAGCCAGGCCGCACAGAACTTAGTTAGCAGGGCCCCTCTTGTAAAGCCAAACCCCCTGCCCCAGCCCTGGAAAGGCACAGGGTCCCCTGGGCAATCGAGCTGAGCTACTTCAACAGCCACCTTTGCTGTGGTATTTGAGCACCTCACAGTCTTCAGTGCCTGTGGGGCAGGGCTGGGCTGGTATCGACTGTACAGATGTGGAACTGAGGCACAGGGGAGGCAAAGTGACTCACCCTGGGTCACACGGGGAGGCTGTGCCGGAGCTAGAAATGGAATCCAGGCCTCCCAAGCCCTAGGCTAGTGCCGTTCCCACTGGGCCAACCTTCCGCACCTCAACAGGCTGCAAGCCAGAGGCCGCCCTTGCTCTTCTGGTACAGTGTGTACCTCTTATCCCGGGGGGTTGGGGAGATAGAGCCACGGGCCCACCCCACGCTGCTCTGGCCAGTTGGTCTCTGTGCCAGGCTGAGCAAAGGATCTGCAAAGTGCAGCCAGGATGCTGCACATGGGCCTGGGAACCACCCAGCCCAGCCGGTGGCTGGAGCCAGCTGGGGAGAGGGCAGGGCAAGGCTGGGAAGGAGATGGGCTGACTGAAATGCTTTTCCTGTGAGGCCTCCACTGATCAGGTTTGGGAGCAGGGTGGGTCCCCCTAGCTGCACCTCTCTGCCCCTGTGGGGTGAATCTGACCCTGTTCTGCAACCAGTCCTCCTCTCGAGGCCCAACAAGAGCACTGAAAAGCTTCCGGCTCCGAAACAAATCGAGTCTCTTATACGGCTGGATCCTGCAGCCCTTACTGACAGGAGAAGTCCCTTTCGGGCAATTACTCATGTGAGTAAGGACTGCTTCTGTGGGATCGTAGCAAAGCCATACGACAGCCCGTATTGCAGGTTGCACTTTGCAAAGCCCTGGGGAACGATGTGACTCGCATTCCACTTCCCTCTAAACAGAATTTCTCAGTACCCTGGCTCACTACAAGCAGGTTGGGTTGTAAGAGCAAAGTCAGCTGCTGGAAATTTTGCAGGTGTGGAAGCGTATAACAATATGTAGGTCTTATCTAACGCTTCTCATCAGAAGATCTCAAAGTGCTTTACAGAGGAGGTCAATAGCCCCATTTTACAGATGGGGAAACTGAGGCACACAGAAGGGAAGCTGCCTGCCTACGGTCACCTGGCAGGCCAGAGCCAGGAATAGAACATCAGTCTCCGGAGGGCCCCATCCAGCACTCAATCCACCAGGCCATGCTTCCTCTTTGGAGATGGTGACACTGCAATAATATTGCGTCAGCTGACTCAAGCAGCGGGGCTATAAAATTGCAATGTAAATGTTTGGGCTCAGGCTAGAGCCCCAGCTCTGAGACCCTCCCTCTCATGGCATCCCAAACGGGTTCCAGCCTGAGCCTGAACATCTATACTGCAATTTTATAGCCCCGCAAGCCTGAATCAGCTGACACAGGCCCCGAGTGGGTGTTTTACTGCTGTGTAGACGTACCCTTAGTGTATACGTGGTACATGAAGCTATGAAGTGCTAGAATTTTGTTTTCTATGTCCTGCCCCTTTAGAAGTTTCCTGGAGGCACCTGCCATGCTGAGCTGGGTCTGGAAGCAGCCTGTTACCGACCTTGCTGTCTCAAGAATTCACACACAAACCATGTTCTCATTAGGAGCTCCCTTTGGTGCCTTCTGATTTTGTTTCACCTTCCACTGAACTGCCAGCAGTGGAGACGGGAAGTGTGCAGCTGCTCTTTGTGTAACAATCTGAACTGGGTAATCGAAGAGAATGGGAGTTGGCAGGAGCTTTGCCGGAGTGAGCAAAGACCAAGTCACAAATGGAGCTCAGAGATGGAGAAGCCCAGTGAGGTCACTTCTTCCACCTTCTCGTCCTACCCAAGGACAGACTGTTCCTCACAGCATATGTTCTACTGTTTGTCCAGTTTGGGTCCAGGACTCCCAAGGGAGGAACTTCCACCACTCTCCTTGTCAGACTGTTCATCGGAAAACAGGAAGGGTCACACTGCATCACACCAGAGATCCATCTAGATCAGTCCTATGTCTGACAGGAACCAACACCTGCTGCTTCAGAGGAGGGTGAAGAAATTCTGCATGATGCAATTATGGGACAGCCAGCCCCTAATGGAAAGCTCCCATCTGACCCCCATTACTTTGAGGTAGAGCTGTTTGGAAAACTGAACTTCAGTTCTGTGGGAAATTCCAAAATTTCGGGGGTGGGAGGAGAAATTCCAGATTAGAATGAAATTTCCCAAGGAAAGAAAATTCCAAACTGTTTTCACTGAGAACCACTGCAATGTTCTGTTTGGCTGATGTCGAATCTTTTTGTTTTATAAGGTAAAAAACACTTTGTAAATTCATTTTGTTTTGACTTCTGTACTATATTAGAACACTGAATAACATTTATTTTACGTCTATATTAAAAATAATATTTAATCCCATATAAAAGTCTAAAGGAAATGAATCAAAATGAGACAGCCAAAGCAAGATACTTTTACATTAAAAGGTTTCAGAGTAACAGCCGTGTTAGTCTGTATTCGCAAAAAGAAAAGGAGGACTTGTGGCACCTTAGAGACTAACCAATTTATTTGAGCATGAGCTTTCGTGAGCTACAGCTCACTTCATCGGATGCACTCCTCACGAAAGCTTATGCTCAAATAAATTGGTTAGTCTCTAAGGTGCCACAAGTACTCCTTTTCTTTTTACATTAAAAGAACCACAACATTTCAATAGTACTGAAATGAATCAAGAGAGTCAAAACTATTCATTTTGACTTTTTCCCATAGAAAATATCATCGAACCCAACAAGTTCCCAGGAAACACTTTCATTTTGACAAAAGCTGCATTTTCCAACAGAAAACTCTTCCATTGGAAATTTTTCAACCAGCTCTAATTAGACACTAGCTCATGCTTGGAAACCAGGGTGTTTGTATCTACAGAGCAGCCTCAGGGTATGTTTACCCTGCAAAAAACAGACTTGCAGCAACAAGGCTCAGAGCCCCTGTCAGATGACTTGGGCTGGGGGCCGGGGGCTTATGCCATAAGGCTAAAAATAGCAGTGTAGACATTCAGGCTTGGGCTGAAGCCAGAGCTCTGAAAACTGGCAAGGTTTTTTTTTTAGCCCCAGAGCGCAAGCCCTGCGAGCCCGAGACTCGCTGCCTCAGGTCTATTTTTGCAGTGTAAACACACCCTAAGAGATCCCAATGTCAGGAGGTTTCCCTTGGCAGTCTGCTGACTTTTGCCTTCATTCATTGGCACTTTGCAAATATATTTGCAAGGAGCTGAAGTCCCGGCCCTCTTCGCTGTGCAGTGACTTCTCCTGCTGAGTCGTCCAAAATAAAATTTGTCCTGTAGAGTCAGTGGGTGTGAAATATACATTCTGCCTTTGTGCCACAGCACAGGGCTTTGGGATTTGAGATGCAGAGGCGCGGGGCAGGGATTGGCACTGACGTGCTTTAATATTTCTAATTTCATTTCTATTCCTGGGAGCAGCAGCCCCTGGAGACAGATGCCCCCTGCTTCATGCCCAGAACTGGTACAGCATGGGCAGCAGCAGTGCAAACTTCCCTTCCCATCTGAATGAGCCTCTGGGAGACGTTTGGCTGTCAAATATGCATAGAATATATTGTTAATAAGTATAGCTCTTCCTAGCCTGTAAATCAGTCTGTTCCCCTTTCAAGGACAACAAAGGGCATAGCTAGCCACCTCCAGGCCTATTCCAAACTCTAGTTCCTCCTGAAGCTAAAAGCAATGGGAGAGCAGGAATCCACTTCCCAGCCTCAGAGACTCATTGTCTAAGGAAACCTCTTAGATAAGTGGAAAGTGGATTTGGAATTCCCCAGGAATGGAACATGGGATGTTGAAACTTAGGCCTTGTCTACACTGCAGGGCTTTGTCAACAAAAGTTATGCCGCTTTAATTAAAGCGCTTTAATTAAACCGCTGTTGCCTGTCCACACTATGCTCCTTGTGTCAGCAGAGCGCATCCACACTAGCAGCTCTTGCATCGACATTGAGAGCAGTGCACTGTGGGTAGCTCTCCCACCATGCAACTGGCCACAGGGTGCTTTGGGAAGGGGCTGCAATGCCTCATGGGGCAGGGACAGTGTCATACGAGGCAGGTTTCACAATCCAATCCCAAACTCTTCTGGGGCCTGAAGCAAGAGGAACGAAGACATTTACATAAAGTCAGAGCACAATTGCTCGCTAGTTAATATGGTCCCCACAAAAGATCAAGTTTTCCTATGCAGTCCTGTGAGTTAATGAAGTCCCAGAGATGGGTTAGGAAACTGTAAACTTAAACCGGCTAAAATAACTTGGGGGGTAGGTCGGTATATTCCTGAGCGATGTAATTACACTGATGTAAGTCTGTAGTGTAGACAAGACCTATCTGTGATTTATCTCTCTTCTACCTTCAATATAATGTCTTGTGTTCTACTGAAAATCATGAAGGATGTGCGATGAAAGGTATTAGATACAATCAAAGATAACCACTAATTTAGAGGAACTATCAAGGATTTTGTTTGTTTTCTTTTTAAATGATGGTTGCCCTCTTGAACGGATCAGAGTTGTACAGCATAAAGAAAAAGAATATATATGTGTGTGTTGTGTGGAATAATTAATGGAAATTGTTTGCAAGAGGATATTCTAATTAGCAATCTGAGTTAATACGGAAACACAATCATTGAAATGAATAAAACATAAAGCACCTCTGACAAGAAAAGTGTCAGAGAAATTTGATGTACACCAGTGGCATCTATTGGAGATCAACAGAAGTAGCAGGAAAGGGGGGACCAGAAATCAGAGAGTGCTGTGTTGAGGAGGGAAATAAGAGGATTGGCCTCCTCCAGTGATCTCTGAAACAGGATGTGACACAAGGCCCTGTGTAGAACTATAGCGTTTGCTGAATCCACCAAAGAAGCTGCACAAGCCAGACATGATCCCAGACACTTGGGCCAGCCAGGTGGTTCGCCTGTCTCCTGCTACAGGATGAAGGGGAAGTGGTGAGACTTCATTTCAGAGACAGCATTTCTCTTTTTTTTTTACTGAATTTCAGTAACACATCAAGTCTGTACATTTTCTAGTGAGCCCTCGAGGATCTACATTTGCAGATTTCACAAAGCAACGCCATAGTCGCGTTTCTCCTTTGTAAGTCCAAGTGAGCGGGCCAAAGAGAACCTCAATGTATGACATTTAAGCCGTTTCTTTTGATGCATTAAACTAGCCCCTTTCAATCCAAACACTAGAAATAGCAGGGCCAGAGGGCCTTCCGACAAAGTGCAACTTTACTCCTTGGAGAACGACTGGAAGTGTGGTTACACCCCCAGGGGCTAGGATGTCAGGTGTGGGCTGTGTGTGCCGGAAGCAGAAAGCCAGGAGAAGGTGTGTGAGCATGACACTGAGAGGCATCAGAGAGACGGGTCTTCTTGGGCACAGAGCTCACTAGAGGGGCAGATGTGGAGATTCCTTAGCCAGGAGACTGCCTGCTGTTGTCTGTTTCTACTGTATTCAGGGAAACAGGGATTTGTATGTATTTGTGATCCTAATGGACTAATGACTGGGCCAAAAGGAGCAAGATTAACAAATGGCACTTTTTAACTCAGCCTCCCAAATCACTTTGCAAAGGCAGAACATTTATAAACCTGATCTACTGCAATGCACGTGCAGACAAGCATCCTGTGCCTGGTGACTGAGTCTTCCTTGCTAGATGACCAGAAATTGCCTGCCATTTGAGTTCACCTCCGGCTGATACGCTATGTCCTGACCCCTGCACACGGCTATAAATACAGAAGGCTTTGTAGCACTGCAGGATAATCTGAGCTAATCCGTTGTACCAACATACAGCCAAAGGCAGCCACAACAGCCATTGGAGAGGAGTAGCAATGGGGCAGAGACAGCCCTCCATGTCTAAGGGTGTTGCAGAGCCGAAGGGGTGGGTCACACACCATAGTTTGGGTTGTGTTTAGCCAGCAGGCAGCTGTTGGGAATCCCTGCTCTAATTCATAGCAGTAAATATGCACCGGCTGGCAGAAGCTATCCGGTTATTTCCAGACATGGGAATAGTTGTGGAGTTTTAGGTACACTGTGTACCTGACTTGGAAATGGAGTAAGCAAAGTGCTTCCGATGCTTTTAGAGCCACAGCAAGCCTCTCTCTCTCTCTCTCTTTTTTTAAATTTTGTCCCAACAGGACCTCTGTTTTTCTTATGTTTCTGCAAAATCCAAATAATTCCTTTAATGTGGCTCTAACAAATGCAGCATTTTTTTCCCTCCAAAACAAAATCTGTGGCAGCAGCCCAGTGTTCGTGAGCAGCCCTGTGACGATCAATGATTGTGATTATTTGTAATACAGCAATTGTTTGCAAGAGAGCAATGCCCCATTGCGCTGGCTGCTGTACAAACACCGAGTGTGAGGCAGTCTTTGCCCCCAAGGAGCTTACAATCTATGCAGACAAGCCAGGAAAACAATGATAAACCGATGACACAGAAGCAACATATTTAGAGGGACAAAATTTGGGAGATGTTTAATTTTCACTAGGTCCCTAAATGTCCCCACTATCTCCTGCCCTTCTTTACAGGTGCCCCAGCACCATTTCTGACCCAGAGAGTGCTCCCTAGAACCTGCCCCTCCCCTACCAGAAAAAACAGTCACTTCCCTAGTCAAAAAGCAGGGACTTGCTGGTGGGAGCGGGTGCTCAGCTGGCTTTCTGACCCCTCTGTTGGTCCTGCAGCAGTTAGGCTGAGTCTCTGCACTGAGGGTTTTCATCCTGTCCCTGGGGGAAGTGGGGAATTCCTCCCCAATGGGGCACTCCCAGAGAGGGAAAGGGGCTAGGGAGGCCATGCATTTGTCGGGGGGGGGAGAAGGAAGCCCATCTGGCAGTCCATCCCTTTTACCAAACTACCTGCCTAGACAATGAGCCGGGGGAGAGCAGGCACTTATGAGGCCAGGGTTCTAGTACCGGCTCTGCCCCCGAGGCTGCTGGTTGCGCTTGTCCAAGTCATTTCCCATCTGTGAAATGGGGATAAGGATCCTGACCTCCTTCGTAAAGCGCTTTGAGATCTCCCAATGAAAAGTGGTAGATAGGGGTGCAGTGTTATTACTCTGTCCCCTGCTTCAGCAGCATACAGGGGCCAGCAAACTTCTGCAAATGGGCCAAGAAAGAGCTCCCCAGGGTAGGGCTGCCATGAATAATCCCCTTCATGCTGCTGGTCTTACAAGTCTGAAGGTGCTGGGGGTGGGCTTGGCAATGAGCCTATAGCCCTTGGGAGTGCTCAATTTGTTATGAAAGTGGTGCCAGGGCTCAAGCAATTTTTTTACTTTCATAACTGATGCAGCAAGGCCGGAGGTACCAGGGCTATGAACTGCCAGGCCTAGAGGGGCCAGGGCACATCCCCGGAAAGCCTTGGCTCAAATTAAGCTCTGATGCTTGGCCCTATGCAGGGTCTAGGCTGCTCTGCACTGTACATTAAAGTGTCTACACCAGCTTACATCAGAGGGTGCTTTGGCCCCTACAGCTCTCCAGGTCTCTGCACAGCCCCAGAATACAGGGCACCAGATGTCTCCATTCTCCCACCCTATGTCTGTCTTGTCTATTCAGACTGACAGCTCTTCAAGGCAGGGACTGTTTCTCACTATATGTATGTGCAGAAACATTACGACAGTAATACAAATAAACACACGCAATGGTGTGATGAGCACAGCCTTCATGAGCAACATGGGTGTAGCCCTGTACTCCTGGCAACCCGACAGTGATAAACCGAGGTGCAGCGGCCAGGGCTCATGAACAACACAACACATAAATGCAGCTAGCCCTGTGTTCCTAAGCAACCCTACAATAACAAACCAGTACGCGGATGCTTGATGGAGACAAATCAGGTCAGCAAGAAGCCAGGTGTAAGTTCCTCTTTCACTATAACAAATCCACACACACACACACACACACACACACACACACACACACACTGAACCTGCCAAACCATGTTCATTTGGTGTTGGGAAAAGAACAATGGCCTCTCTGCTCCAGTGACACTGGGATTGTTATTGTAAATACATGTGAGAAAATTTACCAGTAACAAAAATGATGAAATGGAATGGGTTACCTAGGGAGGTGGTGGAATCTCCTTCCTTAGAGGTTTTTAAGGCCCAGCTTGACAAAGCCCTGGCTGGGCTGATTTAGTTGGGGATTGATCCTGCTTTGAGCAGGGGGTTGGACTAGATGACCTCCTGAGGTCCCTTCTAACCCTGATATTCTATGATTCTATGAAAAACAAATCTATGATGAAAAAAATCACACTGGGTCCACAAGGTTCTTTTTTACTTTTTACGCCAGAAAGCCCCTCTGTGGTCATCTCGTCTGACCTCCTGCATGAGAGAGGCAAGAAAACCTGCACCAGGCTCATAACTTCTGCTTGAGGTGTAGCATAGCTTTTAGAAAGACGTCCAGTCTAAGTGCTGGAGAATCTACCATTTACCCAGGCAACTCATTCCAATGATTAATTCACACCTGGTGGAAACTTGGACTGTCTGTTCTGCAGGCACATTTAGAAATCATTTTTTGGTCCTGATTAGAACAAAACCCAATATTTTCAAAATTTCAAAACAGGTGCTCTAAAAATATTCCTTTAATGGAAATCTCGAGGATTTCACACCAAAACAATCTGTTTGGTCACAACAACATTTTCCAACAGAAAACTATTTCGATGCAAATTTTCAAACCAGCTCTAGGTTAATCTCTTTCACTGTGTGCCCCTTGCTTCCAGTTGGAATGTGTCTAGCTTCAACCTCCAGCCAATTTAAAGTCTCTGTTTGTATGTCCCCTCCCCACACCACCTTTTCCTGGGTCCTGTCACCATCTGTGACACCTCGGGATGTGTCCCACTGATTGACATCCAAGGAGCTGACAGCTGTCACTCATCTTGACAGCTCACGTTAACCAGAAGATGAGATAAAATGCAGGCTCCTGAAAACAAGCCCATTCAGCAAAGGGGTGATTTTTAGAAACCCCAAGGCCGATTCTCACTAGCTTTATGGCCCCTGTCAGCTTTTCTGACAGCATGGGGCTGGGAGGGAGTCTGTCCCCAGGAATACCCCTGTTTAAGGGAGATCTGCCAGCATGGTTCTACACTGACCCTGCTCCCAGCTCTGACTCAGGGGGTGTGTTGGGGGAAAGGGAACCAGATACAGGGAGGGGGTGTGGCTGTGGTGCATTCTTTGCTCTCTGTGGCCTGTAAGCTGCTCTGATTGATACCAGAGGAGGGGACAGAACATGGTCCACTTTTGTCTCCCTCCCTGACTCCATTCCTGAGCTCAGGATTGGGGCCTCACATCAGCCAGAGACATGGGCAGACAGAGGAGTGCCCCAATCAGTGGGTAGACAAGTGATCCTTGCCTGGTGGTGGGGAATTTCACATGAGCTGGGGTGTAAATAATGGAGACTGAGAAGAGATTTCATTGCAAACACTTTGTTTAACGCTCGGGGAAAGGCACTGGGTGGAAAACCTGGAGAACGAGGTCTTCTGTCTCCCCAGAAAGCAGGCAGCATGTGGGCCTGTGACCCTCAGGGCATCTCTACATGGGGACGTTATTCTGGATTATGGTCAGGTTTGAATTTAAAGCGCTAGAGCTATCCTGGAATAAGAGTTTTCACGGGGGAACTAATCTGCAATAGCTATTCGGTCAATTTCCTCACCTAGACAAGCCCCGCCCTTGATGTGGGAGGGACCAATTATGGAGAAAGAGGGAGTCCGGTTTTCCAGTTAAGGCGCTGGCCTGGAACATGGGAGGTGTGAGTTCAGCTCCCTGACTTGCCACAGACTCTGTGTGTGACCTTGGGCCAGTTACATTTCTCTCTCTGGGCCTCGGCGCCCACCTCTAACGAGGGAGAATAATTCTTCCTTTGTCTGGCTGGCCTATTTAGATGATAAACACATGGGGGCAGAGACTGTCTCTCACTCTGCAAATATATACACTGCATTGTAAGCCCGGGTCTCTACGGGCCAGAATTGTGGACTTCGCTGTTTCCAAGCCCACGCTTGAGCCGTCCACACTGAATTGTAAACTTGGGCTTACAATTGCTGGAGCCAGGTCTCACAGCCATGCTAACGCGGCCACACTGCACTACACAGACCTTCTCACTCGGGTCTGCGGCTTAAGTGGTGTCCGCACTGCAAAATGACTTAAGAACTTTAGAGACTGACTGTCGAGGTTCCTTCCCCACTCTGAACTCTAGGGTACAGATGAGGGGACCTGCATGAAAACCCCCCTAAGCTTATTTTTACCAGCTTAGGTTAAAACGTCCCCAAAGTAAAAACTATTTTACCTTTTGTCCCTGGACTTTATTGCTGCCACCACCAAGCGTCTAACAAAATATAACCGGGAAAGAGCCCACTTGGAGATGTCTTCCCCACAAAATATCCCCCCAAGCCCTACACCCCCTTTCCTGGGGAAGGCTTGATA
This sequence comes from Natator depressus, assembly GCF_965152275.1. Lineage (NCBI taxonomy): Eukaryota > Metazoa > Chordata > Testudines > Cheloniidae > Natator > Natator depressus. The sequence goes on from NC_134260.1 coordinate 5,524,282, forward strand.
AAAATCCTCACCAATTTGCATAGGTGAACACAGACCCAAACCCTTGGATCTTAAGAACAATGAAAAAGCAATCAGGTTCTTAAAAGAAGAATTTTAATTGAAGTAAAAGAATCACCTCTGTAAAATCAGGATTGTAAATACCTTACTGGGTAATCAAATTCAAAACATAGAGAATCCCTCTAGGCAAAACCTTAAGTTACAAAAAGACACAAAAACCGGAATATACATTCCATTCAGCAAAGCTTATTTTATCAGCCATTTAAACAAAACAGAATCTAACGCATATCTAGCTAGATTGCTTATTAACCTTTTACAGGAGTTCTGACCTGCATTCCTGCTCTGTCCTGGCAAAGGCAAAAAAAAAAAAAAAACAGACAGAGAGAACCCTTTGTTTTCCCCCCACTCCAGCTTTGAAAGTCTCTTGTCTCCTCAGAGGTTTTTTCCTCTGGCCAGGAGGGATTTAAAGGTAGTTAGCCTTCCCTTTATATTTATAACACTGACTCAAGAGGTGTCTGAGCCATTAGCACTTATCTTTGAGAACTCATGATAAGGCCTCAGCTGGCGTACTATGTCCAGTTCTGGGCACCACGCTTTGGAAAAGCTCTGGACACATTGGAGAAAGTCCAGAGGAGAGCAACAAAAATTATTAAAGGTCTAGAAAACATGATCCAGGAGGAGAGATCAAACAGACATTCTAGAGAAGGGAAGACCGGGGCGGGGGACGGGGATATGATAACAGTCTTCAAATAGACTGTTTGTTATAGGTTGTTATAACGAGGAGGGTGATACATTGTTCTCCGTATCCACAGAGGACAGGACAAGAAGTAATGAGCTGATATTGCAGCAAGGGAGATTTGGGTTAGATATTAGGAAAAACTTCCTGTCAGGGTAATTTAGCACTGGAACAAATTATCTAAGGAGTTTGTGGAAGGCCCGTCACTGGAGATTTTTAAGAGCAGGCTGGATAAACACCCGTCAGGAATGGTCTAGATAATACTTAAGCCTGCCTCGGTGCAAAAGACTGGACTAGATGTCCTACTGAGGTCCCTTCCAGTCCTACATTTCTGTGATTCCATGACAGGGCTTGGACCCAAGTCACAGCGGGACTCAGGCTCTGACCCACCCACCTAGGAGGGTCTTAGAACCTGGGTGCCTACTGACCCAAGTCAGACTGATTTGTGTGTGGATGGAAGGGGGACTTGGACTCAAAGCTGAAGTATAGCGCAGGCTTAGTGTGCAGTGTAGACCTACCCTTTGTGTCTATACAGCACTTTGCTTAACAGGGCCCTGATCTCATTTGGGGGCTTCTGGGAGTCACTATAACAATAAGAGGGGAACGGTTCGTGACCTGCCTGCTAAGACTGCAAACCAGGAGGCTACATGCTCGATCCTGCACCTAATTAAAGTCCTTACTCAGGCAAAGTCCAACCAGCTTCAGTGGGATGCAACTGGATTAGGACTAAGCAGTTGGTCCAGTATTTGATTTCTCCACACTCTTCTTTCTAGCTGCCCGCTGCCCCGTTCCACCCTAGGGTTGGCGGCATCCCTTTGCCATCAGAGAGTTTGTGTTCCTATAGTTACACACGCCACCCAGGGAATACTTCCCAGGTTATTTAGAGTAGCAAACTGCACTACTGTTAATTCAATTGCAATCCATCGGCGTCGGCTTGACAGGAGCGAATTCATTTGTTATTCATGTGAATGTCACATGTACTCCAGGAGATGCTCCATCATAATTTAGCATTAGTTAATGACCACTTAAAATGTTCCTGAAGTATCTATAAAAGGTACATTGGCCACAGGATGCACCGGGATGGAAAGAGGAAAATATATCGGTCAACAAACCACATTAACAGAGGGGAGGTGCCAAATGCTTCAGTCTGACAGAGAGAATATCGCCCCTACTCAGGAGACGGAATCCAAGCCTTAGCACAGATGGGCGGCTCACCAGGGCTGCTTGAAATTTTTCTGTTCAAACTGTCTTTCCATAGGAAATTGGGTTTCTGACACAACCACATTTTTTGCAAACAGTGTCCGCTTTCATGAGTGGTGCGTAATGGAGGCTGAGGGAGGCTAAGCCTCTCCAAACCTTGTGCCCCCAGCGGAGAGGCAGTGGCAGATTACTGCATGGGTCCACGGGGCCCATGCCCAGGGCCCCTGGCCAATTTGGGGCCTCCACAAAAATCTCCCCCTGCCACACCCCTGGGGGCATAGAGCTTTTCCGGTCTCGGGGTCACAGTGGAGGGATGCAGTGGAAAGAAACAAGTCGGGGGGGGGGACTCAGGGAAAGAGGCAGAGTGGGGGTGGAATGGGGCCACGGTGGCGGGTGGAGCTGAGAGCAGTGAGCAGGGGCATGACCTTGTCTGGGTGACTAGCCTCCATCCATGTCTGCTGTCTATGGAAAATGTTGATTTTTCATCAAAAAAAGGGGCACCTGAAAACCAAAATATTTTAAAGTAGCCCATGATGCACCACAGCCATGCAGCTGCCCTAATAACCCACCTTTCCTCACCAAGAGGGGAGATTGTGGTCCATCATGGGAGATGTAGTTCCACCAGGAAGCCCAAACGATACATGTAACTGGGAGCATTAAGAACCCAAACTACAACTCCCATGAGGCAGCGCAGCAGCATTTCAGAATCAAAATATTTCTGTTTTTTTTTAGTTTTTACTGAAAACTCTATATTTTCCCTGGAAAAAAATATACAATTTCTGACCAGCTCGACAGCTCATACTGTGGTGATCCCAAATAAGAGTTATCACACATGGTTTACAGTCACCAAGGTTATTTCCTTTGCTTTTGAGGGAAACTGAGGCATCTCAGATGCTGCTGTGCTGAAATAATAGGTAAATGATGATTTCCGAATGTAACCACTCTCACCGCTTTGTAAAACAGTGAGTATAATGGAGCTGCCCAGCTTCCAAATATGCCACTGCACTCAAGTAGAGCACCCATGCAGAGCTGCTGGATGTGCTAAGAGCCCTTGGAAGAAAGGTATCTTCTATCCTGGAGGAACCCCAACATGCCATTGATTTCAGGGGAAGGCCGCAGGACAGCACACCCCCTTGGGGATGTAGATACAAAAGGGTTACACAAACAGCACTTTCTGCTGCTGGTCATTAACGCTTCACTGGGAGCAAGCCAATGAGTTTGCGCCTTTATTTTTCCACCTACAGGCAAGTGGTGATTTTTATGTGTTTGTGACTTCCAGTCATTTGACTAAGCGTTGCTATCAAGAGTTTACAGCAGCTGAAAGAGGGGCTTCATCCAAGAGACAGCCGGAGAACGGTCCGAAATCAACAAGATGCAATTCAGTAAAGACAAGTGCAAAGTGCTACACTTGGGAAGGAAAAATCAAATGCACAACCACACCACGGCAAATAACTGGCGAGGTGGTTGTATTGCTGAAAAGGAGCTGGGGTTTAGAGTGGATCCCAAACTGACTATGAGTCAACAATGAGATGCAGCTGTTAAAAAGGCCAATATTCTGGGGTGTATTAACGGAAGTGTCGTCTGTAACCTACGGGAGGTAACTGTCCTGCTCTACTCAGCACTGGCAAGGCCTCAGCTGGAGTACCATGCCCAGTTCTGGGCACCACACTTCTGGAAAGATGGGGACAAATTGGAGAGAGTCCACAGGAGAGCAACAAAAATGATCAATGATTTAGAAAACCTGACGTATGATGAAAGGCTAAAAAAACTGGGCATGTTTAGTATTGAGAAAAGAAGACTGAGGGGGACCTGATAACAAGTTAAGGACTGTGACAAAGAGGACAGTGATCAAATGATTAAATGTGATCAAAGGTAGGACAAGAATTGATGGGCTTAATCATCAGCAAGGAAGATTTAGGTTAGACATTAGGAAAAGCTTTCTAAGTATAAGGGAAGTTAAACTCTGGAATAGTATTGTTTCTGTTTCCTGATTGGAGGATCCAAAACCTTGATAAGCTACTCTACACAAGATATACATGGTTAAAAACACAAAATAGAGTTTGCTTGATGATTTAACAGATCTCATGAACTGGCCTGGAGTCACGTCCCAGAAACGTTCACATGAGTCAAACATTCTGAATTACGCCTAATAGGGGCCCACCAACATGCCAAGTCAGTCTGTTGAGGATCATGAATTGTGGTACCAGGAAATAAGGGCACAGTGTTAAGAGAGACTGGAAGCCTAGTTGGTTGTAAAATTTTCAATGCAGCAGTTTCCAGGCGGAGAAAGCAATTTTGTATAAATCAAAATGTTTCCCCAAGAAACAGTCGAATTTGACAAAACTGTCAATGAAAAAGAGTCAAAATAAATCCTTCTGGCTTCCTCATTTCGTTTCGATTACATCAAAACATTTTGTTGCAGTAATGCTGAAATGGTTTCTTTTAAACTTTCTTGGTTTGTTTAATTTCATCACAACTTTTATATGAATTTAAATATTGGATTTTACATCTTATTTTAATGTTTTGCCTTTATCAAAATGAAAAATGTTGATGTTGCTGATCAAATATTTTTTGGAATTTTCCATGACAATTTTCAGAATTTCGACTTTTCCTTCCAATTCAAAACCAACACAAATTTCAAAATGTCAGAATTTCCTGCATAATGAAAATTCTGGTTTCCGACCAGCTGTACTTGGAAGTGAGATCCGATCAAACCCGAGATTGAATGACAAGCCAAGAGGCCCATTTTCAAGCAGGCCCAGCATGGACAGGGCCTAATGAACATGGGGTCTGCTTTTGAGATCAGGTTTTGTGGGGGAACCGGGCAGAACCTGTCTGCTTGGACTGAGCTTTCCTTGGATTTTCTCATTTTGAATTTTCTCTCCATGTAAAGTTCAGGTGTTGGGAACCAATGTGATGAAGAGAGAAGGAAATGCCAAGTTCTACACCAGTTTGTCTGGTGGTTGCAGGCAAATGGGAAACCTTGTTTGTATCTTAAAATGATGTGATGGCCGAAGGCCATTTGTGGAATTCCAACAGCACTGCACTGAGGACTCAAGCCTGATTCAGAGGTAAATCTATGGGAGCCCAACTTGAAGTTACCTAAACCTTCTTTCATCCACCTCTGTGTGTGCTTCACACCAGCAGAGACGCCAGCAGGGTGTGTCTACAAGGCAGGTGGGAGCATGGCCCCCACGTCCAGCATAAGTAGACAGACACGTGCCAGCACTAACGCTGCTTGGGCTAGTGTGCTAAAAATAGCAGTGTGGCCACAGCTGCTCGGGCTAGCCACCTGAATACATACCCAGGGTTCATGTGGGTTGCTACTTGGGTGGCTAGCCCAAGCCACCTCCCGTGCAGCTGTGGCCACACTATTATTTATAGGGTGATGGCGGTCCTTGAGCTAGGGATTCAGCTACCTGTGCTGGGAAGCACACTCCCAGCTGCAGAGCGGACACACCTTTACAGTCAAACCCTTGGAATGCAACATAAGCTCCCTGTGAAGCACCTAGCGTGAGTCGAGACTTTTTTTTCAACAGCAAATGACTTTTTTTGGCAAAATGAACATCGACATGACAACCGGTCGAAAATTTCCACCTTTTCAGTGAAAAACTGAATTTTTCTGGATGAAAATGGTCACGAGAAGGAGGAGGGCAATCACTTCTTGAGGAGTGCTAGACACGCTGGTGGGATTCACAAAGGTATGTGCGCATCTAACTCCCATTGGTTTCACCCATCGGCTCTCTCTCTGTATCATTAAATGCTTCTCAGTCTCTTTTCACCGCCACATGGCATCACCTCTTCCTCTCTCTGGTGCTGTGATCTCCTGGGCTGAGATCCTACAGGGGGCAGAATGTGGGACAGACTCCCTATCATCTAGCTGGGCTCTATTCAGACTTGGCTTATCGGCCTCATTTCTGTCTCTTAAAAGGCAACGCGTGGTTTTTTAGAACCCACTGGCAATCAAATGCCAATCTTAAAACAACTGTTGAGCTTTATAACCCATAGCGGCAGCTGCCACTCAGCTCAGATCTCCCTAGATGAATATTTAAATTCTCATTAGCACTCAATTCTCTTGGAAACAAAACAATGTTTATGGTCAATAAACAACTTCCCACAGATGTATTTTTATTGGGTTCCTCCATGGTGGGGACATTCCTGGCCAGGGAAGGCCATTTATAGCCACTGAAGGAGAACAGGGTAATTTTTGTTTTCAAGTTAAGATCATTTTTACAAGGCAGCCCTCTGCGATGCAGCCTGCTGGATTTATGAGCCATGAGAGCTGCTATACATTGCATGAGGGATTGGCTACAGCAGCGGTGGCCAACCTGAGCCTGAGAAGGAGCCAGAATTTACCAATGTACATTGCCAAAGAGCCATAGTAATACGTCAGCAGCCCCCCATCAGCACCCCCATCCTGCTCCCAGCGCCTCCCGCCCACTGGTAGCCCCGCTGATCAGCTGTTTTGTGGCATGCAGGAGGCTCGGGGGGGGGGAAGAATGAGGGCACGGCAGGCTCAGGGGAGGGGGCAGGAAGGGGTGGAGTGGGGGCAGGGCCTATGGCAGAGCCAGGGGTTGAGCAGTGAGCACCCCCCGGGACACTGGAAAGTTGGTGTCTGTAGCTCCAGCCCCGGAGTCGGTGCCTAGCCAAGGAGCCGCATAGTAACTTCTGAAGAGCCGCGTGTGGCTCCGGAGCCCCAGGTTGGCCACCCCTGGGCGATAGTGAGGATTTATTGAGCACTGTTGATCAGGATCTGAGCTCCCAGTGACATTGGCTTTTCTGGGCAGGGGGATATATGTCAGCCAAGACATCACTCTGTGTGTATCTCCCCCCGTGTCATGTGAAGAGCTGATCAGGAAGTTTTTCACAAACTAGTTTTTTGCCCCCCCCCGCAAAAGCGAAATTTGTCAAAAACCAAAACTGTTCATGAAACAGGGTCAATTTCACCAAATCTTCTAACTCCAGAAGCCATTGGGAAAAAAGTTTAGAAATTGTCCAAACGTCCCATTTTGACATTTTTTTTTAAATGAAAAGTTTGGGGGTTTCGAGTTGAAACGACATCTTGCTTTGAAATTTTGGTAAATTTAGACCAAAAAAGAAGGTTTTATTTTAAAAAAGAAAAAGAAAAAAGGAAAGATTCAAAATGAAGCATTTGGAAATTATTCAAATGAAATGTTACAATTGACCCAAATGGATTCATTTATTTATTTAAAGATTTTTTTTCAGGTCACAAGAGTTGTTGAGATTTTCAAGCTTTTTCATCCCCAGTCAGGCGAGAAAATGTGTTGATATCTGGACATTTTTGGTGGGACCAGAAAACCATGTTCTCATCCAGAGGCAGTCCTGGGGGGCCCTGGTGCATGCACGGGGCAACAAGTGCAGGAGAAAGTGACAGATAGAGGTGCCCGTGCAACACAGCATAGGGCGGTGGACAGCATTTAGAGAAAATCACACCCACCCTTTCTTTCCCCTTGAAGGAAGAAACAGTTTGTATAAATCTGCCACACCTAGGCCTAGGGCTCAACACACGGGTCTACCTAGCATACTGCACTGGAACTCAGCTAAGGGCTCCCACATGGCTATAGTTGACACACTGAACTGCCCAGATTTGAGACAGAACACCTCTGACACAGTGAATGTCATGTCATCAGCATAGCAGACTGCATCGTGGGCACACTGAGCCAGCCATTCTGGGTACAGCTGGCATATCCAGCTTCCTATGAGCTGGCAAACTGGATGCAGTTAGCATTTCCAACTGGTTGCGGCTGGTACACTGGCCTGGATACAGATGTGACAATGAACCATCTATTTAAGGTATGGCTTCCATTACTGTAGTATCTGAGGACTTTGCAATCTTTTAAAGTGTTCGTCCTCATAGCACCCCTGTGAGACAAGGCAGTGCCATTACCCCTATTTTACAGGTGGGAAACTGAGGCACAGAGAAACTAAATGACTTACTGAAAGTCATACAGGGAGTCTGTGGCAGAGCAAGAGAATCATTGTGATGCTACGCTCCATATTCTTTATGAAAATATGCTTATAATATGGGTATGACATAACTGAGATATATTTTACGTGAGATGGGTCTTGTAAGTAGGGTGACCAGATAGCAACTGTGAAAAAACGGGACAAGGGGTGGGGGGTAATAAGCATCTATATAAGAAAAAGTCCCCAAAAATGGGACTGTCCCTTTAAAAACAGGTAAGGTATCATTGGAAAGGTTCTGATTTACTGAATGTGATTATCCAATTTGTATGCATGTATGGTTTCTGTACCTAAAGTTAGTCCATTCGCCTATGTAACAATTACAACTGGGTATAATTACACTAATCTAATTGCCTTCTATGACGAGATAACTGGCTATGTGGATGAGGGGAAAGCAGTGGACATGTTATTCCTTGCCTTTAGCAAAGCGTTTGACACGGTCTCCCACAGTATTCTTGCCAGCAAGTTAAAGAAGTATGGGCTGGATGAATGGACTATAAGGTGGCTAGAAAGCTGGCTAGATTGTCGGGCTCAGTGGGTAGTGATCAATGGCTCCATGTCTAGTTGGCAGCCGGTATCATGTGGAGTGTCCCAAGGGTTGGTCCTGGGGCCAGTTTTGTTCAATATCTTCATTAATGATCTGGAGGATGGCGTGGATTGCACCCTCAGCAAGTTTGCAGCTGACACTAAACTGGGAGGAGAGGTAGATATGCTGGAGGGTAGGGATAGGATACAGAAGGACCTAGACAAATTAGAGGTTTGGGCCAAAAGAAATCTGATGAGGTTCAACAAGGACAAGTTCAGAGAGATGGAAGAATCCCATGCACCGCTACAGACTGGGGACCGAATGGCTCGGCAGCAGTTCTGCAGACAAGGACCTAGGGGTTACAGTGGATGAGAAGCTGGATATGAGTCAACAGTGTGCCCTTGTTGCCAAGAAGGCCAATGGCATTTTGGGATATATAAGTAGGGGCATTGCCTGCAGATCGAGGCTCTTAAGGAAAATTAAGCAGTCGTGGGATAAGAGAGAAGGTCCTCTCATGGATCAGTAACCGGTTAAAAGACAGGAAACAAAGAATAGGAATAAACAGTCAGTTTTCACAGTGGAGGGAGGTAAACAGCGGGGTCCCCCAAGGATTGGTACTGAGACTAGTGCTGTTCAACATATTCATAAATGATCTGGAAAAGAAAGTGAACAGTGAAGTGGAAAAGTTTGCAGATAATACAAAATTATTCAAGATAGTTAAGTCCAAAATTCAGTGCAAAAATTTACAAAGGGATCCTATAACATGGGGTAAATGGGCAAAAAAATGGCAGATGAAATGCAACCTTGATAAGTGCAAAGTAATGCACATTAGAAAAAATAATCCCAACTACACATATATAATTATGGGGTCAAAATTAGCTGTTACTATTCAAGAAAGAGATCTTGGGGTCACCATGGATAGTTCTCTGAAAACCCCAGCTCAGTGTGGAGCAGCGATCAAAAAGGCTAACCAAATGTTAGGAATCATTCGGAACAGGATAGCAAATAAGACAGACAATACCGATACCGCCACTATATAAATCCATAGTGAGCCCACACCTTGAATACTGTGTCCACTTCTGGCTGCCCCATCTCGAAAATGATATGGTAGAACTAGAAAAGATTCAGAAAAGGGCAACAAAGAAGATCCAGGGGATGGAACGGCTACCAGATGTGGAAAGACTAACCGGATTAAGGCAGTTCAGCGTAGAAAAGAGACGACTAAAGGGGGTATGTTGGAGGTCTATAAAAATGGTGAGAAAAAGTGAATAGAAAAAAGTGTTATTTATCTTTTCCCACAACTCAAAATCCAGGGATCACCCAATGAAATTAATAAGCAGCAAGTATAATACAAACAAGCGGAAGTACTTTTCCCCCCAAATTAACCTGTGGAACTCATTGCCATGGGATGTCATGATGGCCAAAACTATAATTGGGTTCAAAAAGGAGCAAGATAAGTTCCTGGAGGATAGCCATTGATGCACCTATTAGCCAAGGTGATCAGGGATTCAACCCCGTGCTCGGGGTGAACCTAAATCTCTGACTGCCGGAAACGAGGTGGGGAAGAGAGGGGGGGATCACTCCAACTGCCCTGTTCAGTACATTCCTTCTGAAGATCTGACATTGGCCACTGTCAGAGACAGAATACGGGGCTAGCTGGGCCCTTGGTGTGACCCAGTTTGGCAGCTTTTATGTTCTTAGGTTTTATTAAACCTGGGGTGTCACAAACCTTTTTTTGAGTCACACGAGCCATTTTTTCCTCTCTTTCATTTAAATTGTTGGGGTGTTTTCTAAAGGAAATTTAGTTAAAAATAAGCTGCGTTTCCAACAAGGCTGAATCCTGAGCTGAGCAAACAATAAGAAACCACGTCTGAAAGTCTGTCCTGCCTCTGCAGCTAAATCAAATAAGAAATGACGGCATGCCATACTCCAGAACCTGTGCTTAGCGACAGCCAAATGGAGCTCCACCCTCCAATGTTCCAAGCTCCTTTCTAAACCTAGAACCCCCGGTTTGCCAGTGAGTTCTAGGTTTGGCAAGACCAGAGCTCTATCTCTAAACATGTCCATTGCCTAGTGAATTTGGGCTTCTACTCAATGGATTTGTGTGCAACAGAGATCATTCAAACTGAGCCAGCAGCAGCGAGTTCCTGCCTGGGAGTGTTTTCAAACGCAAAGGCAAAGGACAATTTCACAGTCTCTGTCATGTTGTCACTCTTTCCAAACATGCTATAATTTCACTTGGAGGTTTTGCTAATCAAACAGCCTCCAGACACTTCTGTTCCCTGGCAGGATGTCTCCACGGAGGGGATTGCTGCAGAGCGGGGGCAATGCACCGACTTTCCTCACCCCTGTGTTCCTAGCCTTTTCCTGACATCACACCCTGAGTCTCTTGCAAGTCCCAGGTTGGTTCCCAGGCTGCCAGGAGAACAGGAGGCACAGCAGCATGTGCAGTTTCACAGTAACGCAAGAAATCAAAGAAACCAAATTGTCACTCGGGCCCCAGTCCTTTTCCCCACCGCAGGAGAAAGGCCACAATGAGCCGCACCATGCACCGCTAGGATCCCCCTTCGCTGTGGGAAGAGCATGGCTGGGTTCCAATGCCTCTCTCACTGTCTCTGCTGCTCCCCTGGAGCCAAGCAACTCTTCCATGAGAGCTGAGTCCGGGCTGTGTGTCAGGGAGGCCTCGAGGAGACACGTCTTAGTCAGCTAGAGTGAGCTGAGCAAGGCTAGGGAAGCAATAGGAAGCCCTGGCTGAGAGTCATTCCTGACCCTGCCCTCTAGCTTAGTGGTTCTCAGCCAGCGGTGCATGTACCCCGGGTATGCAGCAGTCTTCCAGGGGTACGTCAACTCATCTAGACCAGTGTTTCTCAACCTGGGGGCTGCAGCCCCCAAGGGGCTGGCAGGATGGGTTGAGGGGCGTCGCAAGTGCAGGGCTGGCGTTAGTGGGTGGCAAGCAGGGCAGCTGCCTGGGGCCCCATGCCACAGAGGGGCCCACAGAGCTAAATTACATGCTTCAGCTCTGGGCAGTGGGGCTCAGGCTTCAGACAGACTCACAAGTGAAAACCAGATTCAAGCACCACACTGAAATGTAAGTACAACATTCATATTCCCATCTATTTATGTTATAATATGGTAAAAAGGAGAAAGTCAGCAGGTTTCCAGTCATCGTGCACTGGGACACTTTTGTGTTTTGATGTCTGATTTTGAAAGCAAGCAGTTTTTTAAGTGAGGTGAAACTTGGGGGTATGCAAGACAAAGCAGCCTCCTGAAAGGGGTACAGTTGTCTGCAAAGGTGGAGAGCCACTGGTCTAGCGTCTAGGTCCCCACCTAAGCTCCTCACAGGCATGAATGCGATTGTCCTCTAACTCCCGTGTGAGGCAGGGCAGTGCAAGTGTCCCCATGTCACAGATGGGGCACTGAAGCCCAGCGGGCCGGGTTGCTAAAGGTATTTAGGCACCTACGGGTGCAAACTGGTGTCTCATGGGATTTCCAAAAGCTTTCATAAGTCACACTCGGTGTCCATCTCAGTTTGCAGGCACCTAAACACCTAGCTCAGAAGGATCAAGCAATTTGCCGAAGCTCGCAGAGGAAGCCTGTGGCTCAGCAGAGATTTGAACACGGGTCTGACAAGTCCAAGACTAGGGACCTCAGCACCGTTCCTCTCTAGCACTAGCAGATGCAGCAAAAATTGTCCTTTACAGTGATTACAACCAGCTACTTGCCTTTGCTACTGCTCCAGCAATCCTAACCTTGATTTTCATTTCCTCACCCGTCTTAAACCAGCCGCATCCCCTTGGCTGTCAACATCCTCCCTGGTCAGACCATTCTTTACCCCGCTCTTTGGGGAATTTGCATCTCCCTCCAGCTCAGAGCCCATTTTTGGTGGTCATTCCTTGGACGGGCCAGACCGACTCAGGAGCCACAGAGCTTTCGTTTTATGGTGACACGAATATCTTTGGCGAAGGGAGTCACTCCAAATGCATGGCTCAGCATTTCTGTCCCTCTAGCTGAACAGATTGGGTTTGCAAAAGTACGTCAAGGCCTCCGGCAAGGAGAGGCGGAGACTCCCAGCCCCCAGCTGGCTCTATCACACAGGCAGAGATTCTTTGCCTCCTCTGAGGTCCCTTTTCCACACATTCGGTCTCCTCTCTCTATACTGTCAGAACACGTCTCTCCATGACAGGCGTATGGTCCCCCATTACCCCAGCATCTCACAGCCTTCAGTGTCTCCTCCCTCACAGCCCCATGTGGAAGGGGATTGCTGTTAGCCCATTGTACAGCTGGAGACCTGAGGCACCAAAGGGCAGGTCTGCCCCGGCACTGGAGGTGTAACTTGTAGCTCACATTTCTCTGACCTAGTGGGGGTGCTAACAGCAGAAGAGTAGCCAGGAGCAGTGGGGAGAGGCTTGCTGCCCCAGGTACATTGCTAGGGTCTTGGTCAGGATCAGATATAGGACAGCTAGCCCCTCCCACTGCTCGCGGCTACACTTCTGTTTTCAGTGTGCTCCCTGAATCAGCTTCCAGCTCCAGTGTAGAGGGTAGACCAGTAGGGGGTCATGGTCATGGAGGGAGAGATGATCTCTCAGGTAGCCAGGGCCAGTCTCATGAAGAGTTTGACTATCAGGACCGAGAGCTTGAATGGGGCTTTGTATTCAGCGGGGAGGCAGGTCAGAGAGCAGAGCCCTGGGCTGATGTGTTCACAGAGACCTGTGTGGTTGAGCAGACAGGAGGAGATGTTTCCCTCTCTCCTGTCCAGCCTCCTCCCCAGCCCCCCTCTCTCCACACAGGGCACCCACGTCTGTGTGTCTCTCTGACCCTCGATGTGTCCCACTTATGAAACAGCAAATCAGTGCTCAAGGAGGAGTCCAGTTCAGACACAGAACCAAATTGCCCTGATGCTGCTGATTGTCCTGGAGGCATCTCTGCACATTGTCCTGGAGGCATCACCCATGACGCTATACAAGTAAATCCCACCATTATGAATGCAGAGAAGAGTAGCTAGCAAGGTCCCTTCACCTAGTTCTACGCACGCGTGTCTCCCGCCTCCCTCCTACTATTTCCAAATACCTCTCTCTCTCCTCTCCTCCCCCTTCTCTTGAGCCCTGTCATCCCATCAGGTAGCTGCACTCAAAGAGGCACCATTGTACTGGACACAGCCTAGTTCCAAGCAACCCGAAGTCCCACAGCAAGGGAGCAGGGCAATGCTCCCAGCAAGTGCAGTGGCATGCAAACCCTTTGTGCTTATCGTGCATGAGGGCAAGGCTCATTCAATGCTGTCCTATTAACAAATGTCTGCATTTAAATATGTGCCACTCAGCCTATGTGGCTGCACCGCATCTCCTGTGACGAGTCCATTTTCTGCAATGGGGAACCAGGACTAGAACTCTGGGACTACAGCTCCAAAAGCATGGATCTTTCCCACTTGAGCTAAAGAAGAATGCCATCAGCTAGCACCAATGGTAGGTCCTAGAGGATCTGTCTGAGATCAAGTCTTGTCAGTGCAAGAAGCACTCTTTTTCGTGTCGGATTCCCCTCACTAATGAGGATTGCTAGCTCCTTAGGACAACACCTCAAACAGATTATTGAGCAAATATTACCAATTTTTGATTAATAATTTATCCAGATTTTTTTATATATTTAACCAGCTCAAATAACCAACATCCAAAAGTGATTCTCCAAAAGTGGATGAAGAATGAGCATAAAAAAGCTTAGAATAGGGTAATCAGAGTGAAAAAAGGCTATTTTAGCAGCTTAGTACTCCAGTTATGGGTGTGTTAGAGAGTGAGAAAGGAACATTTGGAGATTAGGTAGGTAGGTAAGTAGGTAGATTTTTCCCCTAATGGAAATATTTACATGAGGCAGTATCCATTGTGAGGAGACTATCTATTGATGATCATTTGTACTGAAAATAAATACACATATAACAATAAAGACAAATACACACATGGAGTCTTAATGTTACCACTGACATAAATGGACCCATACAACAGTATGTATAAAAAAGTTCTCAATTAGCAGATGATGTCAGATAGAATCACATTTCTTCATGCATTTCAATCCATGTGTGGTTATAATGTCCTGAAAACCCCAGTTCTCTGTCTGCTGGTAGAGGCTATTCTCTCTCTTAGGATACAAGACAACACTGATAACACCCCACCTCCTCTCCTGCGCTTGTGTCCTCTGTATTTGCACCTGAGCAGATGGGATCTGCTGCCTGACACGCCCATTGTGCTCAGTGGAGCTGGGCGAGCTGATGGCTGCTAGGATGCATTTGACACTGCTCTCTTTACGGACATATACGCACCCCACTTGCTATTATTGCACACATAGGGTGGAGTGGGTCCACCCCTCCCTATTTTCCAGCCCTGCCCTCTGCTCTCCTGTCTCCTCTGTGCCATCTCTCCTCTCCAGCACTGCCCCTTCCTGGTCTGCCCTCTGCCACTGGCTCAGTCTGTCCACTCTCCCAGTGCTTGAATCATTTCTGTAGTTGATCCCCGCCTTCCTCACCTTCCCAGCTATTAAGCATCCTCCCATGAAACCATCACGGAGCTTGGTCCTACCATTAGAGAAGCAAAGTGGTAGAGCACCAAGCAGGGTGGTGGGTGCATGGGGCCCTGATCCTGCATTGCTGAGAGCACTGCACCGTAGCTACCCTACCTGGTACGAGAGCGGCGCACATAGGGGTCTCAGCAGCTTAAGGGGTGCGCATGAGACCATGTCTCAGACATACCCATGCTTTTTTACCCTATGGTGCCCAATGCACTTGGTACGCTCCACAAACACGCCCCCTCAGGCTGCCCGATGCCTGGGTACCAAACATTCCTGGGCACACGGTGCTCTGATGGTGCTGGGGTTCCTGCCAACACAACCAAGAGCTTGTTGCAGTTTGTGGCTTCTGGGGTTTCTTGCGGTTCTCTCCCTGCCCATGTCTGGAGAGCCACAGCACCGATGCTGCAGTCTGGCTCAGGACCCTGATCTCCTGCCGTGCACTAAGGGAATAGCCGCCAGGCCCGCAGGCCCAATGGGGAAGCTTCAGTGAAGCCTCCAGGCCACCCTGAATGCAGCGGTCTGCTGAGGCTGCTCATTACACGCAGAGGGGCCAGGCTGCAAGCTCACCACAGCTGGGCTCAGCGTGACACGAAGGCAGAAATGTTCCGAGGCTGCAATGTGGCATTACCGCAGGATTATTTCATGCACGCACACCCCAGAAAAATGCCAATAGGAGGCAGCCCCGGTTCATGCTTAAATTGGGGCCTTGCAGGAGCAGCAGTTTTGAGGAGGAGGTTTCCAAGGGGAAGCCGTGTTAGTCTGTAGCAGCAAAAACAACGAGGAGTCCTTGTGGCACCTTAGAGACTAACAAATTTATTTGGGCTTCTTCCCAATGGGGTGCCCTTGTATTCCTCTACCCCCAAACACTCTGCCTGGGATATTGGTGTGCCCCACAGTCACCCCTTCATCTGCTGCTAAAAATATTCACCTATTGCCTAATATTCAATGCTTCACTGACCACTGGGATTCCCGTTTTTCACAGTGTTATCTGCTTTTGCGCACCAGTTCCAGAATCAGCCCGGAGAAGGATGCTAAGTCCTTGGGAAACTACTTGGATGCATTTTTACAGAAAAGCCTAGGAATTCACTACTGCGAGCTGCCCAGAATATGATTAACCATTGGCTGGGAGGCATTGGCAGTATCTCGGGAGGAAGGAAGCACAGAGTGTACAGAAAACACAGCTGGAATCCTGTTAAATAAATAACAGAGCATGAGCATGGGAAGGGAAGGGGGAGAACAGCGGAATGGAGCGAAGCCACCTACTCCATGCACCATGGCTATGCATTCCCCTTGCCTGCCTTCCTCCACAGCGCTGAGATGACATATGAGGCTGTCACACTGCATTATGTTCACTTGTGGGAGCAGAAGCTGTGCAAACCCACACCCAGAGCGCCACTTCAGTGCAGACCCCCCCTCTGGCTAATGGGTTCCTGTCTCTTTGCCCTCTGGACTGGGAAATGCGCAATTTGGTCACGCGAACGAGAAGCAAGCAAGAGTTTCCAGGGTGGTGCATCTGATCAGGACAGAGCCCTGCACTTTCCATCGAAGTATCCCCTAGAGGTGAAACCAAATAATGGAGCCTTGTCCATTATGAGCACCTAGGAACCAGTGCTAATATGACTGCCCCATGTATCCACAGGGCAATCAGTAGCGAAAGGAAAACAGCCCTAGAGGAGATGGGGGATGTACAGTGGTGATTATAAACCAGCCTGTAAAACCACGGCACCTCTTTTTCCATCCGGCGCCACTCTAGTATCAATGCCAGGAAACCACATGGCACAGGGGAAAAGGAGCAGTAGCTTGAACAGGTCACAGAATGAATCCTGATGGTCAAATGCACAGATTATGAATCACCAGCCTTCAGCTTCTACTTTGGGGTGTGGGGAATCGTAGGCGAAAGGGGCCAGGGGAGCACATTATTCAGGCCGTTGCTTTTGAGCAGAGGTTTTCACCTTACATGACACACCAAAGATAACCTTATCTTAAAAGAACTGGAGTATTCTTCAGGAAGGGTCCAAATGACTACATCCTATGGCAGAGCTCCCATCGGGGCCATACTGTAGTATTTCTTTAGAAGGATGACACTTTACCCTGCAAAGGCCCTGGCTGGTCCTTGCTGGGGCTAACCTCCTTTGGCAGACTAAGTGTTCTGTGGCAGGCCACGGATGGTCTGCGTCCTTTCGAAATCACTGTGTTCGTGGAAAGTCAATCATAGAAACACAGTGCATCATTCCAGAGTGACCACCCCTGGATTTTAAGTGTCGGGTAAAATCACCAAAAGTTACTAAGGGCCAGATCCTCAAGGGTATTTAGGTTTCTATGGGGAGTTAGGCACCTACATATCTTTGTGACTCTGGGATCAAATTATTTAGGAGCCTAAGTCCCAATGGCCGCCATTCAGGATCCTACATGCCTTGGTTTGAAAATGGGAATTAGGTTCCTAAGTCACTGAGGCGCTTTGAAAATGTTACCCTGTAAGCGTTTGGGACTTGTTCACTCTCGGCTAATAGACACTTGCTGCATAATAGTGAGTCTGCATCTGGTCTGGGGAGGCCTGTTCTACAGGGAAGAACCATTTGCGCTGTTGGGATCTAGATTACAAGCACTCCCAGAGACCAAGGACTTCGCTCAGGGATCACTTTCGGCTCAGGCCAGTGTCTGACTTGAATGATGCTTTTATTGCTTGAACTCTCCTATGGGCTTCTCCTTCCCACCCATCCACGCCCCCCACATCTGCCTTCCCCATTCTGGCACACACACACCGGTCTGTTCCCGGGCAACAGCACAGGGCTTAGTGCCTGTCCTGTCTTAATGCACCTCTGTGCACCTTCCTACCCTCTGATCAATCCCAGCTGCGTTTAATGGCCTACAAGCGTCGATTCCTGCTCACAACCAGGCAGCTGGTGCTGAAGGGGGTGGGGGCTCCTAAGTTGGAAACTGCCAATAACTGCTCCATGAAATACAACGTTCCCCACTCGGATGTCCCAGGAAACCATTCTCCAGCGCGCAGCCACGTGCCAGCAGCACCAGTCAGCTCCAGTCGCGAGATACAAAAGTAGCGGAGACGAGAGGTTGCAAAGGTTGCATTTGTGGAGGTGACATGGTCCCTAGGCCCATGAAGTCAACAGACGGCGTAGTCCGTCATGACAGCCTAGAAATCAGTGCCCATATAACCACTCCATGTACCCCCAGGACAGCCGGTAGCAAAAAGAGCAAACAATGCACACCCGGCAGAACCAAACGGCTGAAAGCACTCCTTGGTTCTCTTAACTCTGCAGAAACCTGCTTCATCCAGCAAGGAGAGAAGCGGACCGGCGGAGCTCCGGTGTAAGCCACAGCTCGGCACAGACCCCAGCAAGAAATGGTTAGCGCTCCCCTCTGAGAGAGCAGTCAAACCAGATGGTTAAAAAAATACAGGCACTGTTCGGAAACCCTCTTTCCCCTTCCCCACCCATGCCAGCACCCCCCGTGCAAGCCTGGCCCCGCTGCTAGCGGAATGGACACCGCTTCCCCTTCCGCAGGAATGCACGCTTTCTTTCAAGCCACACGCGCGTGTGTGTGTGTGTTTAGAGCGGCTGCTTTCCATCCGTGTCAGTCCCTGTCGGGGTGTAATCAAATACTCTTAAGCCGTTTGCGTCTCTCACTCTCCCCGGACTCACGCCTCAGCCGGCCGAGGGAACGGACCCGGCCGAGTCTGGGGGATTCATTTTACCTCTCTCTCCAACGCAGTGGCAGGAAAGGACCCACACTGCACAGCAAACTAGCCACCGCGCCGAGGATTTAAGAGCCAGAATCGCAGGCCGACAAAGCAGGATCCACCTCGAATGATGATGCCGCAAACCGCGGGTCCATCAAAGCCACAAAGCCCAGGCAGAGGCTGCTGTCCAAGGACTGCACTCAGACCACCCTGCGGCGCAGCACCCTTGCCTTCTGCACTAGAATCTGTCCAGCCCAAGGCATCGGCCGGCCACCACGGCCCACTCACCGCAACATGACAGATCAGACTGCCTGCTAGGGGGGTCGGCAGGGGCCCCTCCAAGTCACAGCTCCACCAGCAAGTGGCCTTTGGGACCTGCTAGCCTGCTAGGGAGGATCAACCAGGACACAAGGGCTCTGGCAAACAAACTTCAACTCAACAGGCTGCCTGCCTCTTTCCCAGCACCACGCGAGAGAAGCCTGGACCCCGCAGAGATGGTCCTCTCTTGACTCACCCTTGGCCAGATCGCATCACCTTAAGCACCTGCTGGATTCTCCACTGCCAAGCCCGGCCGCACGCCCAGAAAAGATAAAGCAAGTAGAAGCTCTGTCCATACTCACAGTTTTGAAGTCCTTCTGGCTGCACTCCCGACCTTTGAATTTGCAATACAGTAGCATATCCTTCAGGTCGTGCCCCACGCGCCCCAAGAACTCCTGCATGTTGAAAATTTTCGGTTTGTATTGCTTAAAGTTGGCCTTGTCCTGGAGAGCGGCCAGGACAGCTGGGTCAGCCAGGTGGGGCGCTGGAATCTGCAGGTTCACATCCAGCAAGGCCAGGAGCTCCCCAGCATGGTACAGGTCATTGGTGGTGAGTCTGGAGAAGCGGAACTCATTGAGGTTACAGATGGTGACTGCAGGGAAAACCAGGCTATTGGCCACTACCTCGTCCACTTTAGTGACGTGCTGGTAGGAGAAATAGAAAGCCACCCGATCCGAGCTCTCCACCAGGAGGAGACCCAGCGAGCCCACAAAGGCCATGGTCCACAGCAACCGCCTTATGGTCACCGGCCCATAGACAAAAATGTGGCGGATCCCATGGAGGGAGGAAGTGTTGGCAAACATCTGGATGCTGGAGGGCTCCAGGCTTCCCATGCTTCCCTCGCTGGTGCTGTCCTTAAGATCCATTGGGGTAGTTTGTTAAAATCCTGGCACTATTTTTCGGGTCAGTGCCTCTCTAGACTGACAGAACTGTATCTCCCCACCACCACCTTCCAATGGGCTTCACCCCTTATCTCTGGGGAGCAGGAGAGGAGAGAAGAAGAGAGGATCAGGCCAGCTGCTGGGAGTTTCTCCTAGGAGCTCAGCAGTAGCCTGGCAGGGGTAAATATTTATATAAAATCCATTCAAACTCTAGCTCTTGATTTCCTCGGTGCGATAAGGAGGGCTGGTTTTATTGAGGGAGACACCAAGGTGATGTGGAAGAGATGTGGGTGGGAAGCGAGAGCTTAGCCAATGGAAATAAAGTCCTCCCCCTACACACACACACACACTGGACAGAGAGAGAGAACAGAAAGCCAGCGAGGCCGCTTGCAGCCGGCTAGCGGCGCGCGATGCACCAGGCTGCCCGCTTTGCCGAGCTGAGGGGCGGCGGAGCAGCGCTGCTTTCCCACGGCTTGATTGTTCTGCTCCGACGTTGCTAGCAGCTGGATTCGAGCACCCTCCCAGCCCTGTTTTGGACAAGGCTCCAGATGCTGCCGGTCTCAGTCCTCGGAGAAAGCTGGGCGGCTGATTCACAGGGAGAGAGGAGGCAGGGGAGTGCCGGAGGGAGAGAAGCAAACGCCAGCGGGAGAAGCAAAGAGGGAAAGAGATGCGGGGCGCCGCGCACGCCCCGACACAGAGCAGCGGGCCGCAAGCCAGCTGCCTTCTCTTCCCTCAGGCAGCAGCTGAGGCAAAAGTTAAGGAAGGGCAGGACTGGGTGGGCAGCTGCTGCAGAATGGGAGAATGGCTCTAGAGAACTGCGGGGTGCAGTCTTGGGGGGGGCACGTTTCTTCTCGTCCTTTCTCGTTTCTTCCCCTCTCGCTTTCCGCGAGAGCCTGCCCGCTTCGGGACCCCCTGGCGCTGCAGACGCTCGAGAGGAGAGAGTAACTCCTCGAGCCACCGCCTCTGGGACCTGTCTCCTCCAGGGAGGCGCAGGGAGAGGGGACTGCTTCCGAGGAACCTCAGGTTGCTGCTGGGATGATGGTGATGTTCATGAGTCATTAATCAATCAAGCCTCTTCCAGAGTGCAAGGAGGAAGCCAGGAAGCTGCCTCTCTATCCCCAGCCCGAGGGTTGCTAAGGGCTCACCCAGCCGCACCTGGAATTTCCCTGGTTTTGCTTCCTTTGAGTGTTCACGTGAAAGGCACCGGTGCTGTGTTTGTGTTTAAAAGGGTTTCCCAGAGAGGTCACAGTGGGGAGGTGGGGGTCGAGGCCTGCAGTATCCTGCAGGAATAACTCCCAGTGCTGCAGCGTCCCATCTGCAAGCTGCGGCCCATGGGGCCTTGGCTGCCCAGTTTGGGAGCATTTTTGCTCTGTGTTGGCCCCCTGGATTACAGTGGGGTCCCGGGCTGTGAATGAGGTCCCTGCGCACTCAGTAATGATCGTGATCATTCACAATAGCTGCATGAGGTCAGGCCCGGCACAAAGAAGTAGGGACTGTCTCCCTTTGTTCTGTGTTTGTACAGCACCTTGCACGCTGGGGCCCTGCTCCCTGACTGAGACTAGCTGCTACCACAATGCAAATAGTAAATAATAATAAAGGGGCATTTCTCGCCCTGGAATAAATCCTGCCTGCCTGCTGGCTGCAGCACAGATGTAAAGAGAAAAAAACCTCAATTCACTGGATTTGCTTCATGCCTAAAGCATGTGTGTGAATTTCAGAGGGGTGAAATCCTGGGCCACACCTGGGCCACACCATTCACCTGAAGTTAATGGTGAAACTCCCCTTGGCTTCAGTGGGGCCAGGATCTCATCCTGGGATGTTAGAAAGCCCCCAAAGGAAATGTATTGCAAAGCCAGCTGACTTAGCTCACCTCAAACCCCTCTGATCAGCTCTGTCCTCTTTTCACCCCCAGGAGCTGAGTCCGGGGGGGGGGCCACCCACCAGTGGTCCCCACAGCCACCACCTCCGGAACCTCACCAAGTGGGTCACAACAACCAGCTCAGCACAGAACACCTGGGCCGAGGGAGCCGGCGGGACAAGGTCTCCTGCTCCGTTGCACAACGGAGCCTGTGCAGTTCAATACGTTGAGCTGGACCCCACTTTTGTCTTTAAGGCAGGAAGCAACACCAGGAGTTGATGCAGAGGAAGGGGCATTTTGTTGCAGGGATAGGGTGTCAAGATGGGCAGGGAAAAGGGGAGACAGAGGCTGGGCAGGGGGGAGATGGAGGCAAGACACTTCCTGTCCTGAGCTAACCGCATGAGCTGCTGCAGTTTGAGCTAAAGCTAGCTAGCTGTGTCTGTAACAGGTACCCCGCTTCTCCGGCACGGGCACCCTCGCCAGTATGTTACACCCGCACCTTCCTGCAGGTTACTCATGCCCCTGCTTCTGAACTTGGACTCCCCCATTCCAGACAACCCCTCCTAAAGCTGATTC
Source organism: Natator depressus (assembly GCF_965152275.1). Taxonomy (NCBI): domain Eukaryota; kingdom Metazoa; phylum Chordata; order Testudines; family Cheloniidae; genus Natator; species Natator depressus. Next base: position 5,546,605 of record NC_134260.1, read on the forward strand.
CCCAAGGGGCTGAAACCCTCCCCCCGGGACAGCATTAACCACGGGAACTCAGTGTTCTGGTTTATCACCCTGGGTGCTGTGGTAATAAGGGTGTGCCCTGAAAAAGCCATAACACTTTGCACGGCTTGAGCTGGCTTGAGGATTGGGCCAAAAGAAATCTGATGAGGTTCAACAAGGACAAGTGCAGAGTCCTGCACTTAGGACGGAAGAATCCCATGCACCGCTACAGACTAGGGACCGAATGGCTCAGCAGCAGTTCTGCAGAAAAGGACCTAGGGTTACAGTGGACAAGAAGCTGGATATGAGTCAACAGTGTGCCCTTGTTGCCAAGAAGGCCAATGGCATTTGGGGATGTATAAGTAGGGGCATTGCCAGCAGATCGAGGGACGTGATCGCTCCCCTCTATTCGACATTGGTGAGGCCTCATCTGGAGTACTGTGTCCAGTTTTGGGCCCCACACTACAAGAAGGATGTGGAAAAATTGGAAAGCATCCAGTGGAGGGCAACAAAAATGATTAGGGGACTGGAACACATGACTTATGAGGAGAGGCTGAGGGAACTGGGATTATTTAGTCTGCAGAAGAGAAGAATGAGGGGGGATTTGATAGCTGCTTTCAACTACCTGAAGAGGGGTTCCAAAGAGGATGGATCTAGACTGTTCTCAGGGGTAGCAGATGACAGAACGAGGAATAATGGTCTCAAGTGTCAGTGGGGGAGGTTTAGGTTGGATATTAGGAAAAACTTTTTTACTAGGAGGGTGGTGAAGCCCTGGAATGGGTTACCTAGGGAGGTGGTAGAATCTCCTTCCTTTGAGGTTTTCAAGGTCAGGCTTGACAAAGCCCTGGCTGGGATGATTTAATTGGGGATTGGTCCTGCTTTGAGCAGGGGGTTGGACTAGATGACCTCCTGAGGTCCCTTCCACCCCTGATATTCTATGATTCTATGAGCCCCTCCAATCCAAGGATCTCAGAGCACTTTACAAGAACAGGCCAGCGAGGTGCTGTAGGTATTAGCTTCTCTGCCTTGCAGACAGAAACCTGAGACTCGAGGGCCCAGCTCCTCAAATATTTAGGCACCCAACTCCCATTGACATCAGTGGGAGCTAGGGGCCGAAATACCTTTTCAGCTCTGGGACTAGGAGTTTAAGTGACTGGCCCAAGGTCACATGCAGCGTCAGCGACAGAGCCGGCAAGAGAATGCCGGAGTCCTGTTATGTAGTCCCTTGTGCAAACCACACTCTCTGATGAGAGTAGTTCATGGAGGCAAATGGCACCGGAAACCTCTGCACCGGAGAGCGCACACCAGGGCAGAAGGTACCTGACTGTCCAAGTGAGCCAGCCTCCCCCCGCACACACACCATACAGTCCCTTGCAACCAGGAAATGCCTCCTACCCTGCAGGCTGGGAGCCGTGATAGACACATATCACAGCAGTTCACAGCAAGTCACACTGTCTCGCAAGGATCTACCTAGGCTACCCACATGGCCCCCAGTACCCCTCTGCAATGTAACACTCCGAACACCCTGGGAGGCAGGCAGCATCTTTAGCTGGACATAGAAACTTTTAACATTAGATATCCCAATGTAGTGTGATAATAAGGCAGATCTTTAGACCCATGGAAAAAAAACCCCAGCAGATTCAATTATTTTTCTAGCAACTGGCAAATCCAGAAGGAAACCAGCCAGGCCTGTCAAATACTGGCCAGATGGTAACCCTACCATCAGAGCACAAACCCAGCCCTCTCTGGAGGGCGCCTGCCTTATCCGCTGCACAAAGCTTTTTACGGCAGCCCCATAGACTGTGTATTATAGGCAGTAGGGGTGAAAACCCAAGACTTAAGCGCTGCCTCGGGCCTGCGCTCTGACTCTGTGCAAGGGGGAATTTCACCCTAAATTAAGTGTCACCAATAAGGAGCTCCTCTGTGACACACCCCATCAGAAGGCTCCCCTGCCCACTCAGGGCTCAGGGCACCAACAAGCTCCCTTGTAACGACGGCCCATGCTGTAGCAAGCGCTCCAGAATGATACACACAGCCCATCGCCAGCTCTGTCTTGGGGGCAACCAGCCACTGCTTTAGAAACTCTCTGCTGTGGCTTGATTTCCTCACCCAGCAGCCCAGCTGTTGCTGTCCCAGCTGATTGACCGAGGAGGGTGGCCATGAGGAATGAGGAGGCAGCTGCTGATCAGACCCCTGCTGTTGATTTGTGAGGGGGATTTGAAAAGCATGGGGCAGAGTTACCTTCTTTGTTTCCAAACCTTTCCATGGGTGTGGCCAGACGACCTCCTGGATCCGCCCCATTTTTCTCCCCACCCATCTACCAGGAGTTTTAGTAGTGGGGGGTTAGCTTTGCAGGCCAGAAGGCTGGGGAAAGGGCCTTGCAAAAGCCTATGTCTTGTTATACAGAAGCAGTTGGGAACTAATAAAGAGTGTCTCTTTCAAGCACCGAACACCACACTAACTTCCTCCCTGCCTCAGTCTCCCCAGTGATAGTGTGAGCACTTTCTCCTCTACAGCTTCTGCTGTTCGGAACCATTTCTCTTCCCCCCTGACTCTCCATGTGCTTTCCGATCTCACTTGCAAACCTCTCTCTTTCCCAACTGCTGTGGTAGTGGCCTGATGAGTTATTGCTTTCATTTATTCCCCAAAAGCTGCCTTTCCCATCCTGTATTCCGTAATTCATACCATTCGCCATCTGCTGCCTTTTATTATTTAACTATGTACAGTGCTTTGGGGACAGTTTGCATAAAGAACGCCAGGCAGCCCTCTGCTGGGTATGTTTGCTGGGCTGTTCTCAGTTGTTCATAAGGTCTGCTTGCTGGAGAAGTGGGTAGTTTGTGGGGATTCACTAGACAGCCATAGGACTAGAGAGACAACTGCCTAGTATGCGCATGTGTGCTCGCACGTTTTCACACTCGTGCACCAGTATTATCTACTGGATGGGAACGGGAACGGCTGACCTGGACCCCTAAGAGGCAGCGGAGGTTTTGCTTTAGCTACCCTGGGAGGGATGGGTGTTTGAGGACCTGCTGTTGCCATGAGGTCGCGGCGGATGTGGTGTGCAGCGTATGGACAATGGCTGCGACAGCAGGAAGGATGGGGTAGTGGTCAGGGGACTAGCCTGGGACTTGGCAGACCCAGGTGCAATTCTCTGCTTCCTCAAACAATTCCTCTGTGACCTTGATCAAGACCCTTAGCATCTTCAGCTGTGTAATGGGTTGAACAGCGCTGCCGCACAGGGTGCCAGGGGGTTAAACACACTAAAGGGTCTGACATGTTCTGACACTACATCAATGGGGGCCAGATAAGCCTCAGTGCTAGCTCTTAGTGGCCATGTCCTTATTACACAACCTTCCCATGATGCAACTTTTGTGCCTGGGAGGGGACAGCAGGGCAGTACCGGCTGAATCAGCAATTTGCCCCACATGTGAGGTTAGCTAGGCAGGTGCCTCACACTCCTTGAGTCTCAATCAACTCTTCTCAGTAAACCAGGGAGACCAGTAGACGTCTCGGTAGGTGCATTGTCTAGGCAGTTTTCTCTCTAGTCCTATGGGGAAACAGAGAATAAGCGTGCCTCGGAAAGTCTCCTCGTCTTCCTCCCACGCAAAGGAGAGGCTGGGGAGCAACAGGGCAGGGAGCTGATCAAGGGAATATTAAAGAACAGATTTGAAGGAAGAGATTGTTTTCCCTCTGGTGTTTCTGCATTGAAAAGACCTCTCCTGCCCTCTAGCGTCTCAACCCACCCCTGCTGCTCTTGGAAGGAAAGCTACTTGGGGTGTTTATAAAAGTATGAAGAAAAAGACCTCAATGGTTTGCGTTTTTTTTTCCTGGACTTTCTCTGTGCTTCTTTGCTCCCAAACAACGGTGAAAGTTCTGAGCCATTGTCACTTTGAAACACGTTGAGAGTGAATGATTCGAATCTGGCTGGGAACAGGATCATCTAGTCTGACCTCCTGCAAACCCAGGCCAGGGAACGTCCCCTAGAGAGATTCCTGCATCAACTCCATAACTTGGGCTTGAACCAAAGCAGGTCATTTAGAAAGACAGCCATACTGGATTTAAAGGCTCCAAGTGTGGAGAATCTACTACACGCTTTGGTAAATTATTTCAGTGGTTAATGACCCTCACTACTAAATACGTACACTTTATTTCCTGGTTGTGTTTGTCAGCCTTCAGGCTCCAGCCACAGATCTTGTTCTGCCTTTGTCTGCTAGACTGAAGACCTCGCCCCACATATTTCAGATGTCTTCACCCCACATAGGTGCTTGCAGACTGTAATGAAGTCCCTACTGAACCATCTTTTCGATATGGCCAATTGACTGCGCTTCTTGAGTCTCTCACTGTACGACAGGTTTTCAAGATCATGCTCTTCTCTGAAACGTCTATAATTTTATAACAGCCATTTCAAAGTGAGGACAGCAGAACTGGCCACGAGTCCAATAACGGTCTCACCGGTGCTGGATTCAGAGATAATATCACCTCCCTCTCCTCCTCAATATTCCTTCGCTTTAAGCCCTTTTTGCCACACATCACACTGGGAGCTCAAGTTCAGGTGGTTATCTACAATGACCTCTGTTGGAAGGCCTTTCCAGAGTCACTGCTTTCCAAGATACAGTCCCTACTCCTGTAAATGTGACCTGCATCCATTGTTCCTAGATGCATGACCTTGCAGTTGGCTGTATTAAAACACAAGTTGTATTAAAACCCAATTTACCAAGCGATCCAGACCCTCTGTATCAGAGATCTGCCCTCAACATTATTATTTTAAAGAATCCTTATTGAGATTACAGGGACAAACCATCCTGATGTGTAGAAAGAATAGTAAATATGGCAGGCGACCAGCTTGGCTTAACAGTGAAATCTTTGCTGATCTTAAACACAAAAAAGAAGCTTACAAGAAGTGGAAGATTGGACAAATGACCAGGGAAGAGTGTAAATATATTGCTCGGGCATGCAGGAGTGAAATCAGGAAAGCCAAATCACACCTGGAGTTGCAACTAGCAAGAGATGTTAAGAGTAACAAGAAGGGTTTCTTCAGGTATGTTAGCAACAAGAAGAAAGTCAAGGAAAGTGTGGGCCCCTTCCTGAATGAGGGAGGCAACCTAGTGACAGAGGATGTGAAAAAGCTAATGTACTCAATGCTTTTTTTGCCTCTGTCTTCACGAACAAGGTCAGCTCCCAGACTACTGCACTGGGCAGCACAGCATTGGGAGGAGGTGACCAGCCCTCTGTGGAGAAAGAAGTGGTTCGGGACTATTTAGAAAAGCTGAACGTGCACAAGTCCATGGGGCCAGATGCGCTGCATCTTAGAGTGCTAAAGAAGTTGGTGGATGTGATTGCAGAGCCATTAGCCGTTATCTTTGAAAACTCATGGCAATCGGGGGAGGTCCCAGGCGACTGGAAAAAGGCTAAAAAAGGGAAGAAGGAGGATCCTGTAGAAGGAACTACAGGCCAGTCAGCCTCACCTCGGTCCCTGGAAAAATCGTGGAGCAGATCCTCAAGGAATCAATTCTGAAGCACTTAGAAGAGAGGAAAGTGATCAGGAACAGTCAGCATGGATTCACCAAGGGCAAGTCATGCCTGACTAATCTAATTGCCATCTATGACGAGATAACTGGCTCTGTGAATGAGGGGAAAGCAGTGGATGTGTTGTTCCTTGACTTTAGCAAAGCTTTTGACACGGTCTCCCATACTATTCTTGCCAGCAAGTTAAAGAAGTATGGGCTGGATGAATGGACTATAAGGTGGATAGAAAGTTGGCTAGATTGTTGGGCTCAACGGGTAGTGATCAATGGCTCCATGTCTAGTTGGCAGCTGGTATCAAGTGGAGTGTCCCAAGCAGTGGTGAGCTGGAGCCGGTTCGCACCGGTTCACTAGAACTGGTTGTTAAATTTAGAAGCCCTTTTAGAACCGGTTGTTCCGCGATGGAGAACTGGTTCTAAAAGGGCTTCTAAATTTAACCGGCCCAAAGTGGCGCCTTAGGCGCTGACTCCACGGGTGCTCCAGCCCTGGCGCACCCAAGGGGAAAATTTTGTGGGTGCAGAGCACCCACTGGCAGCTCCCCGCCCCACCCCCGACTCCAGCTCACCTCACCTCCGCTCCGCCACCACCTCCTCCCCTGAACGCACCGCCACACTCTGCTTCTCCGCCCCCCCAGGCTTCCCGCGAATCAGCTGTTCATGCGGAGCGATGCGTTCAGGGGAGGAGGCGGAGCAGAGGTGAGCTGGGGCCGGGCGCGGAGCAGGGTGGGGAGCTGCCGGTGGGGGCTCTGCACCCACCAATTTTCCCCATAGGTGCTCCAGCCCCGGAGCACCCAGGAAGTTGGCACCTAAGGCGCCACTTTTGATGTGATCGGTGGGGGGAGCGGCTGCTCCCCCTGCTCCCCCCCAGCTACGCTCCCCCGTCCCTAGGAGCCAGAGGGACCTGCTGGATGCTTCCTGGGAGCTGCCCCAGGTCAGCACCACCGGGACTCCCCACCTCGCCCCCCGGCAGGTGCCTCTGGCTCTTAGGGGTGGGGTGGGCACGCAGTACGGTGGCCCACGAGACCCTCCTGCCTGGTTCTGGGGGCAGTTAGGGGACAGGGGAGGGGGTTGGATAGGGCAGGAGTCCTGGGGGCGGGGGTGGGCAACGACCCCCTCGTGGGGTGAGGAGGGAACCCGTTGTTAAGATTTTGGCAGCTCATCACTGGTCCCAAGGGTCGGTCCTGGGACTGGTTTTGTTCAATATCTTCATTAATGATCTGGAGGATGGTGTGGATTGCACCCTCAGCAAGTTTGCAGATGACACTAAACTGGGAGGAGAGGTAGATACGCTGGAGGGTAAGGATAGGATACAGAGGGCCCTAGATAAATTAGAGGATTGGGCCAAAAGAAATCTGATGAGGTTCAACAAGGACAAGTGCAGAGTTCTGCAGTTAGGACGGAAGAATCCCATGCACCGCTACAGACTAGGGACCGAATGGCTCGGCAGCAATTCTGCAGACAAGGACCTAGGGGTTACAGTGGACGAGAAGCTGGATATGAGTCAGCAGTGTGCCCTTGTTGCCAAGAAGGCCAATGGCATTTTGGGATGGATAAGTAGGGGCATTGCCAGCAGATCGAGGGACGTGATCATTCCCCTCTATTTGACATTGGTGAGGCCTCCTCTGGAGTACTGTGTCCAGTTTTGGGCCCCACACTACAAGAAGGATGTGGAAAAATTGGAAAGCATCCAGCGGAGGGCAACAAAAATGATTAGGGGTCTGGAACACATGACTTACGAGGAGAGGCTGAGGGAACTGGGATTGTTTAGTCTGCAAAAGAGAAGAATGAGGGGGGATTTGATAGCTGCTTTCAACTACCTGAAGAGGGGTTCCAAAGAGGATGGATCTAGAGTTTTCTCAGTGGTAGCAGATGACAGAACGAGGAATAATGGTCTCAAGTTGCAGTGGGGGAGGTTTAGGTTGGATATTAGGAAAAACTTTTTCACTAGGAGGGTGGTGAAACACTGGAATGGGTTACCTAGGGAGGTGGTGGAATCTCTTTCCTTAGAAGTTTTTAAGGTAAGGCTTGACAAAGCCCTGGCTGGGATGATTTAGTTGGGGATTGGTCCTGCTTTGAGCAGAGGGTTGGACTAGATGACCTCCTGAGATCTCTTCCAACCCTGATATTCTATGATTATTTACCAGCCCCGATCTTAGTTGTGGGCCCTACGTGTTACTAGTAATACAGATAATAAATCCTATATTGTTACAAGGACATCACAGGTGTTCTTTTTGCTGGCATTTCTGCAGAGTCCAAGGACTGAGTGGCTCCTGGCAAGGATCTCTCCTATTCCTAGCATGGGTGTCCCCCTGCCCAGAGCAAAGTTAATAAATATGGTGAACCCCAGATGAATAACGGGACCCCAGAGCACCAAGGGAACACTGCTGCTGTCGTCCAGAAGTGAGTCCTCTAATGGCTTAGTGTAATATGCCAGGAAGAACCAATTCCAGAAGAGGTGACCTGAATTATTTGCTCAGGATTAATCTAGGTATCTAAACACGTTTGGAGATCGGGGTGTCAGTCTCTCTACTACCAGTTAGCGCCAGCGGTGGTGCCCATTTTGGTGTCATTCACCCTTGTCCACTCAGAGCTGGACTGAGGGTCCCCCAAACTCATGTCACCTACAGACACCCAACAGCCTTCAGGCAGCATTGCCGCTCAACCCGGTGCCCTAGAGGTGACAGAATCTTTATAACTCAGTGTCATTCCCGTCCCTGCATTTTTATGAGCCTATGTATGTGTGGGAGAAAGATTTAACCAATTCAAACGCCAGTAGATCTACCAGGCCATTTCATTCCATCCAAACGTAGCAAGCGGCAATTTCTCACGCTACACTGTATTGATTAGCTTCCTGCAGCTGCACTTGGCTACTGTCGTTTATTTCAATGTTCGTACATCAGCGGGGAATCATTTCAATGCACATCTAGGAAAGGCAGCTAATGGGACAGAGCTTTATTTAAAGAAGGCCTGCAATCCCCAGCTCCTGAGCAGTTCAGGGCTGTATTTTATGGGGACAGTTTTAAGAGAAGATGCCATCATATGACATGATTAGATCTGCCACTGTGCAATCAGGGTGGTGAAAAACAACAGGCAAAGCCCATTGCAGACCTGCCGAGTTTAGTGTCTAGTGATTAGACCAGAGGTCTGGACATAAGAAGTCCTGGGATCTGTTTGCTCCTCTATCTCTGAATATTGGGGGGCAATTAATTTAGGCCCTGCTCCTCAAAGACATGTAGGTGCCTATCTCCAATTGATTTCAATCAGGATTAGACACTTCAATCCCTTGGAGGATCTGTGCCTTAGACAGTCTGCTCTGCAGTTTCCCCAGTCTATTGAAAGGGGCTAATAGCCCCTTCTCAAAAGGGGGACTGCAAGGGTTAATTAATGCTGGTTCAAGGGTGTGAAGACCTGCCCCTGAAGCTGCTAGACTGCATTACAGGGTTGACTCTGCTGCGGAGAGGCACTGCCTAGGCTGATGGAACCGAGCATCTCGCTAATTCCTTTCTCCATAGAATTTTCACTTTGAGTTTTTAGCGGATTTAGAGCTGCTGGAAAGTGCCAGGTTCACAGGCCGGGAGAAGGAAATTCTGTCTTCTCAGAAGCAGTCCAGCACAGGCCTATCCCAATACATCTAAAGAGAGATTGCATCTCCGTGAGTCATTTTGTCCTTGCCCTCTCAGTTGAGACTTCAGCAAAGGAGGCCTCTGAGTGCAATGAACAGCTGTGGTTACTCTAATGTTACTAGTATTGATCATTTGTGTTACCGTCACACCTGGGAGCCCTCATCATGGACCAGGTCCCCATTGGCCCGGGTGCTGTACAAAAAAAGAACAAAGAGACAATGAAGACTTGTCCCCTGGCAATTGGACTGAGCCCCCGCCAGCCTGTTTGCGGAGTCCACCAAACAGCCATCAGAGAGATGGTAAAGTTTGGGGTCATTAATAATCACAAACAAATGATCTAGCTGTGAAAGGCTCTGCATCCCGCTACGAAGCCCCTGAGCCATCAGGAGCTCTATCATCCTTCCTTTGGCTATAGAATCATAGAATATCAGGGTTGGAAGGGACCTCAGGAGGTCATCTAGTCCAACCCCCGGCTCAAAGCAGGACCAGTCCCCAACTAAATCTGCATATTGAACAAATGTGTCTGCTACAGAGCTGAGCAAATAACTGAGTTTTCAGGTCAGTGGTAAAAAAAATCCTATTCAGTTCAAATTGATTCTGATATTTGTCTGAATTTTCAATGTCCATTTTGAAGCTGGTTCAGAGCAAAGATTTGCACCTGGACTCCCAGACCCCTGGTGACCCCCCTAACTACTGGGATGAAGGCTATCGGGGCATGGGGGCAGTGCCACCACCTCTGCTGGACGGTTTGGAAATGGCTGAAATGATCTATGATGATTCTTCACACAATACACAGTCAACCTGTGGCACTCTTTGCCAGAGGATGTTGTGAAGGCCAAGACTACAATAGGGTTCAAAAGAGAACTAGATAAGTTCCTGGAGGATAGGTCCATCAATGGCTATTAGCCAGGATGGGCAGGGATGATGTCCCTAGCCTCTGTTTGCCAGAATTTGGGAATGGGCAACAGAGGATGGATCACTTGATGATGACCTGTTCTGTTCATTCTCTCTGGGGCACCTGGCATTGGCCACTGTTGGAAGAAAGGAGACTGGGCTAGATGGACCTTTGGTCTGACCCAGTATGGCCATTCTTATGTGTCAAATTTGTGAATAGTTTCAGGTCAACCAAAATTAATTTTTTTGTGGAATAAAACTAGACATGGAAGGATTCCATTTTATTCAGTAAATGTTGGTAAACATCAATTTCAAGGCGCACACATAAACCAATGAAAAACTATCTCCATCAGCAATAATCGTAACCTACAGACAGGCACAGTAAGAAATATGCTGCTTGAGAATTTATTCGAATGAGATTGAAGGATATTTACGTTGTATGTTTTGCCATGTGACGGTGACAGTTTGCTGAACCATTATAAAGCTTTAACATTTTGAAATCAGCATATCCTGTCATTAAATAATTAGTCTGATCCCCCCCACCATGAATTCCCACAGCTGCGAAAATTAAAATAGATTAAGAAGTGCTTTAAACATAAATCTGTATATTATCCATCCAAATTAGAAAATCAGAACTCTGCCAAGCTGAAATAAACAATTAACTATGAATCCAAAAAGTTACACCCTGCTCTACATCTGCTGTTCTGACTGGGTAGCATTTCACGCCCCAGCAGCCTGGAATGGGCTGAAGGATCCCTGCCCATCCCATGGCTGGGAGAGGTAAATGAGGAAGGGGACACTGGCTCCGGAGGACAAGTCAGTGTCCTCTTCCCCCAGCTGGTGGAGGCAGGGAAAAGCTTCTGGGAACTGTCGCCCCTTGGCCATGCTCATTGGCTCCCCTTCCTTGGCTGGGGGAGACAGAGCGAAGATTTCATTCCTGCTTCATGCAAGTGTGAAGGAGTCACTTCACAAGGGGCCAGGTGGGGAAAGGTCGGGGCCTATAGGGGTCATTTCTAGGCTATTGAAGGGTTGGAGCAATGTTTAAAAGATTCTTTTCCTTGAATTAACTTTAAAATCGACCCCTCCAAAGACCTTCTCTTACAGCAGAGTGTGTGTAAAAAGCATCCAGAGTCATGCCAGAGCCCATCATTGTAGTGTCAGATCTTCTCCCAGACAACAAGAGCCATCTCGCACACGCTGCTTCCCTGCCTGGAGGAGATTGCCTAGTTAGCTTATTGTGGGAGGGGGTTGTTTGTTTTTGGTTGTTTGTGTGCATGTGGGTGGGTGGGTGCTGTGCATGCGTGAGTGGGCGGGTGTGCTTTGTGCGTGTGCAAAGCTGACAGCAGCTGGCACTCTCCCATATATATCTGAATTCTTTCCATTCCAGCAATGGACGGGGTTAACAACACAGGTGCTTCCAGCTATCCTGTCAGTGCCCTTTGAATAGTAGCACTTCCATTCATTGACATTAATTCCCAGAGCGAGTTTCTCTTTCCATTCTGAAGACAAGGCAGTGGAGGGGCTATCTTTGATTGGACAAACTTCTGTTAGTGGACGGGACAAGATTTTGAGTGCTACCGAGCTCTTCTTTGGGTCTGGGGAAGGTGACGAGGGTGGAACATATACCACGTTAACACATGGTGCAAGAACTGGGGAGGGATAGCTCAGTGGTTTGAGCATTGGCCTTCTAAACCCAAGGTTGTGAGTTCAATCCTTGAGGGGGCCATTTAGGGATCTGGGCCAAAAATTGGGGAGTGGTCCCCCTTTGAGCAGAGGGTTGGACTAGATGACCTCCTGAGGTCCCTTCCAACCCTGATATTCTATGATTCTAAGAGACCAGAGTTAACACCTCTGCAGGCATAGGACAAAGGAGGGATAGTGGGTTACAGATTGTTGCAAAGAGCCATCAATCCAGTGTCTTGATTAAGTCTGGCCTGGAAGGCGGTACATGGCTGATGTACCATGCTCAGTGGCACTGCCAGAGAGGTCTAAAAGACCCTCACCCAGACAGGCACATGAAAGCTTGGCCATTTCACCTCCATTCTTTCCCATTAAAAACCCAAATTGATTATTCAGTATGAAAAATGTCCTGGGTATTTCAGTGTGACTATGGCAAGGGACACAATAGGCCAAGTCGGGATTCCCAGGAGGAGCAATATGAGCATGTTCACTGTCAAAGCAAACTAGTGCTCACACCCCCAGTTCAGATAGAGCAAGGAATTCACTGGGTTTGGAGGAAATCTGGGCGACAAACTGGGAAGGGCATGAAAATCAAACCATTTCCACCCTGGGTTTCAAAGGACAACAAAAGAAATATGGCCCCAATTATCTAAACCTAGTAAATATCCCAGCTTGGAGCACAGGGGCAGCACCAGATAGCATCCCGGATGCTCCCTATGGTCCATCAGCCCCCAGACGCGACACTGCATTGTTCAACAGCTGTTCTTGGTACATCCCTGTCCTTGCTCCTCAGGGCATCTCGCTCAATCCCATCTCTTGGGTGGTGCTCTCAGCCTTGGATTGCAGGTTGCGCTCAGCCTTTGGTCCCTCCTGCAGCATGGTCAGCCACTGGCGGAAGCCGCTGCCTGTTGGGGCCAGTACCAGCTCATTGAGAATGGCCGCAGCCAGACCCCCGCCAAGTGGGCCCAGCCAGAAGACCTGCACAGAGAGCCGGAGCACAGATGTTAATGAGAGTGGGCAACTCTGGGCCTGCCTGGGCTGGGTTGCTTGCAGGGGCACCAGAACGGGGGGATAGGGCTATGCCCTCCCACTTTTTACCAGCCATAAGGGCAAGCAACGAGGGAAGGGGAGGAGAGGAGTGAGCAGGGGGCAGGGCCTTGGGGGGGGAAGAGGCAGTGCTGGGGCGGGGCCTTGGAGAGAATGGGCAGTACAGAGGCAGGGCCTCAGGGAGAAGGGGTGGTGTGGCACGGGGGGCAGGGTCACAGTTCAGGCACCTGTGGCCCCCACAACTTTTAGGGCACTTCCGCTGCTCCTGGTTGCTTGCCTGGAGCAAACTGTCCAGGTTGCTAAAGCAACCTCTTTCTCTGGGAGCAAACTGGTGTAGGATATTCTCAAATGCATTGACAGTTCAAACTCATTCACAATAGAATCTTAGTGGATAACTCATGGTCTGCAGCAGAGCTGCATGAATAAAAGACGTTTTGATTTGCTGGCAATTCTGAAAAATTGGGGAAAAAAACCTCAACCCCTTGTTTCAGGTCGAACAGAAAACAAATCTTTTTCAAAATTTTGGTCAAATCAAAAGGGAAAAAAAATTCATTTGGGGTCAAAATGAAATGTTTTGTTTGATCCAGAATCCAACATTGCGGTTTGATTGCAAGCATTTTTAAATGTTGTTGAGTTTTTCATTTAAATAAAATGAAATGCAATTTTGAAAGAAAAATCTTTTCAAACTGGAAAATTGAAATGTTTCATTTCAAAAATGTCAAAATGAAATATTTCAGTTTTTCAGAATTTTCTTTTTTGTTGGGTTTTTTTCAATTAAAACAATTTTGTGAAACCAACAGAAAATTGCTAACAGTCTCAGTGTCAGTGAATCTCTCTATTCACCAAACATTTGTTTGGTATGAAAAATGTCACCCCTCTCTCAAAGGTGCTGGAGCTAAGGGTGCTGGGGGCTGCTGCACCCCGTGGCTTGAAGTGGTTTTCACCGTATACAGGGTTTACAGTTTGGTTCAATGGCTCTCAGCACCCCCACTATAAAAAATTGTTCCAGCCCCTCTGCCATCTCTAGACCACAGCCAGGCACTGAGAAGATTGGGACTCAGAAATCCAAGCAGTGGTGTCTCGTTTGGATTGAACCTACCCATCTATATTAGAGGCAGAGATGCTAGCAGTGCCTATAGTTAAGGTTGTCTGACACTTTCCATTATAAGACCCTTTAGTGGTTACTGTTGCTTATATCTTTACCAAACATTAACTGTTCATGCTGACATTCCCCATGTAGGACGGCTGCCTCAAGCTGAATTTTTGGGGGAAGTTTCAGCAAAAATGGTTCAGCCCTTTCTAAGAATGAGATTAGGGGAAAACACATTGCTCGGACCACGTTAAAACAATTCCCAGCACCGTCTCATTGAGAAGCTCCAGCGCCTCCATGCTTTGGAGCAGGGGCTTGAAATGGGCACCATTTAATGTCCTTTTAACATAGATTTCTGTGTGTAATTGTGGCTCCTACAAAGGCCACAGTCGCCATTGAGGTAGCACCCAGAACCATCAGCACTGAAAACACGAAGCAAGATCCCCAGCCAGTGTAGATTAGCCCAGCTCCGTGAAAACAAATGCAGAGGTGTCTATTTGCATGGGCTGAGGCTGCAGCCCCCAGGCATCTACCACTTTAGCAGACGGAATTGCTCTGTTTCTCCCATTAAGTAAAATTGCTCTGTTTCTCTCATTGTAGTTGTTTGGGCCAACTCCTAGTGGGAAGTATAATCACACCCACAGGTCACTTTGTGAGGTGTTCCCCAGCTCTGGAAGTTCCTTCACCTGTCCCCGACTCAAAAACATTGTCAATAACAAAACTCCCATGGACCCATGGAAAAGAAGCCCTTGAGGAATTCCACCATGATTTCAGCAATTTCCATCCCACCATCAACCTCAGCCTGGACCAGTCCACACAAGAGATCCACTTCCTGGACACGACTGTGCTAATAAGCGGTGGTCACATAAACACCACACTATACCGGAAACCTACTGACCGCTATACTTACCTACATGCCTCCAGCTTTCATCCAGACCACACCACATGATCCATTGTCTACAGCCAAGCTCTACAATACAACCGCATTTGCTCCAACCCCTCAGACAGAGACAAACACCTACAAGATCTCTATCAAGCATTCTTGCAACTACAATACCCACCTGCTGAAGTGAAGAAAGAGATTGATAGAGCCAGAAGAGTACCCAGAAGTCACCTACTACAGGACAGGCCCAACAAAGAAAATATCAGAACGCCACTAGCTGTCACCTTCAGCTCCCAACTAAAACCTCTGCAGTGCATCATCAAGGATCTCCAACCTATCCTGAAGGACGACCCATCACTCTCACAGATCTTGGGAGACAGGCCAGTCCTTGCTTACAGACAGCCCCCCAACCTGAAGCAAATACCAGCAACCACACACCATACAACAGAACCACTAACCCAGGAACCTATCCTTGCAACAAAGCCTGTTGCCAACTGCGTCCACATATGTATTCAGGGGACACCATCATAGGGCCTAATCACGTCAGCCACACTATCAGAGGCTCGTTCACCTGCACATCTACCAATGTGATATATGCCATCATGTGCCAGCAATGCCCCTCTGCCATGTACATTGGTAAAACTGGACAGTCGCTACGTAAAAGAATAAAAGGACACAAATCAGACGTCAAGAATTATAACATTCAAAAACCAGTTGGAGAACACTTCAATCTCTTTGGTCACTCGATTACAGACCTAAAAGTGGCAATTCTTCAACAAAAAAACTTCAAAAACAGACTCCAACGAGGAGTCTGAATTGGAATTAATTTGCAAACTGGACACGATTAAATTAGGCTTGAATAAAGACTGGGAGTGGATGGGTCATTACACAAAGTAGAACTCTTTCCCTATGTTTATTCCCCTCCCCCCCGGCCCACTGTTCCTCACATGTTCTTGTCAACTGCTGGAAATGGCCCACCTTGATCATGACTACAAAAGGTTTTTTTTGTTTTGTTTTCGTTTTTTTCCTCTCCTGCTGGTAATAGCTCACCTTTCCTGATCACTCTCATTACAGTGTGTATGGTAACACCCATTGTTTCATGTTCTCTGTGTATATAAAATCTCCCCACTGTATTTTCCACTGCATGCATCCAGTGAAGTGGGCTGTAGCTCACGAAAGCTTATGCTCAAATAAATTTGTTAGTCTCTAAGGTCCACAAGTACTCCTTTTCTTTGTGTGGATACAGACTAACACGGCTGCTACTCTGAAAACTCTCCTTGAGTCCAGTGGGGTCAGGATCTGAGATTCTCCGAAAAAAGACAATGAGATTCGCAACAATTGGGTCTTTTGCTTTTTTTTTTTTTTTCTAATCCCTCCAATGCCATTACAAGTTGAGTCTCTTTATGGAGACATGAATAACCGGGGAAGCCTGCACAGGATTGTGCTCTGCACGTATCCTGATTGAGAGCTTTAATAACCTGCCATGCGGGATGTACTTTCTGTTGCACTCATAAAGCAAAGAAGGAAATTGGCATCATCAGTCTCAAACAGAGGAAGAAAAGGCAGAATTGTCAGCAGTGGTACTAAAAACGCCAGGCTTTGCCCCAAGCAGTGGCAATGTAAACACAATCCTCGCTGAAACCAGCTGGCATTTCATCTCCCAGGGAGCTGGGGCCTGATTATAAATCAGGCATAACCCATTGGACTAAGTGGAGTGACACTGGTATGGAACTGGTGTGAGATCAGAATCAGGCTCTGCGCTGAAGTTCCAGCTGTGGTTATTCTCTCCAATGGACTTGATTCTGCCACCCCGCCCCCCTCACACAGAGCACGCTGTCTGCTGAAAGTGGTAAGATTGCTCTTTACTCCTGTTAGCGCTGCAGAAGCCAGGACAGCTATGTGGAAGTGAGCCAGCCCGAGTCTGTTCCAGCTTGTGCATCACCAACAGGATTGGTTGCTAATTACCTATGTTACAAATGTGCCATTGAAGGCCATGGGCTGCACAGGGTGTCAATGGAAGCAGAAACTGGTCTTCAGGACCTTTATTACTGGGGATAATGCATGAAAAGGAGAGGGCCAAGCTTGACCCTCAGATCCCAGGAGGATCTAGCAATTCTGGTAGCTAGAAATTACCTACCATTGTACTTGGAACATGGGCACACTTGATCTGAGTAGGCAATAAACCCAGAGACCCCACAATGCCATTTGTACAGTCGCTTGCTGGAAAAGAACCACACTTGAAGCATTACACAGTCTAAACCAGGCTTGGAAAGAGCTCACTTACCCAGTGATTAGCAAATTCAAAAGTAATCAAAGCAGGGCCCAGTGACCGGGCAGGATTCATGCTGCATCCGGTGTAACCGATCTGAAGAGAAAGAGTGACAGAGACACAAGATAAACAGGGAGGCTGCAGAAGTTGTCAAAGGGGGGAAGCGTAGGGATCCCAAGTAGCAGGATAACTTCTGCAGATGCATCAGCCCGACTCCCTAGGGTATGTCTACAATGCACTTAACCCCCGCAGCAGGCCTGCGTCTGCTGACTCAGGCTTGGACTGCAGGGCTGTAAATTGTGATCTAGACCTTCGGGCTCAAGCTGGAGCCCAAGCTCTGGGCCCCATGTGAGCGGGGAGGGTCACAGAGCCTGGGCCCCAATGTCTACATGGCAGTTTTACAGCCCTGAAGCATGAGCTCTGAGAGTCCAAATCCAAAGACTCCCAAAAGAGTTCTGCCCAAGGGCAGCCTCCAGGACCAGGCTTCCTGAAAGGGATGAGCTGCTGCTAGCTTGATGTGACCAAAGTACTCACGGCAACCAGGTGCCCCAGCATGACAGAGAGCCCGATGACCAGGTGCCTGCCCTTGGAAGGGTCTCTCTTGCTCCCGGACGTGGCGAGGATGCAGAGGACCAGCTGGAAGGAGATGATCACCTCTATGCTGAGGGCTTGCAGGAGCGTGACCCCCGGAGCCAGCTGTGCTTTCAGAAGCAGAGACAAAACAACAGCGTTACAAGGTGGAAAGGTTCCGCGGGGGCCAGGACCTGGCCTCTGCTGGGCTATGGGGAATGGCATGCACCAAGTGCAGATAATGCCTCGGGAGCGTTCCCGGCTCCGGAGCAGGGCTGGATTACTCAATAGGCAGACTAAGCACATGCTTGGGCACCAGCAAAGCAGGGGGCACCAAAAAAAAAGATTTTTTTTGAAAAAATATGATTTGATATTTCAAAAAAAGCATCGAAGTAGTCATGATGGGAAAAATCAGAACTTTGTTAGTCTTCCTTACACTCCACTCCACACTCTTCCCCCGTTTTTCTGTTCTCTTTTTATTACTTATCCCCACCTAAACTAGGGGGGCATCCTACTAACGTGGATCAAAATAATGCAAGGAAATCAGATCCTGTCATGTATTGCAATAAATTTATGTTTTATTATTGATATAGTCTTCTGAGTTATATATACTTGTATCATACTTATCCAAGACAATATGTGATGAACTCATTGGTCTAATGAGTGACAATGTTCGTTCAGCTATTGTGGATGAAATAAGTACTGCTGGGTACTTCAGTTTATCTGTTGACTCTACACCTGATCTTTCACATATTGATCAATTGAGCATTGTACTAAGATGTGTCTCCCACAGATGGAAAACCAGTTGAACGATTTATAACATTCCTCAATTTGAAAAGCTACACTGGTGAAGAAATGGCAAATCAAGTACTGCATTATCTGTGCCAAGTTTGCAAAATAGATTTCTCAAAGCGCAGAGGTCAATCTTATGACAACGCTGCCAACACGTCAGGGCGTTAGCAAGGAATGCAGAAGCAGCTTTTAGAACAGAATAAACATGCCATATTCATACCATGTGCTGCACACTCTCTCAATCTTGTTGGCCGCAGTGCTGTCGATTGTTGTCCGGTGGCAGTAAGTTTTTTCTCAACAGCCCAGTTCCTTTCTCGGCCTCAACACACCGATGGGCAGTTCTTAAAACATATTTGGGCAATGATCGTGTGTGTTGAAATCTCTTTTTAATACTCACTAGCAGGCACATGCAGTGGCAACAAGTGCAATTCTGGAGTCCTACTCAAAGATTGTGGATGCATTAGAAAGTATAGCTGAAGACCAATCACAAAAAGGAGAAACTATATGAGAGGCAGAAAACATTGCAAACAAGACGCAAGAACTAGAGTTTGTATTCATGTTGACCATGTGGAATGAAATTTTACAACACTTTGACCACACAAGTCAAGCTCTCCAAGAAAAAGAATTGGATTTGAAAACATGCGCAGACCTCTGTCAACCATTAGCAGACCATTTACACACTTTGAGGAATGATTTCGAAAGATTTGAAGACATCAAAAGACATCTTGCCTGATACTTACTACAAAGAAGCCCAGTCCCGCAAGCGAATCAGGATAAAACAAGCAAATGATTGCAGTGCAACAGAAACAGCATTGAATCCTAGAGACAAATTTCACGCATCTACTTACTACGCTATAATCGACACACTTGAAGCTCATACGAAGAGGAGAGCTGAAGTGTACAAAGTAGCATCAAGTAGATTTTCTTTTCTAAACGATATGGCCTTATCTGACGAACAATATTCACAAGGTTCCCAAAAGCTAGTTGACTCATACACTGTTGACTTGAACATGAATCTCTGTGGAGAAGTACGGCAGTTCCATTGTTATATGTGTGCAAAGTTTAATGAAACAGGAAAAATGAAATTCAGTCACATTGAGCTTCATGACACAATATTGAAAGACGGAATACGATGCGTATTTCCAAATGTAGAGATCGCACTATGGATTTTTCTAACATTGATGATTACTAACTGCTCCGCAGAATGCTCTTTTTCTCAGCTGAAAAGAATAAAAAACCCTCAGAGAAGAACAATGTGTCAGGACAGGCTTGATTCACTTTCCCTAGTGTGTATGGAAGCGGACATGCTTCGTCGAGTCAGCTTCGATGAACTTGTCCAGAATTTTGCAATCAGAAAATCTACAAAGATGCTATTTTAATTTCAGCATACATATAAGTTGTGTCATTTCAAAAACTAAAATTTTATTTTACGGGATAGTATTGTTTTTATTTTGAATTACATATGGGGGGGCACCATAATCTTTTCAGTGCTTACGGCCTCTAAAGGTCTTAATCCTGCCCTGCTCAGAGGTGTTCACAGCACAGGAGGACAAGGCAGGCTACCACAGCACAGGCAGCTGCTGGGCAGAGGAATTTCACTGGTGGTTCCATTAAGGCCAAAGTCCTTCATGCCCTGGGAGCAATGGTGGGATGTGGCTTACTGTCACTCTTTTCTTCCACCATCATTTACAAACAGGGGCGAGGGCACTGGACTGGCACGCAGAGTTCAGTTCCCTGCATGGCCACTGCCACCCTTCAGCAAGTCACTTCGCTGTTCTGTGCCTCAGTTTCCCCATCTGTACAATGGGGATAATGATACAGACCTCCTTGTAAAGGGCTTTAAGCTGTACTAATGGAAAGCCCTAGG
Source organism: Natator depressus (assembly GCF_965152275.1). Taxonomy (NCBI): domain Eukaryota; kingdom Metazoa; phylum Chordata; order Testudines; family Cheloniidae; genus Natator; species Natator depressus. The sequence continues at coordinate 5,566,839 of NC_134260.1, forward strand.
TATTATTATTATTAATTATTATTATTATACCCAGAGAGGTTTGGCAACCTGCACCTATGTGTGAACACACACACACACAAACCTGCTTACAAGTGTGCAATCACATAACACCTCCCCTCCATATACTGCAGTTCCACACTCACTGGCCCCATGCTCTGACACACAGGCACATACACACCCTCAGCCATGCACACACCCAGCCACACACACACACACCACTACCCCCAAATTCACACACACACGCACCCCAGCTCTTCGCCCAGAACTGTATGGGCACACTAGGCCAGCACCTTTCCTTGCACCTGATCACAAACACACCACATTCTCTATCCCTCCCCTTTTTTAAATTCTTACTCATGTTTATCTCATCAGTGCCTAAGGACATGTGTAATGCTGACAGACCCTGGTCGTTGGCAGGCAGGATCGAACCGGGGACCTCTGGAGCTAAGTGCATGAGCCTCTACCGCATGAGCTAAAAGCCAATAGGCTGATAGCTAAGGCTGTAGAGCAGACTCATTTTATCTCTCTCCCTCTAAGTGGTCTCGGTGCCACTAGATGGGACAGAACACCACACCCAGGAGGTGTGTGGGTTACACATGAGAACGGCCAAACTCGGTCAGACCAAAGGTCCATCCAGCCCAGTATCCTGTCTTCTGATAGTGGCCAATGCCAGGTGCCCCAGAGGCAATGAACAGAACAGGTAATCATCAAGTGATCCATCCCCTGTTGCCCATTCCCAGCTTCTGGCAAACAGAGGCTAGGGACACCATCCCTGCCCATCCTGGCTAATAGCCATTGATGGATCTATCCTCCATGAATTTTTCTAGGGTTTTTATTGATCCCCGTTATAGTCTTGGCCTTCACAACATCCTCTGGCAAAGAGTTCCACAGGTTGACTGTGCATTGTGTGAAGAAAGACTTCCTTTTGTTTTAAACCTAATGCCTATTAATTTCATTTGGTGACCCCTAGTTCTTGTGTTATGAGAAGGAGTAACTAACACTTCCTTATTTACTTTCTCCACACCAGTCATGATTTTATAGACCTCTATCATATCCCCCCTTAGTCATCTTTTGTCCAAGCTGAAAAGTCCCAGTCTTATTAATCTCTCTTCTGACAGAAGCTGTTCCATACCCCTCATCATATTTGTTTCCCTTTTCTGAACCTTTTCCAATTCCAACATAACTTTTTTGAGCGGGGCGACCACATCTGCACGCAGGATTCAAGCTGTGGGCGTACCAGGGATTTATATGGCGGCAATATGATATTTTCTGTCTTACTATCGATCCCTTTCCTAATGATGCCCAACATTCCCTTAGCTTTTTTGACGGCTGCACATTGAGTGGATGTTTTCAGAGAACTATCCACAATGATTCCAAGATCTTTCCTGAGTGGTAACAGCTAATTTAAACCCCAACATTTTTTATGTATAGTAGGGATTATGTTTTCCAATGTGCATTACTTTGCATTTATCAACATTGAATTTCATCTGCCATTTTGTTGCCCAGTCACCCAATTTTGTGAGGTCCCTTTGTAACTCTTCTCAGTCTGCCTGGGACTTAACTATCTTGAGCAGTCTTGTACCATCTGCAAATTTTGCCACCTCACTGTTCACCCGTTTTTCCAGATCATTTATGAATACGTTGAACAGTACTGATCCCAGTACAGATGCCTGGGGGACAACACTATTTACCTCTCTTCATTCTGAAAACTGACCATTTATTCCTACTTTTTGTTTCCTAGCTTTTAACCAGTTACTGAACCATAAGAGGACCTTCCCTCTTATCTCTTATTTTGCTTAACAGCCTTTGGTAAGGGACCTTGTCAAAGGCTTTCTGAAAATCTAAGTGCACTGTATCCCCCTTTTCCACATGCTTGTTGTCTCCCTCAAAGAATTCTAGTAAATTGGTGAGGCATGATTTCCCTTTGCAAAAACCATGCTGACTCTTCCCCAGCAAGTTATGTTCATCTCTGTGTCTGATAATTCTGTTCTTTACTATTGTTTCAACCAATTTGCCAAGTACTGAAGTCAGGCTTACCGGCCTGTAATTGCCAGGATCATCTCTAGAGTCCTTTTTAAAAACTGGCATCGCATTAGCTATCCTCGAGTCATTTGGTACAGAAGCTGATTTAAATGACACGTTATAGATGACAGTTAGTAGTTCTGCAATTTCATGTTTGAGTTCCTTCAGAACTCTTGGTGAATACCATCTGGTTCTGGTGATTTATTACTGTTTAGTTTATCAATTTGTTCCAAAAATCCTTCTAATGACACCTCAATCTGGGACAGTTCCTCAGATTTTTCACCTAAAACAGAAGAGCTCAAGTTGGGGAATCTCCCTCACATCCTCAGCCATGAAGACGATGCAAAGAATTCATTTAGTTTCTCCACAATGGCCTTAACATCCTTGAGTGCTCCTTTAGCATCTTGATCATCCAGTGGTCCGAGTGGTCGTTTAGCAGGCTTCCTGCTTCTGATGTACTTAAAGAAAATTTTGCTGTTACTTTCTGAGTCTTTGCTAGTTGCTCTTAAAATTCTTTTTTGGCCTTCCTAACTATATTTTTACACTTCACTTGCCAGAGTTTATGCTCCTTTCTATTTTCCTCAATACGATTTAAATTCCTTTAAAAAGGCCTTTTTGCCTCTCACTGCTTCTTTTACTTTGTTGTTTAGCCATGGTAGCTCTTTTTTGGTCCTTTTACTGTTTTTTTTAATTTCTGGTATATATTTAATCTGAGCCACTATTATAGTGTCTTTAAAAAGTTTCCATGCAGCTTGTAGGGATTTCACTTTTGCAGCTGTACCTTTTAATTTCTGTTTAACCAGCTTCCTCATTTTTGTGTAGTTCCCCTTTCTGAAATTAAATGCTACTGTAGTGGGATACTGTGGTATTCCCCCCCGCCACCCCCGAGAGGTTAAATTTGATTAGGTTATGGTCACTATTACCAAGCCATCCAGCTATATTCACCTCTTGAACCAGAGGACTAAATCAAGAATTGTGGGTTCTATGGGGGGGAGGGATAGCTCAGTGGTTTGAACATTGACCTGCTAAACCCAGGGTTGTGAGTTCAATCCTTGAGGGGGCCATTTGGGATCTAGGGCAAAAATTGGGGATTGGTCCTGCTTTAAGCAGGGGGTTGGACTAGATGACCTCCTGAGGTCCCTCCACTCAGGGCATGACTGCAGCCTATTTCCCTGCAGCCTTTCCAGCAGCAGACCCCTAAACATGCCTCCCTCATCCAGAAAGTGATTACCCCTTTTTCAGCAGCAAAGCCCCTACCTGCAGCCAGCTACCTGGCTTTATACAAGCCCTGCCTGTTCGTGCACAGGTGAGTCTACTCCTATTCTGTCCTTTCTTCCACAGGACTGAAGTGACTTTGTCTGTACAAAGTGCAAGCTGGTATCCATATTGGAAGAGAAGATTGAAGGTCTGGAGCAACAGATATCGACCCTGCGTTGCATATGAGAATCTGAGGATTTCCTGGACAAAAATCAGGATATGCTTCTACGGGCACAAAGCTCTAAAGATTTAGAGCAGGTTGCACGGCGGAGCCAAGAGGCCAGTGAAGAAGCTTGGCAACATGTGACCTCCAGAAGAAAAAGGGGGAATGTCCGGGTACCAGCAACGCAGACACAGGTAAGTAACCGTTTTCATGTTCTCTTCACAGGTACCATTGCGGAGAGTGGACCAGATGATACGTCTGGGGGGAGAAAGCAGAAGGAGACTCCGCTGGTTGGAAGGCATGAGATGCGCTGTCCTGATGTTGGGGGTTCCACGACCACCACTCCCAAGAGAAGGAGGTGGGTGGTGGTGGTCGGGGACTCTCTCCTCAGGGGGACTGAGTCATCTATCTGCTGCCCTGACCGGGAAAACCGAGAAGTCTGCTGCTTGCCAGGGGCTAAGATTCGCGATGTGACGGAGAGACTGCCGAGACTCATCAAGCCCTCGGATCGCTACCCCTTCCTGCTTCTCCACGTGGGCACCAATGATACTGCCAAGAATGACCTTGAGCGGATCACTGCGGACTACGTGGCTCTGGGAAGAAGGATAAAGGAGTTTGAGGCGCAAGTGGTGTTCTCGTCTATCCTCCCCATGGAAGGAAAAGGCCGGGGTAGGGACCGTCGAATCGTGGAAGTCAACGAATGGCTACACAGGTGGTGTCGGAGAGAAGGCTTTGGATTCTTTGACCATGGGATGGTGTTCCATGAAGGAGGAGTGCTGGGCAGAGACGGGCTCCACCTAACGAAGAGAGGGAAGAGCATCTTTGCGAGCAGGCTGGCTAACCTAGTGAGGAGGGCTTTAAACTAGGTTCACCAGGGGAAGGAGACCAAAGCCCTGAGGTAAGTGGGCAAGTGGGATACCGGGAGGAAGCACAGGCTGGAACGTCTGGGAGGGGAGGGCTCCTACCTCATACTGAGAATGAGGGGCGATCAGCAGGTTATCTCAAGTGCCTATATACAAATGCACAAAGCCTTGGAAACAAGCCGGGAGAACTGGAGGTCCTGGTGAAGTCAAGGAATTATGACATGATTGGAATAACAGAGACTTAGTGGGATAACTCACATGACTGGAGTACTGTCATGGATGGTTATAAACTGTTCAGGAAGGACAGGAAGGGCAGAAAAGGTGGGGGAGTAGCACTGTATGTAAGGGAGCAGTATGACTGCTCAGAGCTCCGGTATGAAACTGCAGAAAAACCTGAGTGTCTCTGGATTAAGTTTAGAAGTGTGAGCAACAAGAGTGATGTAGTGGTGGGAGTCTGCTATAGACCACCGGACCAGGGGGATGAGGTGGACGAGGCTTTCTTCCAGCAACTCGCAGAAGCTACTAGATCGCACGCCCTGGTTCTCATGGGTGACTTTAATCATCCTGATATCTGCTGGGAGAACACTACAGCGGTGCACAGACAACCCAGGAAGTTTTTGGAAAATGTAGGGGACAATTTCCTGGTGCAAGTGCTGGAGGAGCCAACTAGGGGGAGAGCTTTTCTTGACCTGCTGCTCACAAACCGGGAAGAATTAGTAGGGGAAGCAAAAGTGGATGGGAATCTGGGAGAAAGTGACCATGAGTTGGTCGAGTTCAGGATCCTGACACAGGGAAGAAAGGTAAGCAGCAGAATACGGACCCTGGACTTCAGGAAAGCAGACTTCGACTCCCTCAGGGAACTGATGGGCAGGATCCCCTGGGAGAATAACATGAGGGGGAAAGGAGTCCAGGAGAGCTGGCTGTATTTCAAAGAATCCCTATTGAGGTTACGGGGACAAACCATCCCGATGTGTCAAAAGAATAGTAAATATGGTAGGCGACCAGCTTGGCTTAACAGTGAAATCCTTGTGAATCTTAAACATAAAAAAGAAGCTTACAAGAAGTGGAAGATTGGACAAATGACCAGGGAAGAGTATAAAAATATTGCTTGGGCATGCAGGAGTGAAATCAGGAGGGCCAAATCACACCTGGAACTGCAGCTAGCAAGGGATGATAAGAGTAACAAGAAGGGTTTCTTCAGGTATGTTGGCAACAAGAAGAAAGCCAAGGAAAGTGTGGGCCCCTTACTGAATGAGGGAGGCAACCTAGTGACAGAGGATGTGGAAAAAGCTAATATACTCAATGCTTTTTTTGCCTCTGTCTTCACGAACAAGGTCAGCTCCCAGACTGCTGCGCTGGGCAACACAGCATGGGGAGGAGGTGACCAGCCCTCTGTGGAGAAAGAAGTGGTTAGGGACTATTTAGAAAAGCTGGGCGTGCACAAGTCCATGGGGCCGGATGCTTTGCATCTGAGAGTGCTAAAGGAGTTGGCGGCTGTGATTGCAGAGCCATTGGCCATTATCTTTGAAAAATCATGGCGATCTGGGGAAGTCCCGGACGACTGGAAAAAGGCTAATGTAGTGCCCATCTTTAAAAAAGGGAAGAAGGAGGATCCTGGGAACTACAGGCCAGTCAGCCTCACCTCAGTCCCCGGAAAAATCATGGAGCAGGTCCTCAAGGAATCAATCCTGAAGCACTTAGAGGAGAGGAAAGTGATCAGGAACAGTCAGCATGGATTCACCAAGGGAAGGTCATGCCTGACTAATCTAATTGCCTTCTATGATGAGATTACTGGTTCTGTGGATGAAGGGAAAGCAGTGGATGTATTGTTTCTTGACTTTAGAAAAGCTTTTGACACGGTCTCCCACAGTATTCTTGTCAGCAAGTTAAAGAAGTATGGGCTGGATGAATGGACTATAAGGTGGGTAGAAAGTTGGCTAGATTGTTGGGCTCAAAGGGTAGTGATCAATGGCTCCATGTCTAGTTGGCAGCCGGTATCAAGTGGAGTGCCCCAAGGGTCGGTCCTGGGGCCGGTTTTGTTCAATATCTTCATAAATGATCTGGAGGATGGTGTGGATTGCACTCTCAGCAAATTTGCGGATGATACTAAACTAGGAGGAGTGGTAGATACGGTGGCAGGTAGGGATAGGATACAGAGGGACCTAGACAAATTGGAGGATTGGGCCAAAAGAAATCCGATGAGGTTCAGCAAGGATAAGTGCAGGGTCCTGCACTTAGGACAGAAGAACCCAATGCACCGCTACAGACTAGGGACCGAATGGCTAGGCAGCAGTTCTGCGGAAAAGGACCTAGGGGTGACAGTGGACGAGAAGCTGGATATGAGTCAACAGTGTGCCCTTGTTGCCAAGAAGGCCAATGGCATTTTGGGATGTATAAGTAGGGGTATAGCCAGCAGATCGAGGGACATGATCATTCCCCTCTATTCGACATTGGTGAGGCCTCATCTGGAGTCCTGTGTCCAGTTTTGGGCCCCACACTACAAGAAGGATGTGGAAAAATTGGAGAGAGTCCAGCGAAGGGCAACAAAAATGATTAGGGGTCTGGAACACATGAATTATGAGGAGAGGCTGAGGGAACTGGGATTGTTTAGTCTGCAGAAGAGAAGAATGAGGGGGGATTTGATAGCTGCTTTCAACTACCTGAGAGGTGGTTCCAAAGAGGATGGTTCTAGACTATTCTCAGTGGTAGAAGGTGACAGGACAAGGAGTAATGGTCTCAAGTTGCAGTGGGGGAGGTTTAGTTTGGATATTAGGAAAAACTTTTTCACTAGGAGGGTGGTGAAACACTGGAATGCGTTACCTAGGGAGGTGGTAGAATCTCCTTCCTTAGAAGTTTTTAACATCAGGCTTGACAAAGCCCTGGCTGGGATGATTTAATTGGGGATTGGTCCTGCTTTGAGCAGGGGGTTGGACTAGATGACCTCCTTAGGTCCCTTCCAACCCTGATATTCTATGATTCTATGATTCTATGATTCTAATCAGCTGCCTCCAGCCTAAAGCTCCCTTTGTTTGCAGTCTCATTAGCTGATTGGGCCCAGTTGGCCTAAGTCAGATCTTGCTGGGCTAGTGTGGGGGAGTTCAGCCATCACAAACTGGGGGGTGAATGAGAGTTATTTACAAGCTGAAAGCAGGTAAACACACACACACACACACACACACACACACACACCAATGAGTTACAGGTTTATGTTCCAAAAGGTGATAGTAGCGGCTGTGTATGTGCTTTAGGGCTAACCTAAACTAACCAGCTTAGCGATCCCTCACTTATGCTTGGAAATATTGCCCTCTGCAAATCCCAAGCATCATTGTGATGATAATTTCTCTTTAACAGGCATTTTTATTCCCTTTCCCCAGCTTTCAGGCTGTGATCGGATGAGATCTTGTGCACAAACTCTCTTCATGGATGTGTGTGTGTGGGAAATCAACAAAGTCTTTTATCCCCTGATGTTCCACAGTGGTTTGTCTGGTGTCTCTAGGCCTTCGTTTGTTGGGGAGGAGATGACACCTCTTGTGGTGAACTCGCATTTCACACTCACTGATGCTTCTCTCCTGACTGTGGGGTTTTACAGTTATAGCAAACACTTTCCTAGTTGCAGAGCAAACACTTAAATATTACCTAGCAGCATGGGATACAGCTCGATTAATACATGTAGCATCCTACAAGCATTTCATAAAGTCTAAACATTAAACATATTCTTATAACTCTGTCAATTTTAACAATACTAACAGACAGGCGAGCCAGACTGGTTTCCAGCTATGCTCAGCAAGGCCCAGGGACCTTGGCATCAGCTGGTCTGCCAAGGTCACAATGTTTACTCTACAAGCGCTGCAGTGGCACATGCCACCTCTAGGGGTTTTACTTCCTGTTGTTGGGGACACTGGGGCATGGCCACTAGGTAACTCGAGGGGATGGAAGACCACGAGTGTCGATGAAGCCCCCTCGCACTAGGCCCAAGTGTCCTTGGCCCTCCGGCCTGGAGGCACTCGCAGCAGTTATGCTGAGGATCTGCAACAATATGTTGCAGAGTCAGACTGCCTGAAACTAAAGAAGGCCAAACAGGGCAGATATGGAAGAAAAATGCTGAATAAAGCAGCTTTATGTATGGTTTAACAAATGATACAGAGAACAAGGGAACTAGCTGGGAACTGGATTGGCTGGCTATATGGATACTTAGGGCAGCTTGCTATTGGATAAGTATGCTGAAGAAAGGATGTATAAAAGCCTGTGTAACTTCCTGCTCTGGGTGCAGGATTTGAGATTCTATTTTCCCTGTACCTTTTTGCAGCTGCAAATAAAATTTTCTGCTTCTCCACCCCGTCGTGATTATTGGGTGAAGCACACCGGGTAGCCAACCAACCCCTGCTGTTGTTTTGCCTCTCGGCACTGGGTGCCGGCAACAGCTTTTGGCGTCCATGGGTGGGCGACGAGGCTGCTATTTAGCCTTACCCAGACCCCTCCTGGAGGTCGAGGATTGCAGCGAGAACCGACGCCCAGTGCGCACCGGTGAGTTCACCGGGGCCTCGGAGGAGATACAATTTGATCGACCCCGGAGGGCACAACGGTGCAACGCACCCATATAGTGGAGAAGCAGCTGTGGGCAACGGTGAGGAACTGGTCCCTTAGACATGGGGGAGGAGCAGCTGTGGACGACGGTGAGGAACCGGTCCCTTGGATAAGGTAGGAACATTTTGAAATCTGGATTGTATGCTCTGTTGGAACCTGGGGACGCCCAGAGTTACCCTGTAGGTATGGGACAGGGACAGAGCTCAGGGGTTAGGGCACAGTGTACGCCCCTAGAGTGCATTCTAGCAAACTGGAAGGTATTTGGTGCGGATCCGATGACTAAGAGCCAATTAAAACGATTCTGTACAGTTGACTGTCCTCAATATCAACTAGAGGACCAGGAGTGGTGGCCAACAGGAGGGTCAATTAATTACAACACGATCCTTCAGTTACTCCTGCTCTGTCAGAGAACAAGGAAATGGAATGAACATATGTATGCGCATTTGTTTCTGACTTTATGTACTCGACCAGATATTTTACAGCGCTGTAATCTGATTCCGACTGGTTCGGTAGCAGCTAATGTTAGTCCCCAGACCCCCACCCCCACTGTAATGGCAGAGCCGGTGTCCCCTTCGCCCCCTACACCCACACCTTGTAAGTCCCCAATGGTTGGCCTATACCCCTTAATCACCGAAACTAAAGTCGCCCGGTCTGGATCGGACAGGCGTCCGGCCACGACTATGCAGGTTTATACTCATGTGCCCTTTAATCCTGTGGATTTGGCTGCTTTCAAAGCACAGGCAGGAGAGTTTTCCACCAACCCAAGCAGGTTTATATCAGTCTTTGAGGGGTGCCTCAGTAGTCACAAGCCGGACTGGGATGATTGTAACATCCTCCTGCGAACCCTATTGTCTGAGGTTGAAAGACAACAGGTTGTGTCCAAAGCAAGGGAGGAGGCGCAGAAATTGTACGACCGGGATCGTATTAATGTCCCTGACCCGGATGCACAAGTCCCCCAAGCAGACCCCAGGTGGGATCCAAATGATCATGGGGATATGACCCGCCTTACTTCCTATAAGGAGTTGCTTTTGCATGGACTCCGTCACTCAGCTGTCCGACATAATAATTGGGCAAAGCCATATGAAGTAATGCAGGATTTAAAAGAAAGCCCAGGGGCCTTTCTACAGCATATTTGGGACACAATTTGACAGAACACTAATGCAGACCTCGATGATCAGGCAACTGAGTCAATTATTAAGGGAATTTTTACAAGCAGAGCAGCCCCTGGTATTAAGAGAAAGTTACAAAAAAAGGAGGATTTAATGGGCATGACCATGGCACAAATCTTAGAGACTGCAAACCGAGCTTATAGTCTGAGAGAGACAGAGAAGGAGAGAAAGCAAGTGAGACTGATGGTAACAGCGGTACTGGCCGGCACTAAGGGAAGTGGCTGGGGAGGAAGGGGCCATGGACACTAACGTCCGGGCTCGCAGGAGAGACGACTGGGTCGCAACCAGTGTGCCTTGTGTCGACAAGAGGGACACTGGAAAAATGAGTGCCCAAAGAGGAAAGAAAAGGGGGGGAGCCTCTATGATGGCAATGGCGGAGCAGGAATAGGGGAGACGGACCACCCTACCCCCGGAACCCCGAGTAAAGATGCGGGTGGGAAGCTCAGAAATAGATTTTTTAGTGGACTCTGGAGTGGCACGAACTGCTGTAAATTGACCCCTTCAGTTGCCAGTAGCAGATTCCCTTACTGTGGTGGGAGCCGCAAGCAGGGACACCAAGTGCCCAGTGTATGCCCCAGCGGAATGCGCTTTGGGAAACAGGACTATATCCCACAAGCTGGTATACCTCCCTGAGAGTCCAACACCTCTGCTGGGACGGGATCTGCTTTGTCGCCTCGGTGCCACCCTGCATTTTACTGAGGACGAAATAACCCTTACCTTACCCCCTGAGAACGCATGGATCATGACCCTTGCAGTTGAGCCCTCAGCCATGCAAGCCCCAGAATGGAGCCCGTGGGAAGACCAGGTGTACCCCCTCGTATGGGCATCAGGGATTTCAGGAAAGGCCACCCACCAGACCCCCATTACTATTCAGCTCATACCAGGGAAAGGCCCAGTGCAAGTAAAACAGTATCCAATCAAGAGGGAAGCCAGAGAAGGTTTACAGGAAACTATAAATCGATTCCTAATGTATGGTATTCTCCGGGAATGTCAGTCAGCCTGGAACACTCCCATTCTACCCGTACAGAAGCCTGATGGCACGTATCGGCTGGTACAGGACCTAAGGGCAGTCAATGAACGGGTTAAGACTTTGCACCCTCTTGTCCCTAACCCGTATACCTTATTGGCTTCTATAGCGGGACAGTATACCCATTTTTCAGTCCTCGATCTGAAAGATGCTTTCTTTACCATCCCAGTTGCCACCCCGTCACAGGAGATCTTCTCCTTCAAGTGGGAGGTCCGAAAAAGGGTTAAAAAGCAACTTTGCTGGACAGTGTTGGCCCAAGGATTTAAAAACTCCCCCACCCTCTTTGGCCAGGCTCTGGCCAGGGACCTAGAGGAGTGGGATAATGAGGAGGCCCTCCTTCTGCAGTTTGTAGATGATTTGTTAATTGCCACTGTGGGCCAAACCCCCTGCCTTAAAGCCACCGTGAGCCTCCTGAATTTTATTGGACTCCAGGGATATCGGGTAGCACGGAGTAAGGCTCAAATCGCCCTCCCAGAGGTACGGTACCTCGGGTTTCACATACGGCAGGGGGAGCGTCAGCTTTCAAGCGAAAGAAAGGAAGCTATCTGTCAAGTTCCTACCCCAAGTAATCGTATGCGGCTCAGGTCATTTCTGGGTATGGCAGGCTTTTGCAGGATATGGATCCCAGAGTTTGAACTGTGGGCTAAACCCCTGTACAACTGTGTAAAAGGAGCAGATCATGACCCCTTCTATTGGACCCCAGAGGCTGACAGGGCATTTAAAATCCTGAAAAGAAAACTGATGGAAGCCCCGGCTCTGGGCCTGCCGGATCTCTCTAAGCCGTTTGAGTTGTATGTACATGAACGAAAGGGGGTGGCCCTAGGAGTGCTCACACAGCTGTTAGGAGCATGGAGATGTCCCGTGGCTTATTTTTCTAAGCAACTGGATCAGGTTGCAAAGGGTTGGCCGGCATGTTTACGGGCAGTCGCAGCTACTGCCCTAGTGCTAGAGGAAGCCGAGAAGCTAACATTGGGAGGGGTTATGCAAATCTATACTCCCTATATGGTCCGAGCCTTATTGGATGCAAAGGGAGGGCTTTGGCTCACCCAGGCTTGGATTGCTCGGTACCAGGCTAAGCTGTTAGAGAACTCTGAAGTCACCTTACAGCCTTGCCCCTCCCTTAACCCAGCCACTCTCTTGCCAGAAACAGAGGAACAAAAACATGACTGTTTAGAGATCATAGATGCCCAGTACTCCAGCCGTCCGGATTTAAAGGATGTACCCCTCCCAATTGCAGATTATGAGTGGTACACTGATGGTAGCAGTACTGTAATAGATGGGCAAAGGAGGGCGGGTTATGCTGTTGTGACCCTCCATGACACTGTGGAAGCTGAAGGTTTGCCTGCTGGGACCTCTGCCCAGCTTGCTGAACTAATAGCCCGGACCCGTGCACTTGAACTGTCAAAAGGAAAGCGGGTCAACATTTTTACTGATTCAAAATATGCTGGGGTGCTACATGCTCATGCTGGCCTATGGAAGCAGAGGGGAATGCTGACAGCCCAAGGCTCCCCAGTCAAGTATGGGCCCCAAATCCTCCGGCTCCTAGAAGCCGTACAACTTCCCTCGGAAGTGGCGGTGGTACGCTGTAATGGCTCCATTCTCCAGAAGGGAAGGTCCTCTTACCAAAGGGCCTGATCCGGCCAGTGCTGCAGAAACTACATCAAACCACTCATGCTGGCAGGGAAGCACTTATCCAGCTAACGGGAAAATACTTTATCCCTTCCGGACTCCGACTCCTGGCTGCCCAGGTACAAGCGGACTGCTTAGTCTGCCAAAAGAATAACCCCCGACCGGGACATCCTGTGCCACCAGCTGCACTAGAACCCACTCCGGGCCCCGGACAAGTGTGGCAAATAGACTTTACTGAGTTTCCCCAGACCCAAGGTTCAAATATCTCCTTGTCATAGTGGATCGGTTCAGCGGATGGCCAGAAGCCTTCCCATGCCATAATTGCACTGCCAGAACCGTGGCCCTCAAGTTTGTTAAGGAGATCATTCCTCACTTTGGACTCCCCTTGTGGATGGAATCTGACAACGGGACACATTTCATGTCAAAAATCATTCAAAGCATCTCACATGCCTTACAGATCCCCTGGAAACTCCATACGCCCTGGAGACTGCAAGCCAGTGGGGTAGTGGAGCGTACCAATCAGACCCTTAAACGGCATCTCTCAAAAGTGTGCCAAGAAGCCTCACTGCGATGGCCCGATGCTTTGCCCCTCGTCCTACTTCGTATCCGCGTTCTCCCTAAGGGTAGATTAGGGCTTGGTCCCTTTGAAATTATGTTTGGAAGGGCATGGCCTATGAATGGCACCCCGGTTCTGTCAGGGGAATGGGAGCTGGGTAATGGTTTTTTGTCACAGTATATGTGTTCCCTGTCTGCTGTTCTCTTGTCTCTTCACAGGTATACCAAGGATTCCCAGCCTCTCCCCTTGGACTCCCCTGCCCACTCCTTGCAGCCCGGTGACTCTGTGCTTGTTCATACCTGGAAAGAGGAGCCTCTCCAGGAAAAGTGGAGAGGACCTTATACCATCCTGCTGGTCTCCCATACAGCGGCAAAGATCAGGGAAACAAGAACTGGATCCATCACTCTCGTCTGAAAGCAGTACCCGCCCCCTCGTCAGCAGAACAGTGGACCGTCCAACCTGCTGACTCCTCATCTAGTGACGATCTCAGGCTAAAGCTACTGTTTAAAAGACACAAATAGCGGGCACCTTTACGCTAAAATGGGCCCACCCAGGTACTGGAGACCCTGGGTTGGGAAGACTCTGGTGATAATTAATTGGGTAACATTGTTATTCTCTGTATTGGTATTTCCAAACTGTGCATATCGGGAGCATAACTCCTTTCTTTTGCTTGCGCACCATGTTGCTACTTTAACAAACCAGACTGATTGTTGGGTGTGTGCTCCAACTCCACTATCCCCCAAACAGGAATGCCCCTTGACATGCTGCCCCTGACCCTGGCAGAATTAGCCGCCACCAAAGAGCAGGAAAGAACGGACTCGCCGTTCTGGGACAAGACCTCTTTACAGCAGGCCACCTATCAGGACCAGGCGTATTCAGTTGCAGTACTCACTGAGGGAGTGTTATGTTTTACCCGAAACCAATCTGATCACTGTGGGCGTCCTGTGGGAAAAAGCTCCTGTGTTATCACACAGTGGGCTGATGGGTGTTGGATAAAGACCGAAAGGGGAGGCCAACAGTGCGGGTGTAATGGTTCCTCCCCTTTTAGGGAAACTCTTACAAATAATCTTACCACAAAAAAAAAAAGGGTTTGGAAATATAACTTGCCGTCCAGTTAATATCTCCAATGTAGCAAGCCAATGGTGGGTTTGTAGTGGTCCCTATGGCGAGTGTAATTTGAATGGAACAATTAGAAACGCCCCCACTTGTACCCAATCAGGAGGATGGGATGCCCCCTTAGGGGCATATGAACTGTTTGGAAAAGCAGCCAAGGCAGCCTTAAATATCCTAGGAATCCCCTTAAGAAACAGTCCTTACTGGGCCCTACAGGGTCACTATTTTGTATGTGGCCAAAAGGCTTACAAGGTGCTGCCAGCCAACTGGACAGGTAGCTGTTATATAGCTCATGGAGTTCCTCATCTTTCCATAACTGCCACACTGCCCAAAGGAAAGATTAGAAATGCCCGAGACACCTCTGTTGAGTCACAAGAAAAGACCCTGCGGCGACTGACTATGGCATTGGAGGGCAATATGAAGAATTCCCTCACAACCGAGAAGCTTGTAGGGTGCTCTGTACTGGAAATAGCGCCACTGTTTACCGGGCCAGCCATGGCATGCATAGGCCGTTATACTGTAAGGCTGCAAATGGTACTTGAGAAAGTTGCCTTAGAGTTGGAGGACTCGGTTAGTGATTTAGGGTCAGCAGTAAAAACGTTAAATAAAGAGGTACAGCAGCTCAGGACGTTTTCCCTCCAAAACAGGCTGGCTTTGGACTATCTCTTGGCATCCCAAGGAGGGGTTTGTGCCCTCATCAGGTCCCGATGTTGTGTATATGTAAATGATGGCAGTTATGAAATCTATGAAAAGGTGGTACAGGCTGAGGCCCATGCCCGAACTGGAGCACAGGCTGCCTATACTGCCCCAGAGAGCGATTGGTTGCAAACCTTGTTTTCAGGCTGGGGTTTGTCGTCTTGGCTTGGTGGTTTATTTAGCCTGTTATTGAAACTTCTCTTTCTTGTATTGCTTGTATTAATGGTATTATGCTGTGCAGTATCATGTGTTAGGGCCCTTTTGCAAAAGTTAATAAGTCATTCTCTTCAGGGCTACCACAAAATGCTTATGCAAAGTCCTATTGTAAAGAAATAAGTAGCCCAAGTGAGAAAACTCAGAGCCAAGGCTGTTGAGTGTTCTCAAAGGAGGGAGTTGTTGGGGACACTGGGGCATGGCCACTAGGTAACTCGAGGGGATGGAAGACCATGAGTGTTGATGAAGCCCCCTCGCACTAGGCCCAAGTGTCCTTGGCCCCTCCCCTCCCGCCTGGAGGCACTCACAGCAGCTCTGCGTACTAGGCCCAAGTGTCCTTGGCCCCCCCACCTGGAGGCACTCGCAGCAGTTATGCTGAGGATCTGCAACAATATGTTGCAAAGTCAGACTGCCTGAAACTAAACAAGACCAAACAGGGCAGATATGGAAGAAAAATGCTGAATAAAGCAGCTTTATGTATAGTTTAACAAATGATACAGAGAACAAGGGAACTAGCTGGGAACTGGATTGGCTGGCTATATGGATACTTAGGGCAGCTTGCTATTGGATAAGTATGCTGGAGAAAGGATGTATAAAAGCCTGTGTAACTTCCTGCTCTGGGTGCAGGATTTGAGATTCTATTCTCCCTGTACCTTTTTGCAGCTGCAAATAAACTTTTCTGCTTCTCCACCCCGTTGTGATTATTGGGTGAAGCACACCGGGTAGCGAACCAACCCCTGCTGTTGTTTTGCCTCTCGGCACTGGGTGCCGGCAACAGCTTTGCTCTTAACTTTAGGGCCTTTTTGACTAACCTTCTCATTGTATTGCAATCTTCCTTCCGTACGGATCAGAGCTCGGTTTCTGACGTGTGTTAGCAACTAGTCTTCTGACCACATGGTGGATTCCTCTCTCAGTAAGACACATGTTGCGACAGCCCCTTGCTCCCACTGTGATGATGTAGGCAGGAACTCTGCATTTTAAACACAGGGCCAACCTAGCAGAAGTAGGCCAGCCACCTGCCTGCTGCAGGAAGGACCAACCAAGCTTGAGGCCCCATTGTCTTATGTGCTGTACAGAGTAGTAGATGGGCCCTGCCCTGAATATCTTAGAATCTAAACAGACATGCCAGGCACAGGATGAGGGAAAGAGGCAGATCACTGGCTTCACCGCCTTCTCCCACTCTCATTCACCCCGATGCACTGGGTGCTCTGCGGCTGGTCATTATCACTAGTAGCTAACGCCACCGTCACTGAGAGCTCAGTGCCAAGTGGTAGCAGAATCAGGGTGCTGTCACGGAGCAGCAAACTCATGCAGTGCATGTCAGTCAGCACCATGGGCTCCCCCATTCAAATCCTTGACTAAGCCTCATTCACTTCACTGGGAGTTTGACCTGGGTCAGGACCTCAGATCTGGGCCCTTGAGCTGGAAAAGTTCTGCTGGATCAACAAGTCCATCCTGCCCAGCCCCGCAAGGCATCAGCTCAGGATTAAAACTGGATGACAGTTTTTGGACAAACCCTTTCTTAGCCCCGCCCCCCCAAAATGCAGATTCAGATTGACTGAAACATTTAGTGAACTCGTGTCAATTTCACGGAATTGGAAAAAAATCCGAAACAATCAAACCACTTTGGGTTTTTTATTCAAAGCAACTTTTGGTTTTGAACTTTATTTTAACTTTATATTTTAAAAGGTTAAAAAAAAACTCACGTGAAACACAACAATTTTTTCCCCTGACTTTTTTGGTTCACCAAAAAAATGCAAGAAACCAAAAATCATTTCCAGGTTGATTTTTTTTCAGATTTGTTGGTTTATACCATGAACCAAAAGAAATGTTTATTCACACAGCTCTATTCAGGCTTGTCCCTTACAGTGCATTTAGTTTCAAGGGCAGACAAGACCACCAGTCTGAGATGGCTGGGAAGTCCTGCCCCATTGAAGTCACTGGGAAAAAACTCCCATTGACTTCAGTAAGCCAGGGTTTCACTGGATGTATTACCTGGCAGGACCAATGCTCTGGGAGCTATTCCAGTTCGTCCCTTTCCCTATCCTGGAGATGGATATTAATCCCTAGATCCACAAAGAGTCTCGTATCAATCCCTTGTTATGTGGTGATTAATGTAAAGGTCATTACAGCTTTACAGAAATGCTAAAAACAAGCAGATTACGTCAGTGGCACTCAGGCTCATGGGGCTATTGGGAGCCTGGAGCAGACTTCACGCATGTCACTCTCTACGCGAACCCCTACTTTCTTTCCAAAGTGTTTGGTCTCAATTTTGGAGATTTTCGTGAAAGGGGTTTGCTGCACTGGTGAGATGAGCATCCTATCGCTAGGATGACCAGAGGTCCTGTTTTGGCTGGGACAGTCCCTTTTTTAAGCCCTGTCCCGGCCGTCCCGACCTTTTTGGCAAAGGTGGGCGTTTGTCCCGTTGACTCTTGCCAACTCGATCAAAATGTTTTTTGTCAAAAAGTGGGATGTGGCGGAAGATGCTGGGGCGGGGCGGTGTCGAGCGGAGATGCCAGCCCTGCGTGGGGGGCGGAGGGGGAGGCAGGGCTCGGGCGGGTGGCAGGCAGGGCTCAAGCGACGCCAGCCCCAACCTCATGGGGGAGCCCAGGCAGGGCTTGGGCGAGCAGCAACACCAGCCCCCTGGGACGGGGGCTCAGGTGAGTGGCTGGGGCCAGTCCCATTGCGGGGGTGTGGCTCAGGCAAGTGGCTCCGGACAACCCTGCGTGTTGGGGCGGGGGGGGGAGGGAGGCTCAGGCTAGCCCCAGGTGGGGGTGGGGAGGCCTCGGGCTAGCCCCTTTGGGAAATCTCCTCACCCTACTTATTGCAGTCCCAACACCTCCACATTTCTGCTAACGTGCCTCTCTCCTGGCCTGCGAAACCCCCTGCAATTCAGGTGGGGACCCACCTCTGCCGATGCACCTGAATCCTGATCTGCAGCTCCCCCTGCCCATGCCAGTCTTGAGTCCCTGTGTCCCCTCCCCCGCCCCTTGCCAAACACCTCAGTTCTGGCCTGTCCCTGGTGATGGGGGCTGCTGGTGGTAGCAAATTGTGACTGGGTAGCAAAACACAGCACCTAGGTGTCAGTAACAGCTGCTGGTAGGGGATTAGGACAGGGAGCGCTTTGGATCTCTGCACTGGCAGGCTGCTGTATTAATCTGCTTGGCTGGGGGAGCAGAAAGAAGAAGGGTGCCAGGGGCCCCAGTGCACAGGAGTCCCCCCGGAATGGGCTCTGTACTCAGGCAGGTAGCTTGGCAGGGCAGGCGATGAGGGAACGGGAGCTGCTTTCACAGCCTTGGGACCTGCCCTGGCATCAGGAGTAATGTGGAGGGGAACGGTAGGGGGGGCGGGGCTGGGCGGAGGGAGGGGACAGTGTGGCACCTTGCGACATGGCACATGTGTGAGGAAGAGATGGACCAGGCAGTGGGGGTTAGTGAGGGAGGTATCTGTGCCCTGGGAGGGGATTCTGGTGGGTTGGAGGAGGGGGCATTTTGTAACAAGATGTGCAGAGCAACTAAGGAGCTACCCAGCCCCTCAGCTTCTGACCCCGTCTGCCATCACTCTCACATTAGGAGACTAGGGCAGGGATTGTCTCTTCCCATAGATGCCCCCAGCAATAAGAGGTTCCCCCATGCAAACCCAGAGCCTTCTAGCAAATGGAGGACAGAACCTGCCTGTAAACCTAGAGGCAACACCAATGACTGCTGACATATCTGCTCTAGGGCACTTCCTCTGGCCTGTGTTGGGCAGGGATCAGACTGGATGATCGCAGTGGTCCCTTCTCACCTAGGAATCTACGAATAGCCCCCTCTGCCTGTCTGGTCCTCAGCCTTTTCCCTGTGTGGTGCCTAGTCTGTCTTGGGCCCTTTCTCTCTGGCATTATGCTTCCCTCAGCATTATCCCAAGTCCGCGCTGAGCTGTGACTGATGGATGGACTGACACAGCCTGGCAACACTAAGGCCAGGTATATTTCCCCCATCCTTTTCCACACTCAAGGGGTCCAAACCAGGGGGACAAAAATGCATCCAATTAGAGTGACAGGCCATATCACAAGAGTTGTTACTGGAACTGGCTACAACACCCCCAGAACACAGGCAGCGCCATGGCAGGAGACCCCCCTCTGGCTCCCCAGCCCAGTTTCCTGCCCCAACCCGGAACAGATGAATCTTCAGAGGAAGATGCACATGTTTTATTTTTACCCAAACAATTTGGTGAGACTGGCATGAATTTGCAAAATGTTTTGGTGTTGCTGACTCTGCCTTTTTCACTGTAAAAAGGTTTTGGGCAGCCAAAAAATTTTGCCCAGCTGTATCTTAGCCCTGGTCTACACTACAAAATTACTTCAGGATAACTACATCATGCAGGGATGCGAATCCATGTAGTTATATGAACCTAAGCGCCAGCGTAGACAGCGGGTGGATTAACTAAACTAACGGGAGAAGTTCTCTCCTGTCGGCTTACAGCGTCTTCATTAAAAGCGCAACAGCAGTGCAGCTGTGTGCTAATGCATCCCTTTAAGTGCAGACCTGCCCCAACCCCAGTTTTTGTTCTGCACTCTTTGGGGCTTTCCTGTCTGCAGTGATAGGCATACCGTATGTGCTGAATTCAGTGCAGACTCTCACCCCAGACACACACACCGTGCTCTCTCCCCTGGAGTCGTTAATTTCTGATTGGTTTCCTTAATCTAAAATTCTTTTCATCTGGAACTGAAAGTAACTGGCTTGTTCTTTGTGTCTGGACAAGAACACACTAGAGCTGAGCAAAGGATTAATTTTTTTCGGTTTGGTCACCAAACCAAAAAATCTGGAAAAAAAATATTTGTTTTGAACTGAAACTGGATTTTTTCTGTTTCTCTGATTGAAACAACAAATAAACAAACAAAAACAACAACAAAAATTCTTTTCAGACTGAAAAACACCTGAAACAAGATGGAAAAAAGGAAACCAAACTATTTTTTTCAGCTTTTGCATTCCACTTTGGGTGTTTTTCAGCCTCTGGTTTTTTGACTGGGTCGGTTGGTTTATAAATTGAATTAAATTTCAAAATGAAACCTTGTTTTGAAATGAAAAGCCAAAATGTGCCATTTTGAAAGAGTCAGAACAAACTGCTTCGGACACAAAGTTCAGAGCCCCCCCTCCCACCAAGTCCAGAACCACACAGAGTTGGATTTGATCCAGGCCCATCTCTAATGTACATGGCCCATCTCCTGCTTGGGGACCTCTCTGAGAAGAACCAACTCCCCAGGGCCCTTGAGCTCTTTACTCACCTTGTTGACACCCATCTCCCCCAGGGCGTGTTCTGGAGTCAGCCCGTAGAGAAGTGCCGAGGCGGTGATGCCCCCAAGCAGCTGCGCCAGGATGTAGCACATGGCCCAGGCTGGCCTCACTTTTACAGCCACTAGCATGGAGACGGTCACCGCCGGGTTTAGGTGACCGCCGCTCAGGGGCAACGCACAGTACGACATGACAGCCACCGAGCTCCCGAAGGCCAGGGACACGTGGAGCGGGTTGGGGGAGGCCAAGCTGCAAGGAGCTTGCGTCCCCACATCCCCCAGGCTGAGGGTGGCAGCAGCAGCTGGTGGGGCTGAGTACTCGGTGCCGCTCGGCTCAGAACCAGCCCCGGAGGACTGGCTCTGGGCAGTGATGCCCAGATTCCCTGAGTCAACTGCAGGCTGAGTCCAAGGAGTGATGGAGGCCAAGCCGGTGAAGAGAAAGATCCCAGTGCCCATAAACTCAGCCAGCAAAGCTTTGAGAAGACAAACGTCCCAAGCTCTGCAGGCCACCCGGGGCAGCTCCATCCTAAAACGCGGCGAAGGATCCCAGGGCACGAGCAACGCTCTAGGGCTCAGTTCTGTCCCCTTTGCATTTATAGCATCGCCCCCTCCCTCTCCCCTTCTGGAGCAGGTGCTACACAGACGTCAGCAGAAGGCGGGGACTGGCTTGCAAAGGTATTGAGGCCGGCAGGCTATACAGAAACAGGACCCAAAGTGGTGCAGTGTCAAGACCCACCACTAGGGGCCTTGGCCAGAGCATGGCTGAGGCTGATTCGACCTGCCTTGGGCAGGGTGGCAGAGGTTGGCGGGGGGGGGCATGGTGCCTCCTGCAGATTGCAGCGTCCTGCTGACCAACCAGGAGGGATGCAGGATTCCCTTCGGCCAGCTCTCCTTATGGATAGGGGATGATCCGGCCTCCAGCTCTTGTGTGGGGAAGAACCTCCTTCCATCTTCCCTCTCCCACGCTGCACAGGGCAGCACCCATCCAAGGGCAATGAAAATATCTACCTGCCTAGTGTACAGAGCTGTCGGGGGGGGCTAAGGGCTGAGCTCTGCCAGCACTCCCAGGCAGAGCGTTTACCCTATGAGCACTCCCGTTGACCTCAGCCGTCTGCAGGCTCCACTGCTCATTCCATCCTGTGCAAATGTCTCAAGTGAGGGATAAACTCTGCTCCCTCCTACCCTTCTGCCAACTGGGAGGGACCCCACAGAATTCCAGGGAGCTAATCTCCACTTGCTCCGGCCCTGCATGATGTTATTATGCTGGCAACCACTTAACAGAGCAACCGAGGGGAGATTTGATCTGGTTTGCCAGCCCCGCTGCATGGAGCAAATACCAGAACCCAGCTGGGAGGGATCCAGCTGCAGTGGGAAAATCCACCAGGGTCAGAGGCTTTTCTAACCCAAACTTGAACTCTGATCATTTTACGGCTTCCCCATCACATCACTCTCTTCGTCCAGCCCCCCACCATGTGACGAGGGACGCCCCTGGGGTTAAACCCCCCTTTGTCTCCATCCCACATGGGTCTCAGGGGACCTCACGCTCATGACTGTGTGCTATGGAGGTAACAAAGGATGACTCCTGAAGCTGAGCAAATACACCACAGGCCTGATGCCCTGAGGCCATATGTTACTGCTAGCAGGTTAGTTCAAATGGCAGGGACTTGATCTTTTAGAGTTGCAGGAGGTGAATTCTCTATCTGCTTAACTTCTGAGCCACGGTGGTGTCTGTTGGTGGTGATTGACACGTCCCAGGCTTCTTAAAAATAGCCGGGCTTTGAGCACTTTTTCATGAAATGGACTTGCAAGGGAGGGGAGGGGGATAATCAATTTGTCAACAGGATCTCATGCATCCAGCGAAACCCCCTCCAACCCCAGCTGTGGGACTGTATGCAAGACAGGTTGGACCCTGAAAGGTCATCCTAGAACAAAGAGGGTACAGAGACTGGATCAGATTAGAAATGGAAAAACAGAAACATAAGCCAGGGAAAATGTAAAGTATTTAATCAAAATTATTAATCACAGGGTGAGTTGTTGAAATGAACCTGCCCAAAATACTGACGGCTTCTAATATACCTCTGTGTATTTTATCTAAAATCCAAAACCTACAAATACAACAGAGATCAAGTCTCAGGCCTCGCTGGTTGGGGAGAGGATTAATTAGTTTGGGCTCTGTCGCAGGGCCTCAGCATGTGCAGAGAAGGCCAGGTGTACGGAGGTAGTTTTAAACCAGGCATTGCCAGTTGAGGTACATCCACAATGAAATTCACAGAATCAGAAGCAGGTTCTGTCCCATTGAATTCCCAGGGCCGCTGTCCAGACCCATGTAAAATGGCATTCACCAGGGGGCATTGACATAGGATTTGAAGTTTCTTTTATTGCAATAAATATCCTTGGCTTTCTATAGGAGAGGAAAAAATGCCCTATAATCAGACATTCAAAGAACTGTGTCATGTGCAAGTGTCAGCCTATTCAGCAGGACAGAAGGCGGTCTCGGCATCACTGTTCCCAAACATAGCAATGCTCTCTCAGGGCCACCTGGGTATTATCCATGCCCACTTTGCAGTCACAGCAATTTCTCCCCCTCTCCTACTGCCAAGGCAAGAATCCAGCAACTGGCATTGTGGCTTCCTTGTCTACCTGGTTTTGCATAAGGCTTTTTTTTAACTTTTAACCATGGGATCCGTAAACAGGACTGAGCTAATATTGTTGCATCTGGTCTTCTCAATCCCGGGCGGTGGAAATAGCGAAAAGCCCAGATCTTGTGTTATTTCAAGACCATAAAAGGATTGTTCAGGCAAGATCTGGCCCATGAACAAACCATAAATAAGCATCAGTCCTGAGCCATTTAGATTCCAGAGTCCATATGTGAATCTATCGCATTGCTGATCAGGGCCATCCACACAGCCCTGAAAAACAAGGAGCTTGGGGGAGTGTTTATTCATTCAACTTTGCAATTGTTTGTGTGAATGTGAATCCTGATCCTAACAATCATCTGTACTTATCTGGCCCCATCACCATGGTATCAGTCTTTAATGTCTTTATCCTCATAGCACCCCTGTGAGGCAGGGCAGGGCTATTAGCCCCATTCTACAGAGGGGAAACTGAGTCACAGAGCCGGGGTAAAACGTTCCAAAGTGCCTAAGTCTCATTTTCAAAACTGATCAAGAGAGGTAGGCACCTAGGTGCCAGTGAGAGTTAGGCGCTTCCTCAGTGCCGAAGTCACCTTTGGAAATCGCATTTTAAGTGACTTGCTCACGGGCACACAGAAAGTCTGCAGCGGAGGTGTGGGGGTCTCCTCGGTGTCCAGCCATCCCCCTAACCCCTGCACCACCTTACTCTCTGCCCCACTGAAGTCAAAAGGGACTCGACGGGTCACTCCCCCGGCACAGTATCAGGCCCTTCATGCTGACAAAGGTCTCTGCTTCGTGCCCAGCAAGCACAGGGCAAACAGCAGCAGCCTCAACTGCTGTGACACCACGTGCCTCACCTCCGATCAGGAGAGAGCCCCCTTACGGGTGACAGTTGATTTTTCCATGTGCACACTCAGAAACCGCCCCAGAGCAGGCGTGTGAGTGCTGTGGGCTCCCCCTGCTGTCTCTGGAGTAGCAGCTCCTAGCAGAGCCTGTTCCGGTTAGTTTCTCTGTGAGCGAATGCAGGGTAGAACTCAAGGCAAGCCAGCCCAGTTTCATGAACTCACAGGCTATTGCTCCCCAGGTTATAAGCCATTTCGGAGCCTGGTTCATCCCAGACGGCCAGCGAAACAGACGCTCAATAGGAGCTGGCTTTATCTGCAGCCTGCAAAGGGCTGTGGTTGGTGACATTCTGCCCCTGAAACCCAGCAAACAGATTCCCTTCTGCTTTCCCTTGGGCAGGCGCTTTCTGAGATTCGATAATAGACAGCGTCTAATTAAACCCAGTGGAAGCCAAAGTGTTTTGGTTGCAGCCACTGAAAGCCGACGCATTTCTCATGATGCCAACTCATCTGGGAACAGTCTTGGCTTATTTGCACCAGTTTGACTTCTGATTAATTCTGTCTGACCCCCAATGACGGAGCTGGCCCTAAGGAGCGGAGTGGGGAGGGAACCAACACTTCGTAGGCCAAGTTTCTGGGCTTCAAATGTTTCTGCCTGATTCATCTCTGGGGTTTGTTCGCCTTTGCTTGGGACTGGCAAAGCACTCTGCACCCAGCCCCCATAGATTGGTCTAGCGCCATACAGGCCTTGTGAGCTTGATCAGACACCCCACACCCTACAAGAGAGCCCCATGACGATGAACTGATCCCCATATCCGCTCCCCAGGGGAATCACAGCACCTGCTGGATGCATCTTGCCTGTTCTCGCCCGCTGGATGCCGCTCTCAGCCAAGGGGCGGGGGATGGGCATGAGGACCGTATTGATTAGAGCTGGTTGGGAATTTTCTGACGAGACTTTTTTCATTGGAAAATGTCAATTTGTCAGAACCAAACCTGTTTGCAAGAGAAGATTGCTCTGGACCAGTTTCCCCACTGGAATTTAGAGGTTTCAGAGTTGTCCCAACTCTCCATGCTGACATTTTCTCAATGAAAAAAGTCTCATTTTTTTTATTTGAAACAGTTTTCCATTTTGAAATTTCAGTTACGTCATACCTCAAAAAAAAAAGGTTAATTTTTGTTCAGTGTCACCGTTGAAACAAAATGCTCTGACTGACTCACTCCATACCCTCCTCCCCCATTATTAGTTTGTGAACGTTTTCAAGATTTTTGACTTTTCATCAATGTTGGGACAGGGAAAGTTTTTGAAATCTTGAAAGCTCTTGCAGGACAGGAAAAACATTTCCCACCCAGCGCCAGTATTGATCAGCAATAATCAACACTGGGATTCCCCCCAAAGACACACGCAGACCCTGTCACAGTGAGCAACCATCCCCTTCCTACACACTGGCCCTTGCCCGGGTTCAGCAGCCTCTGCTGGGCTTCTCCACGATGTGGAGGAAGAGGGATGCATGCTGCAGACCTGACAATGCAGCCCCTTCCATGCACCCCTACCTAGAATTAGCACTCTGTATCTCTTCTACCAGAGTCACTTATTTGTGTGCATCTCTCTGTGCCAGCCTCTGAGTCTACCCCTTCTCTGCAGCTGGCTGGCATTTCGCAGCGGACAAGACACGGAGCAAAAAGGTCAGCAGTTTTCTGGCATGCCAGGATGCATTAAAAACCAGAAACAGCAGAGTCGAGTCCCATCCCATCTGCGGTGAGACCCAGGTTAGCTCCTCCTCAAACTCAGTTCCTGGGACTCAACGGGCAGAACAGCTACAGAATGGGATGCTTCCAAACCTTATTGCTGTGTGTAGTTAGAATCCTGCGGTTCCTGTTGCTTTCTATATGCAGCACCTTGAATTGCCTAACTACTCTCCCTGCATGCAAAGTTCAGCAGCCATGCTGTTCCCTGAGCTGATGCAGGGGAACTATAGGGGAAATGTACACACAGTGCTGTCTCCTGGGAACTTTACTTTTAGCCTTTCTTGTTGTTCTTTAAATAATGTTACACATTTTTAGCCCCAGCACTTGGCAGATATTGGAGGTCTTGTGGATTGTTTATGTTGAGAGAAGAAATGGATGATGGAGTCAGATGTATTTTGATGCAACCCTGTTTATTTACAAGGACTGCTGTACACAAAGGCCCTGCCTAGAGGAGGAATCAAACAACATGGGGCAGATTCTTTGCTCAGAATTTCGAGCCTCTTTCCAGCCAGCACTCTTCCCAAAAGACACTCTCTTGGTTTTCTCTGAGTATCATCTTACTAATGAGTCTTGTTGCTGTCTCCTGGCAAGCAATTGAACCCAGATTGCCAAAGTCCTAGGCTCAGTGCTAGAGTACCAGTGGTCTACCTGATTTCCTGATTTTGGCTGTGACATACACACACACACACACGCACACCTCCCTCCCTCCCTCCAACTGTGTTTTCCCAGCTCCTTTCTCCAGCCTTGCCATGCTGGTTTGTGATTTGGGCAGTGGCTTCTATCAGTTCATCTGTCACCAAACAAAATGAGCATTTAGATGCTCCTTCATATAGCCTGCATGGAAGATGGCTAACATGCCATCAGCTTCAGTGAAGTTGGTGACTGCCTGCCCATCGATCAAAGAAACACTCCCTGGAAGCCAGCCTCCAGCATAACAATCAAATAAAGTTTGTCATGAGAAGCTCATTTTAGTTGTCCAGCAAATTTAACCTTTTTTTTTCTCTCCCAGTGACTCATTCTTGAACCGATCCTGATTCCTATGGGCAAGTTCTTTACTTGTGTTTGCTACAATTTCCAGCCACAGAGCTGGTCACAAATGTTTGCGTTGACTCTATGTGATGTGTAGTATGCAGTAGACCCCCCAAATCACATGACATTGTTCCAGCTCCCTGTATGGAAGAAACACATTAAGAGAACAAAGAATGAGGCAGCGTCTGCACTGCAGAGCCTATGCTGGCATAGCTATGTTTGTCCATGGTGTGGAAAACACCGTGAGCAACGTAGTTATGCCAACATCCCCTCCCGTGCATATGTAGTTATGCTGACAGAAGCGTGGTCTGTCAGCATAGCTAATGTTCAGGGAGATGGTGTTACTCTGTTGACAGAAAAACTCCTTTTGACGTACACTGTGACTACCCTGGGGCTAAGCTGGCATAGGCTCTGCAGTGTAGACACAGAGGAAGAGAGTCCCTGTGCTCACCTGTAGCCGTGGAATGGATGAGCTTACGTAACCCACCTATCAGTGTGTGTTTGGGGTCTCTCTCTTTGCCCGATCCAGAGAGTATGTATGTCTGTTCTAGCCCCAGCTGGAGAGAGACTCATGACTTCAGCTCTGATGGCTCCCTGCTTCAGTCTCAGGTGTGGGCCGAGAGGACAAGCCTCATGCTTGTTTTTCATGGCTGGAGAAACAGAACGTGCTCCAGACAAACACTCCTTTGGCATCGCCCGTTTTCTCCTTCCCGGAGCATTCTAAGGACGGGGTTTACTGGCAGCACGCATGCAGGAAAAAGCCAAGAATACGAGAACAGAAGTGCTTTGGAAGCATCTGTATTCACACCAGCAACCCAACAGGGAGTGCTGTGAATGGACAGGGCTGGGATGTGGGCTGCCCCCCTGGCCTTGCACGGCTCAGCGTCGCCCGTGGGAGCAGAGTCTGTGCAGGAGTGTTTGGAGAACATCTCTTCACCTTCCTTGGTCACGTTCCAATTGGGTGATTTGCTCTTCATTATTCATCTGGGTTTCAGCCATCCAGCCAGGGAACCCCAGCAACATCCCGCGACGTAGGAAACCACCACCCGCCCTTTATAGGGAATGGGCAGCGTGAACCTTTAGCCCTGCAACCAGAGAGGGGTCCGGCGAGTATTCAGGAGTGATGACCGTATCTGTAGGAATCTGGGCCAGTTTGGGAATGATTCCTGGAGAGCAGAGGCGGATTTACAATGAAACACACAGTGCCCTGGCACGGGCCCCCCAACTACAGGGAGGGAGCCATTTAAGAGCCATGCTGGAGGCACACATGCAGTGCGCTCTCCCAGCCGGTGAGCCGCACTCCTGCTGGCTCCCGGGACTCCTGCTGCAGGCATGTTTTTTTTAGAAAGTGCTCTTATCCAAAGCACTTTTTAATAGTGAGCTAACGGTACAAACAATATTTGGAAAGACCATTAAGTGGTCCGCCAAGACCCCCAGCGATTTTCAAGTGGTCTGTGAAAAAAAAGTTAGACTACAAAAACAATCCAGGTACCTCACTTTATTTTCATTTAATTCCTATTACTTATAATATAGGAGGAGGATGAAGAAAAAAGAATGAAAAACAGGGATGGGGGAGATACGAGAGAATGTTCTTTTTCTTGGCTGGGTCCCGAAGCGGGGCCCCAAAAATGAAGCTGAACACAGGGCCCCACTCACTCTAAAACCACCACTTCTGGAGATAGAGAGGAAGAAAGGAGCAAAATTCACTAGATAATTTACTGGGGACCAATCATTCAACCGGCTCCAACGGTGATTTTTAAGCAACATTGACAAGAATAAATAAGTGCAGTTCCAATGTTTTTTCACTAGATGGTGGTGTAGGCTAAGAAAAGGGGACGGCATTGCTTTCTGGGGGGCTGGGTGTAGTAACCCAGCATTGTGAGCTGGGGAAGTAGGGTGACCAGACAGCAAGTGTGAAAAATCGGGACAGAGGGTGGGGGGTAATAGGAGCCTATATAAGAAAAAACCCCAAATATCGGGACTGTCCCTATACAATCGGGACATCTGGTCACCTGAGGGGAGAATGGGGTACAGAGCCTTGCATCTCTAGGTCACTGGGCCAGCAATAGGTCTGGGATGTTGGGCTATGAGTGGCAGCCCTGGCCCACTTGTTCGTGGGTGCGAATTCACATCACCTGGAGGCAGGAGGCCCGGACCAGGCGGGCTCAGCAGAGAGGCCAGAACTGAGCAAGGATGGAGACAGACCAGCCCCTGGAAGTGGGCCCTGCAGGACTGGGTGGAGGCGCGTAGCCGAAGCAGCGTGAGAAAGCCCATGCCCTCCCCACGCCGCACCCGACCTCTGGCAGAGGAGTGACGCTGTCTGGGATGTCGACCCAGCACTGTTCTTCACATTGGGACCTCAAGCCCAGCATGGGTACATGCCGCTCAGAAAAGTGTCGGGGCATTAACAGTGCAGAGCCTGGAAACGGCAGGGGTGGACTCCAGCGGGCCACCCCCAGGCACAGATGGTGCCAACCCTGTAGTTACCCTCAGTGCCCAGTCAAAGCGGTGGCAGCTTTACCCGAGCCAGTGCCTGAATGCTCTCAACACCACTCACTTCTTCCCTAGGAGCAGCTCATGGGGTCAGGCCCTGAACTCCAACCCCACGGGAGCTTTTCCCGAGGCTCTTTCATGCCGCACCCCAGGGCTGGCATGGGGTTTTCTTGCATGCTGCAGGCAGCCGAGCCCGGAGTGCCATCGGGAAGCTCTGTGTACCCTCCCTGTGCTGGGCAGAAAGGAAGCCATGCTGGCAGCTTGCCTGCTCTCGCTTGTAGCTTCTCCAGGTATTTTCCCTCTGTGTTTTGCCCAAATTAAATCCTCCTCTCCTCACCAGTGAAGAAGCAATGGGCTTAAATTACAGCAAGGGCAATTTAGGTTGGACATTAGGTAAAACTTCCTGACTGTCAGGGTAGTTAAGCACTGGAATAAATTGCCCAGGGAGGTTGTGTAATCTGTCAGAGAGAGAGAGAGTGTGTTAGGAACAGGTTAGACAAACACCAGTCAGGGATGGTCTAATTATTACTAGAATTCAACCCAACCATGGCCCACACACCCAAATATTAAGAGCTTATATGTACAAACCAAATAGGGCACTCCCTAGGCATTACTGTAATACACCTAATAAATAACATATCGCGCCTAGCACACTGGGGCCCTGGTCCATGACTCGATGCCTAGGTGTTACCGTAATGCACCTAATAAATAATATTGGCTCACTTGAGAGACCAGACTGGCCTTTAAAGAGGAGCTGTGTTCCCCTGCGTGCTCCCAGGAACTCACTGCTGGGCACCAATGAACCTCAACGCCACCTCCTGGTCTGAAGGAGTCGGGTGAGCTGTGCACTCTCCTCCCAAACCTGTAAGTCCGGTAACTGACTGCACAGGGCTGGCCATGGAGCTGTCATCAAGGGCGCCAGCTCCCAGCCGGGCTGCAGGTAGACACTGCTCGATCTGAGAATGAGTCTTCAATGTTCCATTAATCTCACCTTGGAGACGGGAGATGGGGGGCAGGGTCCATTTCCTTCCAGTCAAAGAGCCCAGTGGAGAGCAGAGATCGGCACTCTTATTATCACACCAGAGGAGGCTCTGTTTCACCCCACCGGTCAGGGTCCGCATGTACTAGGGTTCAGCTGCTTGGAGATGGTTTTTGCGCAGGACCTATGAGCTCCTCCCCTCTCAGCCAGCAAATGGGATCTGTAAGAAGCAATTTCGATCCATTAAAATCTCACTTTTCTCCATCAAAGGCCTGGTTCTCCCCCTGCCTTTCCCCTTGTGTTGTCAGTTACACTCGTGCAAAGCACATGGGAAACCCTAAGGCTGTAAGAGCTCAGGGTCCTACCTACAAAATGGTAAGGGGGGGGATGTTCTTAAGCATCTGGCTACAGAAAGAGTTTGGGGCCTGGGATCAGTGATTTTCTGGTGCCCGGCAGCGAGAAGACCAGGGTAAACTGTATCCAGAGAACATCCTACACGGAGCATCAGTGACGCTCTAGGGGTTGATTTTCAAAGGCACAGCTCGCACTTAGGTGCCTTGTTCCCAGGCACTTCGGTGGACCCCTTTGAAAATCCACCCCACCGTCTGAATTCTTTTGCATTGTACAGACAATGAAGCCAGCTGGTGTTTTCTTTCAGCTGCCTGCATGAACCAGCGAGAATTGTTTCCTTCCAGAATGGAACAACATCCACCTCCGCCCAATTGAGATTGTCAGGATTAGCGATTTGCTGTACATGGAACGAAGGGTCCAGGAATCTGTCTCTTTCATAGAAATGTATAGAAACAGGCCAATAGCCTACAAACTCTTCCTCCCACTTCCCCTATAGGGGGTCAGCAATACAGGAAACCCAGGAGATGAATTTTAGAACTAACCCAAAGGCTGAGAATGATTGGAACGCACGGTTATGGCCGTGCACAGAACCTTAACGCTGCCTCTAGACCCCTTTAGACAAACGTATCCAGACGAACCAAATGATTTCATCTCATCAGTGGCCGCAACCCCTAGGCTGCTCTCCTCGGACGCACACTGCGGCTGTGTCATCTCTGGCAGTTCTGCGGTGATCTGCTGCCCAGAGAAAAGGTGTACTTCATAAAGGCCTGGTTAGGCAAACAGCAGTCTGAAGGCCAGTGTTCTCCTGACTCCGTGGGCCAGACTTGCAAAGATATTCCTGTGCCTGAAGATGCTGCTAAGGGGATTTGCAAAAATGCCTAAACAGGTTCAAAGTCAATGGAAGTTTGGTGCCTAACTCACTTAGGTTCCCTCAAGGGGGAAGCTACCTATCAGAGGCAGATGTGCTGTGCCTCTGTCCCTATATAAGGCAGTTAACCCATTCCCATAGGGAGCACAGCTGCTGATTGAAAGACAGCTGCGAGCAGGAAAGCAGCAGACAGTTAAATGAAATGAGCCAAGGTCTGAATGAGTGAGCACATCCAGCCAAAGCACCTACCCAGAGGGCTCTTTATCTGTCTCCGTCTACTCAAGCTCCCACCCCGCCCCTCGGCCTGTCTAGCCTAAGTTTTTCTACAGCATCTTTAATCTAAAAATGGTTAAAAGACAGGGGGGAAAAACCAAGAATGGGAGCAAATGGTCTGTCTTCACCCTGGCAAAATGGTTACCAGCAGATGCCTCGAGGTTCTGTGCTAGCACCGACATTGCTTTGTGTTACAGAAATGCCACTTGCGGTCCCAGCATTGTTGAGTTTTATACAGAAGGCCGGGATTCCACCACAGAGCGATGGGTACAGTGTCCCCTGCCCAGAATTACAGCCCCCGCTCTCAGACCGGAAGACGAGCTCTGGGTGCCTCAAAAGCTTGTCTCTCTCACCAACAGCAGTTGGTCCAATAAAAGATATTCCCTCACCCACCTTGTCCTGTAGAGCTTGCTCTTGGAATGCTGAATTAGTTCCCTGAGAACTGACAAGCTAATGTGTTAATTAGTTGATGAGTTTAAATGAATGAAAAGATGGGGCTTTAAGATATTGAGCCCCCAGTGTCAGACCTTGTCCAGCTTCTGTAGAAGACCTGGCTGTGGTTTAACCTCAGGGTGCCAGAAGATCACGGACACAGCAGTGAGGCCAGCACCACAGAGGCACAGAGGAGAGGTCACCACATCCTGAGAAGCCACGGAGGGATGAAAGCCTCCCTCCCTGCATGGCCTCTTCTGGGGGAATATGCAGAAGTCCTGGAGCTATCCTCAGCTGCGGAAATGGCCATTGCTCCACTGACAGAGCAGATGGCTCCCAAAGAGAGTCCCATGCCCTGCTCAGCTGGGATCTGTGGGCGAGCCTATTGTTACTCATGGGCCATTTGAGTCCCTCGGCCCAGCTCCTGGCATCCACCCGAGCCCCCATTTACTATGGCTTTCAGTCTCAGGCAGCTCCCCGATCCCAGCTGGGTGGGGATGTCAGGCCCAGCTCAGGGGCTCAGCTACCACTCCTGGGGCTAAAGCTCTTTGTTTGGATCAGGCGGGAGGGGAGGAGGATTAGAAATTAACATGACCTTAAATTAAGCTCCAGTCCTGGTGCCACTTTATGATTCTGCTCCCTTCCCTCCCTGGAGGTGGGTAGAAACAGGAGCAGAATAATAAGGTGAAACCGCCCCTTCCCCAGCGCAGCAAGGCCTACATCCCTCCTCTCCCCCCGGCACTCCCGCCTAGCCCTCTTCCCCTGCTGACCCCTGCTGGGGGGACCCACCAGAGCACCTCTCCACAGAGCCACAGGGGACCCCGTCCACCACGTCCCCAAGCCCACCCCACCCTGACCAACAGGGGGAACTCATGGGCCCACCCTGCAAACCCCAGGTGGCTCAGTGGGAATGGAAGCCTCTGCAGTAGTAAAAAGAAAAGGAGGACTTGTGGCACCTTAGAGACTAACAAATTTATTTGAGCATAAGCTTTCATGAGCTACAGCTCACTTCATCGGACGCATTCAGTGGAAAATACAGTGGGGAGATTTATATACACAGAGAACATGAAACAATGGGTGTTACCATACACACTGTAACCAGAGTCATCACTTAAGGTGAGCTATTACCAGCAGGAGAGTGGGGGGAGGAGGGGGGGAGGGACACCTTTTGTAGTGATAATCAAGGTGATCCATTTCCAGCAGTTGACAAGAACGTCTGAGGAACGGTGGGGGGTGGGGAATAAACACACCACACTATCAGAGGCTCGTTCACCTGCACATCTACCAATGTGATCTATGCCATCATGTGCCAGCAATGCCCCTCTGCCATGTACATTGGTCAAACTGGACAGTCTCTATGTAAAAGAATAAATGGACACAAATCAGACGTCAAGAATTATAACATTCAAAAACCAGTCGGAGAACACTTCAGTCTCTCTGGTCACTCAATTACAGACCTAAAAGTTGCAATTCTTCAACAAAAAAAACTTCAAAAACAGACTCCAAGGAGAGACTGCTGAATTGGAATTAATTTGCAAACTGGACACCATTAAATTAGGATTGAATAGAGACTGGGAGTGGATGGGTCATTACACAAAGTAAAACTATTTCCCCATGTTTATTCCTTCCCCCCCAACCCCCCCACCCCACCCCGGCTGTTCCTCAGACGTTCTTGTCAACTGCTGGAAATGGACCACCTTGATTATCACTGCAAAAGGTGTCCCTCCCCCCCCCCCCCCCCCCGCCGCCCGCTCTCCTGCTGGTAATAGCTCACCTTAAGTGATGACTCTGGTTACAGTGTGTATGGTAACACCCATTGTTTCATGTTCTCTGTGTATATAAATCTCCCCACTGTATTTTCCACTCAGTGCATCCGATGAAGTGAGCTGTAGCTCACAAAAGCTTATGCTCCAATAAATTGGTTAGACTCTAAGGTGCCACAAGTCCTCCTGTTCTTTTTGCAAATACAGACTTACACGGCTGCTACTCTGAAATCTGCAGTAGGAGTTTTGTATCGGCCCAGCAGAGGGCGCTCTCAGCCTGTCTCAGACAAGCCGCAGGTGAGGGCTTCATTCCTACAGGGCAGTTGGACCCAAAGAGCTTTGGGGGGGTGGGGATGTTGAACCAGCTTTTCCGTGTATCCATCAAGCCGCATCCAGCCCCCGTCTCTGCAGAATCGGAGCCCCTTGCAAACACTGATGGACTTTAACGTTGGTATTTATCTGTATTGTGGCAGTGCCTCCTTGCCCCAGGCTTGGCCCAGGACCCCACCACGCTAGATGTTGCCCAGACACACAACAACAAGATGGCTCCTGCTATCCATGAACTGGGGGAGCTGGGAAACGGAGACATTTCAGACCTGCATCTTCAAAAGCAGCCTCTAATGGGGATTTGGGTGCCTGGCTTTGGACACCTGAAGCCAGATGCTTTTAGTGTGTAGAGCACTCCCAGCCCCCGGGAGCTCAGCAGCGACGGGGGCTCAGAACTAGAGCTGGTGGAAGTTTCCCAGTGGAACGTGCCTGCCTCCCCGGCATCCCACCTGGAGGCTTGAGCCATGGCTCAGGACTTCGAGCTCCCTGCTCCTCGGCAGGGAGCCTGGCCACCCTACCAACGGGTCCGCAGGATGAAGATGGCTCCCCACCAAATCAGCCATGCCTGACAGATGCCGCCTGACAGATGTGCTCCTAGGCGTGTTTGCAAGCTGCCGGGTTTTGCATTCACGCCACTGGCTGGGGCAGGGAACGATTTGCTCAGTGCTAGTAAAACTGAAATGGGACTTGGCCGAGCTTTTCAGAGCCAGGATCCGAGAGGTCAAGTTACCGAGGGCTGAGTGACCGGCCGGGAGAAGATCAGAGACGACGGCAGGAGTGAGCGCGCGCTGTGCCTCTGACAAAGAGACGGCCTGTTCCAGATGGGAGGCTGAAACCGTGAGGACAGAGAGAGGAAGATGTGGACTTTGCTCTCTTCACCTGGAGTCAAGCGAGAAGCACAAGGTACAGGCCAGACTGAGCTGCTTTGGAAAGGCCTTTCCCATGCACTCCCCCAAGTCTACTCTGACTGGTCCCTCCCGTACATACCCGTCCGTTCACACACCCCTCTGTGCACACTCCCCAGCCCCTCCTGTGCATGTACCCACCGCGTGCACACACCCCTGGCCACGCTCACTGGCCTTTCAGGCACTCCTCACTGGTACTGTATGATCTGGGCAGCCGTGGGGGCGGGGGGCTGCAGGAACTTCCAGCCTCACCTGTTCGGGTTCCTGCGTCTTCCTGAGTTCTTTGGACCCTTGACATTTTTCTGTGTTTACAGGAAAGCTCCCTCCCCCAACTCCCCCCCACCCCTTCCTCCCCCCAAGACTAAGGAAAAATCCCGTTCCAGCTTTAATCGAGACGCACCATCTCCAAGCCCCAGCCCTGCTCCAGCTCGGCCAGTGCAATTGGAGCCTTGGTGCCTGGACGCATCCAGCCCGCCAGGGCTCTGAGCTCCATGCTGCCGGGACGCAGGTCGAATGCTAATGCTCCCAACGGCCCCTGGGCCGCTCTAATGCAGCCAGGAAACCAAGCAGCCACCACCAGGGCCTGCAAAGCCCTTTTACTCTCTTAGCAGCCGGGCTGGATTACACTACGCACCGCCGCTGGGAGGTGCCAGGCCCTCGCTGAACATTAACGAGAGATTTTCGCAACAGGATTCGTCGGAAAGAACAGTTTACCCACGGCACGCTGGTGAGCGGCGCAGGATCTGTGCGAGGCGGGGGGCAATCAGGCTGCGCTGGGCGTGAGGGTTTACTTGTCCTGCCTGTATCGGGAAGGACTGGCAAAGAGCACACGCATACAACTGATTATACCCAAATCCCCTCTGACGTGGGGGACAAGACAAAACCGCCGACTGGTCTGTCTAACCCAGAGCTGGGGGCTCTGCGGCTGCTGTGCAGCCAGACATTCCGGCTGCTCCCACGGGGAGCTGGGCAGCAGGTTTGACAAATTACTTTTTTTCCGAAAAATGCATTTTTTAGGGCCCAAATGCAGCCCATTTTCTTTTCTGTTGGGGGAAAAATATTCAAAAGGGGCAAAATGTTTCACCTCAACTTTTCAATGGGAAACGGTGCCCTGCTTTCAAATGCCCTTGTTTAAACAAATGCCCTGTTTCAAATGCCCCCATAACAAGGGTGAAAACACCCAACCTGGCCGATTCAAAATAAAAAACCGCAAAACCGTTCTGTTTGACTCAAACCCTTTCTGTCAGCTGGACACAGAACGTTCTGGAGGGTTTTGGTTCAGGGAAAAGAAACTGTTTGAGTTCAAATCGGATTTTTCACTTTGCACCCCAAGCCGGCAATTCTAAGTACTCAGCACTGCCTAGGAGCCTGCAGTCTAGGGCAGCGCTTAACTTGCAACATGCACCTAAATCCCATTGACTTCAGTGGGATGTAAGCACATGGAGATGTGGTTAAGTGCTGCCCTGACTAGGGATTGGAGCCAGCCAATAATTTTCCTCTTTAACACTTTTTGAAAGGTTCCCTTTCTAGTCACTGCAACCAAAGCCTGTCTCTTGACTAGTACAAGAGGTCACACCAACTACCTCTGGACACCCCTCAGGGTGCCGTGAGAAGGCACATGGCCAAAGCGGAGTGACTTTCCCCCAGGGGTGCAAAATCAGGCTGCCAGGCTCCCACATAACCAGTTTCAGTGACAAGAGTTACTTCAAACCAAAAATTAGCCCAGCATCTTTTTTTAATGGCAATATTTCAAACATGAGCATGGCCGGCAAATCTGGCGAAGGCACAGGATCTTCCAGGAAATGACACCTTCAAGCCCTTCTGGATTGATGCAACTGCTTCGTGGGCTTGTGCATTTCAGGTTACATAGACTCTGCCACTGTGTTTTCAAAGGGCTGGGATACTGCTATGGAAGCCGAGAGAGAAGAAACCTTGCAGCACTCGGATGCGGAGGTGATGGACACCTCACACCTAATAGAGACAAATAACCAGCTCACAGGCTTCAGGGCGGCAGCTGTTTGCTGCAGAGATAAAATCAGAGCTTTCCCCCACGTGCACCACCGCATGGAAGGGCTGGTTTAAACCCAAAGTAACCCCACTGAAGTTTATTAATTATTCGTTGTTATTTGTATTGTAGTAACACCTCGGAGCCTCAGTCCACAACCAGGACCCCACTGGGCTAGGTTCTGAAATGGAGTTACACCAAATCTGCATCAAGGTCACTGAGCTCCAAAGCCAGCCCATAATTCAGAAATTGATACCAGGGATTGGAATTGCATCTTTTTCTAGGCTGTCCTGCCAATTTTTGCTGCCATTTTTTTTTTTTTTTGAACGAGAGCCAGTTGTTATTTAATATGTATTTAATACTGCCAGTAAGGGCATCGTCTGCCAGCCCCACCTGAAACATGCTGTCTGGGAACCTCCCATTGTGGCCGTGCAATGGAATTTACGGGTTAAAGTCAAGGAAGCAGCCAGAGGTCTGTGTATCCATTGGTCAATGCGCATGGGTGGATGTCCCTGACAGAACTCAGGCACCGTATAGTATGTTTTATCCTAGATAGCTTGATTGCAGTATAGTCACTCAATGTCTCCCCCTAGTGACTGATGCCAGTCGCTATAACAGACAGCTACATATTCACGCTGATATGCTGTTCTTTCAGCTCGAGAGGCTGTGAGTTGGGTCACAGGTTCAGTCCCCATGGCAAGCGTGGCCTGTTTATATAGGTGAGCTCAGTTTGTCAGCCATGCATTGGGAACCCTTCCCCACCCTCTTGCTCTGTCCGTGGCACTCTAATTTGGATAACAGCTACCATCAGCCGGATGGATTGGAGTTAAATATTGGCCCTACTTGGTCACCGTTTCGAGGTGAAGTTTGAGTGACGTCACCTAAAAGCTTTTCAATGAGCCCAGACCAGAAAGTCCCCCATGTTCCAATCCACATTCACAGAAGGGAACACTTATTATAGTAATGATAACCCTGAGCTTGCTAGGGTTAATGTAAGCAGCCATACCAGCTTTGGGGATCTATCGGAGCAAATGCATCGCAGCTCCTGGGACACCTGTTACATTGCAATGTTCTGCAAGTACCTTTATTCAGAGACTCAGAGCTTAAACTCAGGAGGGACCATTAGATAGGCTAGATCATAGGTGCTGGAACTAGGGGGGCTGCCACACCCCCTGGCTTGAAGTGATTTCCATTACATACAGCGTTTACCGTTTGGTTCAATGGCTCTCAGCGCCCCCACTATACACATTGTTCCAGCACTTCTGGGCTAGAGCATCTAGTCTGACCTCCTGCATAGCCCAGGCCAGAGAATTTCATCCAGTTACTCCTGCACTGAGCCCAAAATCTTATGTTTGGCTAAAGCGTCTTCCGAAAGGAAGTTGAAAATCCATCACTTGCCTTGGAAATTTGTTCCAATGGTTAATCCCCCTCCCTGACTAATTTCTAATTTGAATTTGTCTGGCTACAGTTTCTAGCCGTTGGCTCTTCTGCTTCCTTTCTTCGCTAGATTAAAGAGCTGGTGTATTTTCACCCTGGGAAGGCGTCTGTGTATTTTTCCCCGTGAAGGTAGCTGTGATTAGCTGGCACAAGGAGATCTTAGGTGTCTCAAGTTAGAACATTTACAGTGAGTCAATATTCACACACACATGCAAATAAAACAAACAGAAATGCCTAATTAATGCAAAGCCCTTGTGTGAAGAGAAAGCCCAGTGTTCGTCATCTATCTATGCCTGCTGGCTCAGTAGTTTTGTATGAATTTGCCACCACCAGGCTTTTTATAATCACAATTGCTAGTGCTGTCCAAAGATCCAAAGACCTGAGGGTCAGCTCATGTTAGCATCCAGCAGCTTGGACATTTCTCCACCGCTTACTACACAAGCTAAGCAGTTTTAGGCTGGGTTGCTAAATGGATGAGAGCTCGTCTGGGAATGCTGATGAGTGGTGAAGGCAGTAGGACACGTCTTTCCCTCTGACTCGGTAAAAGCTAGCTGCCCCGGCGTAGAGTTCTGGTGCTGCCACGGTGAAGTGAGATGTCAAACTGAAGCCCCGGCTATTTGTGGTTCTTCAAGATCTGGTGGCACTTTTTGTACAAGTTTGGGGTATTAAATCCTGACCAAATTCACACTTGAATGATTACATTCTGCTGACCTAAGCTCCTATGGAGGTTGCAAATGGATATGGGATTCTTTGTCACTTCCTCCCCTAGCCTGGTGTGCCATGTTGCTATGTGCTGTTAAATAGGGGCTAGCTCTCCATAGGTCTGGTGGTCCATTCAAGGAGATAGGACAGGCCATGGCAGGGGTTGGGGCCGAGCATTGTCCAGGTCCTTGCAGTGACTCTGCAGACATTCCTCCCAGAGAGATAACACAGTCTCCACCCTCCCTCTGCACTCAGGATCCCTCAGGGAGCTGCTTCCTGCTGCAGAAGCCCTGAATGCAGCTTCCATCGGCATTGGGAACAAGGGGATTGCTGGGCTTCCAGAACCAGCCTGAAGGCCCAAGGCCTCCCATGGAACCTGGGTTAAATCTGAACCCAATGCAAATATTAGTTTCTGAAAAGCACAATACGTTCCAGCTGTGCATCATAGCCCCTATACTGACAACCAATAAAGGAGATTCTCCACTACCTCAAGCGTGAAGATCTGTGCCTTACTTCTGAGTCCTAACCCTGCAGTTGCTGTGATATTCAGAATGGAGCTGGTTGGGAATTTTTCAATGAATTGTTTTTTCATCAAAAAATACAAATTCATCAAAGCCAAAACTGCTGGTGAACCAGGGTCTGTTTGATGAATTTCCCAACTCAAAAAAAAAAAAATTCAAGGAAGTTTCAAACTATTCCAAATGTATTGTTTTGACTTTTTTAAAACAAAAAATTCCAGTTTTCCAGTTCAAAGCGATTTTTCATTTTGAAATTTAAGCTCGCTAGGCTGAAAAAAGGTTTCCATTTCAATCTTCTTAAAACAAAACAAAACCTCTGAAATGATCTAAACAAGATGTTTAGTTTGCCCTGAAATGGGGGGGAAAAATCAAGTTTCCAGTTTGCGACTACTCTTGAGATTTCGACGGCTCGTCCCGATTTGACACAGGGAAAAATGTTGAACTCCTGCAAATATTCACAAGACGGGAAAACTCTTTGCAACCCAGCTCCCGATGTGAGTGTCCAGCGCACAACGTAGTGCCAGCTGGGGAATCACAGGGGGCTCCAGATTGCTGCCAGAGTATTGTGAGACATTTGGGATTGTGCACGGCTGACCGAGAACCCCTCCAAGTCTTTTAGGTCATTGTAGAAGGGTGGACTCGCTGCTGGCACGCCTCCTGGTGGCTGGGCATGGCATGGCAGGCTTTCCTAATTTAGCAGCCTCCTGCCAACAGTTGCGATGACCTCTCTCTTTTCATGACTCAGACCTTCATCCGGATCACCTTTCCATCCCACCGTTCTGGGCGCACTGAAAGTCCAACAGAAACAAATGTGATCCCTCCATCCAGTCTGCTGGCCTCCATTCTGGGCCCACATGCCCTTTCCTCAGGATTTCAGTATCCAAATCTCCATCTTCTCTGGGACTTCACACCACCTCCCCAGTGGCTGGCAGGGACCCCAGGCCCGCCTTGTATGCTGGACTCCAGCCCAGGGACCCCAGGACAGGCAGTCAAAGTTCACTCCACCCGACTCCTCGCTACCACCTCCCTTGACTTCTTCCTACCGAGCCTTTCCCTGGGCTTTCTCTGTCCCCTGCCAGATCCTTCTTGTTCCCTCCAGGTCTCTCCATGTCCCACCACAGGAGAGTGACTGCAGCCCATTCTGTGCCACGCTTCCTCTGGGGATAGCGCCACCCAGA
Organism: Natator depressus; assembly: GCF_965152275.1. NCBI lineage: Eukaryota > Metazoa > Chordata > Testudines > Cheloniidae > Natator > Natator depressus. Next base: position 5,607,884 of record NC_134260.1, read on the forward strand.
CCCTCCCCTGCTGGGTCTCATAATTAATTAGGCCAGTCCCCCTTTCCAGCTGCAATCAGCGGGGATATAATTAGCCACTCTGGCCAACATTAACCCTTCCATCCCCTGTGGGGTAAGCGCCCCATCATAGTTGCTTCCCTAATGACTTCAAGAAGGCCTCTGCTCCCAGCATCACAGGGTACCAGCGACCTCCAAATAGAGCAGATATGGACAAGCCAAGCCTGCAGCTTGGAGTTCCGTTTGCTAACTCTCAAAGATCAGTGCAGTGGATAGAAGTCACTCACTCTGCTCTCAGGGTATGCCTGCACCGCATTTGGAAACCCACGGCAGCCAGGCTCCGAGCCCGGGTCTACAGATTCATAGAATCATAGAATATCAGGGTTGGAAGGGACCTCAGGAGGTCATCTAGTCCAACCCCCTGCTCAAAGCAGGACCAATCCCCAATCAAATCATCCCAGCCAGGGCTTTGTCAAGCCTGACCTTAAAAACTTCCAAGGAAGGAGATTCTACCACCTCCCTAGGTAACGCATTCCAGTGTTTCACCACCCTCCTAGTGAAAAAGTTTTTCCTAATATCCAACCTAAACCTCCCCCACTGCAACTTGAGACCATTACTCCTTGTCCTGTCCTCTTGCAAGGCTCACGCTACGGTGCCATGCCCACACTCGGGCTCGGGCTGGAGCCTGAACGTCTACACAGCTGTTTTTAGCAACAGAGTGCTTGGGCTCTGCAGACCTGGGCTCTGAAATTCACGGCCGTGGGTTGGTAACACGGTGTGTACGTAACACTAGTGAGGGTGGTATGCACCAGGGACCAGTAGAGTTGCTGCCGAAGTAAAAGAGAGAAGAATTTGGCCCTGGAATGTCTGCTCATGCAAGAAGCTCTAGTCAGCTGAGATGGTTTTGCAAACAGACGCTTTTCTTTTGCAGCTAGTTTCCCTCTTATGAAAACTCCCTGCCTGAATACAACTACTTCTTTCATAAAGGGTGTTCCAGCAGACTGTTCTGCAGGTGCTTGTGGAATACAGAACGAAGCATCCGCTCTATCACCTGTTCTTTGTGATGGCTGCAACAGGTTCAACTCAAAATGCCTGGCGAGCTGCATGAGAAAAATACACTCTAACAAGTATTCTCAGGCCCTTCTGCATCACAGCCCCAGGCCCGGGCTCCCAGGAACTTAAGGGAAAGTTTGGATCCAAAGCCAAACTTTGCAGCCTGGTGAAAATGACTGTATGCTCGGCTTCTCGTTGTGCATTTGCTAATTGCTTGGTTAATGGGCCAGGCTAAATGCAAGCGGCAGGGACCCCCTCTGAAACGGATGGTGTTTACAGAGCCTAGCCCCGCACCTCGGATCGGGAGCCACACTGGCTGCTGAGAACGAGGAAAGTGTGCGGCTGGGAAAACGAGGCAGTGGAATGGCAAGTGGAATATCAGGCAGGGGTGTAATTGACTAGCGATCAGTGAGGCGCGGGCGTGCGGGGGAGAGGGAATCTGGGAGAGAGGAACGTGGCTGTGCTGCCAAACACAGTCCCAGGGCGATGATTAAATTACGCCGAGGCGGTGCAGCATCTGTATGCAGAGGCGGGCTCCAGCCCTCTCCATCACCTTCCAATTTATGTCCCTGCTAAGCCCTGCATAGGCCTCTTGGCTGGCATTTTATCTGCCTAGCTACCAGTCGCACGCTCGGCTCAAGCTGAGGGAGAACAGCCACAGACAACGGACTCCACAGGGCTCTCTCCTGGCTCTTTGTCTCGTTCGGAGCCAGCCTCCCAGAACGGCTTTGCCCAAGGCCCTGGCAGAGCTTCCCTTTGCTTCGCCTCCCTCCAAAGCTGCCCTCTCAGTCCTCCACCGCCCCCCAAAAGGAGCTGGGGTTCGCCCGGTTCTATAAGACGGGCACACAGACAAAGGGAGCTAAAGAAGTGCGACTGGCAGCTTTGCAAAGTAACGACTTGTGTCCTTGTCTGCACACAGTGGCATCCACAGGTGTTACGACTGCTCTGGCCAACACTCTGGGGGCTTCCCAACTGAAAACAGGAGCCCTGTAGCTTGAACGGAAGCTTTCCAGCCTGGGGCTACAACGGACTCAAATCCTCCGTGGCTCAGCACAGAGGGGGGGCCCATTACACACTCACCACATGTTCACCCACCACCGGACCCAGCTCCTCCCTCGCTCCCGTGCACCAGCCTCACACTCCCACCTCCTGATCCCCCCGGGATGCCCTGCAGCATTCATCTCTCTGCAGTGAACTGGGCTGATGTCTAAAGGTGCCTGAGATTCCCTTGGGTGGGATTAACTCCCCTTCACAGAGCATTGGACTCAATCCATCTATCTGGCTCATAGAATCATAGAATATCAGGGGTGGAAGGGAGCTCAGGAGGTCATCTAGTCCAACCCCCTGCTCAAAGCAGGACCAATCCCCAACTAAATCATCCCAGCCAGGGCTTTGTCAAGCCTGACCTTAAAAACTTCTAAGGAAGGAGATTCCACCACCTCCCTAGGTAACGCATTCCAGTGTTTCACCACCCTCTTAGTGAAAAAGTTTTTCCTAATATCCAACTTAAACCTCCCTCACTGCAACCTGAGACCATTACTCCTTGTTCTGTCATCTGCTACCCCTGAGAACAGTCTAGAGCCATCCTCTTTGGAACCCCTTTTCAGGTAGTTGAAAGCAGCTATCAAATCCCCCCTCATTCTTCTCTTCCGTAGACTAAACAATCCCAGTTCCCTCACCCTCTCCTCAAAAGTCATGTGTTCCAGTCCCCTAATCATTTTTGTTGCCCTCCGCTGGATGTTTTCCAATTTTTCCACATCCTTCTTGTAGTGTGGGGCCTAAAACTGGACACAGTACTCCAGATGAGGCCTCACCAATGTCAAATAGAGTGGAACGATCACGTCCCTCGATCTGCTGGCAACATCCCAAAATGCCATTGGCCTTCTTGGCAACAAGGGCACACTGTTGACTCATATCCAGCTTCTCGTCCACTGTAACCCCTAGGTCCTTTTCTGCAGAACTGCTGCCGAGCCATTCGGTCCCTAGTCTGTAGCAGTGCATGGGATTCTTCCGTCCTAAGTGCAGGACTCTGCACTTGTCCTTGTTGAACCTCATCAGATTTCTTTTGGCCCAATCCTCCAATTTGTCTAGGTCCCTCTGTATCCTATCCCTACCCTCCAGCATATCTACCTTATCAGAGTCTGTGGTCATTGGGCGTTCTCTTGGGGTCTGCTGTGTCAGCGATCTGCAGAGCCAGGGAAGCACACAGAGGGAACATACGCACACAGCCGACTCTTATGAACATTGAACAGAGAAGAGCACCACACCGGTGGCATCTGACGACAGCAGCCTGAGCCCAGAAAAGCTCTGCACCCCCACTACGGCCCCAGGGCCGGATGATCTCTCTGCCCACTGCCATGGCTGGAGGAGCTGTCCCATCATCTCTTTTGCTCTAATGAACCCCTGGCTGTCACGGCCAAATGGCTCGGCTCCCCGGGGGTTCGTTATAAAGAGGATAGACTGTATTTCCTCATAACATCGTGTGTTTAACATACCCCTCCAAAAGGGGTCAAATTTAAATTCCTGCGTGCACCCATTTGCATGGCATTTCCAGCACTTCCCACGCTCAGTGTGGGCAGCAGGGGGTATAAAAAGAGTGAAACCTGATTCCCAGTCCTGTCCGCCTCCCAGACCTGGCTCTGCAGAGAGCTCATGGATTCATGGCATTAGGGTCAGAAGGGTCTATGATCATCATCTACTCTGAGCGCCTGCATAACCCAGGCCAGAGAAACTCCCCCAGGGTTTCCTGCATGTTTTCCCTGAGGACATTTACAGACAATTTCCAAAACTCAAGGTAAGTGGCGTTTCCTGTCACTTGCGGGTGCAGATCCACCAACGTGCTGCTCATTGTGTGGGATTGTGGGGCCAGCCACATGTGCTCCTCGCCAGTGCTGCTCCAACTAACCAGCAAGAGGGCAGAGTGATGGTTCACTCAGGTCACATGGCAAGGCTTCTGCTCCTTGATTGTATTGTTAAAACCAGGAGCGGTGCCACCAGACAGCTCCAGGGCATTGAGTCTCTCAGAGCGGCAGTGCGGGGAGATAGATGTAGCAGTGGAATCTGAGCATATTTAAATCAATTCATCTCCTCTTTTGCATAACAATGAGCATGAGATCTGGCTGCCTATGCGGAGCCGACATACAAAAATAGCTGCATACCTCCTTCCCCGATGGAGAGGGAGGAGAAACGCTAAGCCAGGCCTCCCGCTCGGTGCTCCCTCGCCACCTTTCTACCACGCAGCCGAGCACGTTCCAGAGCGAATGTGCTCATTAGGCAGAGAGAGAGAGAGAGCGGCTCTGTGACTAGCCCACCGTCCCTGAAACTCTTATCTCCTGTTGCCTCCATTGAAGTCAATGGGTCACACAGGTGTGAGCCAGGACAAGATTTGCCCCAACAGGTCGGTTGGCGGAGTTAGGAACAGAGCCCGGGTTTTCTGACACCCTATTCGAATCACCGCATGTGTGATGGCCGGCACAGTGGGGAGGGAACGGGGCCTCTGGAGCTAAAAGCGTGGGCCAGTGTAACCCGAGCCGAAGCTACCTAGGTGGGATGAGAAAAAGGCTCAGAACCTCTATGGATTTGGCAGAAAGTGGGGGACCATGGGAGATACGCTCCCCAGTGGGTTATACATCTACTCCCTGCTACCTCCCTCTTCCAGTCTTGGGTCTGTGCATTCAGAAACACCCCAACTTGCATGGCTGTGCAGACAGACAGAGGATTGCTTTGTGGCTAGCAGATTCACCAGGAAAATGCAGAATGTTATCAGGCCAGATGTCCTCCGTGATGCGAATGAATGGAATCCTCTGAATCCAGCCTTCAGGGAACTCCATATCCCACTAGTCTCTGTCACAGAATCATAGAAGATTAGGGTTGGAAGAGACCTCAGGAGGTCATCTCGTCCAACCCCCTGCTCAAAGCAGGACCAACACCAACTAAATCATCCCAGCCAAGGCTTTGTCAAGCTGGGCCTTAAATACCTCTAAGGAAGGAGATTCCACCACCTCCCTAGGTAACCCATTCCAGTGCTTTACCACCCTCCTAGTGAAATAGTGTTTTCTAATATCCAACCGAGACCCCCCGCACTGCAATTTGAGACCATTGCTCCTTGTTCGGTCATCTGCCACCACTGAGAACAGCCAAGCTCTATCCTCTTTGGAACCCCCCTTCAGGTAGTTGAAGGCTGCTGTCAAGGTTCCTTCCCCACTCTGAACTCTAGGGTACAGATGTGGGGACCTGCATGAAAACCTCCTAAGCTTACTTTTACCAGCTTAGGTTAAAACTTCCCCAAGGTACAAAATGATTTTACCCCTGGATTTCCACTGCCACCACCAAACTTTATCAGGGTTTACTGGGAAACATGGTTTGAACACGTCTTTCCCCCCAAAATCCTCCCAACCCTTGCACCCCACTTCCTGGGGAAGGTTTGGTAAAAATCCTCACCAATTTGCATAGGTGACCACAGACCCAAACCCTTGGATCTTAGAACAATGAAAAAGCATTCAGTTTTCTTACAAGAAGACTTTTAATAGAAGTAAAGGAATCACCTCTGTAAAATCAGGATGGTAGATACCTTACAGGGTAATTAGTTTCAAAACATAGAGAATCCCTCTAGGCAAAACCTTAAGTTACAAAAAAGACACACAGACAGTAATAGTCATTCTATTCAGCACAGCTCTTTTCTCAGCCATTTAAAGAAATCATAATCTAACACATACCTAGCTAGATTACTTACTAAAAGTTCTAAGACTCCATTCCTGTTCTGTTCCCGGCAAAAGCAGCATACAGACAGACACAGACCCTTTGTTTTTCTCCCTCCTCCCAGCTTTTGAAAGTATCTTGTCTCCTCATTGGTCATTTTGGTCAGGTGCCAGCGAGGTTACCTTTAGCTTCTTAACCCTTTACAGGTAAGAGGATTTTTCCTCTGGCCAGGAGGGATTTTTAAAGAGGTTTACTCTTCCCTTTATATTTATGACAGCTGCTATCAAATCCCCCCTCACTCTTCTCTTCTGCAGACTAAATAACCCCAGTTCCCTCAGCCTCTTCTCATAAGTCATGTGCCCCAGCCCCCTAATCATTTTTGTTGCCCTCCACTGGACTCTCTCCAACTCATCCACATCCCTTCTGTAGTGGGGGGATCAAAACTGGATGCAATACTCCAGGTATGGCCTCAGAATAGAGGATAATAATCATTTCCCTCAATCTGCTGGTTCAGTGATTAACCAGAGGCTGGTGCAAGGAAACCTGGCATCAAGTGATGGTTGGATGGCACTGCAGGGTTCCCCTATCTTGGCCAAGTCCATTGCACCGAGCAGCAGCTTCTCAAGTGGCAGAGGTCTTTGAAAACCATCTGGTGAGACCTCAGCTGCTGCTTTCATTGTTAGTGGAGCACATGCGAATTGTGCCTCCTTGAGTGGAAAGGAATCTATCCACCCACAAGCTGCTTGGAGACATTCCCAGTGTTTCCCACACATGGAGCCAGATCCACCAAGGCCAAAGATAAGACAGAAGCAGAACTGCTCTGCCCAGTCACACATCGCTCCCGGCACTTGGAAAGGACACAGTGGAGAGCATCGAGGATGCACTGGAGTTGGTAGCAGCTACGAGCCACAATGCAGCGCCCACAGGTGTCATGTTGTGTGCAAGCTGCCTCTTCTCCTAAGTGAGCTCTGAGCTCCACGGTGGTGGAGTCAGGGACAGGCTTTCCTCTGAATCAGTGCTGCAGGAGCCGTCTGTGATTAGGAAAATCCAATGAGCACTTTTTTTTTCTCAACTCCAGATGCCTCCCTGTCCTCTACTGACATAAATACCCCCTGCAGTCTCACTGGAATATAGTGTCTCCTTCACTTCCAGTCCCAACGTCTTGTGCTGCTCTACACTGTTAAACAGCTGCTGTGTTTCACCCCAGGGGTGGCTGCATTTGAGAGGTGGCTAAAGCATCTATAACGTGGACCTATCTTTATTAGGTTGGTGCAGTACGTTGGGATGCCCAGGATGGAGGGAGCTATATCACTGTAAGAGGCCAGAGCCTTGCACTTTTCATGGAAGGTTCACAGAGGGCTTGAAGCTCTAGTTAATTCACGCTCATGACCCCTGCATCGGCAGTGGTCAAGTCTGACGAAGCCCATTTAATGGGCTGAGAAACTGAGGCACACAGAAGCCGCACCATGTGCTGTACGTGACAGCCAGACACTCAGCTCATGGACTCCCAATGTGGACGTTGACCGGTGGCCATGGCCAGAGCATGGAGTCGACACATGTGCCCCCTGTAACAGCCCATGACTCTCAGAATGAGGCTGCCGTGGGGAAGGGCTGAAGACTCCTTGAGGACCAGCCCCAGGTCAGCACCCCTGCCACAGCTGCCCTTCCTGAACGAGCTAAAGGCAACTAGAGCAGGGTTGGCTGTCAGAGCAGCAGCAGGAACTGAATCAATTTCCAGAAGCTTATCAGGCCTCGTGCTTGATAAGTCTCGGCTGGCACATGGCAGGGTCTGGGGCCTCGGATAAGCTAGAGGGGGGCTCAATTCTCCACCCAGCTGCCAGGACCTTCTCTAATCCGTCTGCCCTGGCCGGGGGGCAGGAGCTCATCAGGAGAGCGACTCCGAGACGGGGCGGCTCTGAGTCTTATCGCTCCTTCGGCAGCAGGCCAGGGATGCCAAGGGTGTAATTGTCTCTGCCTATCTCCTCTCCCCACTGCGGAGCAGGCCCGGCGCCACGGCTGGGCAGAGTTCCCCTCTGAGGGGAATGAAAGAGCAAACCTACGGGCTCCTGCTCCGCTCGGGCCAGGAGCCCCTGGCTTCTAACTTTTCTCAGCGACTGCAACGGGGCAGAGCCATTTAACGCTGGGGCAGGAGGTTCACACTAGATCCCTGTGCCAAGGTCCCTCCTTTCCTCCTCCTCATGGCACCGGCTCCAACTGTCCTGGAGGCCTGAGGAGGTGCCACTACAGACCCAGGGCTCCCCAAACAGGGAAGAGCAGATGGCATCAATCCCCTCCCCGTGAACGCTGCACAAAATGGTCCAGCAAGTCAGCCTGGCCAATGCTGCAGTGCCCTGGGTGCTGGAGGGGTCTCTCCCATGGTGGGGGCCCTGAGCCGTACTCTTGGGAAGCTGGGATAGAGCCATAGGAGGCTAGGCGCCAATGAGGAATCACAGGCCCCTTTGCCTCGAGCAGCCCTGGAGATCTCTGTGTGGGGGTCTGCAGGGCTGGGGACTGACCCACGGTTCTCCTGCCAGGGACACTCCCCCTCCCAGGGAATGAACATGGGGAAAGGAACTGGAGAATGAGTATGTGGAGGAGACAGCACTGGGGCATTGTGGGTTCATGTGGGGAGCAAACTGGACTCTAGGTCTACCTGCAGCCCCACCGCTTCCTCTGGGCCCAGCCACCCCTGCCCATTCCTCTTTGCCGTGGGTGTTCCTGGAGATGGGGGCAGCCCAGGTCAGGCATTGCAGATTGCAAAGCACCTGGGGCTCCATGGGGGTGAGACTCGCTGCAGAAAGGGCTGAGCGGGGCCTGCTCAGGGAAGGGGCAGCATCTCTGTTTGCACAGAGGAATGAGCATCCTTCAGGCACAACCAGAGTCCGGACTCCAGGGCATTTCTTATAGTTTCCTCTGTGGCTCCTTGCGTTGTGCTAAGGCACTGAGGGGCTTCAGCAGTGACCTCTCCAGCCTAGTCAGGGAACTCCTCTAAGAGCAATGCATGGTTCCATAGCTCCTGGGAGTTAGCGCAGCGTATGGGGACGTGGGTTCTAGTCCTGGCTCTGCCACAGATCATCTGGGTGGACCTGGGCAAGTCATTTTGCTTCTGTGCCTTGGTTTCCCTCCTTCTGTCACATAAGTAGGGCCCTACCAGATTCATGGTCCTTCTTGGTCAATTTCACGGTCATAGGATTTTAAAAATCATAAACATGATTTTGGTTATTTAAATCTGAAATTTCGCAGTGTTGTAATTGTAGGGGTCCTGTCCCAAAAAGGAGCTGTGGGGGGTCACAAAGTTATTATAGGGGGGATTGCAGGACTGCTACCTTTACTTCTGCGCTGCTGAAGGCAGAGTCGCCGCCCGCAGCAGCGCAGAAATCAGGATGGGGTCTGGTGCTGCCACCCTTACTTCTGCGCTGCTACCTGCAGAGCTGGGCCCGCAGTCAGCACCCGCCACTCTCTGGCCGCCCAGCTCTGCAGGCAGCGCAGAAGTAAGGGTGGCAATACCACGACCCCCCTAAAATAACCTTGTGATGCCCCTGCAACTCCCTTTGGGGTCAGGACCCCCAATTTGAGAAACGCTGATCTCCCTGTGAAAATCTGTATAGTGTAGGCTAAAAGCACACAAAAGACCAGATTTAATGGTCCATGATGCGTTTTTCATGGCTGTGAATTTGGTAGGGCCCTACACGTAATATAATGTAGTTGAAGGCTTTTTTGTGACTGCCATCATCTGTCAAATACAATGCGATTGACCCTGCCTGTAAAGAAGATTAAGCATTACAGCAGATCAAAAAGCCTGGAGGATGTGGAGGTCCATGTAAAATTTCAACTTTTCATGAAAAGTAATCTTTTTTTTTCAGCCAACATGGTTCCATTTTCGGGTGTTCAGGGGTTTGTTTGGTTTTTTTTCTGACAAAAAGGTGACATCTTCAAAAACCAGACACCTTTTAAAATAAATGTGTTTATTCGAAAACCAATTTTCCACTGAATACCTTATTGACGGGAAAATTTTAATCAGCCCTAGGAAGTACCATTACCTCGATAAATGTTTACCATCAATCCAGTTATAGGAGAACAAACCACATCTCTGGAACCTCTGCTGAAGACATCAGGGCAGCACAGGTGCCTCTGGGGGGGACCCCATTTGACCAGAAGAACCTTATTGCTAGCAATGACATATAAGAAAGATGAAACCAGCTTGACTCCCAGATCCCGGGCTTTTCAGGGATGGAAGTTAATGAAAAGATAAAAAATGGAGCAATTTGATCTGGAGTCATTGAGAGACAATGAACATCTAAATGCAGTTTCAGAGTAAATCCATGGTAGAAATAAAGAAACTGCTCTGGTAATTTCAGAGCCACTCAAAACACAGACGTTAAAACAAGGGCAGCACTCCTTCAGAAGGGAGAGTGGCGCCCCCTACTGAGTCCCCTGTTCCACTCACTGCAGCGCCGCACTATGGCACAGTTTCAGTACTCATTGTGATGGGACAGCACCACCCACAAAGTCTTCCAACATAACTCTTCACAGTAACCTGGGTTAAAGAAAAAGGGGGCAAAACCACCTTGAAGGTCTCTCTCTATATTACCGTCACAGCGGAGGAAAGGGCATTTCAAATCAGAGAAATTCAGGATTTGATCTTGATGGGAATTACAGCCCTTAGGAAGCATATGCAGAATCCAAGTTCAGGAATTTATCCTGATGAACTTGAGATGCAGGGACTGTGGGGTTTCAGGAAAGCCAACTCTGAGGGCTCAGATTTAATTGGAGGAGTAACCCCCTTGTGCACAGCAGTGTTCCACCCAGGCTGAATTTGGACATATGTGTTTACCATTTTATGGAAAGCACTAATGGGCCAAGGCAGATATACACAAGGGGATGTGTCTGACAAGTGCTTTCATGAGCAGCTGATGGTTATGAACAGGCCTGAGATTCTGAACATTTCACAATGAACAACACAATTACTGTGATAGCTGCTGTCTCCCCAGCCGGCTTCCATTTTGCTCTGACAAAGTCAAACCAAGAATAGTCACTGAATCAAAGGCAAAACTTGGCTGATTAGACCTATGAAAATCAAATGCAAACAAGCAGGAAATTTGTCATGACGCTATTTGATGCTGGATTAATTTGCTGGGCCATTTGAAAGAGTGAGTATTCAGCATCCCGCAATGGAGATGATTAGCACTGGACGGCAAATCGAATTGCCTTCCTGCAGGATATTCTGATATTTCAAAATTTGTAGTCAAAATTGCTCATGGGAAATAAATTGCAAAAAAATTTGAATTGGAAACATCAAAATGAAATGATTTGACAATATTGAAGTCAAACAATCTGATTTAGTCGAAATGTTTTGATAAGGTAAAACCATAATTTCAAGAAGGTTGAACTATTATATGAGTTGAAACTAAATAAAGAAACAAAATGTTTTCTCCTGAATGAAACACATCAACATTATTGAAACAAAATGAGCAAGTTGAATGAATCATTTCTACTTTTTCCCATTAAAAATCTTGCAGAATTTGAGACATTCCCGCAAAATGTTTTGATTTTGACAAAACTGCATTTTCCAACTGAAAACTTTCCCATCAGAATGGTTTTTAACCAGCTCTACATATGATGCTGAATTTGAAATCTATATGATCAATGACAATGATTCTCTTTCATTGTGCTGCATGAACTCAAGTCAGTCAATTCACCTCGTTCCTCCCTGTATGAAATACAGATAAGAATTCTTATTGCTCTCACAGGGATGATTCTTCACATACTTAAATTTAAGCTGAGTAGCAGAACCAGTTAGATTTGGGGGAGGGGGGGCAGATTTTGAGTTTTTGTCAAAAAACTTAAACTCCACATTTTGGCTTTCCCCAATCAAAACACAAAAAGTGTCAGCCAAAACCATAACACTTTTACTTCCAAACTACTGAAAACCAAATAATTTTCAAATGATAATTACCACAAAATGTTCCCTTTTCAGCCAAATTCTTTTTAGGGTTTGGTTTTCTGATGGAGCATCTAAGATGGTCCAAGAGAGCAGATATTTTCTGAGAAAAAAATTGTTGGGTTAAAAACCCAATTTTCTGTCCAGAAAAGAAAGGTTGGGGAAAGAATTCTTTCAAACAGCTGTCGTGAACAGGGAGAGTCTCACCTACTCAGAGTTAACCATTAGCTTTAGTGCTTTTATAATCTGACCCGATTCCTTGAGATCTTTGGAAGAAGGCTCCCTACTCCTGTAGATGGATGCAAGTGGGGTAGGGAGCTATGCAATTGTTATGATTTTCTTTTCTGTGTACCGCATCTTTAAATTTCTAAGAAGTCTGTTGTCTTCAGAAAGTGGCTGCCATTTTAATTAACAAAGCATGTTGCAGAATGTCACATGCTGTGCTCGCTCTCGCTGTCTCATGGAGACTTTACTTTCGTTCTTTCTTGTTTTATTGTTTTCCTCATCTGAAATCTATACGCCATTCATGGTTCAGATGTCTTGCTTTGTGCATATAGAAGAGGTGTAGGAGGAGCAATGTTATTTTCCATCACACAAAACCCTTTATGTTTTTGAGAAAAATGGACAATGAGATTGCAAAACACAAATAAAAAATCAGCTGTGATCAAAGCAACATTGCACAGAGGAGCAGGGGCCAGGACTCATCAGCTTAAACGCTTCTCATTTCTTGCTACCAAAAGGATGGCAAATCTATTGCCTTGTACAAGGCTTAAGGCAGCTGCATACTAGGGGACTGTTCCTTCACTCCCCAAGTCCTTGATTCAGGAAATCACTTGTGGAGAGCTGGTGGAAAAATTTTCAGCGAAAGAGTTTCCCATCAAAAAAAATGTAGTTTTGTCAAAATTGAAGCCATTTTGGGAAGTCTCAGTTTTGAGGATCTTTTTAGAGGGCAAAAGCTGAAACATTTCATACCAACTTTACAGTTTTGATTCATTTTGTTTAAACTTTTAATTCTATTAATATATTCATATTATATTTGAATAGTGTAAATATATGTTGTAAAACTCAAAATGAATCAAAATGAAACAATTTGACAGTGTAGAAGTAAAACGTTTAGCTGGCCCTGAATCAAATTTTGAGGAATTGTCATTTCAGGGGAAATCTTGAAACTTTGGCTTTTCCTACCAACTTGGAACATTTTTTTGAAACTTTGGAATTTCCTGCAGAAGAGAAATTCTGGTTCCCAACCAGCTCTGCACTTAAACTATATCAATCACATGCTTCAATCCCATTGAATTCCAGTGGGATACAGGCACCTGCCTCCCATAGGCCCCATTCAAAATCCCACCCATACGGTCTTTGGGAAAGGGACTGTCCTTTTTATTTGATGTTTGTACAGCACCTTGCACAGTGGGATTTGCTTTGGCTACTAACTCAATGCAAATAATATATCCCCATTATTATAATCAGTTTTCAAAGCAGATAGTAGGTTTAATCCAGCGTTTCACGTCTCACCATTTTACTAGCTTGGTCTTAGTCGGCAAATCCCAGTACGGAGTTAACCACGTGTCTCCTGGCCCAGTAACTGCCCACTCTGTGCCTCCAACTATTAATTACACACAGCCATCAGGCAAAGATGTACATTACATGCCTTGCTCACCTATAGGCATGCACCTTGCCCTAACACAATCATTAAAACAGAATATATTACAATGCCACTATATAAATCAAGGATACACCCACACCTTGAATACTGCATGCAGTTCTGGTCACCCCATCTCAAAAAAGGTATATTAGAAATGGAAAAAGTATAGAAAAGGGCAACAAAAATGATTAGGGGATGGAACAGCTTCCATATGGGGAGATATTTAAAAGACTGGGACTGTTCAGCTTGGAAAAGAGACGACTAAGGGGGGATATGACAGAGGTCTATCAAATCATGACTGGTGTGAAGAAAGTGAATTGGGAAGTGTTATTTACCCCTTCACATAACACAGAACCAGGGGTCATCCAATGAAATTAACAGGCAGCAGGTTTAAAACAAACATAAGGAAGAACTTCTTCACACAGTGCACAAACAACCTGTGGAACTCATTGCCATGGGATGCTGTAAAGGCCAAAAATTATAACTGGGCTCAAAAAAGAATTAGATAAGTTCATGGAGGATGGATCCATCAATGGCTATTAGCTAAGATGGTTAGGGATGCAACCCCATCCTCTGGGTTAGGGACACCCTAACCTCTGACTGCTAGAAGCTGGGACTGGATGACAGGGGATGGATCACTCAGTGAATTGCCCTGCTCTGTTCATTCCCTCTGAAGCATCTAGTACTGGTCACTGTTGGAAGACAGGATACTGGGCTAGATGGAACATTGGTCTGACCCAGTATAGCTGTTTTTATTATATTCCGTCCCACAATAACATGTTCCTTTCCCCTGCTGGCTTTTCCAGCAGAGAGTTTTCCACTTCTGTTCTTATGGGGGGAAATATGTCCAGATAGGCTCACTGCGAGCTGCAACAGATTAAATCTAATTCACACTGGATGGAGCAGAACGACTGGTAAGACTGAACGATAAGAGGGATGTGACACTGGTACATGCAAAAGCAGAGGAAGCCACCTGCAGCCTCCAAGACACTTACTTGAGCCAGCTGGGACGTTAAAGGCACCGGCAGACCTCATTTAGAGCTAGTCTATGTGGGGAAATTGACCAGAATAGCTTCCCATGTGGATACTCAATTCCAGATTAAAAGTAATTTTATTCTAGAATAATCACTCCACTTTGGAAGCACACTCATTAGAGTGTCCACATGGGGAGCTAATTGAGAACAGCTAGTCTGGGTCAGTTTTCCGGTGCAGACAAGCTCTTAGATGTTGTCAAGGTTCCTTCCCCACTCTGAACTCTAGGGTACAGATGTGGGGACCTGCATGAAAAAACCCCTAAACTTATTTTTACCAGCTTAGGTTAAAACTTCCCCAAGGTACAAACTATTTTACCTTTTGCCCCTGGTCTTTATTGCTGCCACCACCAAGCGTCTAACAAATATATAACAGGGAAAGGGCCCGCTTGGAAACTTCTTTCCTCCCAAAATCCTCCCAAACCCTACACCCCCTTTCCTGGGGAAGGCTTGATAAAAATCCTCACCAATTTGCATAGGTGAACACAGACCCAAACCCTTGGATCTTAAGAACAAGGAAAAAGCAATCAGGTTCTTAAAAGAAGAATTTTAACTGAAGAAAAAGTAAAAGAATCACCTCTGTAAAATCAGGAAGGTAAATACCTTACAGGGAATCAGATTTAAAACATAGAGAATCCCTCTGGGCAAAACCTTAAGTTACAAAAAGACACAAAAACAGGAATATACATTCCATTCAGCACAACTTATTTTATCAGCCATTTAAACAAAACAGAATCTAATGCATATCTAACTAGATTGCTTATTAGCCCTTTACAGGAGTTTCTGACCTGCATTCCTGCTCTGGTCCCGGCAAAAGCAACACACAGACAGAGAGAACCCTTTGCCCACCCCCCCTCCAGCTTTGAAAGTATCTTGTCTCCTCATTGATCATTTTGGTCAGGTGCCAGCGAGGTTATCTTAGCTTCTTAACCCTTTACAGGTGAAAGGGTTTTTCCTCTGGCCAGGAGGGATTTAAAGGTGTTTACCTTTCCCTTTATATTTATGATAAATGTGTATTTGGGATAAAATTAATAGATTATGTGGCCAGAAGGGACCACTGTGATCATCTAGTTTGAAGTGCGGAGGTGGATTATTGTGAGGATCCAATATCAAAGGATTTATTTCTTTAGATATATATGACACTCAGCAAAAGACAGCTCCTGCCCCCCATCCCAAGCTCTGGGAACCCCTAGCGCACTCTCAGAAATACACCTCATCAAGTAACAGTGATTGATTAATGCTCTTATATAGCATGTTTTATCAGCAGGTTGCAAAGTGCTTTACAAAGGAGAACAGTATGGTTATTCCCATTGTACAGATGGGGAAACCGAGGCACAGACAGGCAAAGTGCCTTGCCCATGGTTATTCAGTTGGCCAGTGGCAGAGCCTGGAACAGACCCCAGCTCTCTAGAGCGCTAGTCCAGTACTTTAAACCCCTTGAGTTCAACTGGACTTGCAACAAAACCATCAGCCAACCCAGGTGTGCTTAAAGTTGGGCTCACATTCACTTGAAACGTCTGTGATCCTTGTAATGAACATTGGCTGGGAAACATACAACTGGGGGAGTTTTGCATGTTTTCAGGTTTACTAGCTGTGACCGGGGTCCCAGGGGGAGCCAGCTGAGGTCACTCAATTAGGGTGAACTGCAAAGAATGGGGCAGACAATCCCCAAAAGCTGATGGATATTCCAATCCTTAGATTTACCAAGCCAGCACAAAACAACTTCTGTTATACCTCACTGGTTACTCAGCTCCCTTTAAGTAACTCAGCCTCAGGCCTCCACCTAGTTACCCAAGTCAAATATGATGAGGATTAATTAAAATCTTATTCATCATATAAAAGAAAAGGTTCTACCAATCCCAAAGGATCAGACACATTACCTCCCTAGTTAATGAATATTCCAGATCTTACCCAAATACACGCATACAACCAATTCTTATTAACTAAACTAAAATTATTAAAAAAGAAAAGAGAGAGCGTAAGATTAAAAGATGAATATACATACAGACATGAGTTCAATTCTTGCTGTTCAGATTCATAGCAGAGATGGTGAGCTTTGTAATTGCAAAGAGGCCTTTTAGAATTTATTCCTTAGGTTATAGTCCAATGTCCAATATCATATTCAGGGTGTTCCAGCTTACCTGGGATCTCAATCTTGCGACTCAAACTTCCCCTGATGAAGTTTAAGCAGATCTGAGATAAAAAGGATCGGGTCCCTAGGGTCTTTTATACAGTTTTCTAGCAGCCACTTGACCATACAGTCCTGGGTAAACAATAGGCTTTTCATGTAACCTTCTGTTTCATAAGTATCACCAGTAATTAGTTACACAAATTAACATAGGGCAATTTATCCATTAGGCAGTCTATCACAAACTTCAAAGAGACATATAGACAATGTCATTATTTCACCCAAGATTCATCTAAATGTTAATATTCCCTTTTGATCTCTCAATTAATAGTTCCTGTCTATCACCATAACTGTCTGTTTACATGGCTAGCATCTAAGATGCACACAATTAGTATCACATCTAAATCTCTAACAATACAGGTTTGCACTTCAAAGTTCTAGCCTATCTAGCATCGAATGGCCCTAATTACCATTCACATACTTTCTAACATGTCTTTAAAGGTTGGCTTTGGGTCATTCAGCCCGCAAGCTGTTTAACCCTTTTTGGCCATGAGTTATATTTTGTACAAGATTTGTTGAAATTATATAACAGTGGTAGCAATCATGATTTACAGGATTATAATT